>NC_058085.1:195289253-196489253 GCF_014858855.1 Bufo gargarizans | reverse complement strand
ATACTCGGGCTTCGGCGTATGCTGCCTTGGGCCGCCTGGTCTGCAGGCGGTGTTTTCTTGATGCCTTCGGGTGCTTCGCCTTGGTGCTGTGGTCCCTCCCCTCTTGGACTGCTATTGAACGTCCCAAGGTCTTCTGTGTCCCCCAAGGAAACTGGGCGAGAAAACGAGATTTTTGTATTACTTACCAGTAAAATCTCTTTCTCGCTCTTTCCTTGGGGGACACAGCACCCACCCATTCTTGTTTTTTCTTTGCACGGTTTCAGAGTTTGTTTTACCCGTTGGGTAGTTGGCTTGTTGGTTCCACTTTTGGACTTTGCCTTTTCTCACTGCTTGGACACGCAACTGGCAGTCTCTCTCTCCAGGCTGAGGGTATAGCTGTGGAGGAGGGGCTTAACAGTTTTCACTTAGTGTCACGCCTCCTATGGAGATGAGCTATACCCAAGGTCTTCTGTGTCCCCCAAGGAAAGAGCGAGAAAGAGATTTTACTGGTAAGTAATACAAAAATCTCGTTTTTTTGTATTCTTTGTATCTATGTATTTTGTGAGGTGGCTTTTGTACCCGCGTTTATTTGGATATCACTCAGGATGTTTTATAGGTAATTAGGAGCAGTTGTTGTTGGTTGCTTTTGGTTTTATCTATGTATTTGGGACCTACTCTACAAATGGACTGAGACTGGATCAATCCTACACATATATTGATGATCTACCCTTTGTCGGGGTAACTCCAGGATCACCTAGGAAGTTCCTAACACTGGATCGCTCCCATTGGGGCACTGCTCTGTTTTTTTTTAGGCAGGGCCATAATGTGTTAGGATTAGATTTAGGGACAGATTTTTCCTTTTGTCATCATGAAGCCTGCACTTCAGTCCTTGTTTCATATGTACAATAACTATGGTGGAATTTGATTTTATTTGATATATGTAATAAAGGTACGTCTTATATGGTGGTGGTACTGTGATTCCTATTAAGCCGACACGACTATTGTTACCGTACCTTCTGACAGTTACTATTAAGACCTGTGATATTATTTATGTAGGAATGAAGGCTCCAAGAGTCAGAGACCTCTGAGTGGCCGACCCACAGTGGAGATAATACTTACCTGGTCATCGCCACTGGGTTTGGTGTCTAAACGCTTTCGGCTCGGCTATTCCTCTCCTTGCCGCGCTGAGATCAAAATCCGTTTATTCATAGGTGTGGGTGAGGGTCGGGCATGTGGCCGCCACAACCCTTGCATCACGTGACCAGTTGTTGAGACAGAAGGGTTGCAGGGTACATCTGTAGCCTGTGATTGGCTGCAGTAGTCACGTGTACCCCAGTCAGCAGATTTTGATCTCAGCGAGGCAAGGAGAGGAAGAGCTGGCCTGGGAGTGACGGACACTGAATCCAGTGGTGGGAACCAAGTAAGTGTAATCTCCACTGCGGGCTAGTAACTCTAAAAGGTCTGTTTGAATCTTGGATATTATATATACATATACTCACCAAGCTATTCTTACTGTTCTCTTGTAGGCAGACTTTCGGATTGCTGCTACAGGTGTGGTTCTGGATCTGGACAAATCTATCACAGTAGTGAAAAAACTAAAACTGATCGGCTACCCCTGCAAAATCTACAAGAATACTGCCTTTATTAAGGTGCACATTTTTACGCTATTAGTGTGCATTGTTTACCCCCTTTATTTTCTTCTAAACTATGTGCCTAATTTATTAATGACTGGCGATAACTCTGTGCGCTGCCAGAGGCTGCACCTATTTTTTGATGAGGCATACACGTCGTCTGAACTGAAATATACTCGAGCCTCTGGCTGAAGTAGATTTCCGTTGTCTTCTATGCCAGCTAACTACTGCCTCCTCCCTTTCCCCGCCATACCCCTCTTTTTGAGTGAATGGTGGAAAAAATATATATTTTTTAAATACAAAAACACGGATTGCGTTTTTTTGGGGGGGTTTTCGTGCCAGAAAACTGGCGAGAAATATTAATAAATCAGGCTCAATGTCTTTACAACCTATTGGATTTGTATAATTGTAATAATTTATAAATGTGATCTTCAGATTTCCTTTTTATGTAGGTATGCCTGTTGATTTTAATTTTTCGCTTGATCTTTGTTTGCAGGGAATGTTTTCTTCTACTTTGGAAGTAGCAAAATTTGAAGGAGCATCATTACGAACAGTTAGTGGTGTCCGCGGGCAGATCAAGAAAGCGTTACGGACGCCAGAAGGAGGATTTCGAGCAACATTTGAGGACAAACTCTTAATGAGCGGTTCGTTTTGTAAATCTTCTTAGTGCATCTGTAGCTCTGAAACGCACAAGTGAATTAAAAACCAATGCATATGGCCAAGTTCTGTTGAGACATAATGGAGTACCCACACCGTTCTGTGAGACCACGCTGTAAAATGATTTGGCATTTTTAGTGTCCCCTCTAAGCCAGGGAAGGCCAACCTGCGACTCTCCAGCTGTTGCAAAACTATTAATCCCACCATGCCCTGACTGCCTACAGCTATCAGCCTACAGCAGGGATGGTGGGAGTTGTAGTTTTACAACAGGTTGGCCATCCCTGCTGTAAGCCTTTGTAGATAGTGAGTAGTGCAGACACTGCTTCCTTTTAGTCAGGCTATACAAAACTCAAATGTACAGCGTCCTAATGATGAACTTAAAGCAGCCACAGGTACAAGGCCACATAGCATCCAGGGCTATAACAGTATAGGTTATTGTGTGTAATCTTGGTGCTCTAGGGCAGTGAAGGGGTTGATGCCTGTATGTGATAGTTTTGAGGTTAAAGAGGACCTTTCACCACTCCTGACATGCCCGTTTTCCAGGTAATAACATTTCAGGACCATCTATTCTTATGGCTCTTTATTATTTCAACTGCAAGTTATGAATGAATTGCTAGCAGTCTGCAGTAAGGGTACAATGGGGTGGTAACAAGTTGGGGGGGGGGGGGGTGTACCTGCACAGTTTGAAAATTGTAGCACTGATTAGTCAGACTGTGGGATGTTACAAGGCTTAGAAGTTTAGAAGCAAATCTTGAAATTTTTCAGAAATTTTCAAAAACCAAAATTTTTAGGGACCAGTTCAGGTCTGAAGTCACTTTGCGAGGCTTACATAATAGAGACCACCCAAAAATGACCCCATTCTATAAACTACTCAAGGTATTCAAAACTGATTTTATAAACTTTGTCAACCCTTTAGGAGTTCCACAAAATTAATGGAAAATAGAGATACAATTTCAAAATTTCACTTTTTTTCCAGTTACAAAGCAAGGGTTAACAGCCAAACCAGACTCAATATTTATGATTTACCATGATTCTGTAGTTTACAGAAACACTGCATATGTGGTCGTAAACCGCTGTACGGGCGCAGAAGGAAAGGAATGCCATATGGTTTTTGGAAGGCAGGTTTTGCTGGACTGTTTTTTTGTTTTGTTTTTTAACACCATGTCCCATTTGAAGCCCCCCTGATGCACCCCTAGAGTAGAAACTCCATAAAAGTGGCCCCATTTTAGAAACTACGGGATAGGGTGGCAGTATTGTTGGTACTAGTTTAGGGTACATATGATTTTTGGTTGTTCTATATTACACTTTTTGTGAGGCAAGATAACAAGAAATAGCTGTTTTGGCACTTTTTTTAAATGTTTTTGTTATTTACAACATTAATCTGACAGGTTAGATCATGTGATATTTTTATAGACCAGGTTGTCACGGATGCGGCGATGCCTAATATGTATATATTTTTATTTATGTAAGTTTTACACAATGATTTCATTTTTGAAGCAAAAAATAAATAAATCATGTTTTAGTGTTTCCATAGTCTGAGAGCCATAGTTTTTTCAGTTTTTGGGCGATTATCTTAGGTAGGGTCTAATTTTTTTGCGGGATGAGATGACAGTTTGGCACTATTTTGGGGTGCATATGACTTTTTGATCGCTTGCTATTACACTTTTTGTGATGTAAGGTGGCGACAAATGGTTTATTTAGCACAGTTTTTATTTTTTACAGTGTTCATCTGAGATGTGTGAGATCCAGGGGGCTGGATCTCACAGGCTCTTCACTTAGACATCGCGCTGCTTTCCATGCCATCGGGTCCCCCCCACAGCTGCATAGGGACCCGATGGAACCGCCGCAAAATTTTGACGATTAACATGTAAGCATTTTGGCTTTGCAGCTATGGAACCCCCCCCCACTTAGCTGCAAAGCCAGAATGCTTACATGTTAATCGTCAAAATTTTGGATACAGAAAGTGTCTAAAAGATGTAAGCATTTCTGTCTTGCAGCTATGTGGAGTAGATTTTAATGCTATTCATTTTGGAATAAAGTTTGGATTACTCATTAAAGGCTATGACGCCTTTTGGAGGTCTTTTTTCATTATTGCATTTTACTCATTTTGGGTCCAAATTTTTATTATTTTTTCAATTGGTCTTTATTAAAAATTTTGAGCTGTTCTGTCACAAAGAGTTAACTGTCTAGCTGTGTGAATTTACTTTTACTTTGTGCCAGTCATCTAATAAGGGTCCATTCACATGTCCGCATAATGAGTCCACATCCTATTTATTTTCAATGGGGCCGCAAAAGATGAGGACAGCACACTGTGTGCTGTCGGCATCCGCACTTACGTTTCGCAGCCCCGCAAAAAAATAGAACATGTCCTATTCTTGTCCGCAGCCACGGACAAGAAAAGGCATTTCTATTATAGTGCCGGCCATGTCGTAGTTTTTATTCCGGCCACCTCTCGGCATGTTTGCCATGCTGCCGTGGGAACTCCGGAATGGGGCCGGAATGGACCTTCGGCAGCACCGATCTGACAGGCTGTTCACCTGCCGAAGAAGTCTGCCGCTAGTGTGAAAGTAGCCTAAGATAAGAACTGAGCTATGAGTTTTTATAAGGTCATCCCAGTGATCTGGCTGACGGAGCAGAGAGAAAATTCATATCCTGCTACTATTGTATCTCAATCCTGTAGAGAAAAAAAAGGGCTCCATATTTTTAACAAAGACCAATTAAAAAAAATTATTTTTAGTACAATTCAATAATTAAAAATAATTTCCCCCCAAGGTGTACATAGGCTTTAACTATACTGGATTAAGCTTACAGTTTCATATTAATATAAGGATCCCTTGTGATCTAGGGCAATCTGATCGTGTATTCTAAGACTTCTGGTAGAAGTCGGTGTAAGGGTTAATTCTGCATACTTTGCGTTCAGTGCTTACCACTCCAGGCTCGCCCTGGCTATAATAGAAAGCTGGACACTGATGGTTTCCTCCCTCCACTAACCATAAGCATGAGGGCATAGAGAGGGCTGTGCGGCTGTAACTATGTGGCTGCACCATTCTCTATGATCAGGCAGAGCAATGTAGGAGTGCTCTGTCAGATTACTATGGGAGATAGTATGGCAGGTGACTTTCCCTGATTTGGGTTAGCTTCTGATTACTTCTAAAGTGTGCAGAGGGAAATGTTCATGTTCCATTGAGCGCAGTATTATGGAGGTGTTCTCCCTCTTCTTGAATGAAATTTTAATTGAAAGTTTGCACCACCACGTGCAGTGTGGAGAAAATCCATGCCCCTGTCCTTTTTGTGCTGTCAGCAGAATACATTCTTGTGTACACTGGAAACCAGTTTGACCTATTCATGCAGCATGTTTTGTTGCGTATATCAGAGCACTCTCATGAAAAAGCTGTGCACCTGTTGCACAGGATCAGGATGTGCTTTCAGCCTTTGACTAGAAATGAGTGTAAACGTGTTTTCTTTTATAACCTGTAAGCAGAGAAACTTGGTGTACCTGAGTTTTCAACAACGTTTGCATAATGGCAGTTGCATGTCTGGGAACGTTTGCATAATGGCTTCCTTAGTCTTGTTCAGCCATATTATTCTGTTTCAGCTGCACAGCTAGATGCATTTAACTTGAAAGCAAAGTGCATGTCCCTTATGTGAAATCTGCCAGCACTGTCCTGCTGTGACATCCTTTCCCTTACTTCCCACAGTTTTTTTTTTTTTTTTTCACAGAACAGGTAAGGAGGGGGAAATTACACTTACGAACACACAGGAGGCTCATTTAATCTTCAAAAGTGTGTAGAAGAAGTTCTTTTATTAGGCTCAGGATCTCAGCTAGCTCTGACACGCCCCATCTCCTAGGAGCCTTCTGTGTCTCTGTTACTAGCGACTGATGTTGTCTGACAATAGGCAGTGGTCTGCGAGATTCAGAAATTTGCTAGGTACACTATTCTCTATTAAATTAAATCTTGTGAAGTAGGGATCGACCGATTATCGGTTTTACCGATATTATCGGCCGATATTCAGGATTTTGACCATTATCGGTATCTGCATCTATTTTGCCGATATTCCAATAACGTATGGGGAACACAGATAGCGCAGCTGACAGCGCTCTCCGTGTTCCCTTAGCAGCACAGGGGGGAAAAGAAAGCAGTGTCTCCCTCCCGCCTGTGATGCTGCTGCCGCCAATGAGGCGACAGATGAGAAGAGGAGGGGAGGGGCTTTGACCACTGCGCCACCAATGATGTTAACTTACTAATTCATTCAAATTGAACAGGAGGCGGGAGCTGGCTACAGAATCACATAGCCGGCTCCCGACCTCTATGGGCGGTAGCTGCGATCTGCGGTAGTTTAACCCCTCAGGTGCCGCGGATCGCAGCTACCGCTCATAGAGGTCGGGAGCCGGCTATGTGATTCTGCAGCTCCCGCCTCCTGTATAATAATTAATGAGAGATTTATGTTCATTGGTGGTGCAGTGTGCCCCCAAGCCCCCCAGTATTAATCATTGGTGGCACAGTGCGCCCCCCAGTATTAATCATTGGTGGCGCACTGCCCCCCCAAGTCCCCCAGTATTAAGATTGGTGGCGCAGTGCACCCCCCACCCCAGTATTAATGTTTTTAATCGGTTACCATGGCAGCCAGAACGCTACTGAAGCTTTGGCTGCCATGGTAAGCTCCATAAATGAAAAAGAAAGACTTACAAAAAAAAAAAAAAAAAACACATTAACAATAAAAATATTCATTTTCAGCAGATTTGTGTAGGATTTTTTTTTTATTTTTTTATGAAATTTCACTGAATATTGGTATCAATTATCGGCTATCGGCCCTAAAAAATCAATATCGGTCGATCCCTATTGTGAAGTACTGTGACTCTTTCATATGGTGAGGAATTCAAGCACAAAGTATATTAAAAAAAAACAACTTGTATAACCAGCTTTATTTACATAAAATTGGTAACCCCTATAAATCAATATAGCAGATGACTGTAGTAGGAAGTTGCTGTCATAATTAATGAACCGCTCCTCACTGTCCTTTTTAGATATTGTGTTTCTGCGCACCTGGTACCCGGTTACTGTTCCCACTTTCTATAATCCTGTGACCTCACTGTTAAAGCCTGTGGGCCAGAAGGAGTCCTGGACTGGAATGAAAACTGTGGGGCAATTGCGGCACGACCTTGGAATCAAACTGAAACAACGTAAAGATTCCCTCTACAAGGTACTACTATCAGTTCAAAACCGGGCCAGGTACCCCCTTCCTGACCAGACACATTTATTTATTTTTTACTGCATATGGATTCAAAAGCTTAATTTTTTTTATTGTTTAAATTATTAGTGTTTTTTTCAGTGATTATTTAGAGCTTTAATTTTTTTGTCATTTTTATTTTAATATTTTTCGTTTTTTAATTACAGGAAAATGTAATAAAAGTCTGTTATGGTTGTTCTTATATAGGGGAATATATGTTATGATCATAATCAACAAAATCACCAAAAGAATTACATCTTGGGCAGCACTGTCTGCTTCTGAGTAGGAATGATGTAGTCCAAAATTGACGGGGTTGAGATATACCAATAGTCCTTAGTTTACAATCTTGCAGACAATGCATTTTGCGGTATAGCCCCCTTTATCAAGTCAGTAAGTGGGAAAAAGTTACAATTTTAAAAAATTATATATATATATATTTTTTTTTACGCCTTGTGCCCCCCAAAAAGGTCACACAAGACCTTGCTAATTTCTTCTGTAACTGGGTCTGACATATTGACTGCTTCCTGATCTATATACAGAGCGATGGAGAAAGCAGAAATGGTAACTCACCGTCTCTGCCTTCTCTATGGGGAGCCTAGATGTCACGGACAGCCGACTCCCTGCTCCCAAAGCTGCCATCTCTTCAAAAACTTTCAGAATCATCCTTGAAAAGATAAATGTGGACCGCTTGGATGTTTAGAGTTTATGGTCGAGAGTGAGTTATGGTCCTAATTAGTGACTGATCTCATTTGATTTTTGTGTAAACTTGTATGTTCATTCTTTATAGCCCATTGTGAGGCAAGAAAGGCACTTCAATCCACTCCATGTGCCTAAAGCTCTGCAGAAAGCACTGCCATTTAAGAGTAAGCCCAAGATGATGGAAAAGAAGAGTGGGGTGACCAGGGACAAGGTGCGGCCTGCTGTTATCCGGGAACCCCATGAAAGAAAGGTGAGTGCACATGATCTAAGATACCTTGTGCCTAATAATTTATTTTCCTTTTAAATCTACTTTTCTAGCAAACTAGGAACAGAACATGAAATGCAATTTTTTTTAAATTAATTTACAGCAGCTGAAATCTGCTTTGAACCTATGCTGTCTCACTCTGCAATAAAAACAGCAAATATGAAAACTAGATTCTTCTATATGTGTCCCTGGAAATCATTTCTCCGCTCCTCTGTCTAGTATAGAAGACAAGAATGTTAAACCTTGTCCCTTTGGTATGCCCCACTTTTAACCATTTCCTAGCTGAAAATGGAAGGAATACAGAAGAGAATAAAATGTGGTTTCAGGAACTTTTTCAGAGCAAGCTGCAGTGTTATTGCTCATGTAGACACACTGATCATTATATAACTTGTATCTGGTACACTTTTCTCCTTTTGTAATCTGTCTGTAACTCATATTTTGGTGTAGGTGTAGGTTAAATTGTGGAATCATGTCTGTCCATACATAACACAATGAAACAGGATCCTGCTTCCTAACTCTCTGTGGCACATCACTTACAAACCAGCAGCAGCCTCTTTGTCAGTCTCTCTGCCTGTCTACAGCAGCCCCTCTCTCCTCCTCCCCTATCCATAGACTTCTATGTAATCTGATCCTTCAGTGAACAGACAAGGTCTTCAATGAAGATCTATATGACCTGTTAATTGAGAGTTATCGAAGAGGAGGAGAAGTGGGCAAGTGTCTTATAAGAGAAAATAAAATAATCTTTCTTTGTTGAGATACATTACAAAGTTTCTTATATTCACCTGTATAAGGCTACTTTAACACTAGCATTTTAGTTTTCCAGTATTGAGATCCGTCATAGGGGCTCAATACCGGAAAAAAACGCTTCTGTTTTGTCCCCATTCATTGTCAATGGGGACAAAACTGAACTGAACAGAATGTAATGCTCTAAAATGCCTTCCGTTTTGTTTAGTTGCGTTCTCATACCGGAGAGCAAACCGCAACATGTTGTAGTTTGCTTTCCGTCCTGGGATGCAGAGCAAGACTGATCCAGCATGGCCCCCAATACAAGTCAATGGGGAAGGATCCGTTTTCTCTGGCACAATCTGCCAAAATAGAAAACGGATCCGTCCTCTATTGACTTTCAGTGGCGTTCATGATGGATTAGTCTTTGGAATGTTAAAGATAATACCACCGCATCGGTTCATAAAGGATGCAGATGGTTGTATTATCAGTAACGGAAGCGTTTTTGCTGAACCCAGCCGTTAATCTCTAACAGGTGTGTTCTCTACATGACCTTATGGGGGGGTGCAAAAAATCCTACAAACCGACATACATTGTGGTCATTTCTATTTCTAGAGATGAGTGAATCGATTAAAAACAAATCAAATTTGTTAAAAAAAAATTTGGTGAGTGTGGCTCAAAATGGCGTGTGCAATTTTATGTATCAGTACAGTAGTAAGCAGGGCAAAAAATTAAAATGGAGGATCACGTGACCCTGCAGGGGACTAGTGTGCTTGCTTTATAGTGCCTTGTAGTCAGCCTCAGCCAATGAGGAGGGATGATATAGACATGCAATAGGCACTATGGTCCCACGCAGCGGTTCTCAGCTTGTACATTGATGTGGCAGGATGTCTCTGCCCCGGACAAAGCAAAGGGGTCCATTTTGGTAATGTCGTACTGAGTGTTACTTTGCTGCAGCCAGCCATGCACATCCATTGAGGCTATACTTGTACTTGCATTGTGTATCTATATTTAAAGCTAATATACTCCTTTTTTTTCTAACGTGCAGGAGCCAACTAGCAGACCAATTTACATGTAAAACAATCCTATATACTGGCTGATTTTTTATTTTTTTTTAAGCATCATAGTTGCACTGTCAAGTCTACCAGACCTGATTGGACATAATTTTGCAGGGTCGTGGTCAGCATATATTTTTGCTGCAGATTGTCCAGTTGTGCATTTTTTTAAGTGTTACAAAATGTAATTCTGTCTATCACAGACTAGTTTATCTGACCTTCTGTATTGTGTGTTATTTACAGTTAAATTGTAGTGAACTCTAATTGCGAGTTTTGTTTTAGAAAATCTTTGAACTTTTTATAACAAGAATTCCATTTAGCGCTGACTAGTGTCCCGTCTGACCTATTTTCCTGTCACTGTAGTGGACTTTGGCCAGTTGACCAATTATTTTCTACAAAATTATTACTTGGGAGCATGTGTTGCCTCCAGTGTACTGTCAGAGAGGGTATTCAGTACAGCAGATGATGTCATTGCACTGAAGTGGATAACATTACATTTGAGAAAATGAATCGTGTATGGATCCATAAGGATTTTCACACATCTCTGGCCAGTGAATAGATCTGGCTACTTATCATTGGCACAATGATGCCACTGCTGCTTTCTGCTTGTTTATCACGTTCCTTACTGTACACAGCTACACATCTCCTATCGGTCAGGTTCCATATCATACTAAATCTGCTTCATTTACTACCCATACACAGCTGCCTTGTACGTCAGGTTGCATACTCTGCTGCTGCTCCTGTAAATGGGATAATTTTTAGACTGCTTGTTCAGAACAAGTCATTGGTTTTTCCGATACTATTATGTTTAGAAACATGGGCAGGCATCTGCCCCCATTAATTCTGCCTTAAAGAGCTTGAAAGGGGTTTGGGTACTCTACTAGGAGACCCCAGAGTGTCATACACAGCTTCAAGGGTAATCTGAGCATTTTCTATTTGAGTTGCATTTAATCATAACCAAATCTAATCTGCCAACTGATTCATTCAGGAAATCCGCTCCTCTTTATCTCATATTTATGCGTTGTATAATTGGAGAAAAGGCTGCTTCAGTCTGGACTGTGCATTTCCGCTCATCTGCCCAAGGCTTTTAAATAAATTATACTATAGCTAGTTCTTACACTGTCCTGAATGTTTTAGGCTTAAAGAGGTCCTGTCACCACAAAATGCAGTGTAATTTGCAGGAGGCATGTTAGTGCAGGAGAAGCTGAGCAGATTGAAATATATTTTTGTGGAAAACAATTTAGTAAAACTTGCAAATGGTACATTTAGATCTTTTGCTTTTTCTAATGGCCAGAAGGAGGTGTTTCCAGTGACAGCTATCTCTTATGCACACTTATACACACAATACCATTAATCACTGATAACACCTCCTTCCTGTACCAATAGCTGTTCACAGGATGTGTGAAAAGTAAAGATATAAATATATAAAACACAGGTTTTACTGAATCTTTTCCCATAAAAATATATCAATCCGCTCAGCTTTTCCTGCTCTATAACATGTTGTGTTCAGATTACATTTCATTTTGAAGTGACAGTTTTTTTTTAAAGCACAGAAGAGGCAAATACTGATTGTGATGGGTTCCCATCTGTAGAAGCCACCCTGTCATTGGTAGATCGACACAATTTTGATTAATTTTTGTGTGCACAAAAAGCTTAATTTTCATATACAGTAAGTATAGCAGTAATGCAATTTATTCTGATTCTAGTTTCCAGTGATTACATGTTTAGTTGCTCATGGAGAAGGATGCTGCTACATATCCTGTTTGTTTGTTCTTGCATATCAGCCATGGTAGTGTGAACGTGCACTTTTATATATTGTTCGGAGGTGCTGGCCTAATTTTAATATTATTTTTTTTTGCATTTGTCTGTTAATTGAGAAATATACTTTATTTGGTTATCGATTGACAAACTTAAATTGTTGTGTCCCCTAGATAATGGCCCTTTTAACTGCACTGGGCACAGTGAATAATTATAAGAAACAAAAGGCCAAGACAAAGCACAAGCAACAGAGGAAGGGGTTTCTGAATCAGAAGAGTAAGGAGGAGGAAGAAAAGCTGAAGAAACAGAAAGAGGCCAGGAAAAAGCTCTTCCGTACAATAGGCCAAAAAGATAAAAAGAAACAAAAGTCAAGTCTCAAAGGCCCAGAGCCAAATTGAAAACCTTGATCTCTCAAGGTGTACAGATCTATGTAAATATGGCAGACTTTATTTTAGACTTCTTTCTGAAGTCTTTAATGCTTGGTATCATCCTGAAGCCAAGTTTATTTAACTTTTGTTTTTTAATACAGGTATTCTTTAAACCAAAGATGGTTTAAAGATATTTAGGAACAGATTTGTACATAGCAAAATTAGAAACTTGGACCTTAAATGACTCTTGACATTGTCCATTTATTGATCCATTATAGTTGGAATATGGACAGTCATTATCTTAAAAAGCCGTTGAGATCTACTTGTACCATGAGGGAGAACTTTCTCTTGTTCCACTGTATTCATGTTTCTCTTTTCTGCTATGGAATCCATAGAATAAAGACATGCTGGTATATGATTCATACTTATTGACCTCTCATTTTAAAGGTCATCATTTAAAGGGGTTGTAGTATATGTCACTAATATCAGACAGGTGCAGGCCGCACTTCTGGGACCCGTTCTCATCTCCAGAGCAGGGCCTCAAAGCGAATGAGATGCATGCATGCGCGATGTGCTCTCCATACACTTCTATGATAATAGACTTATCGTGGTCGGGCCAGGTATTCTTGGCTATAATACAGATGCTAAAATGCACCAACATTACAGTGACCTGAGCTAGTCCTTGGCATACCTGTATTTTATGCGGATTTTGCTTTGTTTCCATTACAGAGTCATGTTTAAAATCCACCTGTTTCATGCATTACATAGGGTGAAATCAATTGCTGTGAATTTCAATTTAATTTGCAAAAGATTTCACACTGTAGATAATTTGAAAATTGCATCTACTTGGCTCGTACTGTTTTACACTACAGAATACCGATTTGCCACACAAAAATGTGCAACTTCCCTCAGGCCTCGTTCACATTTCTGTGTCTTTTTGACATCAGTGTTTCATCTGTGAAGAATCCGTGTTAGGTCCTTGTGTCTGTTTTTTTGCCACAGACACTGCTCAGGTGAAAATTAATTTCCAGAGCGTCTCCTACCAATGGTCAGTGAAAAATAGACCAAACATGGACGCCATCTATACTGTCAGTGATTTTTCATAGACCCATAGGCAGGGCTGTGGAGTCGGAGGCAATTTTGGGTACCTGGAGTCGGAGTTGGCAAAAAATGAACTGACTCCGACTCCTACTAGATTTAAATTGGAATAAAATTTTTTAAAAAAGCAAGTTTAAATGTCCTAATTCACAAAAAGTTATAATTAATTGGCGTATTTTTCGCTCCTATAGGTTTTTGAGGAGAAAAATAATAAAAAAAATATTTTCAACCAAAAGGTGTGCTTTTGGTGGGTGGCACTGTTATGGGGGCATCTGTGGGTGGCACTGTTATGGGGGATCATTGTGGGGGCATCTATGGATGACACATATATAGCATTTTATCTTATGTGTCATCCACAGATTCCCCCCCCCCCCCCCCCATAACAGTGTCCCTGTGTAGTGAATGGGGGCCGGCATCTGTTTCTGTAATGGTGCCTGCTTCATTCATAAAGTGGGCGGAGCAGGCGCGTGACGTAGTGAGCTACGCTTAAGCAAAGAAATGATCATATCCACACGTTGACACATAACCAGAAGAGTATGGACGTAGCTTAACCACCTCCGGACCGCCTAACGCGCCGATGCGTCCGGAAGGTGGTTGCTTTTCTCCTCCTGGACGCATCGGCGCGTCATCTCGCGAGACGCGAGATTTCCTGTGAACGCGCGCACACAGGCGCGCGCGCTCACAGGAACGGAAGGTAAGCGAGTGGATCTCCAGCCTGCCAGCGGCGATCGCTCGCTGGCAGGCTGGAGATCCGAATTTTTTAACCCCTAACAGGTATATTAGACGCTGTTTTCATAACAGCGTCTAATATACCTCCTACCTGGTCCTCTGGTGGTCCCTTTTGTTAGGATCGACCACCAGAGGACTCAGGGTAGGTCAGTACAGTCCCACCAAACACCACACTACACTACACCCCCCCCCCTCCCCCGTCACTTATTAACCCCTTATAAACCCCTGATCACCCCATATAAACTCCCTGATCACCCCCCTGTCATTGATCACCGCCCTGTCATTGATCACCCCCCTGTCAGGCTCCGTTCAGACGTCCGCATGATTTTTACGGATCCGATCCATGTATCCATGGATCCGTAAAAATCATGCGGACGTCTGAATGGAGCCTTACAGGGGGGTGATCAATGACAGGCGGGTGATCACCCATATACACTCCCTGATCACCCCCTGTCATTGATCACCCCCCTGTCAGGCTCCATTCAGACGTCCGCATGATTTTTACGGATCCGATCCATGGATCCGTAAAAATCATGCGGACGTCTGAATGGAGCCTTACAGGGGGGGTGATCAGTGACAGGGGGGTGATCACCCTGATTACCCTGATCACCCCCTGTCATTGATAACCCCCCTGTAAGGCTCCATTCAGACGTCCGCATGCGTTCTGTGGATCCGATCCATGTATCCATGGATCCGTAAAAAATCATGCGGATGTCTGAATGGAGCCTTACAGGGGGGGTGATCAGTGACAGGGGGGTGATCACCCTGATTACCCTGATCACCCCCTGTCATTGATAACCCCCCTGTAAGGCTCCATTCAGACGTCCGCATGCGTTCTGTGGATCCGATCCATGTATCCATGGATCCGTAAAAAATCATGCGGATGTCTGAATGGAGCCTTACAGGGGGGGTGATCAGTGACAGGGGGGTGATCACCCTGATTACCCTGATCACCCCCTGTCATTGATAACCCCCCTGTAAGGCTCCATTCAGACGTCCGCATGCGTTCTGTGGATCCGATCCATGGATCCGTAAAAAATCATGCGGATGTCTGAATGGAGCCTTACAGGGGGGGTGATCAGTGACAGGGGGGTGATCACCCTGATTACCCTGATCACCCCCTGTCATTGATAACCCCCCTGTAAGGCTCCATTCAGACGTCCGCATGCGTTCTGTGGATCCGATCCATGGATCCGTAAAAAATCATGCGGATGTCTGAATGGAGCCTTACAGGGGGGGTGATCAATGACAGGGGGGTGATCAGGGAGTCTATATGGGTGATCACCCCCCTGTCATTGATCACCCCCCTGTCATTGATCACTCCCCCCTGTAAGGCTCCATTCAGACATCCGCATGATTTTTTACGGATCCATGGATACATGGATCGGATCCACAGAACGCATGCGGACGTCTGAATGGAGCCTTACAGGGGGGTTATCAATGACAGGGGGTGATCAGGGTGATCACCCCCCTGTCACTGATCACCCCCCCTGTAAGGCTCCATTCAGACGTCCGCATGCGTTCTGTGGATCCGATCCATGTATCCATGGATCCGTAAAAAATCATGCGGATGTCTGAATGGAGCCTTACAGGGGGGGTGATCAATGACAGGGGGGTGATCAGGGAGTCTATATGGGTGATCACCCCCCTGTCATTGATCACCCCCCTGTCATTGATCACTCCCCCCCTGGTAAGGCTCCATTCAGCCATTTTTTTGGGCACAAGTTAGCGGACATTTTTTGTTTGTTTTTGTTTTTTCTTACTAAGTCTCATATTCCACTAACTTGTGCCAAAAAATAAAATCTCACATGAACTCGCCATACCCCTCACGGAATCCAAATGCGTAAACATTTTTAGACATTTATATTCCAGACTTCTTCTCACGCTTTAGGGCCCCTAAAAAGCCAGGGCAGTATAAATACCCCACATGTGACCCCATTTCGGAAAGAAGACACCCCAAGGTATTCCGTGAGGGGCATATTGAGTCCATGAAAGATTGAAATTTTTGTCCTAAGTTAGCGGAAAGTGAGACTTTGTGAGAAAAAAAACAAAAAAAAATCAATATCCGCTAACTAATGCAAAAAAAAAAAAAATTCTAGGAACTCGCCATGCCCCTCATTGAATACCTTGGGGTGTCTTCTTTCCAAAGTGGGGTCACATGTGGGGTATTTATACTGCCCTGGCTTTTTAGGGGCCCGAAAGTGTGAGAAGAAGTCTGGGATCCAAATGTCTAAAAATGCCCTCCTAAAAGGAATTTGGGCCCCTTTGCGCATCTAGGCTGCAAAAAAGTGTCACACATCTGGTATCGCCGTACTCAGGAGAAGTTGGGGAATGTGTTTTGGGGTGTCATTTTACATATACCCATGCTGGGTGAGAAAAATATCTTGGTCAAATGCCAACTTTGTATAAAAAAATGGGAAAAGTTGTCTTTTGCCAAGATATTTCTCTCACCCAGCATGGGTATATGTAAAATGACCCCCCAAAACACATTGCCCAACTTCTCCTGAGTACGGCGATACCAGATGTGTCACACTTTTTTGCAGCCAAGGTGGGCAAAGGGGCACCTTTCGGATTTCGCAGGCCATTTTTTACACATTTTGATTTCAAGGTACTTCTTACACATTTGGGCCCCTAAATTGCCAGGGCAGTATAACTACGCCACAAGTGACCCCATTTTGGAAAGAAGACACCCCAAGGTATTCCGTGGGGGGCACGGCGAGTTCCTAGAATTTTTTATTTTTTGTCACAATTTAGCGGAAAATGATGATTTTTCTTTTTTTTTCTTTTTTCCTTACAAAGTCTCATATTCCACTAACTTGCGACAAAAAATAAAAAATTCTAGGAACTCGCCATGCCCCTCACGGAATACCTTGGGGTGTCTTCTTTCCAAAATGGGGTCACTTGTGGGGTAGTTATACTGCCCTGGCAATTTAGGGGCCCAAATGTGTGAGAAGAACTTTGCAATCAAAATGTGTAAAAAATGCCCTGCAAAATCCGAAAGGTGCACTTTGGAATATGTGCCCCTTTGCCCACCTTGGCAGCAAAAAAGTGTGACACATCTGGTATCGCCGTACTCAGGAGAAGTTGGGCAATGTGTTTTGGGGTGTCATTTTACATATACCCATGCTGGGTGAGAAAAATATCTTGGTCAAATGCCAACTTTGTATAAAAAAATGGGAAAAGTTGTCTTTTGCCAAGATATTTCTCTCACCCAGCATGGTTATATGTAAAATGACACCCCAAAACACATTCCCCAACTTCTCCTGAGTACGGCGATACCACATGTGTGACACTTTTTTGATGCCAAGGTGGGCAAAGGGGCACATATTCCAAAGTGCACCTTTCGGATTTCACCGGTCATTTTTTACAGATTTTGATTGCAAAGTACTTCTCACACATATGGGCCCCTAAATTGCCAGGGCAGTATAACTACGCCACAAGTGACCCCATTTTGGAAAGAAGACACCCCAAGGTATTCCGTGAGGGGCATGGCGAGTTCCTAGAATTTTTTTTTTTTGTCGCAAGTTAGTGGAATATGAGACTTTGTAAGGAAAAAAGAGAAAAAAAAAAAAAATCATCATTTTCCGCTAACTTGTGACAAAAAATAAAAAATTCTAGGAACTCGCAGTGCCCCTCACGGAATACCTTAGGGTGTCTTCTTTCCAAAATGGGGTCACTTGTGGCGTAGTTATACTGCCCTGGCAATTTAGGGGCCCAAATGTGTGAGAAGTACCTTGCAATCAAAATGTGTAAAAAATGCCCTGCAAAATCCGAAAGGTGCACTTTGGAATATGTGCCCCTTTGCCCACCTTGGCAGCAAAAAAGTGTGACACATCTGGTATCGCCGTACTCAGGAGAAGTTGGGGAATGTGTTTTGGGGTGTCATTTTACATATACCCATGCTGGGTGAGAAAAATATCTTGGTCAAATGCCAACTTTGTATAAAAAAATGGGAAAAGTTGTCTTTTGCCAAGATATTTCTCTCACCCAGCATGGTTATATGTAAAATGACACCCCAAAACACATTCCCCAACTTCTCCTGAGTACGGCGATACCACATGTGTGACACTTTTTTGCTGCCAAGGTGGGCAAAGGGGCACATATTCCAAAGTGAACCTTTCGGATTTCACCGGTCATTTCTTACACATTTTGATTGCAAAGTTCTTCTCACACATTTGGGCCCCTAAATTGCCAGGGCAGTATAACTACCCCACAAGTGACCCCATTTTGGAAAGAAGACACCCCAAGGTATTCTGTGAGGGGCATGGTGAGTTCCTAGAATTTTTTATTTTTTGTCGCAAGTTAGTGGAATATGAGACTTTGTAAGAAAAAAATAAAAAAATAAAAATCATCATCATTTTCCGCTAACTTGTGACAAAAAATAAAAAGTTCTATGAACTCACTATGCCCATCAGCGAATACCTTAGGGTGTCTACTTTCCGAAATGGGGTCATTTGTGGGGTTTTTCTACTGTTTGGGCATTGTAGAACCTCAGGAAACATGACAGGTGCTCAGAAAATCAGAGCCGTTTCAAAAAGCGGAAATTCACATTTTTGTACCATAGTTTGTAAATGCTATAACTTTTACCCAAACCATTTTTTTTTTGCCCAAACATTTTTTTTTTATCAAAGACATGTAGAACTATAAATTTAGCGAAAAATTTATATATGGATGTCGTTTTTTTTGCAAAATTTCACAGCTGAAAGTGAAAAATGTCATTTTTTTGCAAAAAAATCGTTACATTTTGATTAATAACAAAAAAAGTAAAAATGTCAGCAGCAATAAAATACCACCAAATGAAAGCTCCATTAGTGAGAAGAAAAGGAGGTAAAATTCATTTGGGTGGTAAGTTGCATGACCGAGCGATAAACGGTGAAAGGAGTGTAGTGCCGAAGTGTAAAAAGTGGCCTGGTCATGAAGGGGGTTTCACCTAGCGGGGCTGAAGTGGTTAAAGTGCGTAGCTTAAAGTGCAACTTACACGATTCCCTGAACCGAATGAAATTGTCACTACCCCCAGAAAATCTTTCCCGGAGGGCAAGCTTTGGTTCAGGGCAGGCCTGGTACCCACCATCGGAACCAGCCGCCTGTGGTCTCTGAATCCATAAGACTGTCACGCGGAGATCAGCTACCTCCAAAGACAGTCCCTGCAGATGTTTGACCAGTACAGACATAGGATCCATAGCTGCACTGACTTCAACTAAATGACGGTTTATATGGCAGTAGATAATGTCACAATCAGTCTGTGGGGAAACGCCACACTGAACACAGGAGGGAAGGGGAACAGTAACTGTAAAAAAAACTCACTAAAAAAAGCCTAAACGGGTGAAAATGCTCCAAACCCAGACACTGTAGCGTGTCTATAACCGGGGGAGCAATTCCTCCTCCTGCGGTCCGCAGACAACGGCAATCCCCAGCAGAAAAATGCGTACAATGGAGGATGCCAGGGTGGACCGCATGCACCACAAGACCATCTTACACAAAATGATACATTGTGCAGATGAAAAATTATACATGCAGAAATCCCTGCAAAAAATGCACCAAAATGATACGCAACTGACAATACTACCTAATTCCTCAGGCCGATGTTAATAGCTGAGAACTTTGCCAATATCTTCCCGTCAGGAGCATATCGGAGCTCCTTATGCACCACGTCACGGTGTCTCAGCACGCATGTGGTCCTACCACTAACTGCCTGTGGTGTGTGACCAGGGTCTGAACAGTAATGTGAGAGTCTGGCTGTGAGTTGGTTTCTAGCACTGTTCAGACCCTGGTCACACACCACAGGCAGTTGAGTGGTAGGACCCCATGCGTGCTGAGACACTATGACATGGTGCATGAGGGGCTCCGATATGTTCCTGACTGGAAGATATTGGCAAAGTTCTCAGCTTTTAACATCGGCCTGAGGAATTAGCTAGTATTGTCAGTTGTGTATCATTTTGATGCATTTTTTGCAGTGATTTGGAACAGTAACTGGGCCTGGAAACTAGAGAAGAAATAAGTCACCTAGACAACCCTAATCCGGGACCTAACTACCAATATGAATAGATCTTGAAGGTAGGAATATTCATATGCAGGATACCTAGGCCTTTATATCCCTATAAGGCCCTGGAAAAGGTTAGGACCAGAGACAACCCATTCCTCCCCAGATGGATAAATTGAAGTCTCTGTCTCAGGAGACAAACTCGCACCAGCTCAGCTAAACCCAAATGAAGCTATCTACCGCATATTCAGTGGGGTCAGACTATAAAGGGTAGAAGTGATGACCACTGAGCAACAGCTGAGAAAAGGGAAGTGGTCATTAACCCTATTAATACTGAATCAAGAGAAATCAAGGAGGCTGTTGGATTACTCCATTCTCAGCCAATCTCCTTAATTTCCTGACATTAGTCACATGAGGGACACCAGGGCCAGCTTTTCTTGTACCTAGGTAGAGCAGTTAACCTTGCGGATTCCCAAATAACTTTGTTTATAAGTAAGTAGGGGTTAATTTCTCATCCGTATCATTGAGGGACACAGGTTTGACCATGATTATAGCTGCTGCCACTAGGAGGCGGACACTAAGATTTTCCCTTGCAACTATGACTTTGGGCCTTTTACACAAGCCGATAATTAGGAACGAACAATGCTTCTTCCAGTGATCACTGCCGCTTATAAACTTGCGACTAGGGTTGAGCGAACCCAAACTGTAAAGTTCGGGTTCGTACCGAACTTTAGGATTTTTGGACCCCGAACCCGAACATTTCAGTAAAAGTTCAGGTTCGGTGTTCAGCGATTTCTGCAGAGCAGCCAATCAACAAGCGTTTAACTGTGCCCTTAGAAGCCATTACAGCCATGCCTACTAATGGCATGGCTGTGATTGGGCAGTGCAGCATGTGCCCCACCCTCTATATAAGCTGGAGTCACGTAGCATGCACGTCACTCTGCTGTGCTTAGTGTAGGGAGAGGAAGCTGCTGCTGTGAGGGAGAGAATAGGAAAGAAACTTTAATCAGAACTGCAATTGAACTCAGCAATCTACATAGATTTAGTTGTGTGGGTGCCCTGAGACCAGTGACAGAGAAAAATAACTCTTGTATCCGTCTGTTAGGTGGGTGGCGGCCATTTTATACAAGCTCAGTGCACCAGCACTGCATATGTGCTTTTGTGACATTGAAATCCAAGCTTGAAATACTGCAATAATAATCTGGCTATAACCCCTTCATGACCGCAATCCGTCTATATACGTGATAGCTGCACATACCCCGTGCAGCTACCACGTGTATAGACATCATGGCAGTTCTTTAATCCAAGCGATGCAAAGCGCTTGGATTAAAGCTTCTGCCCCTGCCCTCGTGCTGTCACGGACAGCATACAGTCTAGTATTGCCGGCAAGGGACCAATCGGAGTGGTCCCTTGCCGGCAATCGACCCGATTGGTTAGTCTGTGCAGACTAACCAATTGGATCGCGGCAGTGTTAAAATGCCGGTTTCAGGCTCTAATCTGCGATCTGTGCCCCCTTCCTGTGTGCCTCCAACCCCCCCCCCACCACCACCGTGAGCCCTGCCTCTGCCATCGGTCCCCGCCCCCTCATCCATGTAGCATGCCCCTGATGCGGTCCGCCCCCTCCCCGCCCAATACATTCATCCTGCCCCGATCTGTTCTTTCTCAATGCTGGCCATATCCCCCCCCCCCCCTCCTTTTTCCAGCACTGCACCCTGCCCCCGATGCGGTCCCCCTGCTGTGCATGATGGTGGCGGCTCCATTCCTGAGCCGCCGCCATCAGCAGCGAGTGTCAGCTCTATGCTGACACTCTGCTGTAACCCCATAGATGCAGCGGCATCCATGGGGTTAATAGAAGGAGGGGGCTCACTCTTTCAACCATCGGGGCTGCTGCGCTGCGCCATGGCAACCGGAAGCTTTGCAAAGGCGTCCGGTGTTGTCACCTACAGGAAATCTGCTAGTAGTATACTTTGCAATGCAAGAGCATTGCAAAGTATAGTACAACCATCAGCCCCACTGGATCTTCAAGATCCAAGAGGGAACTGATAAAAAAAAAAGTGGAAATAATAAAAGTAAAAATGTAAATAAAAAAAAAAAATTGCCTTTTCCTATAAAAAACACACACATTAGGTATCACCGCGTCCGTAACGACCATCTCTATAAATATATCACATGATCAACCCCGTCCAATAAACACCATAAGAAATTAAAAATAAAAACTGTGTAAAAAAAAAAAGCCATTTTTGTCACCTTGCATCACAAAAAGTGCAACACCAAGCAATCAAAAAAGGCGTATACACCCCAAAATAGTACCAATCAAACCGTTACCTCATCCCGCAAAAAATGAGCCCCTATTTAAGACCATCGCCCAAAAAATAAAAACGCTATGGCTCTCAGACTATGGAGACACTAAAACATAATTTCTTTTGTTTCAGAAATGCTATTATTGTGTAAATCCTAAATAAATACGATAAAGTATACATGTTGGGTATTGCCACGTCCATAGCGATCTGCTCTATAAAACTGTAACATGACCTAACCCCTCAGATGAACGCTGTAAAAAACAAAAATGTTCCAAAACAGAAAATTTTTTGGTCACCTTGCCCCATAAAGTGTAATAATGATCAAAAATCATATACCTGAAAATGGTACCAATAAAAACCTCAACTCTTTCTGCAAAAACGAGCCCCTGCACAAGACGATCGGTAGAAAAATAAAAAACATATGGCGTTCAGAAAATAGACACACAAAAACAATTTATTTTCCAAAAATGCCTTATTATGTAAAACTGAAACAAACAAACAAAAAAAGTAGACATATTTGATATCACTGCGTCCGTAACAACCTGCTCTATAAAAATAGCACATGATCTACCATGTCGGATGAATCTTGTAAAAAATTAAAGAAGACAAAACTGCCAAAACAGCAATTTTTTTGTTACCTTGCCTCACAGAAAACTTATTATAGAGCAATTAAAAATCATATGTACCCCAAAATAGTACCAATAAAACTGTCACCTTATCCCCTAGTTTCCAAAATAGGGTCAGTTTT
The DNA here is from genome assembly GCF_014858855.1 of Bufo gargarizans. Lineage (NCBI taxonomy): Eukaryota > Metazoa > Chordata > Amphibia > Anura > Bufonidae > Bufo > Bufo gargarizans. Next base: position 196,466,034 of record NC_058085.1, on the reverse strand, counting down.
TGGGAGTTTCTACTTTATGGGTGCATCAGGGGGGCTTTAAATGGGACATGGCATCTAAAACCAATCCAGCAAAATCAGTCTTCCAAAAACCATTCTTTTCCTTCTGCACCCTGCTGTGTGCTCTTACATCAGTTTACGACCACATTTGGGGTGTTTCTGTAAACCGCAGAATCAGGGTAATACATATTGTGTTTTGTTTGGCTGTTAACCCTCAATGTGTTAAAGAAAAAAATGTAATAAATGGAAAATCTGCCCAAAAAGTGAAATTCTGAATATTCGCCGCCATTTTCCCTTAATTCTTGTGGAACACCTAAAGGGTTAACAAAGTTTGTAAAATCAGTTTCGAGTAACTTGAGGGGTGTAGTTTCTACAATGGGGTCATTTATGGGGGTATCCCATATGTGAGCCCCACAGTGACTTCAGATCTGAACTGGTACTTAAAAAGTGGGTATGGGAAATTTTCTTATAAATTTTAAGAATTGTTTCTAAACTTCTAAGCCTTGTAAAGTCCTAAAAAATAAAATGACATTTCCAAAATGATGCCAACATAAAGTATACATATGGGGAATGTTAAGTAATATTTTATGAGGTATCTCTTTCTGTTTTAGAAGCAGAGAAATAGAAATTTTGAAAATTGCTAATTTTTCTAAATTTTGGGTAATTTGGGGATTTTTTTCATAAATAAAGGTGAAATATATTGACTCAAATTTATGACTGTCATGAAGTACAATGTGTCACGAGAAAACAATCTTAGATTGGCTGGGATAAGTAAAAGCGTTCCAAAGCTATTACCACATAAAGTGACGCATGTCAGATTTGTACATTTTGACCTGGACACTGGGGCATCAATGACATTTGGTCATGAAAGGGTTAAAAAAACACACCCATTTTTGGCAATATCCTACATCTGGTGCCTTTGCAGCGTTAGTCAGTGTGCAATTTTTTTTAAAAACTCGTTTTATTGAAATATAACAAGCAAAAATTGGCATGTTGCGTACAATATACTGTTACACTTCATAGTCACAATTTCACATAAGGATTCATTGGTAAGTTACACATTGAGCACTTCATATTACCACTCCATATCTCATTAATGTCAAATAACAATAAAGGAGGTACAACAGCAGAGCATTATGCGTTGTCTCTTTTGTGTTGTCGACAGGAGACATATGTTCAAAAATGATTTTACTCTGTAGAATACATATGCATTAAAGATACAGTCAATGGCGAGGAGCATCATGATCCCCATACCTTCTCAAATTTCTGAGGACATTTTCTATGGGAGAACATAATTTTTTCCCAGGGGATTATATGATTTACCAAGGCTTTCCATTGAGTGACCGTAGGTGGTCTGTCTGCCATCCACCTGAGAGCAACCACTTTCCTAGCCATGAAGAGAGTCTCCCTCAGAAAAAGACAGTTATAGTGTGATAGCGCCTCATCATCAACTACTCCCAAAAGACACTTTTTAGGGCACAACTCTAGTGTGCCTGGGATCATAGTGGATAGTACTGTCCCTCCAGTAAATTCTGAACATAGTTACATTCCCACACCAGGTGCCAAAAGCCTGCACCTGGTTGTGTACACCTGTGGCACCCGTTATGTGATAATCTGCCTATTTTATATAATCTGACCGGAGTGAGGTAGCTCCTATGAAGTATAAATAACTGTATAAGTCTATTGTTAAGGAAGGGTGATACCCCTGACGGGGCGTCTAATGCCTCGTTCCACTCTTCTTTAGTAAGGTTTGGGATGCACTCCCTCCACCTAATCTCCGCCAGCAGAGAGCTTGAGCTCATTTTGAGATTCAAGAGATGTGTATATAAGGCTGAAATCATGCCACTGGGGCCTTGACTTTTAAGAATACCAATGAGCGGGTAGTTTGAAATGGATTTCTTCAGAGACCTCAGCTGCGCCTGAAGTGCATGGCGCAACTGTAAGTACCTTTGTTTGAAGCTGAGTAATGGAGAACAGGATCCTGTTCTCATATAGATCTTTCAATGTAAGGACTCCATACCCTTGCCAAATACCTTTCCCCTCGCACTGCATCAACATTGCCAATAATGGATTGTCCCATAGTGGCACCTCATCTGGGAGGTCAGCATATTGTTGAAACTTTGCAGCTGTAATCTCGCGCAGAGGGAGCCGGCGCATGCGCAGTTGACTCGTTGAAGCCGGTGCCAGTAGTCCGCATGGGCACAGACTATAGTGTCCACTGCGCCTGCGCGAGGCTACGAAGCAGAGATTACATGACGTCAGGATAGTGCAATGAATAAATTAAGTAGTAGGCGGTGCTGGCTCCGGATCGATGGGCGCGGCTTGGCTCCAGGAGATCGTGGGACAACCTCTTGGGCTCCTGACAGAGGTGATTTACATATGAATAAGATAGCTTTTTATAAGAATATAAGGCACACAGAGCATAAACAGAGAGATCATTGTAAACACTGCATGAAGACTAATGGGCACATATAAATAGCTACATATCGTTAATCCTGGTGACAGAATCCCTTTAATATTGCAGCCTTTACTGCATCAGTTATTGTTAAAACAAGCTTGAAATACTTCAATAATTTTCTGGGTTTTAAAAAAAACACTCATTTCCCTTACGCCATGACAGCATCCTTGAGAGAGAACGCCTCCAACCAGGACAGGAAACAGGAACTTTCGTGGAGAGCTCTTAAGGAGGAGCATGGCCCCAAGACCACCAGTTCCTGTTTCCTGTCCTAGACAGAGGACAGTCCGTGGAGAGCAGAATATTTAGCCTGCAGGGCCCCTGAGTTTTGGTTTGGAGAGGGGTTAGTCTCCTCTAGGAGCCGCTGGCGGAAGTCTGGTGCTTGCTTCTGGGGTCCAGGTTATGCCGCGCTGCCGCTACTCTGCAGTCCCAGCCGCACTGGGAGGTGCCTCTGGCATGCCGGCCCTTCCTGACAGTGGTCAGGCGGACCGGAACCTCCCTCTTCCGTAGGGCATCGCAGAGGGACAAAATTTGCGGGACAAGCGAGATCCGGATGTGGGCTTCGGGACTTCCGGTGTTTGGAACGCACGCAGCGTGCGTTCCGGAAGTAGGAAGCAGATTTCCTATTAAAGGCCGCAGATAGCTCCAGCAGGACCCGACCAAGGAAGTTTTCACCCACAGGAGGCGCGGTCAGAAGCAGCCCAGCCAGCCTACTAGGAAGCCGGATTTGGTTTCTGGAAATAACTCTATCCTACAGCACCATGGAGGAGGAGAGTGCCTAACGCGCCGATCAGCAGGAGGGTCATGAGAGCAGACCAGTACTCCTGGTGGGGTAAGGGGGATCATTCCCCATCCCTTTTTTTTTCCTTTAGTCATGCTAAATGTCCTTTCCCTTTGCCTTGCCTTTTAGACTATAAAAGAGGGGCTTAGAAAGGCGGTCTCAAAAACCAGAGGGAAGGAATGTGCCATCTGTAAAAAGAAACTTGCACCCTCTTGGCCAAAGTTGTTATGTCAACGTTGCGTTGAGAAAGTTGCTGTTGATTCTCCCAGCACTCAGGGCATCTCTTGTATCCACTCCCTTAGCAGTGTCACTATACAGCTGGGACTTGTAGTCCTACACATACAACATGTTGCTGAGTCTCCCAGCAGGCAGACATGTCACTCAGGGCAGCACTTGTATTCACTCCCTTAGCAGTGCAGGGGGAGGGGCAGAGATAGTTTTTTTTTTTGCATGTAAACAAAGGGCCAGAAAAGAACCAGGGAAATGAGGAAATATATATATTTTTTGGGCATAAAACTTGCTTAGCTTAGTTATATATTGCTGCCCATCAGATTTTCAGTGCTATATATTTTTTTTTCCATAACTCGGTGAACCCTTTTAAGGTGAAATATGGTCATGTCCTTGAGGGGTTAAGCTAGAAATGCAGCAATCATTTTCTGGGTTTTTGAAAAACACCCTTTTTGGGCAAAATACTCAATTTTACAACCGTTGCTACATCTGTACGTGTGAAATTCAAACGTTATATGCTGCTGTCCTATTCTGTTAGTAAAAAAAACACTCATTTTAGGCAAAATACTTAATTTGCGGCCTTGTCTGCATCTATCAGTGTGAAATTCAAGCGTTATTTACTGCTGTCATATTCTGTTATTTAAAAAACACCCTTAATATTGCAGCCTTTGCTGCATCTGTTATTGTTAAAACAAGCTTTAAATACTTCAATATTTTTCTGAGTTTTAAAAAACACAAATTTTTGTCAATACCCTCCATCTGGGGCCTCTGCCGCATTAGTCAGTGTGCAATTTAAAGGGAACCTGTCATGTGGATATTTGATTATAATCTAACTAATTATATACAATCATTAACTACTAAAAAGTGCCTTAGATGTATTCACTTACTGGTGTGACAGATGGTTACCTCATAATACACACACAAAGATGCCGCATGCCACATGCTAATGAGCTGTTTCGAGTCCGGCGTGAGGTCATCGAGTCCAGCGTATATTTAATTCAGAGCTATAGCCACTCCCCTGCCCACCTGCTGCTGATTCCTATAGCAACAAACTGTCACTCAGCAGCAGGTGGGCGGTGAGAGTCAGGAGCTCATGAATATTCATGACTCATCATTATCAGCTGGAGCTTTTCAATACAAGATGTTGGCAGATTGACTGGATCAATTAAAGAAAGTGACCCAGCATTTTGATAAGCGAATCAGTCACTTATTTATGTTGCCCTTAGTTAGGACACCATAAAACTGGTGACAGGTTCCCTTTAAGCTAGAAATACAGCTTTAGTTTTCTGGGTTTTAAAAAAGACCCTTTTTGGGCAAAATGCACAATCTTACAGCCCTTGCTGCGTTTGTACGTGTGAAATTCAAGCATTATATACTGCTGTCATATTCTGTTATTTTAAAAAAACACCCATTTTGGGCAAAATACTTAATTTGCGGCCTTGTCTGCATCTGTCAGTGTGAAATTCAAGCGTTATATATTGCTGTCATATTCTGTTATAAAAAACACCCTTTTTGGGCAAAGTACTTAATATTGCAGCCTTTGCTGCATTTGTTATTGTTAAAACAAGCTTAAAATACTTCAATAATATTCTGGCTTTGAAAAAACACCCATTTTTGGCAATAACTTTCATCTTGGGCCTCTGCCATTAGTTAGTGTGCAATTTAAGCTAGAAATACAGCTGTAATTTTCTGGGTTTTAAAAGACACCCATTTAGGGCAAAATACTTAATTTGCGGCCATGTCTGCATCTTTCAGTGTGAGATACACGCTTTAGATACTGCTGTGCTATTCTGGTATTAAAAAAACACCCGTTTTGGGCAAAATACTGAAAGGGAACTTGTCACCGGGATTTTGTGTATAGAGCTGAGGACATGGGTTGCTAGATGGCCGCTAGCACATCCGCAATACCCAGTCCCTTTAGCTCTGTGTGCTTTTATTGTGTAAAAAAAAACGATTCGATACATATGCAAATTAACCTGAGATGAGTCCTGTCCCTGACTCATCTCGCATACAGGACTCATCTCAGGTTAATTTGCATATGTATCAAATTGTTTTTTTTAAACAATAAAAGCACACAGAGCTATGGGGACTGGGTATTGCGGCGGTGCTAGCGGCTATCTAGCAACCATGTCCTCAGCTCTATACTCAAAATCCCGGTGACAGGTTCCCTTTAACTTGCGGCCTTGTCTGCATCTGTACACGTGAGATGCACCCTTTAGATACTGTTGTTCAAATTCAAGAGTTATATACTGCTGTCATATTCTGGTATAAAAAAAAACACATTTAGGGCAAAAATCTTAATTTTGCAGCCTAGTCTGCATCCGTGCGTGTGAGATACACCCTTTAGATTCTGTTCTATTCTGCTATTAAAAAAAAACACCCATTTTGGGAAAGATCCTAAATTTGAGAAATATGAGGAGAGCGTCAAATAAGGGACGTGGCCCCGGTCATGGTGTGCTGGTGGAGCTCCTGTTGCAGGGAGAGGACGTGGTCGATCTGTGCCAGCTACACGCACAAGTGAAACACCTTCCTCAGGTGCGAGTAGGCGACAGAACCTTCAGCGGTATTTGGTCGGGACTAATGCGGCTCTACGAATGGTGAGGCCAGAACAAGTACAGGCGATAGTAGATTGGGTTGCTGACAGTGCCTCCAGTTCCTTCACATTGTCTCCCACCCAGTCTCCTGCTGAAAGATCAGAGTTGGCACCTGCAGCTGATGTCCATCAGTCTTTCACCTCACCACCTTGCAAATTAGCCAAGCAGTCTGAGCCGCAAGTCATGCAGCAGTCTCTTCTGCTTTTTGATGACTCTGTTAGCAGGGTTTTCCAGGGCCATCCACCTAGCCCTGCCCCAGAAGTGGAAGAAGTTGAGTGCACCGATACCCAACCACTTATGTTTCAAGATGAGTACATAGGAGGACCATCGCAGCATGTCTCGGATGATGACGACACACAGGTGCCAACTGCTGGGGCTTTCGAAAGTGTGCAGACCGACAAGGAGGGCAGGGGTGAAGACTAGGTGGAAGATGATGTGGAGGACGATGAGGTCCTTGACCCCACATGGAATCAAGGTTATGCGAATGACCTGTCTAGTTCGGAGGAAGAGGTGGTGGTCGCACAGAGCCACCAGCACAGCAGAAGAGGGAGCAGGGTGCAAAAGCGGAGCGGCCGTCCCCTAGACAGTACGCCTGCTACTGCCCACCGCAGCAAGGGACCGAGCACACCAAAGCCAGCTCCAAGGAGTTCCCTGGCGTGGCAGTTCTTCAGACAATGTGCTGACGACAGGACACAAGTGGTTTGCACGCTGTGCAATCAGAGCCTGAAGCGAGGCATCAACGTTCTCAACCTGAGCACAACCTGCATGACCAGTCATCTAAGTGCAAATCACGAGCTGCAGTGGAGTAGACACCTCAAAAACCAAGAAAGGTCTCTGGTTCCTCCTGCTTCCTCTTCTGCTGCAGCCTCGGCCTCTTCATCCACCTCTGGAGTGACAGTGCCACCTGCCACCCCGCAAACAGAGGATCTGCCAGCAACACCACCACCTGGGTCACCAAGCATCTTCACAATGCGATCCCTGGCGTTTAGCGTTTCTAAATTACTGGCCTTTGAAATGCTGTCATTCCGTATGGTGGAGACGGGGAGTTTTAAAAGCCTTATGGCGGTGGCTGTCCCACAATATGTTGTGCCCAGTCACCACTTCTTTTCCAGGCATGCCACCCCTTCCCTGCACAACTAAGTGGGGGTGAAAATCAGGTGTGCACTGCGCAACGCCATCTGTGGCAAGGTGCACCTCACTACGGATACGTGGACCAGTAAGCACGGTCAGGGATGCTGTATCTTCATAACAGCACACTGGGTAAATGCAGTGGCGGCTGAGCCTGAGGCGGATAGCAGTTTGGCGCATGTCCTTCCACCACTGAGGATTGCAGGGCGCTTCAGTTTGCCTCCTGTTGCTTCCTCCTCCTACTCCGCTTCCTAATCCTCTACCGACTCCTCATCCGGTCAGCGTAACACCTTCACGACCAACTTCAGCACAGCCAGGGGTAAATGACAGCAGGCAGTTTTAAAACTTATCTGTTTGGGGGACAACCCCACACTGCGCAGGAGCTGTGGATGGGCCTTGAACAACAGACCGAGTGGTTGGTGCCAGTGAGCCCCAAGCCCAGCCTGGTGGTGTGCGATAATGGGCGAAATCTCGTAGCAGCTCTGGGACTAGCCGATTTGATGCACATCCCTTGCCTGGCACATGTGCTGAATTTAGTGGTGCAAATATTCCTTAAAAATTACCCCGATATGTTAGAGCTGCTGCAGAAAGTGCGCGCTTTCGGCGTTCTCACCCTGCTGCTGCTCGCCTGTCAGCGCTGCAGCGTATCTTCGGCCTTCCCGCTTACCGACTCATATGCGACATGCGTACAAGGTGGAACTCCACCTTGCACATGCTGGCCAGACTGTGCGAGCAGCAGCAGGCGATAGTGGAGTTTCAGCTGCAGCACGCACGGGTGAGTTGCTCTGCGTAACAGCACCACTTCACCACCAATGACTGGGCCTCCATGCGAGACCTGTGTTCCTTGTTGCGCTGTTTCGAGTACTCCACCAACTTGGCCTGTGCCGATAATGCTGTTCTCAGCGTTACTATCCCACTTCTATGCCTCCTTGAAAAAACGCTGCTGGCAATGATGGAAGAGGATGTGGCACAGGGGGAGGAGGAGGGATCATTTCATAGGGTTTCCAGCCAGTCATTCACAAGTGGCTCCGAGGGTGGGTTCCTGCACCCACAAACGCCAGGTACACAATTGTCCAGCCAGGTCACAGTTTTGGAGGAGGAGGAGGAACCATGTACACATCAGGGTGGAACCCATACCAGCTCATGGCCATCACTGGTGCGTGGCTGGGGGGATACAGAGGACACAGATGATACACCTCCCACAGAGGACAGCTTTTCGTTGCCTCTGGGCAGCCTGCCACACATGAACGATTACATACTGCAGTGTCTCCGCAATGACCGCCGAGTTGCCCACATTCTAACTTGGGCTGATTACTGGGTGGCCACGCTGCTGGATCCCCGTTACAAGTACAACGTATGTAGTGTACGGGAGAGTAATACCCCGTCACTACAGAAGGGTCACTTGGGTACTGTCGTTCCCCCTGTATTTATGGGGAGGTTGGTATAAAATATCTTGTTAATGTAATGCTATGTACTTCCTGTTACTGTGAAATGTGCATGTGCAGGCCGGCTAGGGTGTCATTCCAGCTCTGAGTCACTAGAGGGAGCTAGGGAACCCTAGTTTATATAAGGCCCAGTCAGGAAGTAGTAGTAGGTCAGACAGTGGGAAAAGGAGTCAGAGATGATCCTGTGTCTGAGTCAAGGCCAGGCTATGGGCCTGTGAGAGCAGAGCAGGCCTGAAGCCTGCCGACTAGGAGAGGGTAGTAAACCCTGTAACCGGGTTCCGGATCCAAGGAAAAGGTTCCCCTCCTGAGTCATCATCCGTTTAGCTGAAACATCATACGCAACCAGCCGGGACACAGAATACAACAGAGGCCAGTCTGGTAAAGCAAGAGGTACTCAAGATAACAGAGGAGGTACTAGATAAGGACAGCTTCAAGGATACGCCAGATATAGGGCATTGGACCTTGGAGAATAAGTCACATGTTTCAGGACCAGTCAGGAATAGTGTGCAAGCCGCCTGTACTGCATCTCCTGTAATTAACACTCTGTAAAGAACATTGCTAAAACCGGCCAGTCTGTACTTCTAAGAACCAACTGTATTCAAATAGAAACCAACTGTCTTCCATGGAACTGCGCTTCCAACTGCGTCCATGTATGATTCTCACTGACATTCAGTAAAGTTCCCGTTTTGGTTGGCTATCCCGTGGTTGCTTCATTCTTCTACATTACTATACACGGCGTGTCACCGTTTAATTGACACTGGCGTCACGAACATTAAATACCTGCCTGTTCCAGTATCTGCCCAGATTTGAAGACGACAGTGGATCCCAGGATAGTGGGTTAATCTGCACTACAAAGCCCAGCATACACTACTGACCCCCTGGGACACTGCACGTACTGCCCTTAATTCCCTCACTGGAGTGTAATCGTAAGATGTGCGAGTACAAGCGCACGCTGGTAGACGCGCTGCTGGTGGCATTCCCACCTGACAGCGGGGGCACAGTGGAAGCACAAGGCAAAGGCAGAGGACGAGGAAGAGGTTGCTAACGCAGCTGGGGCACCACCAGCACCTCAGAAGGCAGGGTTAACATGGCCGAAATGTGGAAAAGCTTTGTCAGCACGCCACAACAACCAGCACCATTAGCTGATATGGAACGTCTTAGCAGGAGGCAGCATTTCACCAACATGGTGGAGTCAGTATGTGTGCACACGCCTACACGTACTGAATGACGGGTCTGCCCCCTTTAACTTCTGGGTCTCCAAATTGGGCACATGGCCTGAGCTTGCCCATTACGCCTTGGAGGTGCTGGCCTGCCCTGCAGCCAGTGTATTATCTGAACGTGTGTTTAGCATGGCAGGGGGCGTTATTACAGACAAGCGCAGCCGTCTGTGCACAGCCAATGTGGAAAAGCTCACGTTCATAAAAATGAACCAGGCATGGATCCCACAGGACTTGTCCGTACCGTGTGCAGAATAGATATATATACTGGCCTTAACCCCTTCACGTCTGCAATCTGTATATATACGTGATAGCTGCACATACCCCGTGCAGCTACCACGTATATATACGTTCTGGCAGCTCTTTAATCCAAGCGCTGCAAAGCGCTTGGATTAAAGCTTCTGCCCCTGCCCTGTATGCTGTCACGGACAGCATACAGTGCAGTAATGCTGGCAATGGACCAATCAGAGTGGCCCCTTGCCGGCAATCGATCCGATTGGTTAGTCTGTGCAGACTAACCAATCGGATCGCGGCAGTGAAAAAATGCCGGTTTCAGGCTCTGATCTGCGCTCTGCAGATCAGAGCCTGAAAGCAGATAGTGTTCCTCATGCCCCCGATCTGTTCCCCTCCAAGCCCTTGGTGCCCCTCTGTGCCCCCCGATCTGTGCCCCTCTCCTGCCTCCTGCGCTCATCTCCTGCCCTGATGCGCTGCGATCCGCCCCCTCCCCGCCCCCTGCATTAATTTTCTAGCCGCCCCTCCTGCCCTCGATATTGTGGGCAGCCTCCCGACCCCCCCTCCTTCCAGCGCTGCCCCCCGATACTCCTGCTGTGTGTGATGGCGGCGGCGGCTCTATGCTGACACTCTCCTGTAACCTCATAGATGCCGTGGTTGCGGCATCCATGAGGTTAACAGAGGGAGGGAGCTCCCTCTCTCAACCATCGGGGCTGCAGCGCTGTGATTGCAGCACCCAATGGTTGCCATGGCAACCAGACGCTTTGCAAAAGCGTCCTGTTGCCATGGAAAGGCGTCCAGTGCTGCCACCTACAGGCAATCTGGAAGTATTATACTTTGCAATGAAAGAGCATTGCAAAGTATAGTACAACTATCAGCCCCACTGGATCTTGAAGATCCAAGAGGGAACTGATAAAAAAAGTGAAAAGAATAAAAGTAAAAAAAAATAAAAAAAAAAAAAAAATGTAAATTAAAAAAGAAATGGCCTTTTCCTATAAAAAAAATGAAAAAATAAAATAAAATACACATATTAGGTGTCAGCGCGTCCGTAACGACCACCTCTATTAATATATCACATGATAGACCCTGTCCGATAAACACCATAAAAATTAAATTAAAAAAACAGTGGCAAAAAAGCTATTTTTGTCACCTTACATCACAAAAAGTGCAACAGCAAGCGATCAAAAAGGCTTATGACCCCCAAAATAGTACCAATCAAACCGTCACCTCGTCCCGCAAAAAATGATACCCTATTTAAGACAATCACCCAAAAAATTAAAAAGCTATGGCTCTCAGACTATAGAGACACTAAAACATCATTTTTTTGCTTTCAGAAATGCTATTATTGTGTAAAACTTAAATAAATAAGAAAAAGTATACATATTAGGTATTGCCACGTCCGTAACGATCTTCTCTATAAAACTATCACATGACCTAACTCCTCAGATGAACGCTGTAAAAATAAATAAATTAAAACTGTTCCAAAACAGCCAATTTTTGGGTCACTTTGCCCCATAAAGTGTAATAATGAATGATCAAAAAGTCCTATGTACCCAAAATTGGTACCAATGAAAACCTCAACTCTTTCTGCAAAAAACGAGCCCCTGCACAAGATGATCGGCAGAAAAATAAAAAACATATGGCGTTCAGAAAACCAATCCAGCACAATCTGCCTTCCAAAAACCGTATGGGATTCCTTTCCTTCAGCGCCCTGCCGTGTGCCCGTACAGCAGTTTACCACCACATGTGGGGTGTTTATGTAAACCGCGGAATCAGGGTAATAAATATTGAGTTTTGTTTGGCTGTTAACTCTCAATGTGTTAAAGAAAAAAAAAATTATAAAATGGAAAATCTGCCAAAAAAGTGAAATTTTGACATTTCATCTCCATTTTCCTTTAATTCTTGTGGAACGCCTAAAGGGCTAACAAAGTTTGTAAAATCAGTTTTGAGTAACTTGAGGGGTGTAGTTTCTACAATGGGGTCATTTATGGGGGTTTCCACTATGTAGGCCCCACAAAGTGACTTCAGATCTGAACTGGTCCTTAAAAAGTGCGTTTTGGAAATTTTCTTAAAAATTGTAAGAATTGCTTCTAAACTTCTAAGCCTCTAACATCCTAAAAAAATAAAATGACATTTCCAAAATGATGCCAACATAAAGTAGACATATGGGGAATGTTAAGTAATAAATATTTTATGAGGTATCACTTTCTGTTTTAGACGCAGAGAAACTGAAATTTGGAAAATTGCGAATTTTTCAAAATTTTTGGTAAATCTGGGATTTTTTCATAAATAAAGGTGAAATATATTGACTCAAATATATGACTATCATGAAGTACAATGTGTCACGAGAAAACAATCTCAGAATGGCGTGGATAAGTAAAAGTGTTCCAAAACTATTACCACATAAAGTGACGCATGTCAGATTTGTAAATTTTGACCTGGACACTGGGGCATTAATGACCCTTGGTCATGAAAGGGTTAACCAGCCAACTACAGCGCAATTCCTCATTCTTGTATTTTGGATATTTCACACTCTTTTGGAGTGTACCCTAATTTAAAAAATAATAATAAATAAAAACCAAAACCAGTGTTGGCTACCTCATCCTCCTCCACCGCTGCTTCCACCTACACCGCCCATATGGACCTTAACCTCATAAATCCATTTTTTTCTGGTGAAATTCACCAATTTTTGGGTATGATATACCACTGCTATACCAAGTAGACATGTAAAAAAAATTCACTAATTTGTCTGTTAAATTTTTGGGTGAAATTCACCAATATTTGGGTGTGATATACCACTGCTATACCTAGTAGACAGGTAAAAAAAAAATCACTAATTTGTCTGTTACATTTTTGGGTGAAATTCATCAATTTTGGGCTCTCATATACCACTGCTATACCTAGTAGACAGGTATTAAAAATGTATTGGGTGTGATATAGTGGGAATTTTACTTACGTAATTATACTTTCTTCGAGTCCGAATGCAGCACAGAAGGGATATTTCCGTCCCAGTACTCCATTCTAGGACCACCCACCTAGAAATAATCCAATAATAAATAAATTAACCAGATTGAACACAGGCATGTGTTAGGCATTCCTATATGAGGAACCAGCATACTGCAGCAATTTGTGTAATAACATAGACTAAACTCATGCAAGTAAAAAAAAAAAAAAAAAATATTGGGAGGGTTAGTGTGCTGCCTTCGGACTCAAAGAAAGTATAATTACGTAAGTAAAATTCCCACTTCTTTTTTTCGGCCTACAGCAGCACAGAAGGGATCTATATAGAAATCAAAGTGGGGATAGCTCGCTTTTACTTCTGACAATACTGCTGTGCTGAAGGCTGAGTCCCTGGTTTGCGTGTCGAGCCTACAATGCCGAACAAACGTTGAAGATGACGTCCAAGAGGCTGCATTGTAAATGTCCAAAAGCTGAAGTTGTCTCTCTGCCCAAGACGTTGAAGTTGCTCTGGTAGAATGTGCTCTTAAGAGAATAGGCGTCTCTTTACCTTCTAAAGTATAGGCCTTCGAGATCGCAGTCTTTATCCATCGACCTAGAGTGTCCTTTGAAGCCTTCATACCTTTTCTTGGACCGGAGAATAAAATGAAAACATTTTCTTCTTTACAAATTTTTTTTACCCTCTCAAGATAGCAAATTAATGTTCTACGAACATCCAAAGTATGGAATCTTTTTTCTTCTTCAGACTCTGGCTCGGAGTAAAAGACTGGAAGAACCGACTCTCTATTATTGTTATTAGAGGAAGCAACTTTTGGTATGAAAGATAGTACAGTTCTAATTCGGACACCATTAGGTAGAATCTTTAGATCTCTTGAGGATAATGCTTGTAACTCCCCTAGTCTCTTAGCACATGTGATAGCAATGAGAAAAATTATCTTGTAGGATAACCAACTGAGATCTATATCAGATATAGGTTTGAAGGGAGAGACCGTAAGTCTGTTCAGAACCAAAGAAAAATCCCAGATGGGTACAGGTGGTCTAACGGGTACCAGGCGGTTAAATGTAGCTTGTTCAGCTGAGGATGGTAGAGGTCTCCCTGTAGAAGAAGATCCGGGTACAGAGGCAAAGTCCAGTGATCGCTTTTCAATAGCTGAGACAAGACAGGAAAACAAGCCCTGCGATATGGGGCTATCAGTATCACTTCTGGTGCCTCCTTAATCAATTTGGTTATGACCTGAGGTAATAGCGGTGTGGGAGGATATAGGCAAACACACTTGTGACTTCAATTGAAAGAAAGGGCATCCAGACAGCCGGGTCTATCTGTTCTCCTGAGTGAACAAAACTTCAATGCTTTCTTGTTGTTCCTCGTTGCAAACAGATCCCATTCTGGACAACCCCATCTGTCCACTATTTGATGCAAGTATTTGAGGTTCAAAGCCCATTCTCCTAGGGACACTCTTTCTCGACTGAGACGGTCCGCTGTGATATTGTCGGATCCTCTTATGTGAACTGCCATTAAACTGTGTAGCACCGGTTCCGCCCAAGCCATGATTCTGCTGCAAATGGCCTGGAGAGACAGGCAACGAGTTCCTCCTTGTTTGTTCACATAAAACGCTGACATAGCATTGTCCATCTGCAGGAGAACTGCCTTGTTGTGGAGATAAGGCTCGAAATGTTGCAGGGCTAACTAAATTGCTTTCAGTTCCCTGAAGTTTGAGGATCTTTTCATTATGGCCGCTGACCATTCCCTTTGAATCCACCGATCTCCCATGTGCACACCTCGTCCTTTGCGAGAAGCGTCTGTGGTTATTACCACTTTTTACATAAAGCGAAAATCCCGACCCTTCTGAAGATTTTCTTCCTTTGTCCACCAAAGAAGACTTTTTCAAGTTGCACATGATATCTTTATCGTGGATGTTAAATATTTGGGATTCTTGTCCCAACAATAGAGAATCTCTTTCTGTAGGTCTCTCATATGAGCCTTTGCCCACGGAACTGCTTCTATTGCGGCCGTCAACAATCCTAGGGTGCTCATCAATGTCCTGATTGATGTCCTTGATGTAGATATCAAAGCGTGAATTCTTTGGATGATCTGAGTTACTTTGTGAGGAGGAAGAAAGACCTTCATTAACTCGGAGTCTATCAGAAGGCCCAGGAACTGAATTCTCATCGTAGGAATCAGTTGAGATTTATTTACCGTATTTTTCGCCCTATAGGACGCACCGGCCCATAAGACGCACCTAGGGTTTTGGGGAGGAAAATAAGAAAAAAATTATTTTTAACCAAAAGGTGTGCTTTTGGTGGGTTTGGAACTAATGGTGGTCTGTGGGTGGCACTATTACTGGGGATCTGTGAAGGACACTGTTATGGGGGGATCTGTGGATGACGGACACTGTTATGGGGGGATTTGTGGATGACGGACACTGTTATGGGGGGATCTGTGGATGACGGACACTGTTATGGGGGGGATCTGTGGATGACGGACACTGTTATGGGGGGGATCTGTGGATGACGGACACTGTTATGGGGGGGATCTGTGGATGACGGACACTGTTATGGGGGGGATCTGTGGATGACGGACACTGTTATGGGGGGGGATCTGTGGATGACGGACACTGTTATGGGGGGATCTGTGGATGACGGACACTGTTATGGGGGGGGATCTGTGGATGACTGACACACTGTTACAGGGGGGGATCTGTGGATGGCACTGTTACAGGGGGGGGATCTGTGGATGGCACTGTTACGGGGGGGGATCTGTGGGTGGCACTGTTACAGGGGGGGATCTGTGGGTGGCACTGTTATATATGTGCCATCCACAGACCCCCCCACCCCATAACAGTGCCATCCACAGCCCCCCAGCCCATAACAGTGGCATCCACAGCCCCCCAGCCCATAATAGTGGCATCCACAGACCCCCCCCCTTAACTGTGCCATCCACTGATCAGCTCGAACATCCAAAGCCGCCCCCCCCCCCCCCCCCCGCCGCCGCCCCCGCCACTGCCGCCCCCAGTATACGAATATTAAATGTCTTATTCAATTAAATTGTATTATATATGCCCCCTCACGCCTCTATTTCTAATCGTACCTTAAATCCTATTCCTAGGTGCTGTAATGCAGGCCGGGCGGCCGGCGCGTCACTCGCTGACGTCACTTGCCTGCGCCGCCTGCTTCATTCATAAAGTAGGCGGCGCAGGCAGGTGACATCAAGGAGTTATGCTGCCGCCCGCCCAGCCTGCATTACAGCATCTAGGAATAGGATTTAAGGTACGATTAGCAATATAGGGGTAAGGGGGCATATCTAATATATTTTAATTGAATAAGACATTTAATATTATTAACCGGGGCGGGGCTATAGTACATTGATTGCACCACCCCGCCGCTATTCCCGGCCCCCAGCTCCTCCTCCCAGTCCCTCCCCCGGCCCCCGCTCACTGTACATCGCATCCAGCGATGTTAAATTGTCAGCATTCGCCCCATAAGACGCAGGGGCATTTCCCCCCGATTTTTTGGGGGGGAAAAGTGCGTCTTATGGGGCGAAAAATACGGTAGGTTGATAATAAATCTGGCTTGTTGAACTAAAGTCAAAGCAGTGTGAAGATTTGACTTCAGAATTTCTGGGGATGCTGCTACAAATAGACAGTCTTCCAGATACGGGACTATTCTTAGACCTTGTATCCTCAGTGCAGCCACCAGCTCCACAACAATTTTTGTAAAGATGCGAGGAGCCGGAGACAGCCCAAACGGAAGTGCCTTGAACTGATAATGCCACGTCTGATGATGAGTCTTGATTGCCACTCTCAAATATTTCCTTGAATTTTTGTGGATTGGTACATGTAGGTACGCATCCTTTAGATCCATAGACGCCATCACTTCTCCGGTTTGCAGGATGCTTAGGACGGATCTTATGTTGTCCATTTTGAACTCCTGTTTTTTTAAATTATTGTTCAGAAACCTTAGGTCTATGATGAGGCGCCACTTGCCGTCTGGCTTGGGTACTGGAAAGATTCTTGAATAAACGCCTGAAAACTTTTCTTCTTCTGGAACTGTTTCCAGTGCACCCATGTGTAGGAACTCCTGAAGAAGTGGCATCATTCTCATATCTTCTGTGGTATTTACAGGTCCTTCTGCTGCTGTTTCTGGTTCAAAAGTGGCTTGACCTGGGGAATGCGGCACCTGTAGCCCATTTCCTGCACACGCCTGTACACGGTGGCTCTGGATGTTTCTACTTCCGCAGGTCCCCCAAGGTCTGGAATCGGTCCTTCTCCACAATCTTCCTCAGGGTCCGGTCACCTCTTCTTGTTGTGCAGCGTTTTCTGCCACACTTTTTCCTTCCCACAGACTTCCCACTGAGGTGCCTTGATACAGCACTCTGGGAACAGCCTATTCGTTCAGAAATTTCTTTCTGTGTCTTACCCTCTTGCTTGAGGGTGTCAATGATGGCCTTCTGGACAGCAGTCAGGTCGGCAGTCTTACCCATGATTGCGGTTTTGAGTAATGAACCAGGCTGGGAGTTTTTAAAAGCCTCAGGAATCTTTTGCAGGTGTTTAGAGTTAATTAGTTGATTCAGATGATTAGGTTAATAGCTCGTTTAGAGAACCTTTTCATGATATGCTAATTTTTTGAGATAGGAAATTTGGGTTTTCATGAGCTGTATGCCAAAATCATCAATATTAAAACAATAAAAGGCTTGAACTACTTCAGTTGGTGTGTAATGAATCTAAAATATATGAAAGTCTAATGTTTATCAGTACATTACAGAAAATAATGAACTTTATCACAATATGCTAATTTTTTTAGAAGGACCTCTATAAGGAATCTTTCTCTTGGAAGATGATGGAATTCGAGAGAGTAACCATTCTTGATTAGAGATGTCGCGAACATAAAAATTTTCGTTCGCAAACGGCGAATGCAAATTTCTACAAATGTTCGCGAACCGGGCGAACCGCCATAGACTTCTATAGGCAGGCAAATTTTTAAACCCACAGGGACTTTTTCTGGCCGCAATAGTGATGGAAAAGTTGTTTCAAGGGGACTAACACCTGGACTGTGGCATGCCGGAGGGGGATCCATGGCAAAACTCCCATGGAAAATTACATAGTTGACGCAGAGTTGGATTTTAATCCATAAAGGGCATAAATCACCTAACAATCCAATTTTTTTTTGAACAACGTGGTTTAAAACATCCAATGTGTGTATGCGATCAGGTATGATGTTGTATCGATCTGGTAGTGTAAGGGTTACGCCCACTTCACAGACATTGACAGACCAAACTCCCCTTTTAATGCACCGCAAACAACCGCAAACAGTCTATTTGCCCAACCGCAAACTCCCCATTTGTACAAGGTTGGATACCAAGCTAGCCATGTCCCGTTGATGTCATTTAAGGTTTCTTCCTCCACCCAGCCACGTACAACACCAACGGTCCCGGAAAGGTGAATTGAATAGATTTTTCGAACGGGGAGATGGTAAAAAAAACGCTGGATCCCTCCCCTTTGTTTGAATCCACGGTCACTGCATCTGTGCCGTGCAATTTACTGTCCCACCCGATATGAGTGCTATTTTCTATAATTCTCTCTTCTCATCAGTTTAATCCCTGTTACGTCCCCAATCTGGGGTCCATTTATTAAATGCATTTTTCGAACGGGGAGATGGTTAAAAAATTTCTGGCTCCCTCCCCTTTGTTTGAATCCACGCCACGGTCACTGCGTCTGTGCCGCGCAATTTACTGTCACACCCGATATGAGTGGTATTTTCTGTAGTACTATGACTTAATAGGATGGAAGAATTTCCTCTGTCTACTAATACCTACCCTGATCCCCTTTAAATAATCACACCAACACCTACTTGCTTTGGTAAAATGACCATGATGGCCAAACTTTATTATTCCACACATTACAAGCAACATCTTTCACCATATAACATGAATAATAATAATAATAACAACAGCAGGCACTTTTTACACATCCCTCAACATTATCACCTACTGCACCGTAACAAGGATCCTGGAGGGCAACCCAAACTAGCAGTATCCTCCTTCACCGCCTCACCTCGTACTTCAAACTTACCCTTGGCCGCTCTCACCGACCCAAGGGCACCAACTCCTTGAAGTATACCAGTATCCCTCCTTTAGGCCTTGTAGCCCAAACAGGAGCCCCATCCTCAGTATTAACAAACCATATGAGATGCAGGCTCCAACATGTCCTGCATCTCTTAACCATTGAATTGCTCCCCCAGGATCCCATATCAAGCAGCCACCAAACGACCACCGGTGACACCTCACCTGTGGGCGTCCCGCCACACCTTAAGGGCAGTCTCCAAACCTTCTTGAATACCCAATGCCCACATGTCCATGCCCACGTCATTCAGGTGCACACCATCCGCTCTCAAGAATTGAGGCGACGCTGCCTCCAATTCCCGATGGCGCACCACCAAACCACCTTGCCCGCGAACAAAACGCCCCACCTCCTTATTCAATTTCGCCCGGGCTTTATTGATACGATCAACCGACCTGGCCAACCGCCAGCAACGTCTCGCAACCACCTCCGACCATACAATCAACAAATCAGGAAAATCCGACAATAAGCGCAGCACATCCAACTTAATGTCCCGGATCACATCCCGAGATCGCCTCACACCCAGATCGTTGCCTCCAACATGGAGCACTAATATATCAGGCGGCCGATCTAAAGTGGCATTAACATGAATTTCAGGCAACACCCGACCCCAAAGGAGCCCCCTCAACCCAATCCACCAGATTACCAACTCCTCCGTCGGGGAAACCCAATTGGCGTCCGTTCCTCCTAACATCCGCACGTAAGGCCCCCCAATGGACGTACGAGTGCCCGAAAATCCATGCCAGACAAGGCGCTGCCCCTGAAACAGAAAACAAACATATTCGTACTAGATCCACAACACCAACTCGCTCCCCACACGCAGCAGCCCTGCCCACCAATCATTCATAAAAGATGAGGCCGAATATACGAGTGAAAACAATCCGACTCCCAGCGCCCAATACGCTTGATAACCTCTTCACCCAGCCCCACCTGGCCGCCCCTGTTACTGCCCCGATCCGAAAGAAGTGGGATGCATAGTCATTAACGGGCATACCTGCTGCCAACAAACACTTCCTAAAAACAGATATGAATTGAAAGCGAGACAACCGCGACCCGTCCTGGTAAACCAACAATGCACCCGCTCCATCGGGCCGCACTCCCAAAAATTCCTCAACGCAACGCACTGGACAAAGTACCGAGCCCACCAACTGCCTAAGCCACAAAACCACACCTCTACCTTCCTGATCAGTTTTAGACTTGCGTATTACACACCGCAAACCACCGTCCCACAACAGTACATCTTCCCGCAACAAACCTCCACCACCCGTGCGACTTGCCGCTACTAGGGATGAGCGAACTCGAACTGTATAGTTCGGGTTCGTACCGAATTTTGGGGTGTCCGTGACACGGACCCGAACCCGGACATTTTCGTAAAAGTCCGGGTTCGGGTTCGGTGTTCGTCGCTTTCTTCGCGCTTTTGTGACGCTTTCTTGGCGCTTTTTGAAAGGCTGCAAAGCAGCCAATCAACAAGCGTCATACTACTTGCCCCAAGAGGCCATCACAGCCATGCCTACTATTGGCATGGCTGTGATTGGCCAGAGCACCATGTGACCCAGCCTCTATTTAAGCTGGAGTCACATAGCGCCGCCCGTCACTCTGCTCTGATTAGCGTAGGGAGAGGTTGCGGCTGCGACAGTAGGGCGAGATTAGGCAGATTAACTCCTCCAAAGGACTTGATTAACTGATCGATCTGCAGCTGTGGATCATTGAGCTGCTGATCCTCAATTGCTCACTGTTTTTAGGCTGCACAGACCGTTTGTCAGTCTCATTTTTCTGGGGTGATCGGCGGCCATTTTGTGTCTTGTGGTGCGCCAGCACAAGCTGCGACCAAGTGCATTTAACCCTCAATGGTGTGGTTGTTTTTTGGCTAAAGCCTACATCAGGGTGAAGCTGTCACACCAAGTGCATTTAACCAGCAATAGTCTGTTCATTTTTTGGCCATATACAAAATCAGGGGCAAGCTGCGCCTGTCACCAAGTGCATTTAACCCTCAATGGTGTGGTTGTTTTTTGGCTAAAGCCTACATCAGGGTGAAGCTGTCACACCAAGTGCATTTAACCAGCAATAGTCTGTTCATTTTTTGGCCATATACAAAATCAGGGGCAAGCTGCGCCTGTCACCAAGTGCATTTAACCCTCAATGGTGTGGTTGTTTTTTGGCTAAAGCCTACATCAGGGTGAAGCTGTCACACCAAGTGCATTTAACCAGCAATAGTCTGTTCATTTTTTGGCCATATACAAAATCAGGGGCAAGCTGCGCCTGTCACCAAGTGCATTTAACCCTCAATGGTGTGGTTGTTTTTTGGCTAAAGCCTACATCAGGGTGAAGCTGTCACACCAAGTGCATTTAACCAGCAATAGTCTGTTCATTTTTTGGCCATATCCCAGTCTAATTCTGTCACTAAATCCATACCGGTCACCCAGCGCCTAAATACTAGGCCTCAAATTTATATCCAGCTAAATCTGTCCCTAGTGCTGTAGCTGGGCGAGTTATTTAGTGTCCGTTCAAGCACATTTCTTGTTCTGGGTTGAAATACAATTCCCAATTTAGCAATTTCATAATTTAGTGGTTCCTGCTATATCAGAGCTATTTGAAATCTATCCCAAAAAGGGTATATAATATTGAAGGTGCACATTGGGTCATTCAGAATAACTTCACACACACCCGCTACTGTGTATTTCCAAGTCTAATTCTGTCACTAAACCCATACCTGTCACCCAGCGCCTAAATACTAGGCCTCAAATTTAAATCCCTCTAAATCTCTCGTTACCCACCGCTGTACTGTTGTTGCTGGGCAAGATATTTAGTGTCCGTCAAAGCACATTTTTTGTTCTGGGTTGAAGTACAATTCCCAATTTAGCAATTTCATAATTTAGTGGTTTCTGCTATATCAGAGCTATTTGAAATCTATCCCTAAAAGGGTATATAATATTGAAGGTGCACATAGGGTCATTCAGAATAACTTCACACACACGCTTCTGTGCATTTCCAAGTCTAATTCTGTCACTAAATCCATACCGGTGACCCAGCGCCTAAATACTAGGCCTCAAATTTAAATCCCTCTAAATCTCTCGTTACCCACCACTGTACTGTTGTTGCTGGGCAAGATATTTAGTGTCCGTCAAAGCACATTTTTTGTTCTGGGTTGAAGTACAATTCCCAATTTAGCAATTTCATAATTTAGTGGTTTCTGCTATATCAGAGCTATTTGAAATCTATCCCTAAAAGGGTATATAATATTGAAGGTGCACATAGGGTCATTCAGAATAACTTCACACACACGCTTCTGTGCATTTCCAAGTCTAATTCTGTCACTAAATCCATACCGGTGACCCAGCGCCTAAATACTAGGCCTCAAATTTAAATCCCTCTAAATCTCTCGTTACCCACCGCTGTACTGTTGTTGCTGGGCAAGATATTTAGTGTCCGTCAAAGCACATTTTTTGTTCTGGGTTGAAGTACAATTCCCAATTTAGCAATTTCATAATTTAGTGGTTTCTGCTATATCAGAGCTATTTGAAATCTATCCCTAAAAGGGTATATAATATTGAAGGTGCACATAGGGTCATTCAGAATAACTTCACACACACGCTTCTGTGTATTTCCAAGTCTAATTCTGTCACTAAACCCATACCTGTCACCCAGCGCCTAAATACTAGGCCTCAAATTTAAATCCCTCTAAATCTCTCGTTACCCACCGCTGTACTGTTGTTGCTGGGCAAGATATTTAGTGTCCGTCAAAGCACATTTTTTGTTCTGGGTTGAAGTACAATTCCCAATTTAGCAATTTCATAATTTAGTGGTTTCTGCTATATCAGAGCTATTTGAAATCTATCCCTAAAAGGGTATATAATATTGAAGGTGCACATAGGGTCATTCAGAATAACTTCACACACACGCTTCTGTGCATTTCCAAGTCTAATTCTGTCACTAAATCCATACCGGTGACCCAGCGCCTAAATACTAGGCCTCAAATTTAAATCCCTCTAAATCTCTCGTTACCCACCGCTGTACTGTTGTTGCTGGGCAAGATATTTAGTGTCCGTCAAAGCACATTTTTTGTTCTGGGTTGAAGTACAATTCCCAATTTAGCAATTTCATAATTTAGTGGTTCCTGCTATATCAGAGCTATTTGAAATCTATCCCAAAAAGGGTATATAATATTGAAGGTGCACATTGGGTCATTCAGAATAACTTCACACACACCCGCTACTGTGTATTTCCAAGTCTAATTCTGTCACTAAACCCATACCTGTCACCCAGCGCCTAAATACTAGGCCTCAAATTTAAATCCCTCTAAATCTCTCGTTACCCACCGCTGTACTGTTGTTGCTGGGCAAGATATTTAGTGTCCGTCAAAGCACATTTTTTGTTCTGGGTTGAAGTACAATTCCCAATTTAGCAATTTCATAATTTAGTGGTTTCTGCTATATCAGAGCTATTTGAAATCTATCCCTAAAAGGGTATATAATATTGAAGGTGCACATAGGGTCATTCAGAATAACTTCACACACACGCTTCTGTGCATTTCCAAGTCTAATTCTGTCACTAAATCCATACCGGTGACCCAGCGCCTAAATACTAGGCCTCAAATTTAAATCCCTCTAAATCTCTCGTTACCCACCGCTGTACTGTTGTTGCTGGGCAAGATATTTAGTGTCCGTCAAAGCACATTTTTTGTTCTGGGTTGAAGTACAATTCCCAATTTAGCAATTTCATAATTTAGTGGTTCCTGCTATATCAGAGCTATTTGAAATCTATCCCAAAAAGGGTATATAATATTGAAGGTGCACATTGGGTCATTCAGAATAACTTCACACACACCCGCTACTGTGTATTTCCAAGTCTAATTCTGTCACTAAACCCATACCTGTCACCCAGCGCCTAAATACTAGGCCTCAAATTTAAATCCCTCTAAATCTCTCGTTACCGCTGTACTGTTGTAGCTGGGAAAGTTATTTAGTGCCCGTCAAAGCACATTTTTTGTTCTGGGTTGAAGTACAATTCCCAATTTAGCAATTTCATAATTTAGTGGTTCCTGCTATATCAGAGCTATTTGAAATCTATCCCAAAAAGGGTATATAATATTCAAGGTGCACATTGGGTCATTCAGAATAACTTCACACACACGCTTCTGTGCATTTCCAAGTCTAATTCTGTCACTAAATCCATACCGGTCACCCAGCGCCTAAATACTAGGCCTCAAATTTATATCCCGCTGAATTTGAATACAATACATTGGGCCAAATAATATATTTGTTGTTGTGGTGAACCATAACAATGAGAAAAACATCTAGTAAGGGACGCGGACGTGGACATGGTCGTGGTGGTGTTAGTGGACCCTCTGGTGCTGGGAGAGGACGTGGCCGTTCTGCCACATCCACACGTCCTAGTGTACCAACTACCTCAGGTCCCAGTAGCCGCCAGAATTTACAGCGATATATGGTGGGGCCCAATGCCGTTCTAAGGATGGTAAGGCCTGAGCAGGTACAGGCATTAGTCAATTGGGTGGCCGACAGTGGATCCAGCACGTTCACATTATCTCCCACCCAGTCTTCTGCAGAAAGCGCACAGATGGCGCCTGAAAACCAACCCCATCAGTCTGTCACATCACCCCCATGCATACCAGGGAAACTGTCTCAGCCTCAAGTTATGCAGCAGTCTCTTATGCTGTTTGAAGACTCCGCTGGCAGGGTTTCCCAAGGGCATCCACCTAGCCCTTCCCCAGCGGTGAAAGACATAGAATGCACTGACGCACAACCACTTATGTTTCCTGATGATGAGGACATGGGAATACCACCTCAGCATGTCTCTGATGATGACGAAACACAGGTGCCAACTGCTGCGTCTTTCTGCAGTGTGCAGACTGAACAGGAGGTCAGGGATCAAGACTGGGTGGAAGACGATGCAGGGGACGATGAGGTCCTAGACCCCACATGGAATGAAGGTCGTGCCACTGACTTTCACAGTTCGGAGGAAGAGGCAGTGGTGAGACCGAGCCAACAGCGTAGCAAAAGAGGGAGCAGTGGGCAAAAGCAGAACACCCGCCGCCAAGAGACTCCGCCTGCTACTGACCGCCGCCATCTGGGACCGAGCACCCCAAAGGCAGCTTCAAGGAGTTCCCTGGCATGGCACTTCTTCAAACAATGTGCTGACGACAAGACCCGAGTGGTTTGCACGCTGTGCCATCAGAGCCTGAAGCGAGGCATTAACGTTCTGAACCTGAGCACAACCTGCATGACCAGGCACCTGCATGCAAAGCATGAACTGCAGTGGAGTAAACACCTTAAAACCAAGGAAGTCACTCAGGCTCCCCCTGCTACCTCTTCTGCTGCTGCCGCCTCGGCCTATTCTGCTGCTGCCGCCTCGGCCTCTTCCTCCGCCTCTGGAGGAACGTTGGCACCTGCCGCCCAGCAAACAGGGGATGTACCACCAACACCACCACCACCACCTCCGTCACCAAGCGTCTCAACCATGTCACACGCCAGCGTTCAGCTCTCCATCTCACAAACATTTGATAGAAAGCGTAAATTCCCACCTAGCCACCCTCGATCCCTGGCCCTGAATGCCAGCATTTCTAAACTACTGGCCTATGAAATGCTGTCATTTAGGCTGGTGGACACAGACAGCTTCAAACAGCTCATGTCGCTTGCTGTCCCACAGTATGTTGTTCCCAGCCGGCACTACTTCTCCAAGAGAGCCGTGCCTTCCCTGCACAACCAAGTATCCGATAAAATCAAGTGTGCACTGCGCAACGCCATCTGTAGCAAGGTCCACCTAACCACAGATACGTGGACCAGTAAGCACGGCCAGGGACGCTATATCTCCCTAACTGCACACTGGGTAAATGTAGTGGCAGCTGGGCCCCAGGCGGAGAGCTGTTTGGCGCACGTCCTGCCGCCGCCAAGGATCGCAGGGCAACATTCTTTGCCTCCTGTTGCCACCTCCTCCTTCTCGGCTTCCTCCTCCTCTTCTTCCACCTGCTCATCCAGTCAGCCACACACCTTCACCACCAACTTCAGCACAGCCCGGGGTAAACGTCAGCAGGCCATTCTGAAACTCATATGTTTGGGGGACAGGCCCCACACCGCACAGGAGTTGTGGCGGGGTATTGAACAACAGACCGACGAGTGGTTGCTGCCGGTGAGCCTCAAGCCCGGCCTGGTGGTGTGTGATAATGGGCGAAATCTCGTTGCAGCTCTGGGACTAGCCAATTTGACGCACATCCCTTGCTTGGCGCATGTGCTGAATTTGGTGGTGCAGAAGTTCATTCACAACTACCCCGACATGTCAGAGCTGCTGCATAAAGTGCGGGCCGTCTGTTCGCGCTTCCGGCGTTCACATCCTGCCGCTGCTCGCCTGTCTGCGCTACAGCGTAACTTCGGCCTTCCCGCTCACCGCCTCATATGCGACGTGCCCACCAGGTGGAACTCCACCTTGCACATGCTGGACAGACTGTGCGAGCAGCAGCAGGCCATAGTGGAGTTTCAGCTGCAGCACGCACGGGTCAGTCGCACTACAGAACAGCACCACTTCACCACCAATGACTGGGCCTCCATGCGAGACCTGTGTGCCCTGTTGCGCTGTTTCGAGTACTCCACCAACATGGCCAGTGGCGATGACACCGTTATCAGCGTTACAATACCACTTCTATGTCTCCTTGAGAAAACACTTAGGGCGATGATGGAACAGGAGGTGGCCCAGGAGGAGGAGGAGGAGGATGAGGAAGAGGGGTCATTTTTAGCACTTTCAGGCCAGTCTCTTCGAAGTGACTCAGAGGGAGGTTTTTTGCAACAGCAGAGGCCAGGTACAAATGTGGCCAGCCAGGGCCCACTACTGGAGGACGAGGAGGACGAGGATGAGGAGGAGGTGGAGGAGGATGAGGATGAAGCATGGTCACAGCGGGGTGGCACCCAACGCAGCTCGGGTCCATCACTGGTGCGTGGCTGGGGGGAAAGGCAGGACGATGACGATACGCCTCCCACAGAGGACAGCTTGTCCTTACCCCTGGGCAGCCTGGCACACATGAGCGACTACATGCTGCAGTGCCTGCGCAACGACAGCAGAGTTGCCCACATTTTAACCTGTGCGGACTACTGGGTTGCCACCCTGCTGGATCCACGCTACAAAGACAATGTGCCCACCTTACTTCCTGCACTGGAGCGTGATAGGAAGATGCGCGAGTACAAGCGCACGTTGGTAGACGCGCTACTGAGAGCATTCCCAAATGTCACAGGGGAACAAGTGGAAGCCCAAGGCCAAGGCAGAGGAGGAGCAAGAGGTCGCCAAGGCAGCTGTGTCACGGCCAGCTCCTCTGAGGGCAGGGTTAGCATGGCAGAGATGTGGAAAACTTTTGTCAACACGCCACAGCTAACTGCACCACCACCTGATACGCAACGTGTTAGCAGGAGGCAACATTTCACTAACATGGTGGAACAGTACGTGTGCACACCCCTCCACGTACTGACTGATGGTTCGGCCCCATTCAACTTCTGGGTCTCTAAATTGTCCACGTGGCCAGAGCTAGCCTTTTATGCCTTGGAGGTGCTGGCCTGCCCGGCAGCCAGCGTTTTGTCTGAACGTGTATTCAGCACGGCAGGGGGCGTCATTACAGACAAACGCAGCCGCCTGTCTACAGCCAATGTGGACAAGCTGACGTTCATAAAAATGAACCAGGCATGGATCCCACAGGACCTGTCCGTCCCTTGTCCAGATTAGACATTAACTACCTCCCCATAACCATATATTATTGGACTCCAGGGCACTTCCTCATTCAATCCTATTTTTATTTTCATTTTACCATTATATTGCGATGCTACCCAAAGTTGAATGAACCTCTCCTCTGCCTGTGTGCTAGGCCTAAATATATGCCAATGGACTGTTGCAGTGGTGGCTGACATGAAGCCTGATTCTCTGCTATGACATGCAGACTAATTCTCTGCTGACATGAAGCCAGATTGTCTGTTACGGGACCTCTCTCCTCTGCCTGGGTGCTGGGCCTAAATTTATGACAATGGACTGTTGCAGTGGTGGCTGACGTGAAGCCTGATTCTCTGCTATGACATGCAGACTGATTCTCTGCTGACATGAAGCCAGATCGTCTGTTACGGGACCTCTCTGCTCTGCCTGTGTGCTAGGCCTAAATATATGCCAATGGACTGTTGCAGTGGTGGGTGACGTGAAGCCTCATTCTCTGCTATGACATGCAGACTGATTCTCTGCTGACATGAAGCCAGATTGTCTGTTACGGGACCTCTCTGCTCTGCCTGTGTGCTAGGCCTAAATATATGCCAATGGACTGTTGCAGTGGTGGGTGACGTGAAGCCTCATTCTCTGCTATGACATGCAGACTGATTCTCTGCTGTCATGAAGCCAGATTGTCTGTTACGGGACCTCTCTGCTCTGCCTGTGTGCTAGGCCTAAATATATGCCAATGGACTGTTGCAGTGGTGGGTGACGTGAAGCCTCATTCTCTGCTATGACATGCAGACTAATTCTCTGCTGACATGAAGACAGATTCTCTGTTACGGGACCTCTCTCCTCTGCCTGTGTGTGTGCTGGGCCTAAATATATGCCAATGGACTGTTGCAGTGGTGGCTGACGTGAAGCCTCATTCTCTGCTATGACATGCAGACTGATTCTCTGCTGACATGAAGCCAGATTCTCTGTTACGGGACCTCTCTCCTCTGCCTGTGTGTGTGCTGGGCCTAAATATATGCCAATGGACTGTTGCAGTGGTGGCTGACGTGAAGCCTCATTCTCTGCTATGACATGCAGACTGATTCTCTGCTGACATGAAGCCAGATTCTCTGTTACGGGACCTCTCTCCTCTGCCTGTGTGTGTGCTGGGCCTAAATATATGCCAATGGACTGTTGCAGTGGTGGCTGACGTGAAGCCTCATTCTCTGCTATGACATGCAGACTGATTCTCTGCTGACATGAAGCCAGATTCTCTGTTACGGGACCTCTCTCCTCTGCCTGTGTGCTAGGCCTAAATATATGCCAATGGACTGTTGCAGTGGTGGCTGACGTGAAGCCTCATTCTCTGCTATGACATGCAGACTAATTCTCTGCTGACATGAAGACAGATTCTCTGTTACGGGACCTCTCTCCTCTGCCTGGGTGCCGGGGCCTAAATATCTGAGAATGGACTGTTCCAGTGGTGGGTGACGGGAAGCCAGATTCTCTGCTATGGAACCTCTCTCCAATTGATTTTGGTTAATTTTTATTTATTTAATTTTTATTTTAATTAATTTCCCTATCCACATTTGTTTGCAGGGGATTTACCTACATGTTGCTGCCTTTTGCAGCCCTCTAGCCCTTTCCTGGGCTGTTTTACAGCCGTTTTAGTGCCGAAAAGTTCGGGTCCCCATTGACTTCAATGGGGTTCGGGTTCGGGACGAAGTTCGGATCGGGTTCGGATCCCGAACCCGAACATTTCCGGGATGTTCGGCCGAACTTCTCGAACCCGAACATCCAGGTGTTCGCTCAACTCTAGCCGCTACCAATTTGGAAATTCGAAATGCCCCCAAAAAGGCTAGCCAAAACGCAGCTCTAAACAAAAACACCTCAAATTCAGACACCCAAACCGACCCAGCCCTCTCCCACAACAACTGCAACACTGCGAAAGACACTGGCCTTCTAGTGTCCCTCCGAATCATCCCACGACGGTAACCGTTTAACGCCTGCCTAACCACAAAACACTTAGAAACATCCGCCAGTGTCCACCAGTGCAACCAGAACGCCACCGCCGCTACCCTCTTTGACACTACCGAGAAAGACAAACCCGCCGCAAAACACGAACCCACCCAAAAAACCAACAACGTCCGGAAATCATCAACAGAACTACAACCCCCTACCCGCTCTATCAATTCCTCCCACAAAGTCCACACCGCTGAGTAGGCCGACCACGTACCTCTACTAAGCGACTGCCTAATCAGATCAGCTGACACCCCAAGGCCACGCTCCAGAGCCACTGGGGACAGGGCAACCCCTGGACATCGGCACCCGGCGCCAAGCTGCGGAAGCGATCCCACTGGAAACGAGAAAGGGAATCAGCAAGTGAGTTGTCTACCCCAGGAACATGCATAGCAACAAAACATGCATTCAACCGCAAACCGTAAATTCAATACCGGCAGAGAGTTGGCTGTCTGACTATTAATCGCCTGCACCACACCCATATTATCACAGTAGAAACGCACCCGTCGATTCCGCAGTCATTCCCCCCACAACTCCATAGCCAAAACAATAGGGAAAAGTTCCAACAATACCAAGTTGCCAAGGAAACCAGCCCGTCTCCACCCCCCCGGCCATGCCTCTGCACTCCATTGCCCTTGACAAAAAATACCATATCCACCAGAACCTGCCGCATCCAAAAACAATTCCAAATCCACACTACTAATCGCCTCTTCCATCCACATAGACTGCCCATTATACTCCCCAAGAAAACTCTCCCACACCGCCAAGTCCTCCTTTACCTCAGCCGGTAACCGCAAGTAATGAAACGGGGCAGTGACCCCCGCAGTAGCCAACTCCAAACGCCAACAAATAACCCGTCCCATCGGCAAAATACGACAAGCGAAATTCAGTTTGCCCAAGACCGACTGAACCCGCTTGAGCTGTACCTTTTTGGCCCTCCGTTGGAAGACAACCTCAGCCAACAAATCAGACACCTTGTTGTCTGGTAGCCGACATTCCATGGCCATGCTGTCAATCTCAATCCCCAAAAATGTCAAGACCGTGGCAGGCCCCTCAGTTTTTTCACCCGCTAAAGGGATCCCAAACCTCGCCGCCACCTGCTCCATCGTATGCAACAAAAAAATTCCCAGCTCCGCAGAGGCTGTCCTAGCACCCCGGTCATACAAATACTCGTTGACGGCTTTTTCTTGTTGGAGCAGGCGGTCGAACATTAGGAGTGTTGAATTCCAACGTGTCAGGCTGTTGCAAATCAAGCGCCTCACTGGCATGTTGTTTCGGCGCTGAATGTCTGAAAAGTGTGCCATGGCCATGTAGGAACGCCTGAAATGGCCACACACCTTCCTGACCTGCTTGAGGACGTCCTGTAAGCCTGGGTACTTAGACACAAAGCGTTGTACGATGAGATTCAACACATGTGCCATGCACGGCACATGTGACAACTTGCCCAAATTCAATGCCGCCAACAAATTGCTTCCATTGTCACACACCACTTTGCCAATCTCCAGTTGGTGCGGGGTCAGCCACTGATCCACCTGTGCGTTCAGGGCGGACAGGAGTGCTGGTCTGGTGTGGCTTTCTGTTTTCAGGCAAGTCAACCCCAAGACAGCATGACACTGTTGTATCCGGGATGTGGAATAGCCCCTGGGGAGCTGGGGGGATTCAGTTGATGTGCAGCCAGACGCCGCAGCAGAAGAGGACTCAACCGAGGAGGTTATGGAAGAGGATGGAGTATGAGGAGTAGAGGAGGTGGCAGTAGGCCTGTCTGCAAGTCGTGGCGGTGTCACCAACTCCGCTGCAGAGCCACGCATTCCATGCTTGGCAGCCGTCAGCAGGTTAACCCAATGCACCGTGTAGGTGATATACCTGCCCTGACCGTGCTTTGCAGACCAGGTATCAGTGGTCAGATGGACCCTTGCCCCAACACTGTATGCCAGAGATGCCATGACTTCCTTTTCAATCACTGAGTACAGGTTTGGGATTGCCTTATTAGAAAAAAAAAATTGTCCTGGTACCTTCCACTGTGGTGTCCCAATAGCGACAAATTTTTTGAAGGCCTCAGACTCCACCAGCTGGTATGGTAAAAACTGGCGGGCTAAGAGTTCCGTCAAGCCAGCTGTCAGACGCCGGGCAAGGGGGTGACTCTGTGACATTGGCTTCTTACGCTCAAACATTTCCTTTACAGTCATCTGACTGTGGGCAGATGAGATGGAACTGCTGAAGGTGAGAGGGGGCAAGGAGGACAGCAGTGGTTGACGTGGCTGAAGATGCTGGACCAGGAGGAGGATGGTGGCTTTGAGCTTGTGTGCTGCTTCTACTCGTCATCATGTGTTGATCCCATAGGCGTTTGTGATGTGCGATAATGTGCCTTCGCAAAGCAGTTGTACGTAGGTGGGTGTTGGATTTCCCACGACTCAGTTTCTTTTGGCACAGGTTGCAAATGGCATCGCTGTTGTCAGAGGCAGACACACAAAAAAAATGCCACACTGCTGAGCTTTGCAATGACGGCATTCTGGTGGTGGCAACAGCATGCGTTGATTGGCGTGCTGTCTTGCTGACCCCGGGTGCCGATACATGCTGTCTGACTGTGCCACTAGCTTATTGCGACGACCTCCCCCTGCTTACAACTTGTCTCCTCCTTCTCTCTGTCTCCCCTTCTGAACTTTCCCCCTCTTCTTCTTCTCTTCGAGCAGGCACCCACGTGGCATCCACGGACACATCGTCATCATCAACCACTTCACTTGTATCTGACACCTCAGCAAAGGAAGCAGCAGCGGGTACTACATCATCATCATCACACTGTACGTCCATGTGTGTAATGCTGCCTGACTGAGACATATCCCTGTTATCTACATCCCCTGGCAATAATGGTTGCGCATCACTAATTTCATACAACTGATGTGTAAATAACTCTTCTGAGGGATCAAGTGAAGCGGCTGTGGTGGCTGTGGTGGTAGTGGTGGTGGCGGGGCGGGAGAGTGGTAACTTGAGAGCAGGTGACCAAAACTGAGCTGGAGGAGGATGGTGCGTCAAGGTTCTTAGCGGAAGCTGTTGAAGATTGGGTGTCCTGTGTAAGCCAGTCAACTATTTTCTCTGAATTTTTGGGGTTCAGGGTATGTGGCCTCTGAACACTGGGCATTATCCCAGGGCCAGTGGAAATCACAGCACCACGACCACGACGGCCACTGCGGGATGGCCTGCCTCTGCCTGTAATTATTATTTTTTATGTGAAGTGGTACTATGCGTGCAAGGTACTGTGCCAACCTATATAAGTGGTGGGCAGTGGGCACAGTACAGTCTGTGTGGGCCTGACACACACGGGCTTGCAAATGTGATTATAGATAGATTATATTAAATATAATTTTTTTAAATCTGCAAGGTATTTGAGTGAATGACACCCTGCAACGGTATGAGTGCAGGCCTAGCCACTAGCAGTATACAGTATGTGTGGGCCTGACACACACAGACTTGCAAATGTGATTATAATCACAGAAAAATTTTAAATAGAATTTTTTTATCTGCAAGGTATTTGAGTGAATGACACCCTGTAACGGTATAAGTGCAGGCCTAGCCACTAGCCAGTGGCCACAATACAGTATGTGTGGGCCTGACACACACTGTCTTGCAAATGTGATTATATCACAGAAAATGTTTAAATATATATTTTTTTATCTGCAAGGTATTTGAGTGAATGACACCCTGTAACGGTATGAGTGCAGGCCTAGCCACTAGCAGTATACAGTATGTGTTGGCCTGACACACACAGGCTTGCAAATGTGATTATATCACAGAAAAATTTTAAATTGAATTTTTTTAATCTGCAAGGTATTTGAGTGAATGACACCCTGTAACGGTATAAGTGCAGGCCTAGCCACTAGCCAGTAGCCACAATACAGTATGTGTGGGCCTGACACACACGGGCTTGCAAATGTGATTATATCACAGAAAATTTTTAAATATTATTTTTTTTAATCTGCAAGGTATTTGAGTGAATGACACCCTGTAACGGTATGAGTGCAGGCCTAGCCACTAGCCAGTGGCCACAATACAGTATGTGGCGGCCGGACACACACGGGTTTGCAAATGTGATTATATCACAGAAACATTTTAAATAGATTTTTTTTATCTGCGAGGTATTTTCTGTCACACCCTGTATGAATGGTGTGCAGTGCACACAGTGCTGTCTGTGACTGAGCCTGCAGCCTCTCACACACGGGCAGCCAGGCAACTGCAATATATATATATATATATATATATATATATAAAAAAAAAAAAGCACACTGATGTACCATCCCTGAAAAGGGCTTTTTGGGGTGCTGTCAGGACACTGTCCTTACAGCAGATGAGTCTGTGGACACAGAACAATGCCCTAGCTAACGCTTTCCCTATTGAATCAGCAGCAGCAACACTCTCCCTCCTCTCACTGTGAATGCAGCTTCCGAATGAATCTAAAATGGATGCTGTCCAGGAGGTGGGAGGGTCTGGGAGGGAAGGTCTGCTGCTGATTGGCTGGAATGTGTCTGCTGACTGTGAGGTACAGGGTCAAAGTTTACTCAATGATGATGTATAGGGGGCGGACCGAACATCGCATATGTTCGCCCGCAGCGGCGAACGCGAACAAGCTATGTTCGCCAGGAACTATTCGCGGGCGAATAGTTCAGGCCATCACTATTCTTGATCAGATTCAAAATCCAACTGTCTGACGTGACATTTTCCCATGTTGTGTAAAAGTTTCTCAACCTCGCCCCTACAGGAGGGCCTGATGTCAGAATTTAGAGCTGGGGGCAGGGGTATATGAGGGCTTCTTCTTTCCCTTATCTTGGTAATGGGAACAAAATCTTCTTCCTGGTGGTTCCTGAGTATTACGTCCACAAAAAGGAAAACCTTCCTCTTTGGTTACGAAATCTTGAGGATCTAGATCTGAACATCTGTGGGAATGCCAGTGCCTTCTCCTATTTATTCTCTTCCAGGATTTTGTCCAGTTGGGAGCCTATCAGTCTTCCCGGTTCAAAGGGAAGAGAACAAAAATTAGCTTTGGAGGCGGGGTCTCCCGTCCAAGACTTTAGCCATATTGCTCTTCTGGTTGAGTTTGCTAAAGCTATGTTCTTAGCTGTGATCCTTATTACGTCCAGAGGAAAATCGCTAAGAAATTCTGCAGCTGTTTTTAAAGATAATACTTGGTCTGACAGTTCTTGTCTTGATACTCCCATTTGGATATCTCTTGAAATCTCACTAAGCCAGACCCTCAATGTTCTCGCAACCGGCACTGAAGACATCGCCCCTTTTTGCAAAGAGGCAAGATTACAATGAGATCTCTTAAGGACGGTGTTCGCCTTCCGATCCATTGGGTCTTTTAGTAAGGAAGAATCTTCTGAGGGGAAAAAAGACCTCTTAGACAAACGTGCGACCGCTGGGTCAATTTTTGCTGGTAATTCCCATTCTTCAGAAGCTGCTGGATCTAGCTTATACAGGGACTTGAAGCGAAGACCTAAGTCCAAGCGCTTGTCTGGTCTCTTCCACTCTTTCTCCATAATAGTTTTAAGAACTGGATGAGCAGGAAAAACTCTGGATTTCTTTTTGGGAAAATAATACAAACTTCCTTTATCCTCTTCCTCATTGGTTTTAAGACACCGTTTTACTAGTTTTTTCAGCTTCTCTGCTGAATTCTCCTTTAATAGAAAAAATTCTTCACCCACCGCCTCCATCTGAGTCAGATGATAAATCAGAATAAGACACTGAGGAAAGTGACATTTCATCTGTATCTTGGTGATGAAGGATTATTTTCCCTTTAGGAACAGAAGTAGAGGCAACTTCCTGCACATTTTCTCTAAACCAGGCAAAAAATGTTTTTGCTTCTTCTGCTAATCCATCTTGCGGATTACAGTCATTACAAATGTTAGACACTGCTCCCAGCGGTAAGGGTTGAAGACATGTAATACATAGATTCTCTGTAGTAGGCTGCGAAACAGGAGTGCGCAATTTATCTGCACATAAATCACAGATGTCATCATGCAAATCCTCTGGAATTGGTAATTTGCTTCATGCACAAATACGGTGCTTGTACTTCTGTTTCCTTTTTCTCTGACTTTTATGGCTCGACATCTGAAATAAGAAATATATTTATTATAGTATAATTCTTGCATATAATATACCTCTATGCCCAAGGAGAAACATCTACCTTAGACAAACTCAGACTCAGCTGCCTGGCACATTAGCGGCGTGCTTCAGGCAACTGAGGCTTTATATATATGCAACAGACTCTACCCTGATTAAGCCACACACCCCCTGCCCTCCCCCTCTGAGGCGCGTCAAGAGACTGCCTTCAGAGGAGAAAGGGAGCAGAGTGCGCATGCGCACGGAGAACCTAAACCGGAGCAGAGGCATAAGGCTTTGAGCGCGTGCC
This sequence comes from Bufo gargarizans, assembly GCF_014858855.1. Classification (NCBI taxonomy): domain Eukaryota; kingdom Metazoa; phylum Chordata; class Amphibia; order Anura; family Bufonidae; genus Bufo; species Bufo gargarizans. Next base: position 196,429,786 of record NC_058085.1, on the reverse strand, counting down.
TTAGAAAGTTTTCCAGCGCATCGGAAGAGCGCTCAAAAGGGGAGGAAGCGGCTTGACTGGAGCTCAGGACTAGGAGCAGATACAGCATGGAGGCAGCGCTTACCATTTAATCAGTAAATGTATATGGTCCGGCAGAAAAATTATAGGCCAGACAATGAACTGGCAGTCCATGCACCTACCGCACCGGTGTGAAGGAATCTTGTTTACCGGGACCCGGTCAGCCAGGCAACCGCACTGGATGTAGACAGGCGACCTGGTACAGGCATTACCAGGCAAAAAATAGCCACCATACACTATACCAGGTCTGAGCCAGGAACACACTAGCCATAAAAGATGGAGCCTGGACAACGTAAGGCCCACAGTCCATTCCTAGGTGGGTAGCAAGGTGAGGTATACACCTGCTGGAGTGAAGGACTGAAAAAAACACGAATTGCTGCAGTACGCTGGTTCCTCATATAGGGGAACCTAAGGTGTGTTAAATCCGGTTAATTGATTTATTATTGGATTATTTCTAGGTGGGTGGTCCTAGAATGGAGTACTGGGACGGAAATATCCCTTCTGTGCTGCTGTAGGACGAAGAAGAAACCACTGCTATACCTAGTAGACAGGTATTGAAAATTCACTAATTTGTCTGTTTGGATATCTCTTGCAAGCAGCGTTTTGGTGTCCGCCTCCAGAGCGGAATGGAGGCGGAATGGAGCCAAACTGATGCATTCTGAACAGATCCGCATCCATTCAGAATGCATTGGGGCTAAACTGATCCGTTTGGGGCCGCTTGTGAGAGCCTTGAAACGGATCTCACAGGCGGACCCTGAAACACCAGTGTGAAAGTAGCCTAATATAGGCTTTAGACAGTATTGATAAATGAGACCCTGTATCTCAGCTTCTTAGACTAATTTACATGCAATTTAAGGAAAATTGAAAAGGCTGTGAGCTCCTTACCTGTATCATTACCTATGCGTGTGAATATTATAATTTTATGTAGTGGTGAACCATGTGAATGTGTGAACAGTAATGGAGATGCAATAAACTGGGCTGAGTGCTCCGAGACTAATGACTGGACTTCAACCAGTGATTATCTAAGGCAGGCTGCCCCTTGCTGTGCCAGATATTCATGTCGCTTTTGTAATGACTGTGATCATAGCTCGCCGGGTTTCCTGAGCCAGAGAGGGCAAAGCTCAGTAAATCAGAATGGCGGCAGGACTCGTAGTTCTCTTTCTTGGGGTATCTATGCTGTGCCATGCAACAGGTATGGCTTATTTATTTACCTCCATATATTTAGTGCTCATGTGGCCCATGTAATCTCTGTGATACAATTACATACAGATTACCATGCTGCTACGCTGAGGACTAGTAAAGTCCAAACAACAGATAATTTGATCCCTGACTGCCTCAAGACTGGAATGGCATGACCTCAGTGTGACCAGTAGGGGGCCCTACCTCCAGGATGCTATCTGATTATACATGTCACTGGACATTTTAATAATGACACTGAAAAGTAAGGCTTTTTCACATATGCGTGAAACAGATTGGAAAGCTGTACCGCTCTCAGCGTTATTTGTCTGTCCACTTGTCTGCATATTTGCAGGATTGTGGCCAGATCTCAACCAGCCCCCATTATAGTGAATGGGGCCGGACAAAATTCCGGCAGCGCACGCTTGCGCCCAGCAGGGACAGATCTAACAGGCTGCCAGATCTGTTTCACACATACTGTATATAAAACAAGTCTAAGATAATTTTAAAAACATATTACTAATTGGTATTGCCTATACTATATACTGTTTTACTGTTGCTTAGAGTTGTTTGATGGTTTCTAGAAACAGTAGTGCTCCTGAGAGCGCGGAGTTCTCCTCACTGTTTACCTGCTCGCCATCGACATCACAGCGGTGAGTAGGTATAATTACAGCTCCTCTGTCCTATTCACTTGTATGAGAAGGGGCAGTTGTAGTTACACTCCGTCCCATTCAAGTGAAAGGGGATGGTGTAGTCGTAATGACACCTGCTCACCACTGTGATGTCGATGGCGAGCAGGTAAACAATGAAGAGAAGGCAGCACTCACAGGATTATAGGAAACCGGACAACCCCTTTAACATGCCCCTTGTCAAGTGTCAGTGTGTAGGGACACATGCCATTGAAAAGGGGAAAGTTGAAGTACATGCACATAATTTTATCTTGGATTTTGAGGAGGATTTACCCCAGATCTTACCCTTTGGCCTCATGCACACGACCGTTGTGTGCACCCGTGGCGTTGTTCCGTTTTCCGTGATTTTCTGCGGATCCATTGACTTTCAATGGGTCCATTGAAAACTCGGAAAATGTACCGTTTGTCATCCGCCTCCGTGATCCGTTTATTCTGTCCTATTTTTTGGACGGACAACGGTTCACGGACCCATTCAAGTCAATGGGTCCGTGAAAAAACACGGATGCACACAAGATTGGCATCCGTGTCCGTGATCCGTGGCCGTAGGTTACTTTCATACAGACGGATCCGAAGATCCATCTGCATAAAAGCTTTTTCAGAGCTGAGTTTTCACTTCATGAAAACTCAGATCTGACCGTATATTCTAACACAGAGGCGTTCCCATGGTGATGGGGACGCTTCTAGTTAGAATATACTGAGAACTGTGTACATGACTGCCCCCTGCTGCCTGGCAGCACCCGACCTCTTACAGGGGGCAGTGATCCGTACAATTAACCCCTCAGGTGCCGCACCTGAAGGGGTTAATTGTGCATAGCATAGCCCCCTGTAAGAGATCCGGGGCTGACCCCCCTCCCTCCCCAGTTTCAATTTCATTGGTGGCCAGTGCGGCCCCCCCAGCCCCCCCTCCCTCCCTCTATTGTATTAATATCATTGGTGGCACAGTGTGCGGCCCCCCGGCCCCCTCCCTCTATTGTATTATCATTGGTGGCACAGTGTGCGGCTCCCCCCCCGGCCCCCCCCCTCCCTCTATTGTATTTATATCATTCGTGGCACAGTGTGCGGCCTCCCCTCTCCCCCCCCCCGATCATTGGTGGCAGCGGAGAGTTCCGATCGGAGTCCCAGTTTAATCGCTGGGGCTCCGATCGGTAACCATGGCAACCAGGACGCTACTGCAGTCCTGGTTGCCATGGTTACTTAGCAATATTAGAAGCATCATACTTACCTGCTGGCACAGACCTGTCACTTACCAGTAGGAGGAGCTCCCGACCAGTCACAGACAGCGCAGTCACAAATACAATAGAGGGAGGGAGGGGGGGCCGCACACTGTGCCACCAATAATATTAATACAATAGAGGGAGGGGGCCTGGGGGGCCGCACACTGTGCCACCAATGATATTAATACAATAGAGGGAGGGAGGGGGGGGCCGGGGGGGCCACACACGGTGCCACCAATGATATTAATACAATAGAGGGAGGGAGGGGGGCCGGGGGAGGCCGCACACTGTGCCACCAATGATATAAATACAATAGAGGGAGGGAGGGGGGCCGCACACTGTGCCACCAATGATATTAAAACAATAGAGGGAGGGAGGGGGGCCGCCGGAGGCCGCACACTGTGCCACCAATGATATAAATAGAATAGTGGGAGGGAGGGGGGCCGCACACTGTGCCACCAATGATATAAATACAATAGAGGGAGGGAGGGGGGGCCGGGGGGGTGCACACTGGCCACCAATGATTTAAATACAATAGAGGGAGGGAGGGGGGGCGGGGGGGCCGCACACTGGCCACCAATTATATTCAAACTGGGGAGGGAGGGGGGTCTGCCCCCTGCTGCCTGGCAGCCCCTGATCTCTTACAGGGGGATGTGATACGCACAATTAACCCCTTCAGGTGCGGCACCTGAGGGGTTAATTGTGCTGATCACAGCCCCCTGTAAGAGATCGGGTGCTGCCAGGCAGCAGGGGGCAGTCATGTACACAGTTCATAGTATATTCTAACTAGAAGCGTCCCCATCACCATGGGAACACCTCTGTGTTAGAATATACTGTCGGATATGAGTTTCCACGATGTAACTCAAATCCGATGGTATATTCTAACATAGAGGCGTTCCCATGGTGATGGGGACGCTTCAAGTTAAAATATACCATCGGATTGGAGAAAACTCTGATCCGATGGTATAAAAGGGACTCCTGACTTTACATTGAAAGTCAATGGGGACGGATCTGTTTGCAATTGCACCATATTGTGTCAACGTCAAACGGATCCGTCCCCATTTACTTGCATTGTAATTCAGGACGTATCCGTTTGGCTCTGCACGGCCAGGCGGACACCCAAACGAAAATCAAGGAAGACCCACAGACGAAAAAACGGTCACGGATCACGGACCTACGGACCCCGTTTTTGCAGACCGTAAAAAAAAAAAATGGTCGTGTGCATGAGGCCTTTTGCAAAGCAAATCAACTCAAACGATTCACATACTGTGGATTTCATAAACTGCACAGCAGGTCAATTTGTGCACGGCGGATATGAGATTTAGAAAATCTCATTTACTTAGTTGGGACTGGATTAGGTTGTGCCTTTTCGAAATGAAAAACTGTGCTTAATATGCACTGTATGTATATACCCTTACCATCCAGTTGTCAGTTTATTCATACATTTCCAGGAAGAATAACAGAGGAACGGTGCTACCCAGAGTTATACGAAAAAAGCACCCAAATTTTTATTTTATGGCGGTTGGGAATATTTACTAAAACAGACATGTCAGGAGAGCTCACATTTACTTTTTTCATCCATAGTACAAATATATAAAGTTGTTGCAATGAATGCACGGAGAAGTCCTAACCTTCCTACCCTCTTATTTCTTAGCTAATGAACTGAAATATGATGAAGCTTTATTAACCGTGAACAATCATCTTCTTGAACCCATAACTTTACTTTATGTCTCAGATTACTGCTATAAGGTAAGATATTATATTGGGACTCTCTTCAGATTTCTTCTATAACTTCCTAATGTGGCACATTTGCTAAGATGGCTTTCTAAGCTGCTCTTCATTTCCTTCTTAAAGGGATTGGCAGCAATCTGACATTTCTATCAAGGTACTTTTCTTTTTTTTTGTCAATGAGATTAGTAGGACATCTAGGCCTATATACGGTTAAAGGCCAAACAAAGGATGTAATTACAACTGGAGTCCTTTGTTAGGGGTCAGATATAGTATGGTATATAGATCCCATACAGCATGACATCATTATAAATAGTAGAGATGAGCGAATTTTTTATTTTTATTTGATTTGGCAACTTTGCCAAAGTTAGCCCAAAAATGTGATTAGTTACAAATTAATTCATCCTGAATTGCTATAAATTGGGTATACCTAGGCCACTCTGCCTTAGGATACGGTAATGAAGACTGCACTGTATAGTCCTTCTTCATTGTTAATGGCCACGCAGCACCATGGGGTTTAGCTGGTTAGGTGGGGGGACAATATACAAATTATGACTGCAATCTCCTGCAGGTTATTTGACAGTAAACACTGAATATTAATCAGCTCTGGCATACCCACATCTCAAATCCCCAGCGCTCTCCTGCCCTACAGGTGGGAGCCCTTCTTCTGCCATCTGCTTTTCTTCCTTTTCCACATCATCGATGAGAATATGTAATCAGAAACATCCATCTCCTCCTCTCTCTGCATCTTGCTGACTTTTCTAGGAAAAGAAGACATTGAAGGATGATTTTGAAGAAGTAAACCCAGCAAAACATAAGGATGGTGATCATTAAGACCTGCCCCCCCTCTAAGGGATGCAGACTGGATGGAATTGGTTGCATACTGGCAGAGGAATAATAAAGGCTTCCATCTTATTGATATTGTATTACATTTACAGCTGATGTAGGAATAAGTAAATGTAGGAATAAATAGATAAAACTGAACTTTCCCTACACTCTCCCTGAACTCTCCCTGCACTCTCCCTCTCCAATATTCTTCTATTAATAGTTTTCCCTAGCACATGAGCGTTTGTTACATCTCTCAATTGCTCAGCTTACAGGACAATGGCGGAGACTACACGGGATGGGGGTTTTATAGGGCTGTGATATCACAGGGGATGACTAACTGCAGATTGACTGGCTACATGGCATTGTGGGTGATATTGTGTTCCCAGGCTTCTTAATTTCACTTTGTGACACATGCAGCCGCCATTTTAGGAAAAACTGACTTGTTACCACGAGGGGCGGGCAAATTCAGATTTGTTGTGAATCAAAGTTTTCCTAAACTTTTGACTGAATTCCACTTCAAATGCTTTGAAGAAACACTAGTCAATTTGCATTAGCGGATTAATATACATGTTCTGTATATACAGGTCTTTCTAAAAAAAATTGCATATTGTGATAAAGTTCATTATTTTCTGTAATGTACTGATAAACATTAGACTTTCATATATTTTAGATTCATTACACACAACTGAAGTAGTTCAAGCCTTTTTAATGTTTTAATATTTATGATTTTGGCATACAGCTCATGAAAACCCAAAATTCCTATCTAAAAAAATTAGCATATCATGAAAAGGTTCTCTAAATGAGCTATTAACCTAATCATCCGAATCAACTAATTAACTCTAAACACCTGCAAAAGATTCCTGAGGCTTTTAAAAACTCCCAGCCTGGTTCATTACTCAAAACCGCAATCATGGGTAAGACTGCCGACCTACAATTACTGTACTTCCCCTTTAAGAGCAGGGATATGGTGTATTAACCAACATACACTACTACTAATGTCCTTATGGACTAGATTCCACCATTTTTTCCTGCACCTACCTACTTAACTAAGACTTAACTTTTATTTCCTATTATTTAATATTACTGGTGTGAATAGCTAATTGGTTAAAATTTTCAGTGATCACTGGCCTTTATACATCACATTAGACCACCTTGTCAGGACTGTCACCTGACTAGGTTACTGAGTTGATACACACTTATGCCAACAGGCTGCGCGCTGCCTGTATATTAGATATGCTCTGTGCGATTAGTTTTCTTATATTACTAGGCCACAGTGATTTACTGCCATAAAATTCAGAGCTTCACGCTGCCCCCCTGAGGCTTTTAAAAACTCCCAGCCTGGTTCATTACTCAAAACCGCAATCATGGGTAAGACTGCCGACCTGACTGCTGTCCAGAAGGCCATCATTGACACCCTCAAGCAAGAGGGTAAGACACAGAAAGAAATTTCTGAACGAATAGGCTGTTCCCAGAGTGCTGTATCAAGGCACCTCAGTGGGAAGTCTGTGGGAAGGAAAAAGTGTGTCAGAAAACGCTGCACAACGAGAAGAGGTGACCGGACCCTGAGGAAGATTGTGGAGAAGGACCGATTCCAGACCTTGGGGGACCTGTGAAGCAGTGGACTGAGTCTGGAGTAGAAACATCCAGAGCCACCGTGTACAGGCGTGTGCAGGAAATGGGCTACAGGTGCCGCATTCCCCAGGTCAAGCCACTTTTGAACCAGAAACAGCGGCAGAAGCACCTGACCTGGGCTACAGAGAAGCAGCACTGGGACTGTTGCTCAGTGGTCCAAAGTACTTTTTTCGGATGAAAGCAAATTTTGCATGTCGTTCGGAAATCAAGGTGCCAGAGTCTGGAGGAAGACTGGGGAGAGGGAAATGCCAAAATGCCTGAAGTCCAGTGTCAAGTACCCACAGTCAGTGATGGTCTGGGGTGCCATGTCAGCTGCTGGTGTTGGTCCACTGTGTTTTATCAAGGGCAGGGTCAATGCAGCTAGCTATCAGGAGATTTTGGAGCACTTTATGCTTCCATCTGCTGAAAAGCTTTATGGAGATGAAGATTTCATTTTTCAGCACGACCTGGCACCTGCTCACAGTGCCAAAACCACTGGTAAATGGTTTACTGACCATGGTATTACTGTGCTCAATTGGCCTGCCAACTCTCCTGACCTGAACCCCATAGAGAATCTGTGGGATATTGGGAAGAGAAAATTGAGAGACGCAAGACCCAACACTCTGGATGAGCTTAAGGCCGCTATCGAAGCATCCTGGGCCTCCATAACACCTCAGCAGTGCCACAGGCTGATTGCCTCCATGCCACGCCGCATTGAAGCAGTCATTTCTGCAAAAGGATTCCCGACCAAGTATTGAGTGCATAACTGAACATAATTATTTGAAGGTTGACTTTTTTGTATTAAAAACACTTTTCTTTTATTGGTCGGATGAAATATGCTAATTTTTTTAGATAGGAATTTTGGGTTTTCATGAGCTGTATGCCAAAATCATCAATATTAAAACAATAAAAGGCTTGAACTACTTCAGTTGTGTGTAATTAATTTAAAATATATGAAAGTCTAATGTTTATCAGTACATTACAGAAAATAATGAACTTTATCACAATATGCTAATTTTGACCTGTATTTTTCCATTAGATGCTATGGAATTTAGAATAATGCTGAGTTATGGATGGCAGAGGTGAAATGAGGCATATGGTCATCATGGAAGGATGATTTCTGCCTCTATGAACCAGAGTTCTTTGTGATCTCTGGTTGACCCAGATTCTCCATATGTTTAAGGGGTTGTCTGAGACATTCATATTGATGACCTATCCTTAGGTATACTTTGTTTGGTAAATTGATCTGATTGGTGAGGGTGCGGGACAGTTTTAAACCGCTGAAAACCCATGGCTAATCCCTGGACCGACTTCATGGCATACAGTTGTGTTAAAAATAATAGCAGTCAGACATCACTAACCTGATCAACCACTGTTTTGGTAGAAATGATATTTCTACATGGCAAATAATTTACTAGCAGGTGTAGTAGAGTAATAGAAGCCCAACAGTCATGACATGCATGCTGCTGATTCTCTGCAATTCAATCACTTATCTGCAATTCAATCACAATCACTTGAAAGGGGCATGTTCAAAATAATAGCAGTGTGGAGTTCAATGGGTGAGGTCATTCATTCTTTGAAAAAAGGTGGCAATTATTGCCATTATTTAAGGAAGGAAAGCAGAAAATGTTGTACATGCTGGTTACAGTGCATTTCTCTCAGAAATTCAGAGGAAAATAATTTGTTCCAGAAATTGTTCAGAAGAACAGCGTACCTTGATTAAAAAGTTGATTGGAGAGGGGAAAACATATAATAAAGTGCAGAAAATGATAGGCTGCTCAGCTAAAATTATTGCAAATGCTTTAACATGGCAACCAAAACCTGAAAGATGTGGTAGAAAGCGAAAAACTACCATTAAAATGGATAGAAGAATAGCCAAAGGACTCAGCCAACAATCACATCCATGAAGATCAAAGAAGGCCTAAAGTTACCTGTGAGTACTGTTACAATTAGAAGACGCCTATGTGAAGCCAAGCTATCTGCAAGAAGCCCCCGCAAAGTCCCACTGTTGAAAAAAAAGACATGTGCTGAAGAGGTTACAATTTGCCAAAGAGCACATTGACTGGCCTAAAGAGACATTTTGTGGACTGATGAAAGTAAGATTGTTATTTTTAGGTCTAGTGGCCGGAGACAGTTTGTCAGATGACCCCCAAACTGAATTCAAGCCACAGTACACTGTGAAGCATGGTGGCGAAAAACATCATGATATGGGGATGTTTCTCATACTACGGTGTTGGGCCTATTCATAGCATACCAGGGATCATGGATCAGTTTGAATACATCAGAATACTTGAAGAGGTCATGCTGCCTTAGGGTCCATTCACAGGTCCGCAAAATGGGTCCGCATCCGTTCAGCAATTTTGCGGAACGGGTGCAGACCCATTCATTTTCAATGGGGCCGGAATGTGCTATCCGCATCTGCAAATTGCGGAATGCACATTGCCAGTGTCCGTGTTTTGCGGATCAGCAATTTGCGGATCCGCAGAACACTTACGGACGTGTGAATGGACCCTTATGCTGAAGAGGAAATGCCCTTGAAATGGGTGTTCCAACAAGACAACGACCCTAAACACACTAGTAAACGTGCAACATCTTGGTTCCAGACCAACAAGATTGACGTTATGGAGTGGTCAGCCCAATCCCCGGCTCTTAATCCAATAGAAAACTTGAGGGGTGACATAAAAAATGTAGTTTTTGAGGCAAAACCAAGAAATATAGAAGAACTGTGGAATGTAGTCCAATCATCCTGGGCTGGAATACCTGTTCACAGGTGCCAGAAGTTGGTTGACTCCATGCAACACAGATGTACAGCAGTTCTCAGAAACAGTGGTTATACAACTAAATATTAGTATAAGTGATTCAAAGGAAAGCAAAATCTTCAAACATTTTTCAGTTTATATAGTAAATGTTTGAGTTTGTAAAGAAGAATACAAACACTGCTATTTTTTTGAACAGTCTAATATTCACTTTTCTTTAATTGTTTTAGAGGAACAACACAAATTTTATATATTTTTCTTCATGTTTTGATTTGGAATAGAATGTGTTGTGTTCCCAATGCATTTCTATGTATGGAAATAAAAACTATTAGAAGGATTTTGAGCTTTATTCACTTTTTTAAGCACACTGCTATTATTTTGAACAAAACTGTAGGTTATTTGTTGCTGTATGAAAGTTTATCATACATTTCCTTTTTTCCACCCAAATAATCCTTAAATGTATGATTTATTTTCCCCAGTGTCTTTTACAGCCACTTATGACTCTTCCAGCTGCCCAAAGCCTCCAGCCTACAAACAATACGATCATTATCAGCACGGTGTTTGCACTGACTGTCCATGTCTTGAGAGGAGGTGGAAATCAGGATCCAGTGTGCAGGTAGTTTTCACAGCAGTTGTCACCGATGCTTGGTTTAGAACATATGCATAGTTAAAGAGGTCATCCTGGAAATAATATTGATGACCTATGCTCTGGGGTATTACAAAGTCACAAAATGGCGTCTTGAGACTTTTTTTTTATACCAAAAACATTGCATACCACTGTTAGTACATGACTCCCACTGTGTTTTCCTAAAATACTGGAGCAGATTTACTAATCCTGTAGGCAAGCTTTCTGGACTTGCACCACATATATCACAGTGGTTCAGCCAGGATGATACATGTGCTGGGCTACAATATTTTGTCTAACTTTATACTTGCTATTAGTTGGCTTAGTTTGAGACAGTATTATGCCATAACTGTAGTGCAATTTTGGCACCAAATATCTCCTGTTTTGTTACATCATACAAAGCATATGCTTTAAGTCAGGCATGCTCCTTGTTGAGCTAGGCAAATTTAATTTTTCTGAACCTAGATGCATCAAACTTTGCCATGTATTGGCGCAATTTACTCCGGAATCTAGGTACACTCACATTAGTAAATGTGGCTCACTGTGTGTGAAACCACCCTCCGTGCTCCCCTTTTCAGCCATCTCTGCCAGAATCCCGATTGCCGAATGTTCCTTCTTATGCAGTTATACAGGAAATAAGATTGTATGGAAAAGTTGGTTATGTGGTACCAAGCCAACACCTCTTGTCAGACCAGGGCTAGTCAGGGCACATGGGCCAATTAATCAGGTTCTATCACTGTGAAAATATTTCTCGGGGATCCTCCTGACACACCATTAATCAACCCGGGGAAGTGCTGATTTTCGCTTATTCCAGTTATAGATCATTTTACATTATTGTTAGGCTTTTGTCTGTCAACATCATTCATATTATGGAAGATGAATATAATAAGATGTATGATTGACCTGTGTGCGAAATTTATTTACACTAGTCAAAGCAAAACTTTCCAGTGACTATTGATCAGATGATTATAAAGGGCTATCTCCAGGCTGATTATCCTCTAGATCCTCTCTGGGTAATCAATACAATGTATTTGTGTCAGATATAGAAAATTATGCAGAGGAGGCCAGACAAAGCATCCAGCTAAAAATGATACCACAAACACCCACTTGGTGGCGCTCTGTAGCTGCTATCCCTAGTAGTACAAGAGACTCTCACAGGCTGTACAACAAAACAATACCTGTCCGATCTATGAGAAAACTTCAGGGAGTTATGCTTAAAGAATATTACCTTACAAAGTGCAAATCTAGAAATGAGTAAAAGTGCAGTTATATATCGCAATGACTTCTACATCACACCCTGTAACTGATACAGTAGATGTTGATAGGTTATATTACATTTTATTATTACAGATTGAGTTACAAATAGTATAAAATGTTTTTCAGCTAATCTAATAGGACGCTTGATTGGGCTGCAAGTTAGTGCATGGCATTGGCGCGGATGCCAGGCAGCCGAGACTTGGATAAGATGTGGCGGAAAATTCCACCGTTGGCGCAGTTTACCACAAGTTGGCGCAGTTTCAAATTGATTGCAAATAGGTATATAATAAGGCTGACAATTTACAGGTAAACAGCAGTTTTAGGGTGCCCACACACATTGTGGCCGAGCTGCTGTAGTTACATTTGCATTACCGCTAATTGCCATGGTTTCACTGCAAATCCATGATTTTATTTTATTGTAATTGCAGAGAAACCACCTCTACAAGCCCCATTCAAATGAATGGAGCTTCAGCTTTAGGATGGTCATATATAATTCACTCAAGATGATCAAATGACACCAGCATCTGAGATAGTGCCAATCCCAATCATTAAAGTCAATAGTGACCATGATATCTGTGCTGTTAGACAGAGGGAGCTCTCTCGGTCAGGGGCAGACTGGGAAAAAAAACTAAAAGTGGCCTCCTGTTGTAGGTAGGTCCAAATTGACAGAATCCAGGCAACGCACATATACTGGGACAGCAGAAGTAGGCAGAGCAAAAAATACTTCAGGATGACAATACAGTTTAATTCAGGAAGGCGCCCGCAGCCACCAATCAAGTAATAAGTACCTGATGCTTCTAGCGTTAATTAACGCTGAGAGGATCAGATCATTATGTACCTGAATGGTGGTTGTGAGGAGAGCTCAGGTGGCCTGATGGGTATCAGCCCACTGGGAAATTTCCCTGTAGGGTCTATGACCAATCCATACCTGCGCCTTCCGAACAGAGCACCCCACAGAAAAAAATGCAGGGCTTCAATCTTTTGCTAATGTCAGCCTAGTAATGGGCCTAGTAAGCTGCCAGCTAAACAGTGTCTGTGGCAGGACTTGACAGGCAACCATGAAAAAATCCCATAGGCTGCAGTAGTATTGTATTGCAGTCTTTGGTACAAGTGATTGGAGGATTGCATGTTCAAGTCTTCTAAGAGGACTAAAGATGATAGTTAAAAAAAAATATTAACAATTGAATAAACAATGCTCAATAGTGAACCACATAAAAACAAACCCCAAAAACCATGGTGGAATTGCTTTGTTTTTCAAGTTTTACCCCACAAAGATTTTTTTTCCCATTTTCCAATGCAAGATATCGTAAAGTAAATGGTACCATCATATGTGAAAGGAGGGAAATATGAAAATAATACTTGGTGTAATCTATAGATCCAGGGGCGGACTGGGAACTTAAAGTAGCTCTGGAAAAAATACTAAAAGTGGCCTCATTTTGTAGTCGGGTCCAAATTGATGGAATGCAGGGGCAGCACAAGTAGGCGGGGTCAGCAGTACCATATTGCGGCACATTATACCAAATCAACAGAGCCAAATACCCCAGTACATCACACAATACTGCCAGCAGCACAAAATATGTCCCCAAAAACTTCCACTGGCTGGCGATGAGGAGGTCTCAGGCGGCACCCTGGGCATCGGCCCATCGGGAAATTTCCCTGTAAGGTCTATGGCCAATCCGCCCCTGTATAGATCTCTCCCCCAACATCACTGAGGAGATAGGTCAGCTGTAGAACCAAAACAGAGCAGGCTGCACAGGCAAGTATACTGGTCATAATAGGAGATTTTAATTTCCCAAATATTGACTGGGGTCATGGTTCTGACCCAAAAGCAAAGGGGAGAAAATTCCTCAACTTGTTGCAGGACCACCTTATAGAATTTGGTAATACAGAGCTTGTTGGGACTATCACTGTTCATGAAACACTAGGTGACAGTGACCACAATATAATTATATTCCTGAACTATAAAAAATACGTTTTATTTCCCCAGGTTGACTGCAGCATTTCAGAACATAGATAAATGGCAGCGCTTTAAATCTATGTTGAGTAATTATACTGCAAAAGTTAATCCTGTAGGTAACAAGCATAAATTACTAAAATTACACCTATATGGCTGTACTGTAAAAATAACAATACACTACATAACAGGCATTTATAAATACAAATCTGAAGGGTCTGCTGTATCCTGAAATTTACAAAAGACTTAGGTCCCTTTCACACGGGCGAGTATTCCGTGCGGATGCGATGCGTGAGTTGAACGCATTGCACCCGCACTGAATCCCGACCCATTCATTTCTATGGGGCTGTTCACATGAGCGGTGATTTTCATGCATCACTTGTGTATTGCGTGAAAATCGCAAGCATCCGCAAGCAAGTGCGGATGCGGTGCGATTTTCACTCACGGTTGCTAGGAGACAATCGGGATGGAGACCCGATCATTATTATTTTCCCTTATAACATGGTTATAAGTGAAAATAATAGCATACAGAATGCATAGTACAATAGCGCTGGAGGGGTTAAAAAAATAAAATAAAAATTTAATTCACCTTAATCCACTTGATCGCGCAGCCCGGCATCTCTTCTGTCTGTCTTCTGTGCTGTGTGCAGGAACAGGACCTGTCGTGACGTCACTCCAGTCATCACATGGTCCACCACATGATCTTTTACCATGGTGATGGATCATGTGATGAGCGCAGTGACGTCATCACAGGTCCTTTTCCTGCACACAGCGCTATATTGCCATGCATTCTGTATTCAGAATGCTATTATTTACCCTTATAACCATGTTATAAAGGAAAATAATAAAATCTACAGAACACCGATCCTAAGCCCTAACTTCTGTGAAGAAGTTCGGGTTTGGGTACCAAACATGCCGATTTTTCTCACGCGCGTGCAAAATGCATTACAATGTTTTGCACTCGCGCGGAAAAATTGCGCATGTTCCCGCAACGCACCCGCACATTTTCCTGCAACGCCCATCTGAAAGAGGCCTTACAGTAATAAAATCTGTAAAAAAAAAAAAAAGATTAAATCTGCACAAATACAAAATGAATGACAGGTGACCAAAGAGAACAAAACTAATCTGAAAAAATTATTTAAATATATAAATGCTAAAAAAAAGAAAGAAAAGAAAACAGCTTTAAAATAAGGTAAATGTAAACAAGGCTCCAGGTCCTGATGGATTACACACAAGAGTTCTTATAGAACTCAGTTCAGTTATTGCTGTGCCCTTGTTCATAAGTTTTAGAGACTCTCTAGGGACTGGTGCCCGCTTAGGAGCAGGCGCCATCTTTAAAGACCCGGCCAGTGCCTTACTAGTGCTGGTCAGGAAGGGGTTAATGGATATTGCGGGTGGGATTAGTAGCACTGTTTCTATTTTTCCAGATGACACCAAGCTATGTAGTACTGTGCAGTCTATGGAAGATGTCTAAAAATGCCAAGCAGACACTCTGAGTCATTGGACATCCACTTGGCAAATAGTATTAAAGGGGTTATCCAGTATCTACAACAGCCCCCCATGTGCCAGACCCCTCCGTGGAGATATACTTACTCCGCTCCCCGCGGTGCTCCTGGTCCCCCTGCACCACCACTGCTGCTTCTCCCTGTACACGGATGAAAACATCCGGTGTCGGGGGGGAAGCAGCCAATGGCAGACGAGGATGGTGACACTAGAGAGGCCCGTCCCCGCCTGCCATTGGCTGCTCCCCCCTGAAAACACTGAATGTTTTCATCCGTGTACAAGGAGAAGCAGCAGCGGCGGTGTGGGGACCAGGGCCCGGCACATGGGGGACTGTTGTAGATACTGGATAATCCCTTTAAATTTTCTATTGTGTCAAAGAAAATGGATCCATCCTGACACACAATGTAAGTTGAAGGTGACGGATTTGTTTTCTCTGCACCACTCAGTCTCTGTCTTGCTCCGCACCACACCGCAGACAGAAAAATGTTGCTTGCAGCATTATTCTGTCCGCCATGGGAGCACAACCAAGCCGAAATGGAATACATTTTGGTGCATTCCATTTCATTCAGTTCGTTTTTTTTTGTCTCTATTGACAATGAATGGGGACAAAACTAAAGCGTTTTCATCCACTTTTGAGATCATATGATGGATCTCTTTAGTGGAATTGAAAATGCTAGTGTGAAAGTAGACATACAATGTCAATCAGCTGCTTCTTAGGCTACCAGGATATTGTCAGGCATTAAACGAGGCATGGACTCGCGGGGCAGGGATGTAATACTACCACTTTAAAAAGCGTTGGTGTGACCTCATCTGGAATATGCAGTTCAGTTCTGGGCACCAGTCCATAGAAAGGACGCACTACAGCTGGAAAAGTACAGAGGAGAGCGACTAAACTGATAAGGGGAATGAAGGGTCTTAGTTATGATGCAAGATTAAAAGAATTACATTTATTTAGTCTTCAGAAGAGACGTCTAAGGGGCGAAATGATTAACCTATATAAATATATCAATGGCCCATACCAAAGATTTGGTCAAAAGCTGTTCCATGTAAAATCACCTCCACTGCCTCCATCTGGAGAAGAAAAGGTTCAGTCTCCAGAGGCGACAAAGCTTCTTTGCTGTAAGAACTGTAAATCTGTGGAGTAGTCTACTTCTGGGCGCGTAATGATAGGAACAGTAAATGGCTAAAAAAAAAAGCCTTAGATGACTTCTTAAAATGAAATAACATTGATGCTTATGAAAATGTGTAGATGTCTGGGTCTCGCTCCCTTTTCCTGAAATTTACATCCCCATCCATTCCTTGAGTGAACTCGATGGACCTATGTTCTTTTTCAATCTTACTATTTAACGATGTAGGCATTCACGTTCACTAGCTGTTGTCAGAAATACACTACAGTCTTTGGTGTAATCATTACATTGGGCTAACGTATTGCACCATGTATTAAACACAATTTTATTAAATATATCAACACAAAAAACTGTGCAACTAAAACAATTTTAATATTGTAAATATGGTCATGACTTCTCTTTTTGTCCAACATTACAAATTTTGCACCTTTACATTTATGTGTCCAACTTGACCACAGTTATGGCTGAAAAAGCAAGGTCAGGTCACCAAGGCCTGGTAGATAAAGGTTAAAGTGAATGCCTCCTTCTTCAGAATCAGGGCGCTACGCAAGTGTAATGCATTGTGACACACTCTATGCTCTGGTGACTTAAGCTGGAAAACCGTTGTCACGGCTATTTTCTTAAAAGAAAAAGACACAGGTGGTCAGCCAGCACACCCACAGCAATGCTCCACACATCTAGATAGAGCTCTCTAGAAGTTGAACCTCACCTCAAAGGGAGCATTGTGCTGAGATGGGTGAAAGGTCACTGCCCAGGAATAAGGATGGAATGCAATGGGCATGCTGTGATAATCATACAATGAGCCCCTTCCGCCCTACATATGACTTATTCCCAGGCTTGGCCTCTTTGTTGACTGCATTGAGGTTGATTCAGAGTTCAGCCTGCTTCTGTCGCCTCTTGTATAAAAAGGGTCTATTCCCTCAGTTTAGCTTCATTACATTGGAAAATTATTATTTTATTTTAGTGTTGCATTTGGGATTTTAATATCATGTATTTTTGTAAGATTTTTTTTCTTTGTTGAAAATACACATATTTATAGCTGAGCGGCAATATCCTGTTGCATTCAATTGAAACAGTCTGTTTTATTGCTTGTATTGTATTAATCAGTACTGGGATACTCTGGTTCTGGCTTAAGCCTGTATTACCCCTGCAATGTAATACTGCCCCCGATTGCCCAATGAATGTTCATCGGGCAAGTCCAATCTTTTGACATGTTAAAAAATTATTGTTTGCAGGTGGCATATAGTGGTGTCTAATCACGATCTGCCACGGGCAAACCACAAAGCATGGGGACGAGTGATGGCATAGCAATCACTCCTGCCCGTGCTGCGGAGGAGATCGCTGCATGTAATAGGGTGCCACATCAGGCTGTGTAATACAGCTTTTAAAGTCTCAAATAGTGATGTCTATATGTGGGCCTCATGTTTCTGCTGTGTAGCCACTAGGGGAAGTCAAATTTATATGGTGCCATTGCATTTAGCAGGATGAGGGCTCATGCACATGGCCGCTGTCTGGCGGTGCCCGTATTGCGCCCCGCAAACAGCGGGTCCCAATATGCGAGCACCGGGCCATGTGCACACTGCGTCACCGATGCGGACCTATTCACTTGAATGGGTCTGCAATCCAGAAGGTCTGGTGCCGGACGGAGGCAAGGAACCCTACAGAAGCACTACGGAGTGCTTCGGTGGGGTTTCTTTCCGTGCCTCCGCACCGCAAAAAAATGGAAGATGTTCTATTTTTTCGCTGTGCGGACGGATCACAGACCCATTCAAGTTGAACGGGTCTGGATCCGTCTGCGGAATCGTGTATTGGAGGCCACAATTTGCATGGAACGGCCAACAAAGGGCCATATTCATGAGCGCTTATGATCAGTCTCCTGTATGCTCCTGTAGATTATCTGTTTCCTCCACTGATAAAGGGGCTGTCCCATGAAAAATATTAGACATTTTTCAAAGCAGCATGAATCTGAATACTTTTGTGATTGGGTGTAAGGGGGTCATTTATAAAGCTGAAATACACCTATATTAGGTGTATTCCAGGCGCAGATTGCGACTTCTTCCCGCTAGATCTAAAAAGTGGGAGGGGCATCAGTGGGGAAGAGGGCAGGACGGTAGGCCCGTCTCATTTACCATTTTCTATACCTGTTTCAGGTGTAGAAAATGGTCTAAATGTAAGACAGCAAGGAAGCTGTCTTAAATTTAGAACTAGGCGAGGATCCGCCGAAGTTTTGAAGAGGCCTGGTGGATGTTGAGAAGGGCGTTAAACCTAACAATTTTGCCACGAAGTGCTGCTCCAGTCTTTTATACCACCTCTGTACTGAAGAGAATTTGCAACTTTTTTTTTATAAATCTGGAGTGATATAGCTAACCATTTTTCACTCAGAAGTGTTGTAAAAATGTAAAAAGGTACAACATTTTTGTGCACTAACCCCAAAAAGTCTCAAAAGCCCAAATTATGTGACTTTCTGAAACCCAAATTATGGAGTGTTGGACATGATAAATTATCCCCAAGTTGTAGCTCTACACCAAATTTATCATCCAGCATGAACCATTGTGATACATTGGAGGCATGTCTAGATGTGTGCCCATGTTTACACCATCTATGGGCTTAGTAAATCTGCTCAAATGTGTAAAAATCACCCAGAAAACTTAAACTAGACATTGGACTGTGCCTAAAGGTATTCTTGCTTACCTACATTATTCTTTATGTTAAGGAAGACTCAAGATGCACTGCGTGCCAGAGAAATAACATTTCTCTAAAAGCCTTTCCACAAGCACAGGCCATAACAACAGTGAAATGTAATGCAATATCATTGCTGGGGTGAATGCCAGCAAAGTGCCTATCCATGCACCCTGCTAACAAAATTACTTTTCTTTACCAATGCCAACATACTGTTTCCATTCACAAAAATGTTGTTGCCTGCGGCCACAAATAAGTGTTTCTTCAGGCTTCCACAACCATTTGTGGTAGTCATAAAAAACATAAGCTTTCGCTGGCAGTTATTAGCAGACATCGTAGGAGACTTGCTTGGAGTTTTGGAGATCTCCTCTATTTTAATCGAATCCTAGACAATCCAAGATTGTATGCTTTTAAAATAAAAACTAAAATCTCAAGCAATACATTGGTTGACTAAATGGGAAATACATGATACAGGGATTCCACCAGTGATTATCCTTGTTTTCACTGCCCGTCAGGCCCTTCACTAGGTACAGCACAGTGTATCCATTTTGCTAGGAGACTTTTTTTTTATTCAGATGCATCCCTTATCTTGTTCCATGTATATCAATACATCACAATATCACGTGTGTTTGATCAGTGGTTGACCTGGCAGCTTCTCAATCATTGATTGCTCAAAGGATTCGTATCTCATTATAGACATGCATGGCTGCTTCTCATTACAGCCTAGGACACACCATTGAACTTGGGGAAATCACTATGTTGGTGCTAATTTATCTTAATTACTGATTAACTCTTATATGTCTAATCTTGACAGCTGGAAGCAGTTATATGAAGAACATGGCCATTACGTAATTTCCATTCAGTCGAAAAATCGAACAATGCAGTGCTACAACCTTGTGAGCAGATCTCCCTCAAACTATCTTTTGCGTAAGTGTGTCTGATTTGTCCTTCATCACTAAGTTAATTTGCTTGTTGAAAACAACAGTGACAAATCGATATGAGCATATTAATCTGCTCTTTATGAGCTTTTCTAATGGCTCATACCAATGGTGGCTTTACAGCTTCATGCATGAGGCCTATATTTAGTACCAAGGATAGAATTGGATCCTGTCATGTTAGAGCAAAAAAGTCATTCCTAAAACCTTGCTTTGGGAAAGGTTTCCTGAACTTCCACTATGTGGTTCAATCCCAGGGCTAATTTGATAGGAGAACAAAGGTCATATCAGGAAATGGGTTATGCCATACAGTAATAGATAGATATTCAAGTTTTTGACTGTTATGGCCAAAGTGAGGCGCAAAAAATGTATTCAAATAAAAAGAAATCTTTTTGAATTGTTTGTAAAGGTTATTGTAAGCTATTACCAAATTTAGGGCTTTATGCTTACAAATACAATCTTTATATATGGATGTCACAGATGGAGGAGCCTATACTCTCTATTAGCTAGAACAATGAATCTGTAACAAAGCATAGATATGGTAGACATTGACGGCCCATGTATTTATCTGAATGCCAAGCAGTAATACTCCATTATGGCTACTGCAAGGAATATGTACTGTATGTCACTATATGTGATAGCAAGGTTAGTGGCCTATGAGGAAGCGAACAGATGACATTGGGACGCAGGCATGAAAGGCCTCAGCTGGAAAAGGTTGTGACCTGCACTGAAGATGGTATGGCTGACCCTCTCCTGCATGTGTTACTCCAACTTCTGTCTGGTTTGGTTGGGCCACTTTTAGGCTTTTTCCAGGGCCACTTAAGTTGCCAGTCCTCCCCTGCAGAAGTTGTACCAGTGGTGATCAACTTTGAAAAAGGGATTGACATAGTAAGACTACCTCTTTAAAGACTAATGCAGACTAATTGAGAAGTTGATCATAGCAGCATGCTAGGCTTTTGACTAATGCCAATGTTTGACATGCCTATATGAAGATGATTCTAGAAGGCTTTCACCTTTAAGTGATGCCCAATAATTCCCAGGAGCACAATACAACTTGGCATTTATGATTCACAAGTGTGGGGGCTTTCAAGAAAGCTGCAAATAGGGCCAAATTTCCCAATTATGTAGAAGAGACCTTAAACATGCAATGTAACTGTATTTACAACTTTGACCAACTGTGGTAAAAGATTGGGTATCCATGTCTTTCTTGAATTTACACTGGCTCTTTAAAATCTTACAAAACCTCCATTGTAGATTCCACCATATTGGAAGGAAAGAATAGCATAACATGCATTCCAAAATTATGGACACCACGACAGACCCCAGACACATCCCTTTGTAAGCAATTGGGCTTGTTGGTGTGCATTGTGTGTTGGATCTGGCACTGCATCATGGTTTTCGTTTATAATGGACACCACGGTGCAGAGGGGAACATAATCTTAGAGATTATATTATATTTAAAGTCTTTTGGGATGTAAACTCTTGCTGGCTAAAGGTGGGTTCACAACATGTTTTTTCCATCCGTCTAACATATACAAAAAACGTAAATGGCAAACAGATGCCATTTACAATAGAGTTCCATTGTAAAAACAAAAACATATATGTTAACGTATTCTTTTTTTTTACCAGACTCTGCAGGATAGAAAAGGGTAGTGTGCTACGCTTTTGTATCCTTCTTTCCCCCCAACTTATACATTTAACGGATCTCAGAAGCGTGAAGTGAACCCACCCTAAGTCTGATTGCAGGTAGAAACAACGTAAGCACACTGTTCTATTAAAATGAGTTTATTAATGATTCTGACGAGTACACGTTGATGGATTGTTGCCTTGCAGGGAAATAAAGTATGGTAGTTCAAGTAAAACCACTGTAAATAAACCATAAATAATAACCAGTCAGATTACAGCTATTGTTTTTCATGACAATCTTTAGAATGGCAAAACCTGATATATTTTTGTGTCCTTTACAGTATCTTTTCTGTTCTTTATAATCCTCTGTAGAAGGCGTGTGTTTGTTGAGTGGAGTTTAGGGGAAATAGGTTGTTGTACATATGGGCATGGGAAGAGTTAGTACACAACTGTATTGTCAAAGAAATCCAGTTTAATGTATTTTAATAAGCTAGTTTATAGTGAATATGTAGTGAAATATGAAAATACAGTTTTGTAGAACAAAATAGAATTTTCCTAGATAAATGTGAAATGTAAAAGTAAAGGCAAAATGAATGAGTCTTATGCTGACCTAAGCATCTCCATGGAGTCCAATGCTCAATATTTACTGTCAAACTAGATGACAAGCCTGTGATGTGATCTGAAACTTTTGACCCCAGAAGAGGGCATTTTACTTTCCCTAACCTGAGACAGTCAGACTAAACAAAATATGGAGATGGTCAGTCCCAATGGAGAACATTTCAGAAGACCTCATTTGACCCTTTCATTTAGAAGATGCACACGATGGAGTCTAAACTTTAAAAGAACCAACAAAATATTTGTAAGGGATACAAGCATATTCTTTTTACTTATTAACTTGGGAGAGTGTCCTAGTTGTTATCCTTAAATTTCTCAGGTATTGTAAATATAGTTTGGTTTCTATTTATCGTCTGTTTTCCATATCAGCTCTTTTATACTTTATTTTTACTGACTCACATAAAAATATAATTTGCATATGTATCAAATCGTTTTTTCACACAATAAAAGCACACAGAGCTATGGGGACTGGGTATTGTGGATGTGCTAGCGGCCATCTAGCAACCCATGTCAGCTCTATACCCCAAATCCCGGTGACAGGTTCCCTTTAATGCTGTATACCCCTTCCTTAGCCAGTCCTTTGTAATTTATAATACAAAATTCCTATTTCCCTTTGCACCTAACCCCTCCAAACATGTGCAGTTGATTATGCTGGACCAGTGGACCACCCTACCACATAAGGCTACATTCACATGTCCCATAGAGGAACAGAGTACTGGAGTTACCGGAGTTACCATATCCAACATGATGGATACCGCTGCACACCGCTGGACTCCCATTGACTATAATTTCCGTTGGATCCTATTATGGTGAAAGGGGATCTGCTGCTGTGCAGAGGTATCCGGCATGCTAGATAAAGTAACTTTGGTAGTCTGCTGCACCTAACTCAATGCCTGTCTAAATGAAAGGACTGTCATCTGACTATTGCTTACTTAAACCAGCTACTTCTCTCTACAAGAAAGCTTTGTCATAGTACATACTTATCACACTGTGAAAGTATTTTCCTGTGGGAGAAGTGTTATCCCCTCATCAACTAACAGGAAGTGCTTACTGTACTCCGGCAAATCTGTATTATCCACAGTTTAGCAGTTCTGACATAGAGACCAAGTCTATGTACAAATGAATCTATGTACAAATGAATCTATAAATTGGGCCCCATAGTGAAGTGAAGCCCAAAGAAGCTGCCTGCTCCATCTTCCCATCTGTTTAATAGAATAATAAATCCAATACTCTTTTAAGGACTTTACAGGAACATATTCTCATCGGGTGGGTTTGTCTCAACCCTTGCACTAATCTAATAGTATGGGCTTGACTATTTTCTGTGGTGTGTGAGCCGTGTAGTTGGAACCCCATAGAAGCCTTTTCTATATGCATGTATATTGCTGAGCAGACACCCATGAAGCTGAATGACCAAGAGGTTACTAACCTATTAAATCTAAAGCTTCGTATCAGATTAGTTCTAAAAAGGTATAAATAATGATTAGGAAAACCTAGCTTGAAGTGTGCTGCAAACATTGTGTGGGAGGAACTGTTGACATGATGCTTATGATCTACATTGAGAGGGAAAGTGACTGAGTGTATATCACTCTATTTGTGCTTATCTTGTACCGGGGAGGCCGGACCATAATTTAAAGTGCATTAAGATGCCACTTAACTGAAGAATTGATGTTAGTTAAAAGCCAGGTTTATGCAGGTCTGGCATTACTCAGAGACCCTTTATCACAGGTGAGGAGGGGGCAATACGCTGAGGGCTCTCTTTGTCAGCTCAACCAGCATCCTAAAGATGACAAACAGTTTTCTTACTTCAGTTTTCAGATTCTGCGAGTTAGTCAATACCCCATCCCAGTGGGATGAATATATGGAGGCTGGTCTGACAGTCCTGTAGGTACTCTGTGATCAGAGAATTATAATGCCTGTAAATAAAAAATATTAAGAAAATGATATTCCCTTCATAGCTATAAAGGTGACATAAAATATATTTGCTGTGTGATTGTAAGAATGTAGGTATAATTGTATAGTTAGTGGGAATTGCTTTCTTATACAGTAGTAAATGGGGATGATATCAACAGTTACTGGCATGAGCAATTGAAAGTCTACACAATATAGTCTGAGAGGGGGGTTATCAATACCAATATCACAGAAGTTATACAAGTTGGGATTGTTCAAGGTGTCATCATTGACAATGAAGTTAATATATAAGGATCCAGTTTTGCAATAGGAAGTTGCTTTCCTAAAGTTTTTTTTTAACCACTTGCGGACTACCCAGACATTCTGGTGGTCCACACTTAATTCTGAAAAGATGTAGCTGAATGTCTTTACAGAGTCAGCAGCTAAGTGCATGGCAGCGCCGACTTGTGGAGCAGCTGTAACTACGGTCAAGGACAATATATGTCCTCTATGGCCCACTGGGTAAATGTAGCACCTGCCCAGCCAAAGCAGCAACTTGGCCAGGTGACGCTGCTTCCCCCTCCACGTTCTCACGCCGTTGGTCCTGCGACAATGTCCACCTCTGCCTCCTCATCCTCCACCGTGTCTTCAGCCTCCACTGCAGGAACAATTAGCACTACTCCTCCAGCATATTACATGTGAAGGGCACGGCAGTGTCACGCTGTTCTACACCTCATTTGC
The DNA here is from genome assembly GCF_014858855.1 of Bufo gargarizans. Taxonomy (NCBI): domain Eukaryota; kingdom Metazoa; phylum Chordata; class Amphibia; order Anura; family Bufonidae; genus Bufo; species Bufo gargarizans. The sequence goes on along the minus strand of NC_058085.1, from coordinate 196,404,778 downwards.
CTGTGCGAATGGAGTCACACGGGGGAGGAACTGCTCAGTGTCCTTCATCAAGAAATCGAATCCTGGCTTTCTCTGCAAAAACTCAATATTGGAACCATGGTGACCGACAACAGGAAGAACATGGTGTCAGCGCTGCGTCAAGGAGGGCTAAGCCATGCGCCCTACATGGCGCACTTGTTCAATCTAGTTGTCAGGCGGTTCCTGAAGTCTTCCACCCATCTGCAAGACATCCTAAAAATGGCCAGGAAACTTTGCATGCACTTCAGCCACTTGTACACCACTAAGCACACCCTCCTTGAGCTGCAGCAGCAGCAGAACGGGGTCCCCGAACATAGGCTGATATGCGATGTTTCCACCCGTTGGAATTCCACCTTTTGTTGGAATTCCACCTTCCATATGTTGGACCGACTAAACGAACATCACTTGCGCAAATGGCACGCTGCATGCTCACTTGCTTGGGTAGTGACAGACGAATTGTCACCATTCGGCAGAAGGATGACTTCTAGTTCTCCAACTTGTTGAACCCTCACTACCGGTCCAAAATGGGGGCCTTTTTTACACCTGCTGAGAGGGAGGACAAACTGAACTACTATAGCGACATCCTATGTAGTCAGTTGGCTGAAGGTCTGACCGGGGGGGTCCTCTGCGCTCTTGTTCCACTGCCATGGGTGCTGTGGCGGGGTGGGGGAGTAGAAGCAGTACCAGCTCCATCAACAGCAGCTTGAGTCTAGAGTCAATGTTGAGCAACTTTCTTAACCCGCTTAGTGAAGTAACTACTCACTAGCAGCATCAGCTAGACATAGAGCAGAACCTGAACCAGCAGGTGGTGGCATACTTGGAGTGTACCCTGTCAGCTGTTATTAAAGATCCGCTGGACTACTGGGCAGTCAAACTGGGTTTGTGGCCGCAACTGGCCGAGTTTGCCCTGGAAAAGCTGTTCTGCCCGGGCCAGTAGTGTAGCATCAGAGCCGGTGTTTAGTGGGGCGGGGGTGATTGATAACTCAAGGAGAACTCACCTGTCCACCCAAAATTCGGAAAGACTGAAGATGAATCAAGATGAATCAGGGGTGTCACCAGGTCACTCTGTGGTCTCCTGATGCTGCTGCCCCCTCACCGCTCAGGTCTCCTTATACTGCTGCCACCTCCACACTCTGTCATTGTGCCACTATGTGGCCTCCTCATGCTGCTGCCACCTCTACACTATGTTGCCTTGCCACTCTGTGGCCTCCTCATGCTGCTGCTAACTCAACACTATGTCACCTTGCCACTCTGTGGCCTCCTCATTCTGTAGCTGCTGCCACCTCCACACTATGTGATCTTGCCACTCAGTGGCCTCCTTATGCTGCTGCTAACTCAACACTATGTCACCTTGCCACTCCGTGGTCTCTTCATGCTTCTGCCACCTCCACACTCTGTCATTGTGCCACTCTGTAGCCTCCTCATGCTGCTGCTAAATCAACACTATGTCACTGGGCCACTCTGTGGTCTCCTCATGCTGCTGCTAAATCAACAATTATTCCAGCAATTATAATAACCCTTAAAACTGATACGCTGAACAGATAAATCTACCGCAGGCAGCTATATAAACATATAATGACAGGTGGGGACACTAACCATGTAGTCTTGCCCTAGTCTCATGCTCAGCCCAGGGACGGCCCCTAATGGTGGGGACTCCCTGTCCTCGAACCTGGACTAACAAAATCCTAACTCAACCCTACCAATAGGATAGTGATAGAGGGTAGGATTGGTGCCTGTCGGTAAAAAACAGAACATGAACAAGACACTATACAAATACACTCCCCTATAAACATAGGGTAAATTGATGGACTTTGTATACAGCACTAATGCTGAATTTAACAGTCAAAGGTACAAAGTACATCAAAGTATATAAATTACCCCAAACACAAAACACAAAAAGAATCCCAACGTGTTTCCCCCACTGTGTGGGAACATTAGGGGGGTAGATAAGATCAAGTAGCTGATATCAAAGATAACGGATACCCATACTATAAAGTAGCATCTGTAATTTGTGTGAGGACAACCAATGTTGGTGAATTGGTGTCCATTATGTATTCATCTTAGTTATGAAGGGACCATCACTTGATAACAGAAGGAGAGCAATCTCAATTGGACTATGCAGCGACCATGGCAGGGGCAGGTAGTTGCTCCATACATTCACATTCCCATAGAAGCATCGGTGGGGGAGAGACACAAATAACGATAGTAAACACATCAAGTTGTCACCACCACCACTAGCCACCCAAGTCACATATCAAACTCACAGTCTCCACAGATAAGGTAGTATCCAAATGAGTCGCAGGTGGTGAAAGGCACAGTAGATATCCTAGATTATAAAAAAGGGGCATGTTCAATATCACCAGCAAGTTTAATCGTGATGAAAAGCTAACCAGGGGAACAATGTCCCTACTGTTGGTTGTCAGGCTGTGGGGTAGAACATGCCAACTCCTCCAGTGGTCCGATACCATAATGGTCCCAAGCCCCCATTTAAATATCCCTCTGCCGATTACACTCCCCGCCCCCCAGTGCTGCGACCGTGTCGCTCAGCCATCAACATCACTTCCAGAGTGAGTCATTGCCAGTAAGCGATCCACACACACAGCACAAACTAGTCCGTGGAACGCATCCCAGAGCACTTGCTTCCGGTGATTGGAACGCAAGGTTTCTCTGACGTACTTCCGGTCACACAGTTCTGGAGCGCCATTGCCGGTAGTTGAAGCGACCATACTTCACATGATCGCCTGTGGAGCGCACGCCTGATCACCTGCTTCCTGTAAATTGAACACAGAGTACCGCTGACGTGTATCCGGTCGCCTGACCCCGGACTTTCATAGCAGGTAGACTATAAACACAGGTATTCCCGAACAATAAACATAGATGCTCATGGTGCCTCAGTGTAATCAGGGCCAGAGTATGAAAGATGACACATATAAAGGGATAGAAAGAAATCATCCTCAGCACTGACGACGAGGCAGGCATGGGGTATATACAGATTAAAGGAACCAGCATCTATAACTGTCAATAAGCACCCACTCATAATAGTAAGGGGTGTCAACCAGAACAATGAACTTGATTATGTTCATTGATAACAATAATAATCATTTAAAGATGCTTCCCGCATCTGACCAGTAAAGGGAAACTTAGTTTTACAGTTGGCCAAGCCGAATCGGACAAGGACACCCCATACACAGCACCTGTTGCCTTCTTAGTAGTGGGGCAGCAACACTTTTCAGACAGGGGCAGCAACACTTGCGGTCAGAGAAAGCAAAAGAAGGTCAATCTTTAATTAATCCCGTGGGGGGACTGGGACCGGAATCGATGTATTCATTCACTTTCCTTCTGAAGGATCTTTCTGTCCCAGTCACCCCCACGGGGAGAAGGAGGTACCAGTTCCAGAACTCCTTACCTCTCTCACCGTTTTGCCAATGTAGTCCATTGGGCACTTACATTGGCAAATATAGATCGCCCCTTTACTCCTACAATTGATGAAATCCCTGATCTGGAAGGTCTGATTTGTTGCTGAGCACGTGATGACCTATGTCACTGAGCCAGTCTGTGGTCTCCTCCTGCTGCTGCCACCTCCACACTATGTCACCTTGCCACTCTGTGGTCTCATGCTGCTGCTAAATCAACACTATGTCTATGGGCCACTCTGTGGCCTCATGCTTCTGCTGCTGCTACCTCCACACTATGTCACCTTGCCACTCAGTGTCCTCCTCATGCTGCTGCTAACTCAACACAATGTCACCTTGCCACTCTGTGGTCTCATGCTGCTGCTAAATCAACATTATGTCTCTGGGCCACTCTGTTGCTTCCTCATGCTGCTTCTGCTGCCACCTCCATATTATGTTACCTTGCCACTCAGTGGCCTCATTATGCTGGTTCTAACTTAACACTATGTCACCTTGCCACTCTGGCCTCCTCATGCTGCTGCTGCCACCTCCACACTATGTCACCTTGCTACTCTGTGGTCTAATGCTGCAGCTAAATCAACACTATGTCACTAGGCCACTCTATGGCCTCCTCATACTGCTGCTAATTCAACACTATGTCACTGGGCCACTCTGTGGCATTCTCATGCTGCTGCTGCCACCTCCACACTATGTCACCTTACCACTCTGTGGTCTCCTCATGCTGCTGCTAAATCAACACTATGTCACTGGGTCACTCTGTGGTCTCCTCATCCTGCTGCTGCTGCCACCTCCACACAATGTCAACTTGCCACTCTGTTACCTCCTCATGCTGCTGCTAAATCAACACTATATTACTGCGCCTCCTCATGCTACCGGTGCTGCCGCCTCCACATTATGTCACCTTGCCACTCTGTGGCCTCCTCATGCTGCTGCTGCCACCTCCACACCATGCCACCTTGCCACTCTGTGGTCTTCTCATGCTGCTGCCACATCCACACTCTGTCATTGTGCCACTCTGTGGCCTTCTAATGCTGCTGCTGCCACCTCAACACTATGTCACCTTGCCACTCTGTGTTCTCCTCATGCTGCTGCTAAATCAACACTATGTCACCTTGCCATTCTGTGGCCTCCTCATGATGCTGCTGCCACCTCCACATTATGTTGCCTTGCCACTCTGTGGCCTCCTCATGCTGCTGCTGCCACCTCCACACTATGTCACCTTGCCACTCTGTGGTCTCCTCATGCTGCTGCTGCAATCTCCACACTATGTCACCTTGCCACTCTTTGGTCTCCTCATGCTGCTGCCACCTCCATACTCTGTCATTGTGCCTTTCCGTGGCCTCCTCGTGTTGCTGCTGCCACCTCCACACTATGTCACCTTTCTACTCTGTGGCCTCCCCATGCTGCTGCTAAATCAACACTATGTCACTGTGCCACTCTGCGGCCTCCTCATGCTACCGCTGTTGCCACCTCCACACTATGTCACCTTACTACTTTGTGGGCTCCTTATGCTGGTGCTGCCACTTCCACACTATGTCACCTTGCCAGTCTGTGGCCTCCTCATGCTGCTGCTAACTCAACGCTATGTCATTGGGCCACTCTGTGGCTTCCTCATGCTGCTGCGACCACAACAATATATAAATGCACCACTCTTTGATCTCCTCATGCTGCTGCTGCCAGCTCTTTACTATGTCCCTGGGCCACTCTGTGGACTTTTCAAGATGTTCTCCCACCCTCCCCACTCTTTTTTGCATTTTTGGCCTGGTTGACATCATCATTTTTTTTACCCTTCTGATCAGTCATAAAGAAGGAAAAATGAGACGCACAATGGATCCTGTCTGTGTAGCAGCTGTAAGGCCTGTATTGTCCCATCAGGATTGGCTTATAATTTGGTAGCCAAAACCAGGAGTGGGAACAAAACACAGAAGACATGCAAATATTCAATTCACATGCAATTCTCTGTTTTGGATCGACTCCTGTTTTTTGGGGGCTTTAGCAATACTGATGGATTACTGACTTAATGCTGACCGAGTGAAGGCAGATGCTCAACAGACAGGATCCGTTTTTTGGGGGGTTAGTGGTCTGATGGATCAGAGGAAGGGCAAAATAATCAGTGACGTCAACACAAACTTACTGCTGACACCCTCTCCACTCTGTCAGGGGGGCTCTACTTGTATAAGCATTTAATAGAACAGGTTCTGTAGACATCTATGTGGAATCATCTGACGACGGTGTAAAAGGAGTGCGCTCTTTCACGCTACAGTAGGATCTTGGGTCTCTGCACGGTTCTTTATATCTGGCGCTAACATCGACCTGTAAGGCTGAGTTCACACTTGAGTTATTTGGTCAGTTTTGGTTCCGTAACCGCCCAAATAAGTGAAGTGAGCAGTGATTCTAACGCCTGTCATGTGCGTGTCATACTGACTCACAGTATTGTTTCACTACCACAGCAGACTCCCTATGCGTCTTACTGCAAGACACAGTGTTCTACACCACTTATACAGGCTCTCTGCAGGCATGAAATAGCTGGTTTTTAACTAGATTCGGATCGAATTGAATCTTTTCTGAAAATTTGGCGAACCGGCCGAATCGAATTGTTGAGAAATTCGCTGATCTCTACTTGTTACACTAAAAATATAATAAATTCCTACCAATTAAATCCCGACACATATCATGATTGTAACAATAACCCTCATATAAAAATGTATAAACCATGATTGGCACATTCATAATTATTATAATATACACTTCATGATTGTCAATAGTTAAAAAAAATTATATCATAATTAAAAACTATGATTGATCGATTGCATTATGAATTCGTAAATATAAATAATGGTTATAACTCATATAATGATTCATGTCCTTAAATCCACATTTGTAATTATCAAAATCAAAGTGTCAATGGTCCTTGACACCCTGATCTGCTGCCTGCAACCAATGATTTTTTAACCTGTCAAAAGATTTGGATTGCTTTTTCCTCGGGCAATCATCGGCTGTATTAGACTGCCAGATAATCGCTAATGAGCGTTACTATGAATGCTCATTAGTGATCATTTGTCAAAAAATCTGCAGATGTAATACAGGCTTTAGAGTTTGCACTGAGTTTAGAAAAATGTAATATTTCCTTATAGTGGAACAGCTTTTTACATTTTATTTATATGAAGTAAATCAAGAATCATAATCAAGGTGAAAAGGTCTGGTCAACATTTAACTTTATGAAATGTAATGGTAAACCACCCCCTAAGAGATAACATTTGCTGATCATATAAAATGATGCTGTAAATGTGTGATGAGCTCTTTCCTACGTCACTGTAACCATAGAGCAAGTGAAGATGACGAATGAAAGTCTGCTTGGTCAGAGTGTGTTGATTTAGGACTAAACTTGTCAAAAATGCAGCAAAAGCAAGATAAACAGACTTTACTTAATAGTATTTATCTAGATCCTAGTGACAAAGTGGAAAACATGTGTTACTGTATATGCGACAAATGTCATTGTTTCATTTACTGTCCATATACAGTATATTATTATTATTATTATTATTTAAGCGCCATTCATTCCATAGCGCTGTACATATGATAAGGGGTGCACATACATAATACAGACAATTGCACTAATCATAAACAAAATGAGTTACAAACTGGTACAGAAGGAGAGAGGGCCCTGCCCGTGAGGGCTTACAATCTACATGGTATGGGAGAAGGACACAGTAGGTGCGGGTGAAGCAGGTCGTGGCGGTATAGAGGCAGCAGGGTCACTGGTTGTAGGCTTGTCTGAAGAGGTGGGTTTTCAGGTTTCTTTTGAAGGATTCCACTGTAGGTGAGAGTCTGATATGTTGGGGTAGCGAGTTCCAGAGTATGGGGGATGCACGGGAGAAATCCTGGAGTCGATTGTGGGAAGAGGCAATAAGAGGAGAGGAGAGAAGGAGGTCTTGTGAGGATCGGAGAGTGCGTGTGGGGGTGTATCGGGAAATTAGCTCAGAGATGTAGGGAGGGGACAGGTTATGGACGGCCTTGTATGTATTTGTAAGTACTTTGAAGTGAATTCGTTGGGCAATGGGGAGCCAGTGAAGGGATTGGCAAAGGGGAGAGGCAGAGGAATAATAGGGTGAGAGGTGGATTAGTCGGGCAGCAGAGTTGAGGATAGATTGGAGGGGTGCAAGAGTGCTAGATGGAAGGCCACAGAGGAGAATGTTGCAGTAGTCTAGGCGGGAGATAATGAGGGCATGTACAAGTATTTTCGCAGATTCAAAGTTAAGGAAAGCGCGGATGCGGGAGATGTTTTTGAGTTGGAGACGGCAGGTGGTGGAAAGGGCTTGGATGTGCGGTCGGAAGGAAAGGGCAGAATCCAAGATCACTCCAAGGCAGCGGGCTTTGTTGACTGGGGATAGTGTGCAGCCATTGATCGTGATAGATAGGTCTGTAGGGGGGGGTTGAACAAGATGGGGGAAAGATTATGAATTCTGTCTTATCCATGTTAAGTTTAAGAAAGCGAGAGGCGAAGAAGGATGATATAGAAGATAGACATTGTGGGATTCTAGATAGTAAGGTGGTGATGTCTGGACCAGAGAGGTAGATTTGTGTGTCATCAGCGTAGGAGTGATACTGAAAGCCATAGGACTCTATGAGCTGTCCCAGGCCAAAAGTGTAGATAGAGAAGAGCAGGGGTCCTAGGACAGAGCCTTGCGGGACACCAACAGAGAGGGAATGAGACGAGGAGGTGGTGCGGGAGTGGGAGACGCTGAATGTCCGGTCTGTGAGGTATGATGTGATCCAGGAGAGGGCCAGGTCAGTGATGCCAAGAAATGAGAGCGTTTGCAAGGGGAGTGGTCAACAGTGTCGAAGGCAGAGGACAGGTCAAGGAGAAGGAGGACAGAGTATTGTTTCTTGGTTTTGGCTGTGAGTAGGTCATTGGTGACTTTGGTAAGGGCAGTCTCGGTCGAGTGGTGGAGTCGGAAGCCAGATTGTAGGCGGTCAAAGAGGGAGCAGGAGGAGAGGTGGGAGGACAGTTCTGAATGGACATGTTGTTCAAGTAGCTTTGAGGCATACGGAAGAAGTGATATGGGGCGATAACTGGACAAGGAAGATGGGTCAAGTGAAGGTTTTTTGAGGATGGGTGTAATGGTAGCATGTTTAAAAGCAGAGGGGAAGACACCAGAGTTTAGTGATAGGTTGAAGAGATGAGTTAGGGCTGGGATAAACACTGCAGTGAGGTTAGGGATGAGGTGGGATGGGATTGGGTCAAGTGCACAGGTGGTCAGATGAGATTTGGAGAGTAGAGTGGAGAGTTTACCTTCTGTAAATGTGTGTATATATATATATAGATATATATATATATATATATATATATGTATATATATGTATATGTGTATATATATGTATATATGTATATGTGTATATATATATATATAATGCAAAAAATATATATATAGGATACAATATATATATACATATACACACGCACACACACACATATATATATATAGACAATAATAAAAGCTTCTTCTAACAAAGTACAGTTTTTCTCAGTGGATAGCAGGATAGACTCCCGGCAGGATGTTCTCCTGTTTGCTCTGTCTGACTCATCCGTTTGCACTGCTTACTTTTCCATCCTTTAGTGGGCATTTCATACAGCAGGGAAATCAGAAAGATGAGGAAATAAAAAAGTCAAAACTGTGCATGCTGGCTGTGTGCACTGCACGTGCATGTTTTATAATGTTTTCCAAATCTCATAAAGAAAGAATAGTCAATATAGCAGATAAAATGCATAAAATGTGCTTTGTAATAAAATGTATAATATTTGTGTCTACTGAATGATTTATATTTCCAGGCTGGTGATGTCATTAAACTGGTTTGAGATTACGGTATATTTGAGTTACTAGCAATGTTTATTGCTCTGTGAAACCGAAATAATCTGTAAAATAAAATCCTCCTTTTCATTGTACAGTTGAAAAGTCATGATTCTGTTGCCAGCATGTCAAGTGTTAATCAGTGCTAATGAACTAGAGGTCAGTTACAGTGCGGAGCAGTAATTAAAATATTGTATTACAAAGTAAGAATTTCAGTCTGTTTCTGTAATCAATAAGTATGGTGTCAGACAGCTGAGCGTGGCACGGGACTAACCCCCATCTTCTCAAAAGCTTTAATGTACCCCCTTAACTAAAGCAATCAATGGGGGACATCTGTAAAGGAAGCACTGCTTTTTTATATATATATATATATATATATATATATATATATTTAGATTTTTGATTAATGTCGAGGACAGAGGAACAAGATATTATTTCTAGTCATATTTGTAAAGGTCTGAAGTTTTATGTTTATGGGCACTGTTCAGTATTCTAAAATGCAACAATAAAAAGTTATGGGTGATCATGTAACTCATAATTGTAAATTATTTCAAAACCAAGGACAGCTCTCACATTCATATTATCCTTGTTGTCATGGCATAAAATATGCTTTTAATTTACATGATTACCAAATGTAAGTGCCAAGTCCATAAATCTCTAGGCCCTGGCCCTATATCCCTTGTTCTCCAAAGTGACTAGAGTGACCATGGCTATTCAGGTATTGCAGTGCTACATCCTTCTGAATTCAGAACAGCAGGGAAAAGCAAATGACTGCATTTTAAAAGAAACCAGAAAGCTAACAGACCTTGTGTCTTTCAGAACAGTTAGAGGAGAACTAAGCCTAGATATATATGATGAAAGTAAAGTATAGTTGTCTCCCTGTTCATCAGTCTGCAGCATTTTCTCAATGATCCTGAAACAGGCAGTTTTGTCGAAATCCTGCAGAGAGCACAGTGGTTAATCTACTAATCTGTTCAATTTTTTGGCTGCTGACGGGTGTGGTTTGGCAAAGGGGTTGGCGTTTACTTATCTTTAATTACTGCAGACAAGGCAAAGAGGGAGGCTGCTACTCCAGCAAGTTATCTTACAGCACACCACTGGATAGCGATGGAGGAGAGGAGTGGCCATGACTGATCTTAAGTGGTATACAGAGAAAATGAATTTATACAGACAATTAATAGAGGAAGCAATAATATACTTTCTATTTTATCAAGCATTTTCTGTGTTTAGTGTTCCTTTAAAGCAATATCTATATCTATCAATAGTCCCACCCAATTTTGGAAGCTCAACTGTTTCTTGTAGTTGCAGAACAGGAAGTTACTTAAAGAGGACCTTTCACTAGAATAAAACATCTAAACTAACTATACAGACATGGAGAGCGGCGCCCAGGGATCTCCCTGCACTTACTGTTATATCTGGGCGACTCTCCGTTCTCCCGTTATAGCCTCCGGTATCTTCATATGTTAGGCTCCACCCAGTGAAACCTGCTGCAGCGCTCAGCTCATAGCCTGAGAGGCTTTTTTCTCTATCAGGCTATGAGCTGAGCGCTGCGATTGGCCAGCGCTACAGCATGGGCGAATGAGACGCCGGCAGGTTCCCCTGGGTGGAGCCTAACTATGAAGATACCGGAGGCTATACCGGGAGAACGGAGCGGCGCCCAGGGATAACAGTAAGTGCAGGGAGATCCCTGGGCGCCGCTCTCCATGTCTGTATAGTTATTTTAGATGTTTTATTCTAGTGAAAAGTCCTCTTTAAAGATGTTTTCTAAGAATGAAGAAAATGAAAATACTAAAATATTACTTTATTATAAACATTTTCCCAAATACCTTTAATAAGTAATAAAGGATTGTTTTGTCTGGGGAGCAATCATCAGGGGAAATAAAATGGCCGCCATCCTATTAGTACACACAAAACCTGTCCTAATCACACAGAAGGACAAGTTACTTCAGCACGGAGGTAAAGAGCTGCCTCATCCTTATCTCTGCTCTGTTTGTCAGGTATTATAATCCTTAATATAGATGATAAGATCTTCAGCTAAATCTCTGTAGGAATAGAGTTTATGAGGAGACATGAAGTTCAGAGAGGAGGTGTGGCTAATGAGCAGCAGCACTTGTATGCATTACTACAGTCTGTCCTGCCCATCCTCTTGTCTCCTTATGAACTCCATTCCCACAGAGATTCGGCTAAAATTTTTATGAGTTGTATTTAGAATAATAGTCCCTGACAAATAGGAGAGGATGATGAGGCAGCTCTGCCCTATAGTAACTTGTCCTACTGTGTGATTAAGACAGGTTTTGTGTATACTTATAGGACAACGGCCATTTTTTTTTTCTCCTGAAGATTGTTCCCTAGATAAAACAAGTCATTATAACTTATGAAAGGTATTTTTAAATATATTTATAATAAATTATTATTTAAGAATTTTCAGTGATTTTATTTTCTTAATTCCCGGAGAACCCTTTTAAGTTTGAAATTACAACATTAAAACCTTCTTAAGGTTGATATTTTGGAAGCAGGAAAAATGGGCAAGTGTAAGGATCTGAGCAACTTAGACAAGGGCCAAATTGTGATGTCTAGACAAAAAACCATCTTCAAAACATCAGGTCTTATGGGGTGTTTCCAGTATGCAGGAGTTAGGGCTGTTTCACACGAGCGGATGCTGTGCGTGGCATCCGCTCCGTGAAAGAGTGCCAAGACCCGATGAAGACAGTTGTCACTGTGATTTCGTAGTAAAGAGATCACAGAGAGGCACGGAGCATTATCAGTCATGTTAATGCTCCTTGCCTCTGCAGTCTTCATCGGGTCTTGGCACTCTTTCACGGAGCGGATGCCACGCACGGCATCCGCTCATGTGAAACAGCCCTTAGAGTTTAGTGAAAATGCTAAAAGGAAGAACAACTGGTGAACTGGCAACAGGATTACAAGCTCCCAAGGCTCATTGATATATATGGTAATTGAAGCCTCCTTATCTGGTCCGATCCCAGAGAACAGCTACTGTAGCCCAAATTGCTGTAAATGTTAACACTGGTTATGACAGAAAATAAATTTAATACACCTAGAAAAAGGGTTCCTCAATGGCAGGTGCAAATAAATGATAAACACCGAAAAATAAATATCAAGCACACTGCATACACAGATTTCTATGAAAATAAATCAATATTTTATTAAATATAATTTCAAATTTGCAAACATATAATAATATATTGACAGATCAGCCAATGGAGGAACCACAACATAGGTCACATACACTCACCTAAAGAATTATTAGGAACACCATACTAATACGGTGTTGGACCCCCTTTTGCCTTCAGAACTGCCTTAATTCTACGTGGCATTGATTCAACAAGGTGCTGATAGCATTCTTTAGAAATGTTGGCCCATATTGATAGGATAGCATCTTGCAGTTGATGGAGATTTGAGGGATGCACATCCAGGACACGAAGCTCCCATTCCACCACATCCCAAAGATGCTCTATTGGGTTGAGATCTGGTGACTGTGGGGGCCACTTTAGTACAGTGAACTCATTGTCATGTTCAAGAAACCAATTTGAAATGATTCGAGCTTTGTGACATGGTGCATTATCCTGCTGGAAGTAGCCATCAGAGGATGGGTACATGGTGGTCATGAAGGGATGGACATGGTCAGAAACAATGCTCAGGTAGCCCGTGGCATTTAAACGATGGCCAATTGGCACTAAGGGGCCTAAAGTGTGCCCAGAAAACATCCCACACACCATTACACCACCAGCACCAGCCTGCACAGTGGTAACAAGGCATGATGGATACATGTTCTCATTCTGTTTACGCCAAATTCGGACTCTACCATTTGAAAGTCTCAACAGAAATCGAGACTCATCAGACCAGGCAACATTTTTCCAGTCTTCAACAGTCCAATTTTGGTGAGCTCATGCAAATTGTAGCCTCTTTTTCCTATTTGTAGTGGAGATGAGTGGTACCTGGTGGGGTCTTCTGCTGTTGTAGCCCACCTTTCTTTCATATTCTGACATTCAGTTTGGAGTTCAGGAGATTGTCTTGACCAGGACCACAACCCTACATGCATTGAAGCAACTGCCATGTGATTGGTTGACTAGATAATCGCATTAATGAGAAATAGAACAGGTGTTCCTAATAATTCTTTAGGTGAGTGTAGACAGTAATGTAAACACGTAACAGGAGTTAATATAAGTATAACCAAAGTATGGCACTGCAAATAATACATAGTAGTATACAGACCAAGAAGTTTGCTCCTCCAAAAACACCCCAACACGTGTTTCGCATCACCTTCTCAGGAAAATGTAAACATTGTTGTAGACCAATTACACTTCTTGATAGAGATGGTATTATCAAATGGCAGTGGTCATTTTTAGCAGGATAATGTACCCTGCCACAGTGCAAAAATTATTCAGGAATCATTTGAGAAACAAACAGTACAAGATGTTGCATTTGCCCCCAAACTTCGGAGATCTCAATTTAATTGAGCATCTATGGAATATGTTGGAAAACAAGTCTATGGAGACCCCACCTCATAACATACTGGACTTCTGCTACCTACTTATGGGTTCCATAAACCACAGGACACCTTCAGAGGTCTTGTTGAGTCCATGCCATAATGGCTTGGAGCTCTTTTGGTGGCATTATTAGGACATACTTAAAGGGACACTGACAGGCCAAATTAGCATATTTAGGTATATATATGTCAGTACAGGTCTTCTAAAGTCTATTAAAATCATCTAAGTAGCCCCCCTGTCCACCTTATAAATGCCGAAATATAAAGTTTTGTAACCTGCTTGTCCGGTCACCAATCTTCCCAAGGGGCGGCGTTTCATGTCAAAATGCGCCCAGCCAGCCGCTCCCAACTGCCGTTCTGAAGCCCCGCCCAGCTCATCAATATTCACTTCGCTGGGCGGCGGCTACAACTCTCCCGACTCAAGTGCCCGGCGCATGCGCATAAAGCAGAGGCTGCAGCGCTCTGTACGCAGGCGCGATGTGACCCCGGCCGGGCGCATGCGCTGAAGATTGGACGGAGCACGTGCCCAGAGGATTGAATGGGCCTGTCACAACCAGACATCTGAGAAGCTCTGACAGATGCCTTTCAGAACCTCCTCCTTGAGCTTTCTTTGTTTTGGTTTTCAGTTCTTCATCTCGTTAGCCTCTCTCAGCTGTCATGTAGTTGGACTGATTGCATCCCTTTAAATTCCTCCCCATAATGCATTAGTGTGCGGTTTATACAACTTCCTGGAGTGTGTGTGCATGCTGATCCTATTTCCCAGTCTTCTACAAGATAATTGTGTTGTACATTCATTTGTGATTTTCTGTTTGCTGGATCCCAGGTGACCCTGACTCCCTCCGTGTCTAGTGTAGGGAGCCGGTGGTCGTGTCCCCTCACTATTGTAGGGTGTTCAGGTGTTATACAGTCGAGGTACGAGGATATGCGATCATCTACCATTGGGATGTTCGCATAGGCTGAGCAGTCAGGGAGAGTGCCAGGTCTTATGCAGGGGTCTCCCTTTTTGTTCCATAATTTTGGATCCAGTGAGTCATATATTCATTTTGTATTGTCTTGTTTCCTGTACACCTTCCGTGACAGGGCCATGCGCAGGATCGCGAGTCGGGAGAGTTGTAGCCGCCGCCCAGCTAAGTGAATATTGATGAGCTGGGCGGGGCTTCAGAACGGCAGTTGGGAGCGGCTGGCTGGGCGCATAACCGGACAAGCAGGTTATAAAACTTTATATTTTTCGGTATTTATAAGGTGGACAGGGGGGCTACTTAGATGATTTTAATAGACTTTAGAAGACCTGTACTGACATATATATACCTAAATATGCTAATTGGGCCTGTCAGTGTCCCTTTAATATCTGGCAGGTAGTAGATGGTTGATTGCTATATGCCCTAATACCAACAGGAGCCACATGGATTCTTTTGTGGAGTACCTAATGTAGAGAACCCATAAATACGCAGCCACATCTATGTGGAGAAAAGGGACAGGTGATCCCCACCCTCCATTCTCAGCATTAGTGAGCTTTGCATCAGCCCGATCTCCCAATCACATTCTTATGTAATGTGTATTTGATGTGCTATCAAACTTTGCTGAAGATTACTTTCAAGTATCAAGTTCTCCTCGTTTGTAAGTACTATGTGAATAACTTAACCACTACATGAGGCTTGGTGGCACGGTGCTGTCTTACAGGATATTTTATACACTGACTGATAAAATGTTCAGGATGACCTTTCAGATGTTTATCTGATTTTGGAGTAGATCCTAAGGCCGAGACATTGACAGTCCACAGCCTGAAAACAAATCTAGCTCTGAAGAGACAATCTTGTCTTGGCATCATTGATTTTTAATTAAACATCTACAAGCTGCTTAATCTCGTTATGGGACGTTAATTGACATTGTACTTTACAATGCAAAAATAACACATTTAGTGCTTGGCTGCCCTCCTGATGAACACAATCAATAGATTGTCAAATACATAGTATTATATATAATAAGTCCACTGTTTGACCATGAAGTGTGTAGTACCTGCTCTTCAGGGAAATGTCAATTTAATTAGAAATTAATTTGCTGCCGCCAGCGATCTGTTTATTAGAGAGGATCATCTTTGTCTGTGTACTGCAGCTTCAGATAATCAGACCTTTACACATTACTGAACATACAGTACATTATGCAGTGTAGCATTAACTACATATCTAAACCATTACTTTACAATTTTACATCATATTTCATTGTGGCTCATACCCAAGGCTTTGCATCACATTTCCCGAATTACCAGGTTGTTCCTATGTTACAGGCTGCTGATGCTCCTGCAGCCAGATGTGCAAAGGGAGTAGAAATTCACATGCAGCTCTTGGCTGATTCAGTTTGCTAAAAATATTTAAGAGGGTTAAGAACTTATGGTTGTGGTCAGAGGCGTACATAGGAATCACTGGGCCCCATAGCAAAAATCTGAATTGGGCCCCTTAACCCCACCCACTACCCACCATGGCCCCTCCCACTTCCTGACTTTGCTCCTCCCATGCCACACCCCCATTAAATAAATTTATACATGACCTATAGTGATGAGCGGGAGGTGCCATATTCGATTTCGCGATATTTCGCGAATATTCGAATGAATATTCGTGTTATATTCGTCGAAATCGAATATTCGTAATTATTCAAATTATCGCGAATAATATACGAATTTATTTTTTCGCGTATTGCGATTATTTATCTTGATAGTATAAGGCAACGTTCCTATGCTAATTGACTATGGCTAGGCTAATATGTGTATTTTACGAAATTTCGTGATTTGCTCTAACTTCGTCTCTTAGAATATTACGAATATTCTAAAAGACGAAGTTAGAGCAATATTACGAAATTTCGTAAAATACACATATAGATTGTAATTTAGCTAATATAGTGCTATAATCCCTTTTTTGCCTCTAAATTTTTTTTGCCTCTTCTGAACTTAAGTTTTGTAAAATATGTACACTATTAAAAAATATTACTATAGCAGTATATTAGCTTAAATACAAGCTATGTGTATTTTACGAAATTTCGTAATATTGCTCTAACTTCGTCTTTTAGAATATTCGTAATATTCTAAAAGACGAAGTTAGAGCAATATTAAGAACATTTGCAAAAGCCGAAATTGCGATGCGAGTAATATAATACGAAATAATCGCATGAAGATTTCAACTTAGCACTGCTATATTCCATATTCTAGCCTAATATGGAATATAGCTGTGCTAAGTTAGCACTGCTATATTCCATACTAGGCTAGAATATGGAATATAGCAGTGCTAAGTTGAAATCTTCATGCGATTATTTCGTATTATATTACTCGCATCGCAATTTCGGCTTTTGCAAATGTTCTTAATATTGCTCTAACTTCGTCTTTTAGAATATTACGAATATTCTAAAAGACGAAGTTAGAGCAATATTACGAAATTTCTAAAAGACGAAGTTAGAGCAATATTACGAAATTTCGTAAAATACACATAGATTGTATTTAAGCTAATATACTGCTATAGTAATATTTTTTAATAGTGTACATATTTTACAAAACTTAAATTCAGAAGAGGCAAAAAAAATTAGAGGAAAAAAAAAGGGATTATAGCACTATATAAGCTAAATTACAATCTATATGTGTATTTTACGAAATTTCGTAATATTGCTCTAACTTCGTCTTTTAGAATATTCGTAATATTCTAAAAGACGAAGTTAGAGCAATATTAAGAACATTTGCAAAAGTCGAAATTGCGATGCGAGTAATATAACACGAAATAATCGCATGAAGATTTCAATTTAGCACTGCTATATTCCATATTCTAGCCTAGTATGGAATATAGCAGTGCTAACTTAGCACAGCTATATTCCATATTAGGCTAGAATATGGAATATAGCAGTGCTAAATTGAAATCTTCATGCGATTATTTCGTGTTATATTATTCGCATCGCAATTTGCGAAATTTCGTAAAATACACATATAGATTAGATTGTAATTTAGCTAATATGGAATATAGCAGTAAGTTGAAAACGCCACTGACTGGAGCAGCCAGGAAGCCAGGAATCCAAAGGACAGGTAAGAACAACTTTAGAGAAGTGGGAAAGAAAAATATTTAATAATAAAAAAAAAAAAACGAATATTCGAATTCGCGAATATATAGAACGATATTCTAAATATTCGCGAAATCTCGAAATTGCGATATTCGAGAAAAAAATTCGCAATTCGAATATTCGCGCTCAACACTAATGACCTACAGAAACTGTTAGGGGTTTCCTGGGGGTGACCTGTCACATGGGATATCTGCTGCAGCCTGCAGGTCTCCTTATTTGGGGTGCCATGTTAGGCTACTTTCACACTTGCGTTCGGGTCTCCGCTTGTGAGTTCCGTTTGAAGGTTCTCACAAGTGGCACCGAACGGATCCGTCCAGCCCTAATGCATTCTGAGTGGATGCGGATCCGCTCAGAATGCATCAGTATGGCTCCATCTGTCCTCCGCTCCACTCAGCAGGCGGACACCTGAACGCTGCTTGCAGCATTCGGGTGTCTGCCTGGCCGTGCGGAGGCAAAAGGATCCGTCCAGACTTACAATGTAAGTCAATGGGGACGGATCCGTTTGAAGTTGACACAGTATGGCTCAATTTTCAAACGGATCCGTCCCCCATTGACTTTCAATGTAAAGTCAAAACGGATCCGTTTGCACTATCATGAACAAAAAAAAATATGTTTTTTTTTTTTTGTTCATGTTAATGCAAACGGATCCGTTCTGAACGGATCTAAGCGTTTGCATTATAGGTGCGGATCCGTCTGTGCAGACACCAGACGGATCCGCTCTGAACGCAAGTGTGAAAGTAGCCTTAAAGGGAATCTGTCACTAGCAATTTACCCCCAATTTTTTTTTCGTGAATCCATGTTTAACAGAGTACCTGTTTTCCATCTGTCTTGTTCTTTTGATTGCGAGTCTTGTAATTTCTTCAAAAAATCGATTCTTATGATATGCAAATGAAGCTGTAAGGAGCGCAGAGGGGCGTTATTCTTTCTCCACTGTGCCCAGGAACGCCCCTCTGAAGTGCCGTGCCCGCCTAAGGCTGCTTTCACACTAGCGTTCGCTGGTCCGCTCGTGAGCTCCGTTTGAAGGAGCTCACGAGCGGACCCGAACGCAGCCGTCCAGCCCTGATGCAGTCTGAATGGAGGCGGATCCGCTCAGACTGCATCAGTCTGGCGGCGTTCAGCCTCCGCTCCGCTCGCCTCCGCACGGACAGGCGGACAGCTGAACGCTGCTTGCAGCGTTCGGGTGTCCGCCTGGCCGTTCGGAGGCGTGCGGATCCGTGCGGATCCGTCCAGACTTTCAATGTAAGTCAATGGGGACGGATCCGTTTGAAGATGCCACAATGTGGCTCAATCTTCAAGCGGATCCGTCCCCCATTGACTTTACATTGAAAGTCTGGACGGATCCGTACTAGGCTATTTTCACACTTAGCTGTTCTATGCTAAAAATAATGCAGACGGATCCGTTCTGAACGGAGCCTCCGTCTGCATTATTATGAGCGGATCCGTTCAGAACGGATCCGCCCGAACGCTAGTGTGAAAGTAGCCTAAGTTTGAAAACTAATAACGCCTCCAAGTTCATCTAAATCGCCTCCCAGAGGCGCGGCTAAGTGCCGCTCTGCGGCAAACACCCCGATCCTCCTCTCGCCGGCATCCCAAATCCCGCGCAGGCGTAGTGCCGTCAGTCATCTTATCATAGCGCAGGCAATCGCCGGCACTGCGCCTGCACGGGATTTGGGATGCCAGCGAGAGGAGGATCGTGTTTGGGAGGCGATTTAGATGAACTTGGAGGCGTTATTAGTTTTCAAATTTAGCCGAGCACGGCACTTCAGAGGGGCGTTCCTGGGCACCGTGGAGAAAGAATAACGCCCCTCTGGGCTCCTTACAGCGTCATTTACATATCATAAGAATCGATTTTTTGAAGAAATGACAAGACTCACAATCAAAGGAACAAGACAGATGGAAAAAAGGTACTCATGGATCCATGTTTAATAAAGTACCTTTTTTCCATCTGTGTTCTTCTTTTCCATGTCAGTCTTGTCCTTTCTTCTAAAAATCGATTCTTAGGATAAGCAAATGACGCTGTAAGGACTGGAGCCCAGAGGGGCGGTTTTCTTTCTCCACGGTGCCCCTCTGAAGTGCCGTGCCCGCCTAAATATGAAAACTCTAACGCCTCCATGTTTAGCTGAATCGCCTCCCAGAGGCGCGGCTAAGGCCCTAGACACCCGCCCCCCTCCTCAGCGCGGTCTGCAAACACCCGATCCTCCTCTCGTCGGCGTCCCAAATCCCGCGCAGGCGCAGTGCCGGCGATTGCCTGCGCCTGCGCTCTGATAATACGGCTGAGGGCAACAGCTTCAACATCGTCACTGGGCTCGGCGCATGCCCAGTGACGATGTTGAAGCTGTTGCCCTCAGCCGTATTATCAGAGCGCAGGCGCAGGCAATCGCCGGCACTGCGCCTGCGCGGGATTTGGGACGCCGACGAGAGGAGGATCGGGTGTTTGCAGACCGCGCTGAGGAGGGGGGCGGGTGTCTAGGGCCTTAGCCGCGCCTCTGGGAGGCGATTCAGCTAAACATGGGGGGGGCCCTGGGGAGAAAAGCAGCCGCATAGCCGGCTACAGGTCATGAGTGGGCGGGGCCTTATCTGCGCTACGGGCCCCCCAGTGCCGCGGGCCCCATAGCAGTGGCGTGGTCTGCCTCTATGGGCAGTACGCCACTGGTTGTGGTCTATTACATGGTGCATTGCTCAAGGATGGCACAGTAACTCACACAGACGTGGCAAGGTTTAACTTGAATAGCAATTTGAATCAATTAGCATATTGTGACAGTCTCTCATAGAAGCCATAAATTTGATGGTTACACACAGACATGAGGTACAGAGCATGGTAGTTCATAGCAGCGGAACAGTCAGAGGCGGACTGGCCATAGACCCTATAGAGAAATTTCCTGGTGGGCCAATGACCAGAGGGCCGCCCAAGCCCTGCTGAGTGCCACTGTCTGGCTACAAAGTGATCTGATGCTCTCAGCATTGGTTAATACTAGGTACATCAGGTACTTATGCACCTGGCTTTCAACTGTATTGTCATCCTCAGGATTGTGATACAGTTTAATACTGCAGCTGTGGCGGCAGTATTTTATGCTGTACTTTGATATTTAGTTCTGTTGGGGCGGTATTTCATGCTGCAATGCTGGCTCGCCTACTTATACTGGCCCTGTATACTGTATAATACTGTTAATTTGGTCTGACCTACAACATGGACTTTTAGGTTCTATGTACTATGTGAGTGATCAAAGGATCACATATAAAAGTCCCCTTGTGGGACTAATAATTTGTAAAAACAAAATTTACATAGTTTTAATGTAAAAAAATTCAAAAATAAAAATCTCTCCAGTTATTTGGTATTGACACATCTCTACTGACGCCGACTACACAATTATCATATAATTTATTCCGCATGGTTAACACCATAAAAAAATAAAAATCAATCCCAGAATTGCTGTTTTTTGCTTATTCGCCACTAACAGAAAAACGATCAGAAATATCTTGGCAAAAGACAACTTTTCCCATTTTTCTATACAAAGTTGGCATTTGACCAAGATATTTCTCTCACCCAGCATGGGTATATGTAAAATGACACCCCAAAACACATTCCCCAACTTCTCCTGAGTACGGCGATACCAGATGTGTGACACTTTTTTGCAGCCAAGGTGGCCAAAGGGGCACATATTCCAAAGTGCATCTTTCGGATTTCACAGGCCATTTTTTACAGATTTTGATTGCAAAGTACTTCTCACACATTTGGGCCCCTAAATTGCCAGGGCAGTATAACTACGCCACAAGTGACCCCATTTTGGAAAGAAGACACCCCAAGGTATTCCGTGAGGGGCACGGCGAGTTCCTAGAATTTTTTATTTTTTGTCACAAGTTAGCGGAAAATGATGATTTTTTTTTTTCTTTTTTCTTTCAAAGTCTCATATTCCACTAACTTGCGACAAAAAATAAAACATTCTAGGAACTCGCCATGCCCCTCACGGAATACCTTGGGGTGTCTTCTTTCCAAAATGGGGTCACTTGTGGCGTAGTTATACTGCCCTGGCAATTTAGGGGCCCAAATGTGTGAGAAGTACTTTGCAATCAAAATCTGTAAAAAATGGCCTGTGAAATCCGAAAGATGCACTTTGGAATATGTGCCCCTTTGGCCACCTTGGCTGCAAAAAAGTGTCACACATCTGGTATCGCCGTACTCAGGAGAAGTTGGGGAATGTGTTTTGGGGTGTCATTTTACATATACCCATGCTGGGTGAGATAAATATCTTGGTCAAATGCCAACTTTGTATAAAAAAAATGGGAAAAGTTGTCTTTTGCCAAGATATTTCTCTCACCCAGCATGGGTATATGTAAAATGACACCCGAAAACACATTCCCCAACTTCTCCTGAGTACGTTGATACCAGATGTGTGACACTTTTTTGCAGCCTAGGTGGGCAAAGGGACCCACATTCCAAAGTGCACCTTTCGGATTTCACCGGTCATTTTTCACAGATTTTGATTGCAAACTACTTCTCACACATATGGGCCCCTAAATTGCCAGGGCAGTATAACTACGCCACAAGTGACCCTATTTTGGAAAGAAGACACCCCAAGGTATTCCGTGAGGGGCATGGCGAGTTCCTAGAATGTTTTATTTTTTGTCACAAGTTAGCGGAAAATGATGATTTTTTCTTTTTTTCTTTTTTTTCTTTCAAAGTCTCATATTCCACTAACTTGCGACAAAAATAAATAAATTCTAGGAACTCGCCATGCCCCTCACGGAATACCTTGGGGTGTCTTCTTTCCAAAATGGGGTCACTTGTGGCGTAGTTATACTGCCCTGGCAATTTAGGGGCCCATATGTGTGAGAAGTAGTTTGCAATCAAAATCTGTGAAAAATGACCGGTGAAATCCGAAAGGTGCACTTTGGAATGTGGGTCCCTTTGCCCACCTAGGCTGCAAAAAAGTGTCACACATCTGGTATCAACGTACTCAGGAGAAGTTGGGGAATGTGTTTTCGGGTGTCATTTTACATATACCCATGCTGGGTGAGAGAAATATCTTGGCAAAAGACAACTTTTCCCATTTTTTTTATACAAAGTTGGCATTTGACCAAGATATTTATCTCACCCAGCATGGGTATATGTAAAATGACACCCCAAAACACATTCCCCAACTTCTCCTGAGTACGGCGATACCAGATGTGTGACACTTTTTTGCAGCCTAGATGCGCAAAGCGGCCCAAATTCCTTTAAGGAGGGCATTCTTAGACATTTGGATCCCAGACTTTTTCTGGCTCTTTAGGGCCCCTAAAAAGCCAGGGCAGTATAAATACCCCACATGTGACCCCACTTTGGAAAGAAGACACCCCAAGGTATTCAATGAGGGGCCTGGCGAGTTCATCAAAAAAAATTTTTTGGGCATAAGTTAGCGGAAATTGATTTTTTTTTTGATGTTTTTTTCTCACAAAGTCTCACTTTCCGCTAACTTGGGACAAAAATTTAAATCTTTCATGGACTCAATATGCTCCTCAGCGAATACCTTGGGGTGTCTTCTTTCCAAAATGGGGTCAGTTGTGGGGTGTTTGTACTGCCCTGGCATTTGAGGGTCTCCGCAATCATTACATGTATGGCCAGCATTAGGAGTTTCTGCTATTCTCCTTATATTGAGCATACAGGTAATGAGATTTTTTTTTCCGTTCAGCCTCTGGGCTGAAAGAAAAAAATGAACGGCACAGATTTCTTCATTCGCATCGATCAATGTGGATGAAAAAATCTCTGCCCAAAAAAAAAAAGGAGGGGAAAGGCGTCTGCCAGGACATAGGAGCTCCGCCCAACATCCATACCCACTTAGCTCGTATGCCCTGGCAAACCAGATTTCTCCATTCACATCAATCGATGTGGATGAATAAATCATTGCCGGGATTTTTTATTTTTTTTACATACAAAGTGTTTGCCAAAGCATAGGAACGCCGCCTCCTCCTCAGCTCGTATGCTTCGGCAAACGTATCTGTTACTGCAGAGTAGAAATCTCGTCTTGCAGCGCCGCATACACCGACTTGCGTGTAATCTGACAGCAGCGCAATGCTTCAGTCAGAATGCACATCAGTGCTGCAGCTGCTTGATCGCTTGGTCCACCTGGAAGGTAAAAAAAAAAAAAAAAAAAAAAAAAACCAGGCCGCAACGCAATAATTTTATTAACATTAACTTTAGAGAACATTAACTTTTCTAAACTTTTGAAACAGAACAATAACTTTTTTGCTTACCGGTGATTTTTTTTTTTTGTTTTGTTTTTTTTACCTTTATTGGACAAACCTCTCCTTCCCCATGGGACAATGTGCAAAGCGCAAATCGCCCAAACATGTGGCGAAGTGCATTATGCACTTTGTCCCAGGTGAAAGTAGAGGTTTGTGGCAGCTCTGTGTGAAAGGGCCCTAAGACCCCTGTGTGCCTGTCCTGTGTACGCAATCCCTATGCTAATAGTGTACCTGAGTGTGGAACTTGCGGAAACACTCCCCTATGCATAGGGCAGGCTGGTCAGGACAGTCAGGACAAAAAAAGGTGGTGTCACGCCTTATTCCACCCCTGCTACAGACACGACATCTTTTTCTTGTGGAACGTTGAGTTGGGGTACCAGGATAGACAGACGGGAAGTGTCTGCCATGTAGCCGGCTCACTACATCAGGGCCTTGGGGCACGGACCCTCCTGGATACAGGATTTCCGAAACGATCTCTTCCTGGAATTTTAGGAAGGATCCTGTTCTCCCAGCCTTACTGTAGAGAACAAAACTATTGTACATCGCCAATTGGATCAAATAAACAGACACCTTCTTATACCAGCATCTGGTTCTGCGGGAAACTAAATAGGGAGCCAACATCTGGTCATTGAAGTCCACCCCTCCCATGTGAAGGTTATAGTCGTGGACAGAGAGGGGTTTCACAATGACACCAGTTGCCCTTTCAATTTGTACAGTCGTGTCTGCGTGAATGGTGGACAGAAGGTAAACGTCCCTCTTGTCCCTCCACTTCACCGCGAGCAGTTCTTGGTCACACAAGGCAGCCCTCTCCCCCCGTGCAAGTCGGGTACTAACGAGCCGTTGGGGGAAGCCCCGGCGACTAGGTCGCGCGGTACCACAGCATTGAATTCCGACTATATGTAAGTGCCGAAAGAGGGCCACGCTTGAGTAAAAATTGTCCACGTATAAGTGGTACCCCTTGTGGAATAAGGGTGACACCAAGTCCCAGACAATCTTGCCACTGCTCCCCAGGTAGTCAGGACATCCGACCGGCTCCAGTTTTGAGTCTTTTCCCTCATAGACCCTAAAACGATATGTATAGCCTGTGGCCCTTTCACAGAGCTTATACAGTTTGACCCCATACCGGGCGCGCTTGCTGGGGATGTACTGTTTTATGCCAAGGCGCCCGGTAAAATGTACTAGGGACTCGTCTATGCAGATGTTTTGATTAGGGGTATACGCATCTGCAAATCTGGATGACAAATGGTTTATGAGGGGCCGAATTTTGTGGAGCCGGTCATAAGCAGGGTGGCCTCTTGGATGACAGGTGCTATTGTCCGCGAAATGCATAAAGCACATGATGACCTCAAAACGTGCCCTGGACATTGCAGCAGAGAACATGGGCCTCTTCAGCGGAATACCCCTTGTTTGACATTTTGGGTTCACTAAATTTAGGGGGGTATTCCTCTGAGACTACCCAGGAAAAAGAGCAAACCTACCTAGTAAAAAGGAGTGCTTGCGAAGTAAAGCTGCGATCGCTAATAAAGATCCAAAAAGCTCAAAAGTGATCTTTTATAGCGGCGCAGCGATTTTACGGTTTTTGCAGTGATCAGAAAAAAAAAATTCTGTCACTGCGGTGGGGCGGACTGAACGCAAGTGTGCGCACAAGATCAGGCCTGATCGGGCGAACACTTTGTTTTTTGTAGAACCTAAGGTGACCCTAATGTACTATATAGATCTGATTGCGATCAGTATTGATCACTTACAGATACTATATAGTACTAGTGCTGATTAGTGACAGCGATGACGCTGATCAGCGACAAATCAGTGACTGCGGTGCGGTGGGCTGGGCGCTAAACTACCTAGCAAGTAGCTAACTACCTGGCAGGGATGAGGGACCCTAACAGGGGGGGGTGATCAATGACAGGGGGGTGGATAAGGGGGTGATCAGGGTGATCAGGGAGTCTAATATGGGTGATCAGGTGCTAAATAAGGGGTTAAATAAATGACAGGGTAATATCTAATGTGTAGTGTGGTGATTTGATGCTACTTACAGAGCTGCCTGTGTCCTCTGGTGGTCGATCCAAGCAAAAGGGACCACCAGAGGACCAGGCAGGAGTTATATCAGACGCTATTTTCAAAATAGCGTCTGACATAACCATTTCATTGGATGATTCAAAAATCCACAGCCTGCCAGCCAATGATCGCGGCCGGCAGGCTGCAGATGAACTTGTGAACTACGCAATCCTGTGAACGCACGCTCCTGTGAGCGCGCGTTCACAGGAAATCTCGGCTCACGCGAGATGACGCCAATCGGCGTTAGTGTGACCTGGGAGCGCCGCAGCATTGACGCCTTTCGGCGTTAGTGTGACGGGAGGAGGTTAAACCAATAACACGTCTGCAGTCTATTATATTTTCTATATATATTTATATCAATGGTTATAAATATATATACATATAGACATACACCGCAATACAGTAACACTACAATACACCTAAACTACGCTAACACAACACAATACACAATTAAAATTCCACCCCACAAACTAAATAACACACTTACATACACATGCTAAGTGGCAGCTCCCTCTGGGCTCTATACTGTCCCTACAGGGTAGCAAGGGGTTAATACAATATAGATGTGGGAAACAGAGATATGGGGCTATGGGGGTTAAACTTGCAGGGGTTAATAGTACAGAGTACTATTGCAGGGGTTAATGCAGGGATATAAAGAATATAGGGTAAGAAAGGGTTAATGCAGGGATATAGCAGGGGTTCAAGGAGTATTGCAGGGGTTATAGATTGCAGGGCAATGCTGGGGATGAAAGGGTTATTGGAGATGCATTGGTGGCAGTAGGAAAGGGTTAATGCAAGCTAGGGATAAATGCAGAGATTGCAGGAATACAGGGGTATAGGGGTTATTGATACTCAACCAATGTTCATAGTCTCTGATTCAGGAGGGGCTGCTCAGCTCATCTCAGGTCCACTCTTCCTCTGTTTGTGGTGATAAGCTCTCCCCTAGTCCCAAATGCTGGACTATTTGGTGTTGGGCCATGGGGCAGAGGTGTGGATAACCCATGCTATAAAAAACAGCATGTCACCAACAGCTTGTTTGGGGTCTGCACAATAGAGGACTAGGTACTGATCAGCTGTTATAAACCTTAACAATGCAAGCCATGGCCTACAGGCTATCACACCAAACATGGACCTGTGTCAACTGGTGGGATGAAGAGTTGATAAGAGTTGATAGGGAATTGAATCTAGGGAATATTTAATACACTTTCCTCTACAGGGCCCAATATGCATATATATACATATATAGATAACAATGGGACATATGTATATATATATATATATATATATATATATATAGATATACGCCTACTAGGCACTCCCCTCTACAGATGCAATGCAAATAGATTTCTTTAAAAGTGTTTTTATTGTGCAAAAGTAGTGTAACTGTAAAAAAAATACTATATGAATTTGATATCGCTGTAATTGTTGTGACCCAGAGAGCAAAGATATCATGTTATTTATGCAGAAAAAGAAGCAACTAAATTTATAACGTAGTATTACCGTTTTTCCCATCACAGTAAATTATGTGGACCCCAAAATGGTGCCATTGAAAAACTACAACTTTTCCCACTAAAAACAAGCCCTCGTACATTTATATGAATGTAAAATAAAAAAAAAGTTATAGCCCTTGGAACAAAAAAATTATTGCATGGTCTCTAAAGCACAAAACAGGCTGGCGACTAAAGGGTTAATGAAAGACAAGAATAGACTGAAGATGGAAGAGAAACAGAATGGAAGTACCTATGAGAAAAGGCTTTATGAAATCTCATTTAAATACCAGAAGTTTTTGTCTTTTGTCCCCAACAGGGAAAACTTCATAAATGTGACAAGAAACACATGTATTATGCTTTTGTTCCATTACATCTTTAAAATACTTTTTAAAAATCCTTTATTTATACAAACTCCTACAGTCTGGTGGGCACCAGGTTTCTTCTCTCATTTAGCCAAGTCTCCATTGAGGCAAAGGTTTCTGCTGCATTGAACTATCACACGAGCACGGACAAGACCGTCCACTATCCAGAACATTAGATTGCTGTATGAGACGTAGAAGTGGATGGGTGAGGATGTCCCAGCTGACAGGCACATTGGGAGTATTGGCGGCTTCTTCAGGGAGCACTATGGCTGTCTTTATTACCGGGCAGTGAACCTGAGAGCCTATGTTACAAGGGGGAAGTCTATTTCTGATGTGAGGAGGATATGTCATTATACTATGTCACTTTACCTTGTCAACCCCCGAATGCTATAAACAAATCACAAATTCACTATGGATGTTTGGATTTATTGTAATAGTCCTATTACTTTCTAAAGCATGTTTCTGTGTGTAGCATTGCTGGCTGCCGTTGTCTCTCTGCTGTGCGTTTGGGGATTGTACTACTTTACAGCCTATGTCTTCAGGTACGTAGAGTACTATTCATTTCTATAAATGTGCACATGCTGTCTGTGTAGAAAACAATCAGCGATCAAATGCTTCCATGACATTTCTGTCATCAAAGAAGCTTGAAATAACATGGAAGATTTAGGAATATGAATTATGATGCCGTATTATGGCCCACTCTCCCCTAGGGATGTTGCACTACTCCTAGGTAAGAATATGCTTGCAGACTGCCCATATGAGGGCGAACGGAGTGCTTACAGGACCGGCTCTCGCTGCTGTAGAGGCTTAGAAAAGACATTTCCTGTGTCACAAATATTGCTTAGGCCACGTTCACGTCTCCGGTAAACGTCTCTGGCAGGCCTACCGGAGTTCATGGGATCCGGCATTACTGGATTCTGCTGTCCGGCATAAATGCAGGGCTTCAGCCAGACAAAATACATTGCATACAGAGGATTTTGGTCCAACTGACAGCCGGCATTTGTGTCAGATCAGGCAGCCGGATCAGCTTGCAGCAAATAAGAATGTGGGGTTGGACACTTTTCTAACATTTTGTGTGTCCTTACTGTATGTTATCTAATGTTATTAAATGACCTTTTTTTTCCTGATGTATCCCCAAATGTCAACATTGCCTCTGCTGTTCACGGCACCTTCAAATGATGTCTCATAGTGGATGCCTTTCTTCATCCACCGGTCCATAATGCACTGCTTGCTCCTGTCATTCACTGTATTGCACTGATGGCAGAGGAAGCGCCCTAAAGGAGAGTGCACAGGAGGGGGCTTAGACAGCGCATGCGCCAAACTCTTCATCAGGCACTACTCTGTCAGACGTGAAGAAGTGGAGCAGGAGTACACTGGGCATGTGCAGGATACTTCCTCCACTATCTGCTCAGTACAACGAAGGACTGGAGTGAGCAGTGCAGAATGGACGGGTGGATGAAGAAAGGTATCCACTATATGGACTATTTACATCTGGGAATAAAACCACAAAAGAATTAGAAAAACAGGCATCAGGAAAATGGGCATTTAAACAATGAAAGTATTAAATAACACACAGCAAGGACACATGAATTGTTAGAAAAGTGTGCAGCCCCTTTAAATTAAAGCATCTACAGAACTTAGTACATGTCCTTGTGAAAATACAGTTACATTTGCATTTATTTCACTTTGTGTTTGCAGCAAATGGTAATGAATGGTAATAGGAGACTCTTTTTTTCAGGTTGGCCTGCACTCAAAAGTTATTAGAGGAGTTGAAAAAGAAGATGGGCTGTATGCTTAAAGATGTAAGTACAAAACAAAGACATTTCCATCCAACCGCAGGCTCAGCACACAGCAGCCAAATTAGATATATGGAAAGGCTTGTGTTTTAATCCAAAATGTGTAACATTTCAAAAAGCCAAAGTGGTAGTGCACATATATATGACGCCATAAACAAAAGAGCAGATGCTTATATAACTATACTGTGTGGATAGATAGAGGAGATTGATAGATAGATAGATAAATTGATTGATAGAATAGAGTTGCAGGTCTGTGTGTGGGGACAGGGGCAGCAATGATAGATTTCACTAAATTCAGCAGGTTAACAATGCTTTATTTTGGTCCAAACTGGCACAGTGGTATCAACGTACAGCAGTCACTTTGAGCACTCCACAGACATTGCACATAAACCAGAAAAGAAAATACCTTGCCCAGTGGCGTACATAGAGAAGTAAGGGCCCCATAGCAAGGATCAAACCAGGCCCCCCACATTGGGCCATTGTTTCACTTCCTCATTTGTTAAAAGTTTAGGGTAGAGTCCTGACCAAATTTTCCCCTCCAGTAGAAGAGGAGATAATCCCAATTAAGACTGGGCACCCTCTTGCCCTGGGCCCCATAGCAGTCACATGGTTGGCCTCTATGGTAGTTACGCCCCTGACCTTGCCTATCTGGGCACTAACTAAACATATCATCACCAAACTCAGGCGGATCAAACATCACCAAGCCATCTGGTCAAACAGATTCCAGGCTCTGACTGAATGACTTTTTCAGTCCTGTATTCATTCCCCCAGTAATGAGGACAGTAGTTACACCTGGGTTTGTCTTAGGCTAGGGGAAATTGTTGTACTGGAGTGGGGAGGTAATGGCAAGTCCCTCTACCAACATCTATATGCCATTCCATAAAACTCCAGGCCCATAAAACACTTAAAAGAAAAGTTTCCTAGCAAACCACACGGCTTTCCTGGATTCTTTTACCTCACCTATCTGAGCATTCTGAGTGAGATATACACCCTCTATAGTACTTTACCAGCCACCATCTAACATTAGAAAAATAGATAGATAAATAGATAGATAGATATATAGATAGATATTCACATCTTGGAAATGTATGTCATTTCAACAGGATAAGTCATAAATGTTGGAAAGGCATGAGTTCAAATGATCTCAAGAACGGGGCCCTGCTGAAAATGAAAAGGATGCTGCATGTGTGACTTTCTACAGTACTTTCACTGCTATGGAATTTTGGAAACATCACCAAGTGCTGACCTGGCTATTTTCAGAAATCCGATTGCAGTGAATAGAAAGGACGCCACGCATGCATGTCATGCTTTTCATTCACTACGTTCATTTATGGCATATCCCATAAATGTCCAGATGGGACAACCCCTTTAATAATCGGCAAACATATAAATGCAGTAGAGATAGTACCAGTATGATCCTGCTAAGAATTATGCGTGTATGCACAACAGGCATAGAATGATAAGGTCAGCCACACTGTCTGTTAGACAACGTCTTCTGTGACTGGTTGTTTTCATAGCTCTGGATTCAGCAGGATTTTGTGACATCAACATGATGATCTACCATGTAGTACTGAACAAGCTATTAACAACTCATGCAGCTCACTTGATGGAATACATTTATGACATTATGATCTGATCATTGGAACCAAATATACAGGTCCTGCTCAAAGCTATATTAATTATGACTGTGTGCACAGAGCCTTTGTAAGACCAAATTCAAATACTTTAGTGACAGTACTAGAAATTTTTGAAGATGTGGAAGTGACAAGACAACCTGTCACAGTTTTTGGTTGCACTTTATGTGGTTAAAAGACCAACTGCCAATTCTAGTAGACTGCTTGGTAGTCTACAGTGACTAATGACTGCAGGTTAACTATGTTGACTTTTGCTTCTGTAAGTCTGGCCCAGTAAAGAAGAATGTATCTGAAGGGGTCTTGCTGAAGTTGCTTGCAAGTCCTGGTGTTTGAGAAGGCAAGGTATCTATCTACCTTATAATAGGCCATACAATTTTAAAGATGAAGCTTAATTTTTGCATTATGGGTGAATAAAGAGTCCAGATGGATCTTGTTCACTTGACTTGGGAGTGCGCCTTTTTGCTTTTTACTTTTTGTAATAAAAATATTCTAGGTCAGCAAATTTGGGAGGATTTTTTTGATTTCATCCACTTTGCTAGCATTGCAAAATGCTGTGGTTTTGCTGCACAAAAATCCACGGCAACAAATCTGAAGCATTTATACCACACGTGAACATACCCTTAGGGGTCCATTCGCACGTCTGCATGAATAGGTCTGCATCCGTTCCGCAATTTCATTTCCGCACTTCCTGTTCGGCGGCCCTGCAAAAGATAGAGCAAGTCCTATTTTTGTTCCCAGCCATGGACAAGAATAGACATTATTATCATAGCGCCGGCCATGTGCGGTCCGCAAAATTCTAGTAGACTGCTTGGTAGTCTACAGTGACTAATGACTGCAGGTTAACTATGTTGACTTTTGCTTCTGTAAGTCTGGCCCAGTAAAGAAGAATGTATCTGAAGGGGTCTTGCTGAAGTTGCTTGCAAGTCCTGGTGTTTGAGAAGGCAAGGTATCTATCTACCTTATAATAGGCCAAACAATTTTAAAGATGAAGCTTAATTTTTGCATTATGGGTGAATAAAGAGTCCAGATGGATCTTGTTCACTTGACTTGGGAGTGCGCCTTTTTGCTTTTTACTTTTTGTAATAAAAATATTCTAGGTCAGCAAATTTGGGAGGATTTTTTTGATTTCATCCACTTTGCTAGCATTGCAAAATGCTGTGGTTTTGCTGCACAAAAATCCACGGCAACAAATCTGAAGCATTTATACCACACGTGAACATACCCTTAGGGGTCCATTCGCACGTCTGCATCCGTTCCGCAATTTCATTTCCGCACTTCCTGTTCGGCGGCCCTGCAAAAGATAGAGCAAGTCCTATTTTTGTTCCCAGCCATGGACAAGAATAGACATTATTATCATAGCGCCGGCCATGTGCGGTCCGCAAAATGCGGAACACACATGGCCGGTGTCCGTGTTTTGCGGATCCAGGTATTAGACGCCAGCTGTATGCTGCATCAGTCTCTGTGAAACAGAATGACCATGTACTCTTCCGATACACATGCTTCTAGGAGGTTCTATTTTTCCTGCTGCCCCCCATATATTGCTGAACTGGTCATAATGCAATTCCCTAACACTATGGTTAAACTGGAACTTCATGCTAATGAAGGGTGCAATAAAAAATTCAACATTTTCATGTGCACAAAAAAAACTCTCACAGTTCTAAGAATAAATGTGTTGTGTATAAGGTGTTGCTGTGCTTAGTCATGAAAGAAGCAAATGAGAAAGATGTGTGATGTAGGAACAATAAAAGACTATAATGCAAGTGATTTTATCAGTTGTTTTAGGTATCTCAGTTTAAAAAATTACGTTAAACTAATTTTATGAAATCTTAATGTTATTAACCAAACATACTAACTATAAATTGTCTCATAAGAAAGGCAATGACACCAAGTCAAAATGGCCCGGATATTGACCATCAAACAAACCTACAACAGTCACAAAAAGTCAACAATATATATAATGTATTAAATACTAATAAAAATACACACACATATATATATATATATATATATATATATATATATAAAAGTAAAAAAATAGAGGAATCCACACTAAAGTAGGAAAGAAAATTATCATGTGAGGGTCAAACTCAATGCAGACCAGTAAACATACACTATAGTATGGTGTAGATGCAGGCATAGGTTGAATTTGGGGAAACCAAAAATAATGGCATCCAAAATGTACTGCAACAGAATAGTGTGTGGATTCCTCTATTTCTTTTTTTTACTTTCATATATGTATTTTTATTATTATTTAATAAAGGATATATATTTTTGACTTTTTATTAATGTTTTTGTTATGGGCATTTGCTAAATCATTTTTGTAGGTTTGTTTGATTCTCTTGGGTGTGCTCTCTTGTTAGGTCGAGTCTGTGATAGGTTATGCATATTGACCGTGCAGCCAGGGGTGTAGCTTGAACTGACTCAGCGTCACAGCAAATTTTTGTATGCCCCCCCCTCCCTCATGACCATCCTGACAATGCATGTGTGCATATGTAAGGGTGGGTTCACATCACATTTTTCCATTTGTTCCAATTTGATATTAAACTCATTCTCATTGAGGTTATTAAGAAAGTTATCCAATTGGAATGCAGAACCCTGCCAGGTGAAGAACACGTTGTCTATATACCTTGATCATAGGAGCACGGCATCATAGCCAACAGTATTTTGAACAATTTCTCTCTCCCACAGCCCCAGGAACAAATTTGCATATGAGGGCGCACAAGACGCTCCCATTGCGGTTCCCTGGAGCTGTAGGAAGAGATATTCCTTAAAGAAGAAATAATTGTGTGTTAACATAAATTCCAATAAAGTCCAAATAAATTCCATCAACGCATTGTCAACATCTGTCATAGACAGAAAAAATCGCGATGCCCGTACTCCCTGGTCATGGCATATAGACGTGTATAATGATTCCACATTGCTGGACTAAATATGTCCCTTCCTCCAAGTGAATCCCATTCAGACGTATTAACATATCCGTTGTATGCGTAACAAATGAAGGACGTTCACACAGAGTCCACCTATCCCCGAGATGATAGGATGTTTGTTTATTTATTTAGGTCTTGCTTTCTTCTTTTCTCTGAGGGGGAAGAGGATTTATGGTCATTTGGAAACATGAAAAACCATAGAAATAAATAAGTAACTTTTGCAACTGTGGAGATATGATATCAAGTGTCGTTATAGATTTAATACCGGCATGGTGACTTTTTTTTTTTTTTTACAGTATTTATGACTGTAACTTAATTGCATGAGTGTGATATATAATTATATAAGAGAAGATATATCATTTAATAAGATAAAGAGGTGTTTGTAGGTTTTTGTGAGTACAACAGAAATAGGCTGGACCAGCAGTACCATAGTGCAGAAATACCACGCTAGCCGATCCAGATACCACAATGTGCACAATTTTCTCTGTTGTTACTCCCCTTTTATATTAAATATTAATGAATATATGGTTAAAGCTGGAGGTGGAATAGTCCTAATAATGAGATGGAACGCATATGGTAGTGTAATTCTATCATCTTGCAGCTTGCATTCCACAACACTTCTCTGTGCACTCCACACACCAGAAGTGCGTTCCATCCATAAGTTGCTCTTTCTCCAGTGGATGCACACGCTCCGGCTTTTTCCTCCATCAGTGGGTTTAATGTAACCTGCTAGCTATCCATATCGCCTTCATATTGGCAGGAATTTGTAATTATATTATTGACTTTTGTAACAGATTACTCTCTATTAATATTATATCATTGTGGAACGCATTTGCGTTCCATATACCGGGAGTTAGGTGGAGCCTCACCTTCTTCTGGCTGGTCATGCCCCTGAGAGTGGGAGTGCCATTTTCAAACACAGTGATTACAGCAGGTATAAATGAGGGCGCTTTTGGGCATATATCTGCGCCTACATCATCTTTAAGGGTTTAGCCACCGAGAAGTGGGGTTGCCCCTTTCAGGGCGGGTGCTCCACTTTTAGGCAGGTATAGCCAAAAGGGACACCCAGGGACAGGTCATCTCCCGACAACATTTTCTCCGGTGACATCATACTCTAGTGGGCATTAGTCTCAAATCACAGGAACCATGAGTAATTTCATCAATTGGCGCTACTCTTAAATCACGGGAACCGTGAGTAACTTAATCAAGTGGCCCACATTGTGTATTTATATGGTATTGTCTGTATACAACTTGCCCTGGTTATGCCTATGTATCTGCTATAGTATATCTAGTCACACTAGTTTTTTGTGGGCATATGTTTCAATTTAAAAGTAATTAATTTATGTGAGGGTCATTTATATTATATTTTATTATGTATGATTAAAAGTTATATTTTAAGTTTATTTTTCTTCATGTGAGCTATATAAGATATATAATATGATAGATTATATTAAGATATAGTTGTCAGTATGGGATCTGCATCTCCACTGCAGGGTGGCAGATTGCTGTCTACACATTGCAGCACTATGGGTCCCAGTACTGGCTTACCTTGTAGGAGACGCAGGTGCCCGCCAGCATACCGTCGCATCCGTCCTCTTTGCCAGGTGTCATCTGATGAGCTATAGCACGCGCGCGCGCACCTCTCCCTTTCTTATAGGAGTAGGCAGCTGGTTCCTGATTACCATCCCCACCCGGAGGCGGGACTATTTGTATTTAAGGCAGCTTCACTCATCATGAAGTGCCCAAGCGTGGTTGTTGTACCTCTTGACTCCCGCTGAAGCACTCCACTGTGGCTGTTTATTGGAGTTCCTGGATTCTGACCTCCGCTTCATTTGACTACGCATCTGCCTGCTGTCTGTTTATTGGACCACCTGGATAATAGACCTCTGTACTGCCTGACAACGCATCTGTCCATCTCCTCCTGTAAGTCTGCCTGGATCCAGACCCTGTGCTGCCTATGAGACTGCTTATATCTGCACTGCCTGATTATGCATCTGCCCATGTAAAGTCTGCCTGGATCCAGACCCTGCGCTGCCTCTGAGACTGCTTATATCTGCACTGCCTGATTACGCATCTGCCCATCTCCTCCTGTAAAGTCTGCCTGGATCCAGACCCTGCACTGCCTATGAGACTGCTTATATCTGCATGCTATATTGCTCTGAACTTTGTGTTACCTGTATCTGTCAAGTGACTTTTGAATACTGTCTGCCAGTAAAGACCATATGTTCCTTTATTCTGCCTTTGTTGGACTCTGTTCACACCCCTGCAGGTAGCTGCATTCAAGGTAACAGGTGCAGACACCAGGGTCCTGTCTCTGAGAGTCAGTAGTCAGCAATATTGGACTAATTCCAGTCCTCTATCAGCTGACACAGAGGATCCACATCCTCTGGTCGTAACAGTACGCTTGGGCCATGGATCCCGCTGGCTCTAAACCAGGAATGTCTGAAGTACTACATGAACTTGAACAATAGTGTACCACCCAGAAACAAGTGATAAATTACTTGCAGCATGTAGCTGCTCGCCTGGATTCCCTTGCTACAGCACAGTCTGCACAGGCTCCTACTGCTCCTGCTGTCCCTGTTGCGGCTGCAGCACTGCCAAGCGTTTCTGGACCACGATTATCTGCTCCGCCCCGTTACAGCGGCAACCCGAAAGCCTGTCGTGGTTTTTATTAACCAGTGTACAATTCACTTTGAACTGCTTCCTCATCACTTTCAATCAGACCGCGCCAAAGTGGCTTTCATTATCTCTCATCTCGAGGGTGAAGCTCTGGCCTGGGCGAATCCAATATGGGAGAGATCTGGTCCTATCACCAATAATGTGGCACTATTCATGGGCTCTTTTAAGAAGGTGTTTGAGGAGCCAGGTCGAGCTTCTTCTGCGGCCTCCTCTCTGCTGCACGTCCGTCAAGGAAGCTGGTCGGTGGGCCAATATGCGATTCAGTTCCGCACCTTAGCGTCTGAAGTTTTGTGGAATGAGGAGGCTTTGGTGGCGGCCTTTTGGGAAGGGTTGTCTGGACGTATTAAGGATGAACTTGCAGGTCGTGATGTGCCTACCTCCCTTGAGGCTCTGATCTCTCTGGCTATTAAAATCGACATACGGTTTTCGGAGCGAGCTCGGGAGGCCCGTCGAGAGAAAAGACTTCCACAACAACTGTTTAAGTCTAATATGTCTCAACCTCCATTACGCACCTCCTTTTCGGATCCTGAACCCATGAAGGTGAATTCCACTCGGCTCTCGGATGAGGAACGTCGTCTTCGCATGTCTTCTGGACTCTGCCTCTACTGTGGTGGTTCGGGTCACCGTGTCCGCAACTGTCCCCAGAAGTCGGGAAACTCCAATGCTTAGGGTCTTTGGGAGAGGCGGCTCTAGGCGAAAACTGTTCCACTCTCCAAATTCCTGTGACTCTGGTTCTTGGGGGCATCAAGGTCTCCATATCTGCTTCCTTGGATTCCGGGTCTGCGGGGAACTTCATACACCAAGCTATGGTGAGTCAATACCACATTCCTGTACGCCTGCTTCAAAATCCCCTGCTGGTGACTGCCGTCAGTGGACAAGTACTGACGGATCCAGTCCGGTTCATCACTGAGCCGTTGGAACTGCAGGTAGGGTGGTTACATGTTGAAAAGATTTCTCTATATGTGCTCCCTGAACTGTCCCATTCTCTTTTGCTGGGGTTGCCCTGGCTTAGGATGCACAATCCAGTAATCGAGTGGAGCTCTGGAGAGGTTCTTCAATGGGGACAGCTGTGCCAAGGCAAGTGCTTATGTTCCATTCAACGAAGGGTCTCTATATCCCTCCCTAAAAACCTGGAGGCCTTGCCAGTGGTCTATCATTCCTTTGCGGATGTGTTCGATAAAAAAGAGGCTGAGACACTACCTCCCCATCGCCCCTATGACTGCCCAATTGATTTACTATCTGGGACTTCTCCTCCTCGGGGTCGTGTTTATCCTCTGTCTCCTGCTGAATCGCAGGCAACAGCAGATTACATTAAGGAGAACCTTGAGAGGGGTTTCATCAGGAAGTCTTCCTCACCTGCAGGGGCAGGATTCTTTTTTGTGAGAAAGAAAGATGGGTCTCTTCGCCCCTGTATAGACTACTGTGGTCTGAATAAGATCACCATCAAGAATAAATACCCTTTACCGTTAATTTCTGAATTATTTGATAGACTCCGTGGGGCTCGGATCTTCTCTAAGCTGGACTTGCGGGGGGCATATAATTTAATACAGATTCGTGAGGGTGACGAATGGAAGACAGCTTTTAATACCAGGGATGGCCACTATGAATACCTCGTGATGCCCTTCGGGCTCAGTAATGCCCCTGCTGTCTTCCAGGAGTTTGTCAATGACATTTTTCGAGATCTGCTCTATTCTTGTGTTGTTGTCTATTTGGATGATATTCTTATTTTTTCCAGAGACGTCAGAACTCATCGCAGGCATGTGCAGATGGTCTTACAACGCTTACGAGAGAATCGTCTGTACGCTAAATTGGAAAAGTGTGTCTTTGAAAAGTCGTCCCTGCCCTTCCTGGGGTACATCATCTCGGATCATGGTCTCAAAATGGATCCTGGAAAGGTGGCAGCAGTGCTCGACTGGCCCCGTCCCTCCGGCCTGAAGGCAATACAAAGGTTCCTGGGTTTTGCCAATTATTATCGTCAATTCATCCGTAATTTTTCTACCCTAACAGCTCCTATTTCTGGCCTGACCAAGAAGGGTGCCAATCCCAAACTATGGTCCCCTGAAGCAGAGACAGCATTTTCCTCCCTCAAGCAAGCCTTTTCTTCAGCTCCAGTCCTTAGACGCCCAGAACCCAACAAACAGTTCTTCTTGGAGGTGGACGCATCCTCTGTGGGAGCCGGGGCCGTCCTGTCACAGAAGAATGCCTCAGGTCGTATGTCTCCTTGTGGTTTTTTTTCTAAGTTATTTTCCGCTGCTGAAAAAAACTATTCTATTGGGGACAGGGAACTCCTAGCAATTAAGTTGGCTCTAGAGGAATGGAGATATCTTCTGGAAGGTTCCAGCCTACCAGTCATAATTTGCACCGATCATAAGAACCTCACCTATTTGCAGACAACTCAACGACTTAATCCTCGTCAGGCCCGTTGGTCTCTCTTCTTTGCCCAATTTAATTTTCAATTGCATTTTCGGTCCGCTGACAAAAATATCAAAGCGGACGCTCTCTCCAGGTGCTTTGAAACCACAGATTCAGAAGACGAACCCCAGTTTATCATTGAACCAACTAAAGTAGTCCCAGTGGCTCCAATTAACCTGTCCAAGGTTCCCCCAGGTAAGATCTTTGTTCCGGAATCTAAACGAAGGAAGGTTTTACGGTGGGGGCATGCATCCAAGATTGCCGGCCATCCAGGTCAACGGGGGACCTTGAATCTCATCTCCAGACATTACTGGTGGCCATCCATAACCGCGGATATTGTAGACTTTGTGGCTTCCTGTACCTTGTGTGCCCAGAATAAGTCTCCCAGACTGAAACCTGCAGGTTTATTATTGCCTCTTCCGTTGCCTGAGGTCCCCTGGCAGCATATTGGTATGGACTTCATAACCGATTTACCTGTCTCTGAGGGCTGTACAGTCATTTGGGTTGTCGTTGACCGTTTTTCTAAGATGTCGCACTTTATTCCGCTTCCAGGTCTGCCATCTGCTCCTCGTCTTGCTGAGCTATTCATTTTACATATCTTCCGCCTTCATGGATTTCCCCTCCATATCGTCTCGGATAGAGGAGTACAATTCACCTCCCGGTTCTGGAGATCTTTATGTAAGTCTCTGAATGTCTCTTTGGACTTCTCTTCTGCCTATCATCCACAGTCTAACGGCCAGGTGGAACGCATGAACCAAATATTGGTCAGCTTCCTGCGACATTTCACCAATGCCCATCAGGATGACTGGGTGAAGCATCTTCCCTGGGCGGAATTTGCTCATAACAATAGAGTCAACCAAGCCACAGGTAAATCTCCATTTTTTGTGGTCTATGGACGACATCCAAGTGTTCCTCTTCCCGTGCGGCCTTCTTCTGGAGTTCCTGCGGCAGATTCCTGTGTGGAGCAGCTGTCTCGGGTCTGGTCTGACACTAAAGTATCGCTTCGGAGAACAGCGGACCAGATGAAAAGGTCTGCGGATAAGAGGCGCAGACCTCCTCCTCAGTTTGCCATTGGAGACAAGGTATGGCTTTCTTCTAAGAATATCCGTCTCAGACTTCCCTCTTACAAACTGGCTCTGCGATTCTTGGGACCTTTTTCTGTGATCAAGAAAATTAATCCTGTTGCCTACAAGCTCAAACTACCAACTACCTTGCGGATTCCCAACTCATTTCATGTTTCATTACTTAAGCCAGCTGTCTTTAACAGGTTTTGCAAAGGCACTTCACAGAACCCTCCTCCTGTCACTATGGATGATGAGTTTGAAGTTAATGACATTCTAGACAGGAGGATTATCAGAGGTAAGACCTTCTATTTGGTGGACTGGAAGGGCTACGGGCCTGAAGAAAGGTCATGGGAATCTGCAGAGAATATTCATGCCCCTCTGTTGCTGAAGAAATTTCTCTCCAGGTCAGCCGTGTGGAGGAGGGGGCGTAAGAGGGGGGGTACTGTCAGTATGGGATCTGCATCTCCACTGCAGGGTGGCAGATTGCTGTCTACACATTGCAGCACTATGGGTCCCAGTACTGGCTTACCTTGTAGGAGACGCAGGTGCCCGCCAGCATACCGTCGCATCCGTCCTCTTTGCCAGGTGTCATCTGATGAGCTATAGCACGCGCGCGCACCTCTCCCTTTCTTATAGGAGTAGGCAGCTGGTTCCTGATTACCATCCCCACCCGGAGGCGGGACTATTTGTATTTAAGGCAGCTTCACTCATCATGAAGTGCCCAAGCGTGGTTGTTGTACCTCTTGACTCCCGCTGAAGCACTCCACTGTGGCTGTTTATTGGAGTTCCTGGATTCTGACCTCCGCTTCATTTGACTACGCATCTGCCTGCTGTCTGTTTATTGGACCTCCTGGATTATAGACCTCTGTACTGCCTGACAACGCATCTGTCCATCTCCTCCTGTAAGTCTGCCTGGATCCAGACCCTGTGCTGCCTATGAGACTGCTTATATCTGCACTGCCTGATTACGCATCTGCCCATCTCCTCCTGTAAAGTCTGCCTGGATCCAGACCCTGCACTGCCTATGAGACTGCTTATATCTGCATGCTATATTGCTCTGAACTTTGTGTTACCTGTATCTGTCAAGTGACTTTTGAATACTGTCTGCCAGTAAAGACCATATGTTCCTTTATTCTGCCTTTGTTGGACTCTGTTCACACCCCTGCAGGTAGCTGCATTCAAGGTAACAGGTGCAGACACCAGGGTCCTGTCTCTGAGAGTCAGTAGTCAGCAATATTGGACTAATTCCAGTCCTCTATCAGCTGACACAGAGGATCCACATCCTCTGGTCGTAACAATAGTAGATTAACTGGGATTGTGGCATCAGGTGAACAAGATGCACACGGCAATTAGACTCAACCTGCACTGTCCCTGCAGTCTCCCTATGCTCTCCTTTCAGTGTCTAAAAACTCTCCCTACGATCTCCAAAAACTGTCGCTGTATTCTATCCATTATTCTACAATTAAAAGCTTTTTGTAACACGTTACTCCCTAAACTCAGCTCACAGTGAAATAGCAGAGACCGCACAGGATGAGGCTTTTTATAGGGCTGTAACATCACAATCTGATGATTGGCTAGCTGCACGTCAAAATGGATCATATTGCATTAATAGACTTCTTACTTTCACTTTGTAACATGCGTTGCAGCCATTATAGAAAAAAAAATTGATTTGTTACCACAAAGTGCAAGGAAATTCGGCTTTATGGAGAATCAAATTTTTCCTAAACTTCAGATGGAATTCTGCTTTGGATGCTTCATTTCACCCAACACTAAACACAACCATACAGTGACTGGATAACACTGCCATACAGTGACTGTATAACACCTCCATACATTGACTGGATAACACCTCCATACAATGACTGAATAACACGCCATACAGTTACTGGATAATTGTGCCATCCAGTGACCGGATAACACCTCCATACAATGACTGGATAACACCCCCATACAGTGATAAGATAACACTGCCACACAGTAACTGAATAACACTACCATAGAGTGACTGGATAACATTACCTTACAGTGACTGGATAATGCTTCCATACAGTGACAGGATAACGCCACCATACAGTGACTGTATAACATCGCCTTACAGTTACAGTATAACACTGCCATACAGTGACAGGATAATATCACCATATTGTGACTGGTCGGCGTATCCAGGGTCCACATTGAGTTTCTTCTGAGAGGGCCCTGAGAGAGTTGAAAGTTGGAAAGATTGAGATTGGTAGAGCAGCAGCTTCCACTAACACAGTGCAGCAGTGCAGAGGAGAGGTAAGATAATCTGTCTCCCCTCTCTTCTTGCTCAGTATGGGCTGCAGTGTTAAAAGCCCCTCTTCCCCAGGGAGTGAGGCGAAAAAATGTACATACTGGTGCCACCCCCTGCTGGGCCCCAAACTAGTTACATGCTGTGGAGTGCTGCCCACTGTAGTGGTCACGTCCACACACACACAGGGGGAAGGATAGTGACCATTGTGCTCCACCCTCACCCCTGGCCCTGCCTACTTGCCTCACGAGTCCTGATGACAGGGGACAACTGGGCGACAGTCCCTTACTTAGGATATGTGCAGGGAAGACAGACAAGACAAAATACGGAATGTGAACAGACTGGGTCAGAACCAAGAGAGCTACGCAGTACAAAGGGTTAAGCAAAGAATGGTCAGGAGAAGCCAGGGTCAAATGCCAGGAGAGTAGAGAAGTACCAGAGGAGTCCGCAAAGAGTAGTCAGGTGGAGCCGAGGTCACAATACCAGGAGGGATGCACAGTACAGGAGGAGCAGGCAAAGGATCATCAGGGAACAGGATCAGGTGAGTATTCAGTAGTCCAAAAAATAGCCAGGAACCTAGAATTAACTGGCAACCTTTGGCCAGCAGGCTGCCTGTATTTATAGTGGGGTCTGAGGGTCATGTGACGTGGCCATAGACAGACAAGTCGAGCACCGAGTGATCAGCTCGGCGCTCAAGGCAGACCTAGGAGCAGGGAGCCTCCAAGCTAGCAAACACAGATCCTTGCTCCTGAAGCTTAGCAGCAGGTCTGCGGCTGATGGGAGACCGAGTGCGCCTTTGGCGTCCCGTGACACCCACATTCCGGCTATTGCTCTCGGGCACCTTCTTAGCTCAGGCCCCGATACCTATGTCCCTGCATGCAGCAGATAACTATGTGTGAATGTGATGTAATATAAAATAAATCAGAAAAAAAATACCAGAGTCTTTCCCGTCAATGGATGAAAAATTAAGAAATTCCAGTAGCTGGAGAATAGGTATTGGCTGTTTTGTGTAAATAGGATTTTCATAAATGCTG
Organism: Bufo gargarizans; assembly: GCF_014858855.1. NCBI lineage: Eukaryota > Metazoa > Chordata > Amphibia > Anura > Bufonidae > Bufo > Bufo gargarizans. The sequence goes on along the minus strand of NC_058085.1, from coordinate 196,360,958 downwards.
TACATGTTGTGTATGAAAAGTGCCTTATAACCCAACTTTCCTAGAATCCTGAATGACACTCAAGTATGAGTTACTTGATTGAGGAACTTTTTAACCACTGACTGCACAGTAAATGATGATGAAATATAGCTTTGGGATTGTTTCGATCACCAGCAGGTAGTCTGCAGTAATCAGCCCAGTTCCTCCATTCCAAAGACAAATGAGAGCCCATCTCTGAGGAGCGGGTGGCGTGGGCTGGAATACACGGCCCAGCTGGCCCAGATACCATTGTAATGATAAAATGAAATCATACCACTAGCCAGCAAGCCTCTGTCATTCATCACGGTGGCAGGAATTGAGGTTTGTCATGAGATATTACACCACATCTGTACTGGTCTCTTGTCTTAGTCACTTAACTATTTCAAGGCTCCCCCAGTGTCTATTCCCCTGCAGTCATGGGGATGGAATCATGTAGTTTGTCTTGGTGTCTTTTTTTTTTTAAACTATTATCAAGTATATGAAGCTAATAAAAAAAAAAAACTTAACTAAGACCCTTGGTACATTATGGACGATATTTAGAAGATCTAGTGGAAGGGAAATACCAGCTGTTGTCTGTAGAAATCAACAGGGTCTTTATTTTCACTTTCGAAACTGCCTTTGACACATCAGCACTAATCTTTCTAGCTAGACTAATTTTATATTTCCCCCAGGTTTGTCCTTAGTAAATAATAGACTTTTTATAGCTCCATAAATTCAGTTTGTGAGCAGTATTTCTAGCATTGATCTCATGTCATATCATATAGGTATTGCAATAACTGAAGAGAGGGTCTCACTGCTATTATAAAGTCTAAGACTAGACTTAACTTTGATCATACAATGGTAAATCTCCAGTTTTCATTTGTCTGTGTAAAAGGCCCTTCAAATGAGTGCTGATCGACTTGTTATATCATAGATTGGCACTCATCTCTGCCCATGTGGTGGAACCTTGGGAAAACAACAGAAACATGAAACTTCTTTGTCCTTGATGGGAACCAAACACGCCTATTAAAGTCAACTGACTGACATTTGTAGGAGATGCTCTGGAAACACCTTTTTCAGCCTTTCTTCTGACTCATCTGTACATTGCATGGTATGATTTATGCTACCAGGGGGAGGTTGGAAGCCCCCCAAAGACATTAAATTCTCTTGAATGATATATATATTTTTACACAGTGCTCTGTACAAGTTGTTTACATGTAAAAGACTGGTTACTATGGAAACAAATTTCCATATAACTCCAGGTAGCGGGATCCACATCTATCCCTGAGGAAGAAATCCGTGAATTTCTAAACGCGTCGGCAGTAGTGTGAACCTAGGAGGCACCCGTAGCAAGAACAGTGTCATGTCACACAGAAGAAGCTGTATCCATGACAACATCAAGCGGCTTCTCCCCACATGCGCGAGCTACCAGCCGGAGCCGCACGCACGTGAATGACAGAAGCCTAAAGATATCGCAAAGCTACCTTGGAATGACCACGAGAGGACACAAGCACCAACCAGCTTGTATGTAATCCGGCATAGCTGAGCACACCTGGAGCAGGTAAAAACTCTAACTGTGACTAAGTAATAATATATATTAATCAGGAACATTGGACATATTTGAGCACTTTTAGTCAGCGCAGGTTTTACAGCTCTTTTATCCATATACCTATATAACATCTCGGGGGTCCGCAATCCACCCGTACAAACCCAGAAGCAGCGTCAATAAGTGTTAATAAAAGGATTGACCACCAGTCGGTGGCGGGAGCGTTAGTATTTGTCACCGCCAGATCTCTGAGAAGTTCTGATTTGTGTTTCTTTATTTGTGTTTTCCTGTTGGCTTGATTCTGGGTGACCCTGACTCCCTCCGTATTTAGTGCAGGGAGCCGGTGGTCGTGTCCCCTCACTATTATAGGGTTTTCAGGTGTCACTCAGTCTAGGTATGTGGACATGCAACTTTCTATCACAGAGATCTTTGCATGGGCTGAGCAGTCAGGGAGAGCTATAGTGCTTTAATATGGCTCACCCTTTTGTTCCTTAGTTTGGGATCAAGTCAGTCGGATCTTTATTTGTTACTTCTTGTTTTCTGCAACACCATCCGTAGCAGTATTACATCTATCTGTTTCTACAGGATATATGAGCTGACTACAGAAAAAAACAATTGTTGATGGGCAGTGTTCATTTCAAATATGATACAATACATTATTATTGTTACCACAAACCTATTACATCTCATCTGATGTAGGCATTCACTTTCCTTTATCTTCTTCATTTGGACCAGATCGCCATAATTACTTCTTCCTGCTTTGTCTTGACTCTGCAGAGTTTGACACAGATTCCTTATGTCACGCTGGGTAGGATACAAGATACAATAGAAACACAGAAAACCATAAAACTAGTGTCTAGGCCAGAAGCTGTGGATAAAGGTCACCTCCTGACAAATCCCTATCAACTGTCCCTGGACTTCTGTGCCCACGTTCAGACCCTGAAGATGGGAATAAACGTGCCCCCGTGCCTAAGGCTGAAGAAACCCTGAAATCCCTTAGATGGTGGAAAAGGAGAAGAGAGTCAGCCTGCTTCCTCAAGCAAGGCGGGAGCAGGAGTCTCCCTTACAGACTAGACAGTTAACAAGATAGAAGCAAAACCAACTTATCTGAATCAGAGCAGAAACAGCAATTCCTTACTTCCTTCCACAGAGCAAGATAGAAGCTATAACACGCAAAGGACACTGGGACGGGGCGTAATTTAAACTCAAACAACCCCACCCAATGCACCTGAAAGGAGGAGGATACAGCCCAAATCCAAACCTAAAACAAAACAAACTACACACGTGCTGCTAACCTGGCAGACCTCCGCACATAAGGCTGAGTTCACATCAGCGTTCAGCCTTTCCGTTCTCCTGCTCCGTTATAGGAGCAGGAGAACGGAAAGGATGGATTGGGCACATAACTGAGGCGAACGCAGCCTACGGACCCCATAGACTATAATGGGGTCCGTTAGGTTTACGCTCAGAAGATTGTCTATGGGGTCCGTAGGCTCCGCTCCGCTCAGTTATGTGCCCGATCCGTCCTCGCTGAATGCTGGTGTGAATGAAGCCTAACCTGAGCAAGGCATGACACCTTACTTTTACAACTTCCTCCCCCTCTTGGTGCCCCAACATTGTCATCATGCTGCTATCCCCAATACTATGCCCACTGTGCTCCCAATGCCCACAAATAATATACTGCAAAAATAATATCTGTCATACAGATAGCCCCCCATATAATTGGTGCTCCCACGCAGTCCTCAATAGTAATAGTGTTCATACAATACCCTCAATATCGATAATAAGTGCCCAAAAATAATGCTTCTTCAGTACCCCAGTAGTAATAGTGCTCTAAGCAGTAACAAGGCCCCTATATAAGGCACAGTAGTAATAAAGCCCCCTGGCTCCAGTCGTTTCAAGTCCCTCTGTAGTGGCCTCAGTATTTATTATGCCCCCCTGCAGTAGCTCCAGTAGTTATAATGCCCCTTTAGTAGCCCCAGTATTTATAAAGCCTCCCTGCAGTGTCCCCTGAAGTTATAATGCCCTCTTGCTGTTATAACCTCCCAATAGTGCCCCCTGTATTATTATTCCCCCTATAGTGCCAGTATATGCAATGCCCCCTTGTTGTATCTCCTGTATTATGTCCACTCCAGCACTCTGGCCTGTATTAGTGACCCCTTGTAGCGCTCCCTACATCCCTCTGGTCTGTATTAATGCCCCTTCTACTGCTTTGGCCAATATTAATGTCCCACTTGTAGTGCCCCCTGTATTGCAATGCCCCATGTAGTGCTCTCGCCAATATTAATGCTCCCCTCCCTTGTAGTGCCCCCTGTAGCAATCTGGCCTGTATTAATGTCCCCTGTATTATAATGCCCTCTGTAGTGCTCTGGCCTATATTAATGTCCACCTTGTAGTGCTCCTTATAGAACTCAGGACAATATTAATGCCCCCATTGCGGTGTGCCTTGTATTAAAATGCCTCCTGCAGCTCTGTGGCTTATATTAATATTCCTCTAGTAGAGCCCCCTCTATTATAATGCCCCCAGTAGTGCTCAGTCCAGTATACATGCCCCACTTGTACTGCCTCCTGTATTATAATGCCCACTCTGTAGTGCTCTGGTCTGTATTATGCCCCTTATAGTGCTCTGGCAAATATTAATGCCCCCCTTGCAATGCACCCTGTATTACAATTGCTTCCCCTGGTATTATAATGCCCCTGTAGGGCTCCAAAATGTATTAGTGTCCCCTGTATTATAATGCTCCCCAATAGGGTTCTGGCCTGTATTACTGCTCTCCCATAGTGCCCAGGAGGTCATGGTGATGTCATTGCGAACTACTGCAGACTGAATGGCTTCCGTTGCTCACTGCAAACTGATGGGTGTTTGAGACCCCTTCTTTAGAAAGACAGAGAGAAGAAGTGCCACAACTCCCATCATTGCTGCTATCCTTACATTACTATTGGGTAGAACTGCATTGCGAACTACTTGGAACTATATCTTGTTTCTGTTGGTTGTATGACTACTTCTATCCTGCAGTTTAGTAGAGAGAGATTTCATTATTTACTGGCTTGGTTACTGACTCCTCCAAATGCTGGCCACTGCACCTACACCTCCTGCCTTGCACCCAACCAACACAGAGGCTCCAACATCAGGGTATGCACCAAGGGAAGAAAAGGTGCGCCCTCCAGACACTAAATGGCCCCAGGCGAAATCAGTGTGCGGATTGCCACTGTGATCTATGTGTACAACTATAATTTCCACAGCCAGTACTACTCCCATCCTCCACTCATTCCTCCTGGGCTCGCTGCACATTCATATATAGAAGATTTTTCTGCAATCCATGCTGAATTTATGGCGTACTCGGCATATGTTTTGTTTTGGGCACAGATTTCAACAGCATGCCCTGAACTTCATGATTGTTTTCTGTGGATGGGAATTTTAAAACCCTTTCCATTTGTATTGTACTGTAATTTATTGCGGATTCAACCACAGCAGAAAAGACAATTTGGGGAGAGGTTGTAAGTAGAGATAAATGAATTTCAGGATAAATTCGATTCGCCTCGAAGCTGAATTTCTTCGTGCTTCGTGTCAGTGAATTGATTTAACCTGAAATAGTGTATAAAATAATAAAATTCAAACTTACCTCCTCCGTTTGTTCATGAGGGGCTGGCAGCCTGCATCTTGATTGAAGATCTCGGCCGAAATCCCGTGCTGGCTGGCTTGATGACGTAATCTGGCACCGCGCAACATTTTGCTCTACATCTTCAAGCAAGATAGTGTTGGTCGTCCCGTCGCGAGCAAATGGAGGCGGTAAGTTTGATTCGATTTTTTTTTATTGTTAATGTTACACTGTTTTCACACTCAGATGCCGCGATCATGTAAGAACGCGGCATCTGAAGGGTACAATGACGCAGGCTGCGCTGTCGCTGCCCATTGCTATTTACAAAAAAATGTGCTTCGTAGTGTAATTAGTCACAAAGTGATTTTTTGGGTAAAATTCGGCGGATAGCTCATCTCTAGTTGTAAGCTATGCAAAGATTCCTAGAAAAACCTGCAACCCATTGGCCCAGATTTACTAATCTTATAGATGGTGTAAGCTTAGACAGGCTGTTACTCTAGACCTTCACCAGACTTATAGAGGGGCTCAGGTTGAATGATAAATCTGGTGAGGGATAGACACGTACATTTCTCTGACTTTATACCATCTATTGGCTGGCTTACTTTAAGACAGATTTTCATGCCACAATTGTGGTGCAATTTTGGCACAAAAATCACATCTTAGGCCACACACCCTTTCCCATGAAGCATCATCCCTTTCTGCTCAGCCCCACTTCAGAAAAAAGTGTAGAAACCCAAGATGTGCCAAATTGCTCCACTTTTTAGACAGATTTTTGGCACAGAAACATCAGTAAATCTGAACAACTCTGTTATGCCTAGTACATAGCCTTAATGGGCAGTGCATGAATTCTTTCTTTATGTCCTTTCCAAAGTCAGATCCTATCTCCAGAACTGGCCCACGAAAGTGAAGAAAAGCACACATGCACATTCACCTCTATGCTGCCCTCCATTTACATCCCGGGTTGTATGAGATGACAAGGCACATGTTACCAACAAATAGTAGCGGGGAAAAAGTGTTTCATAACATAACTCTGGGATGTTACACTTTACGGGGATTGATGTGGGTCATTTTAAATGTGGTGCCCAGCAGTTATGACGTTACCACCAGATGAAGGTACACCAAAGCGCGCATCCGGGTGGGTGCCATCCAGCTCAAGCATCAGCCATAGATAATAACCTTTTTTTTTTTGCAAACGAGCTTGTGAATCTGGAATACATTATCCTTCCTGCCTTATTTTGTGGTTATTATTGTGCATGTAGTCAAGCCATTATCATGGGGCATTGTTATATTGTGAGATTTTCATATATCTGATTTATTGATGTATGGACGTTTTCATTGCCACAGTGCCATATGCTTCCATGTGCTGACATTACTGTCATCTGTTACTACCTGGTATCCGTCTATCTTCTGTGCTTATGCTAACTAGTTATGCCATCCTTTCTTCTTCTACTCATCATGTTTTTGTCCATTTGTGATACTTTAATAATTTATTACATGGATTAATAAAAGCTACAGTATATATAAAAAATGAGGCAGAACGCTACATAAAATAATACCCATTGTGACAGAGTATATAGAGATAAGCACAAATTGGAAGGGCTTACCTGGTGTTGTTGTGATCGGCCATAACAACTGTATTAGCACAGATTAGGCCCCAACAGGGGTTCCGATCAGAAGCAAGGGTCCACGTCACTTGGAATAAATGGAACAACTCTCCAGAAGGGCAAACAATTCTTATTAAAAATTATAGTTATCTATGGACTTTTAATTGCTAGCCTGAATAAAGATACCAATTTTTTTTGCAATGGATTAATAAAATATATTTTATGGGATATTGTGACTCTATTCTTTGTAGATTTAGTGGAAACCAAATGGACCGCATTATAGTTGATGAAGTCCATTAGGCAGCATCGCTGTACATTATCTGACAGGTCTGGCACATCTGTCATTGTACTGCTTCTGTGATTGAGCAAGACAATGGCAATGATTAGTGGAAGTGTAGTGGGATGTGAACAAGTCCTAAGAAGAGGAAGTTCAGTGTGATAAGCTCACAATATTCAGCTTCCTATTAAAGGCAGCATGACGTCACTAGAGCTTAGTAAGTGCCTTGTATTAACGTTCTCTACATTATAAATGCCATTTGCTGAAGTGAGACAATCCCTTTAAATGTCTTCCTCACTTTTAAGGCCAGTCACTCCATGAAAATTAAAAGCAGCAGGTTTTGACCAGCAGGTGCTGATTTTAGGAATTAGGAAATGAGTTTTTGTATCTGCACAAGTTCCAATCAATCTCGGCATCTCCATAGCATCCCATCAGGAGACTGCTCTTGTTTGTGTTACCTTTGAAGTCCTTTGGGCCGGTCAAGATCCATTACTCGGAAAAGCTCTTTAATCCTTTTGAGAATCAGCAGATAAGATTCCTAAGTAGATTCCTGAAGTACTTCCCACACTCCTGCAGTTATAAGAAAAGGCATTTACATACATTTGGTTTCACCTAGAGAAATAGTTAGATGGACCTATCTGTAATGTTTCCTTCATGTCGTTTCTGGGCAGTCATGGAAATGTGTAATTGTATGCAGAAATGTTTTCCCTTTCTTTGAATTCTAAGCGCTTGAACATTTCTGTGAATTGGAAGCATTCCTCTATGTGAGCAATTCATACATTTCCATTAGACTGATATCTCTGTGAATATCTCAGGCATTTGGTGTGGCTGTGAATGCAAACTTCAAGTTTAATCAAAGCTAAATGAAAGGAGTTCTGCTTGTTGCTATTTGTCTGCTAGCAGATGAGGCTCAGCTTGCTAGTTTAGCCTCGGCTATCAGGCATCTGGGAATGACATGTAGATCCATCACAGGGAATTAGACAGAGCATCCTTCCTGCTCTGTGTACATAGTAATTCAATCTCTGCTGAGGCCCAGCAGAGACTCAGGGTGAAAGCCTTCTCATATGATGAGGACTGTGCTTTATTTGGTGCCATGCAAACATTAGAGTGAAATTTCTTGGGAAAAGAAAATTAGAACCTGGAGTCAGACGTAAGATTAAATTTTTTCTTGCGTTTAATTTTTAGAGGAGCTAGTTTTGCTACCTTGTGGATATATACTCCACACTGGACGATGGTAACACCTATTGAAGGATTCTAGCACGAGACCCTTGCTTTTAAAATAGACAATTCATTACATTATATAAACTTGAGATCAATGTAAAAGATGTGCAAATACTGCCAATATGTGGGTTGATTCAGGCATTGCTCAATATGGATTCCATTTGGTTGAAATGAAACAGAGATGTCTCTATCACATGGAGAATGGTACGGTATAGTCACATGCTGAGATTTATTGCAAAAATGATTGCGGCTGAATGAGGTTTCTAAAGCAAGCACAAGGATTCCTGCATGCTTTATTCAGATGAATGTAAAAGTTGCAGACATTTCTGAGCAAATCTACCATGTCTGGTGCACAATGGACTTCAATTGTACACACAAGTAAAACAATGATTTAGGCCTAGATATTTACAGGGATAATCCAGTAACAACAAGTTACTGGTGGTACAACTGCTGGAACTGGACGCCCTATCATAAGACTGGGAGTCTTGTGCCCCCCCCCATATGAATGGAACAGTGGTCCAGCATGTGTGGTGCCTCTCCTTTCATCTCTTTGGGACTTTCATATATGAGTCAGCCCCACTATCGCGATATGCACATTCATACTGTGATCATCCACTAGACTCCTAGCACAGAAAGAGCAGGGATTTAAATGTATAAATGATAAGTTGTACTGAATCTTTTCCCTCAGAACTATATATCCATCTGCTCAGCTTCCTCTGCTCGATACCATGCTGCCTGCAGATAGCACTGCATTTTCAATGTGACATGGTCCTTTTAAGACCAGATTCTGCCATTACCAATTCAGGGACCACACAGCACCAACTATTTCCGATGTTTGGAGACTTTTGAATATCCCTGTATTTTCCTTGTTACTCCCTATTATGGTCAAAATGAGAGGGTCTGAACAGCCAGTGTACTTACATTACATGTCAGTATTAGGGCGGGTTCCATGGTTATAATGGAATTCATAAGACGGAATGCAAAACGGAAGCCTTTAAGAGGCATTCCATTTTGATCCGTCATAATATGGGCAAGTATAAAATATTCGTCTGTTTTCCATTATGCAGGACAGAAAACAAAGTTCTGTCGACAGAACAAAAATATTGATACTTTGGGCACAATTTGGCCATTTTCAGTTAGGGGTGTACTCACTGTTGTTGCCAGAGGTTTAGACATAAATGTCTGTGTGTTGAGTTATTTTGAGGGCTCACCAAATTTACACTGTTATACAAGCTGTACACCGACTACTTTACATTGTATTAAAGTTTCATATCTTCAGTGTTGTCCCATGAAAAGTTATAATACAATATTTCCAACAATGTGAGGAGTGTACTCACTTTTGTGAGATAATGTGCATATACAGTGCCTTGCAAAAGTATGACTTTTTTCATATTTTGGTGCCTCACAACCTGGAATTAATATGGATTGTTTGAGGATTTGCATAATTTAATTTACAGAACATGCCCACAACTGTGAAGATTTTTTATTTATTTTTTATTGTGAAGCAAACAACAAATAGGACAAAATAACAGAAAAAGTCAATGTGCATAACTATTCACCCCCCTAAAGTCAATACTTTGTAGAGCCACCTTTTGCGGCAATCACCGCTCCAAGTCGCTTTGGATAAGTCTCTATGAGCTTGCCACATCTTACCACTGGGATTTTTGCCCATTCCTCCTTGCAAAACTGCTCCAGCTCCTTCAAGTTGGATGGTTTGCGCTTGTGAACAGCAATCTTTAAGTCTGACCACTGGATTGAGATCTGGGCTTTGACTAGGCCATTTCAACACATTTACATGTTTCCCCTTAAACCACTCAAGTGTTGCTTTAGCAGTGTGTTTGCGGTCATTATCCTGCTGGAAGGTGAACCTCTGAGTGGTGCAGGTTTTTCTCAAGAATATCCCTGTATTTAGCACAATCCATCTTTCCCTCAACTCTGACCAGTTCTTCTAGTCCTGGCTGCTGAAAAACATCCCCACAGCATGATGCTGCCACCACCATGTTTCACTGTGGGGATGGGGTTCTTTGGGTGATGTGATGTGTTGGGTTTGCGCCAGACATAGCGGTTTTTTTGATGGCCTAAAAGTTCAATTTTAGTCTCATCAGACCAGAGCACCTTCCTCCATACATTTTGGAAATCTCCCACAAGCCTTTTTCGCAAACTCACAATGTGCCTTTTTGTTTTTTTGCTGAAAGTAATGGCTTTCTTCTGGCCACTCTGCCATAAAGCCCAACTCTATGGAGCGTACGGCTTATTGTCGTCCTATGTACAGATACTCCAGTCTCTGCTGTGGAACTTTGCATCTCCTCCAGGGTTACCTTAGGTCTCTGTACTGCCTCTCTGATTAATGCCCTCCTTGCCCGGTCCATGAGTTTTGGTGGGTGGCCATCTCTTGGCAGGTTTGCTGTTGTGCCATGTTCTTTCCATTTGGTTATGATAGATTTGATGGTGCTCCTGGGGATCATCAAAGATTTGGATATTTTTTTACAAACTAACCATAACTTTTACTTCTCAACAATATTATCCCTTATTTGTTTGTAGAGTTCCTTGGTCTTCATGACAGTGTTTGGTTAGTGGTGCCTCTTGCTTAGGTATTGCAGCCTCTGGAGCCTTTAAAAAAAGGTGTATATATGTAATGATAGATCATGCGACACTTAGATTGCACACAGGTGGACATCATTTCACTAATTATGTGACTTCTGAAGGTAATTGGTTGCACCAGAGCTTTTTATGGGCTTCCTAACAAAGGGGTGAATACATACACACATGCCAATTTTCTGTTTTCTATTTCTAAACAATAGTTTTATTTATATATTTTTCTCATTTCACTTCACCAACTTAGACTATTGTGTTCTGATTCATCACATAAAATTCAGATTAACAAAGCATTGAACTTAAGGCAGTAATGTAACAAAATATGAAAAAAAGTTAAGGGGGGTGCATACTTATGCAAGGCTCTGTGTATATATATATATATATATATATATATATATCTATATATATATACAGTGGAAGCGAACTGCCTCTCCGCGATCAAGTGGATGAAGTGAGTATAATTTTTTTTAGGAAAAATTGATTAGTTATCTTGAAGCGCGAGGAAATTCAGCTTGATGGCAAATCAAATTTTTGGATACTTTGGATACTTCGATTTGCTCAACACTAGTATTGGCTAAAATGGGGGTGAAGGTGCAGAAGTGCACCACATTTTTAGAACGATGAGCTAATTGATATTTCTCGCCCAGTTTCCTTGGGGGACACAGAAGACCTTGGGGTATAGCTCATCTCCATAGGAGGCGTGACACTAAGTGAAGACTGTTAAGCCCCTCCTCCACAGCTATACCCTCAGCCTGGAGAGAGAGACTGCCAGTTTTTTGCTTAGTGTCCAAGGAGGCAAGACACTCCCTGCTCTGCAGGGCTCTTTTCTCCTTGTTTAAATTTTTGATTTTTACTTTTTTCTTTTCTTTTTGTTCCAGAACATCAGGGACAACAGAGACGCACTAGACCTCTCTGTTTTCTCCCGGGGTTGAGCTGCGCCAGTGCCGGTCATCCGCACTGCTGCCTCCCCCACAGAAGGCAAGGTGGACCAGGGCAGCCCAGCTCCCCTGCATCCCGCCAGCGCAAGGGTCGCCCGCACGCCAAGTCCCTCTTCCAGCGTCCTGCCACTACGGTGCCAGTAGCTGAAGGGGCGACCCTGCTGGAGTGGACCGAGGGTGAAGACGGCTGTGGTAAGAGAGTGGCTTCTCCAGCCCTACGTCCCCCACCCCCCACCCAATGGTCTCCTGCGTGCCTGACCCCCCCATACTGGGCCTCTGGATCCTTCCCCTGCTGGACCTAGGCTGGCCCCTGGGTGCCGCAGTACGGCAATCTGCTCCCTGCCTTTTTTTCCTGGCCTTCATAGGACCAGGATACGGCGATGCAGCTAGTGGCTGTTGGCCGTCGCCTGCCTTCTCCTCACGGGCATCCCGTCTCTGGGTCACGTCCCCATCTCGCCTGATCACATTGGGCCTTACCGGAGTGTGCAGGACGCTGCAGTCGAGTAAGGCCTCGCCTCCGGCCAGCACTTATATTCCGGTGCGGCCGGGCGCCGCGAGAATTAGGCTCCGCGGCCAGCAAGCCGCCATTCCGGCCCCTGTCTCGTCCGGCGGCGGGGTGGGCTCCCGCGGCCGGCAAACGTCATTCCGGCCCCTGTCTCGTCCGGCGGCGGGGTGGGCTCCCGCGGCCGGAAAACGCCATTCCGGGTCCCTGTCTCGTCCGGCGGCGGGGTGGGCTCCCGCGGCCGGCAAACCGCCATTCCGGGTCCCGGTCTCTTCCGGCCGGCGGGGTGGGCTCCCGCGGCCGGCATTGGGCTTGACTATGCCCCAGCGGGTGCCGGTCGGCGGGGCTTCGCAAATTTGGTCCCATGCTTCGCGGCCTGCTGGGCCGCATTTCCGACCGGCCCGCGGGGTGGGCTCCCGCGGCCGGTTTGTAGCGGCAGGTCCCGGCGGTATAACGGGCCGGGCGCCGCAATTTAGCCCCCGGCTTCGCGGCCTACTAGGCCGCAATATTCCGGTCTCTGGTGGAGGGGGCGGGAACTTCTCCAGGCGCGAATTTTTCCCGCCTGGAGGTTCCTCCGCCCCCAGGGGATCGCACGCCGCCCTCCAGGCCGGATTCCTGTTAACCCTTTGGGTACAGGCCGGCCCCCAAAAAATGGGTCTGTTTAGTTGGCCCCCTTTTTTCTCCTGCCTCTCAGGTGCCCCTATATGGTGGCTCCCCTTTAGCCTCAGAGGCTGTGTTTCAATAAATAAATAAATAAAAATAAAAAATAAAAAAAGAAGAATATATATGAATTCAATAATAATAGATCATGATTTCTATTAGACTGCGCAGGACGCTGCAGCCTCATCAGTAATGCTGCAAGTCTGCGTGACCTCTTTCCACGGGCGGCATGGTGTTGCGCTCCCAGCCTGCGTTGCTGCTAGGGCATTTCCCCTTTTAGGCGGTTTTCTTGCCTCTTCCAGGATACGGCGCTGGCCAAGTGCGTTCGGCCCTTCTGTAGGCAGTATTCATCGTCTCTCCAGTTATGGTGCCTGCCATGTGCATCCCCCCCCCCCTCCTAGGCGGGCTACTGCACTCTCCCTGGCTGGCCATGTGCATGACCCCCTTCTTAGGCGGAATACTGCATCTTCACCGGATACGGTGCTGGCCATGTGCACGACCCCCTTCCATAAGCGGAACGCTGCACTCTCTGGTTTTGCTGCCGGCCATGTGCGTGACCCCCTTCCGTGGGCGGAACGCAGCACTCACTGGATTCGCTGCCGGCCGTGTGCGTGAGCCGGCCATGTGCGTGACCCCCCTTCCTGGGCGGAACGCAGCACTCTCACTGGATCTGTTGCCGATCATGTGCATGACCCCCTTTTTTAGGCGGAATACTGCGCTCTCACCGGATACGGTACTGGCTATGTGCACGACCCCCTTCTATAGGCGGAATGCTGCACTCTCACTGATGTGCTATGTTGTACTTAGGTACTATGTTATTATGCTGCACTCTCACTGGTTTCGCTGCCGGCCATTTCTTAGGCGGTATGCTGCACTCTCATTGGATTCCCTGCCGGCCTTGGGTATGCCTCCTTCCCTCAGGCAGCTTACATACATCCCTCTGTCTGTGGTTGTTTCCTCGCAGGTACGTCACTGACCATGTGCGTGTGCCCAATACATGGAAGGGTGCTTGCACTCTCGCTGGATCCGCTGTCGGCCATATGCATGACCCCTCTTCCGGGGCGGTGTACGCACTCTTGCTGGATTCGCTGCCAGCCAGGGGCTTGCCTTCCTTCCTCAGGCGACATGCACGCATTCTTAGTGACTGTGTTTGTCTCTCGCCAGTACGTTGCTGGCCATGTGTATGACTCCCATGCATGGCGGTGTGCTCGCACTCTCCCTGGATGAGATGCTGGCCATGTGCTTTACCCCCCTTTTTTTTTTCTGGGCGGCATGCTACACTCTCACCGGATACATTGCTGGCCATGTGAATGGCCCTCTAACAGGGGTGGAACGCTTGCACTTCCATTGGATACGGTGCTGGCCTTGTGCGTGACCACCTCTCATTTCAAGGGCAGAATTTGGCACGCTCATGAGATTCACGGCTGTCCTTATATGGCTGTGCTGGACTTGTACATGTCCCCCTTCGTTGGCAGAGTAGTTGCACTCTCGCTGAGTTCAGTGTTGGGTGCATTGTGGCACACTCACTTAATGCTGGGATACCCTGTGCATGTTCCCCTTTCGCTAGGTGGACCTCCTGCGTTCCTGCTGGTTTATAGGGTATGTCCTGCTTCTCTGAAGTAGGTACGGCCTTAGGCATCACTTCCTTTTGGGACGGGCCTTTGCACTCTTGCCGACTGCTGTTGACCTGGTACAATTCCCCCCTTTCGGGGTGGACTGGTTGCGTTCCATCGCATGCTATGCTAGGTTTGTGCATAACTCCCTTTCAGGTTGCACTTGCAATTCCGTACATGCTGTGGCACTCTGGGGCGGGCCCCCCTTTTTCTAGGTGGGTTGGCCTTCTCGCTGCTTACGGGGCTGCTCGTACGTATGCCTCACCTGCTTCCTGCGGCATACCTTTGTTTCTTGGGATGCGATGCTTGCCACGAGCCTTGCACTCGTCCCTAAGGAGTTCATTCTGTCCTCCTGACCGAACAGGTTCTATTGCTCTCTGCTGCACCGAGCTGGGTGGTGCTCATTCATTTCGTTGGCTTTTCATTCCAGGGAGTGTTCGTGGGTCCTAGATGCATGCCCATTCGTCCTTCTGCGGCATTGCTTCCCTGCGCTGGTGGTCACATGGTCGAGAGTGCTGTTGTCTGCAGCGCCTCTCGAATTCTTCGTTGGCTCTGGCAGGACTGCGGTTCCCTTGCCTGCTGCAATTTCCTCCTCTTCGGATGCAGTGTGGTATGAGTCCTTCCTCTTGGCGCCTCTACGCTTCTGTCTGATCAGCTACCAGGTTCGGGCTGCTCTTCTCGGGAAGGTCACCCGACTTCTCTTGGGTGCTCGATTACCCGGGTCCGGAGGACCTCCGCCTTGGGTTCTTCACGGTATTCGCCTTCTGCGAGGCGGTGGACTGGGCGTCTCACAGTATAGTGGGTTCTGCTTTTGAGCTGTCCTATGGCTTCCCTGTTGCCCACTCCTCCTCCTTTTGGTGGGAGGATGTTATGCCGGCCTCTGTCTCGACTACCTTATCTCGCCGGCCTTGTTTGGCTCCCGCTCGGTACAGATCGCTCCAATGTGGCTTCCCGCCTGACTTCAGAGGCTGTTCTTCGTTGTCCTCCCTTCTGGGGAGAGCATGGTTGTTCATGTGGATGGTTCCGGTGTTCCTTTTGGCCTCGTACTGTCTCCCTTGTTCACACTGGCTGTATTAGCTGTGTGCCTATTTACCGAGTCTACCGCGTTCTGTTCTCCCGCTGAGTGCAGATTGCGTGGCCCATTCTAAGACGATGGTCCTGCTGTAGACTTACCTTCTCGATAACTTGGGGGGACTACCTTTTCATTCCAGATTCTCCTGATCTCCCACACCGGGACGGTACGACGTGGTTACGTCAGCATGGACTTTAGCCTGTCTTCTCCTGGCATCTGGCGGATCGTTTGGGTTCTTTCCATCTGTCCTTCTGCTTCCCCATTCGGGTGGATACGGGATAACGTTGTTCGAGGGCCGATGGGACTATTTTTGTCGACCCTTCTGCCTGTGCTGCTGGTCTGCGCCTGATCACATTGGGTTTTCGCCCGCTTGCCAGGCGACTCTAGCGGGTTCGCTACTGTCCACTCCTGGCAGTGTTTCGTCCAGGATCTGTCGTAGGGCTTAGGTTTTTTTGTCTGGGGTTCTGTGGGAAGCTGTGCATTCCCCACTCTGAATTTCTCTCCCCATGGTTCGGTCTTTTACTTGAGGTGTCAAGTGTCGGCGCTGTTCTTCCTCTTCCAGCGTTCTCGGCCCCCTGGGCCTGCCAAGACCTTCTTCCTCGGAGTGGCTCTTTGGTTCCTCTGTGCTGTCCTTCGGTACCGCCCTGGGGACTTTATACTGAGCTCTCGGTGCTCCAATCTTGTCCTTGGAGCCGTTACAGAAGTTCTCTCTACCCCTTCTGTCCTGTACGGTTGTGTTCCGTATCAGTCGTGTCTCTGACGGGTGCCGGAATGGTCCTTTTTTTGTTCCAAGCCTTCTGTCTTTTCCAGGACAGGGCTGTTCTACATCCCGTTTCTTCCTTCCTTCCTTCTGAAGGTGGTGTTTGCCTTTCGCTTCAACACCTCACCTGTTTGGGCCTTGCCGCTTTTACTTGGGGTTCTCCGACTCTTGTAGCCGTTCAGCCTCTTGGGTTTCCAGGAGGTCTGTGCATAGGGTTGACTGACTCCGGGGTGTTTTTCCTCCGCTTGATCAGTTTGGCTATTGCTGAGGTTACCGCACCGAGGGCAGGATTCTGTCTTTGGTGTCACCGTTCATTTCGCCAGAGCGGTTGGTGCCTCCTGGGCCGGAGGCATTGGGCTTCGGCCATGCATTTGGGCAAGGCGGCCACGGGTCTACCTTACGCGCCTTGCCGTGTTCTACAGGGTGCATACTCTGACTTTGGCAGATGCTGCCTTGCCCCGCCTGGGGTTGCGGGCGGCGGTTCATTGATGCCTTTCGGGTGCTTCACCTTGGGCTGTGGTCCCTCCCCCTTTTGGACTGCTTTTGAACGTCCCAAGGTCTTCTGTGTCCCCCAAGGAAACTGGGCGAGAAAACGAGATTTTTGTATTACTTACCAGTAAAATCTCTTTCTCGCTCTTTCCTTGGGGGACACAGAAGACCTTGGGGTATAGCTCATCTCCATAGGAGGCGTGACACTAAGTGAAGACTGTTAAGCCCCTCCTCCACAGCTATACCCTCAGCCTGGAGAGAGAGACTGCCAGTTGCGTGTCCAAGCAGTGAGAAAAGGCAAAGTCCAACAAGGAACCAACAAGCCAACAACCCGACGGGTAACAAAAAACTCGGAAACCGTACAGAGAAAAAAACAATGAATGGGTGGGTGCTGTGTCCCCCAAGGAAAGAGCGAGAAAGAGATTTTACTGGTAAGTAATACAAAAATCTCGTTTTTTGCTTGCCTGGCCCGAAGTCCAACACAGCACGGGCCAGAAAAATGCAATTTTGGTAAAGACGTGGAAGTAAGCCACAATTCCCACAATTAAGTTTTACAGCAGCAGCTGCATCTCCAGCAATCTGAACAGGTGAGAGTTCAGCTTACACACAAACTAATTTCTGGTTGAGAATAGTTTTCTCATGACCATACATTTCATTATGTATGTCCACGATGGAGCGAAGGACGAGGAGGAGGAGGAGTCTGGTTAGGAGAGGAAGCAGCTCATGAAAAGGACACTGTACTGCTTGGGGATGCGTGCTGGCTACCACACAGAAGACCAGGAGAAGGAGGGCAGACTTGTTCTAATTCTGAATGCTGGCCAGTTCCATTTCCCCACAGTATCCAGTGATACTCCCTTACAGTATGTGCTTCAATAGAGCCCTGGTACATACGTTTGTGTTTGAAAATCCACGGCTTATTTCAATCCTGCAGATCTTTCACATGGCTGTGGCTTTCTGTGTCAGCATTGTGGAGATAAAAACACCATAGGTGAGATGCTCCCACAGAGCTAGAGGCAGCTAAGCCTGTCTGTCATGTTTTGAACCTATGCCCACAATATCAGTGGTATTACCAGTTCCTGAGCTGACCACAACAAAAATAGATCTGGCCCTGACTGTTTGTTGCATGGTTCTGGCTGTACATTGCTGTTTATTGCTACAATCAAAATCCTCTTCTGATTTCACCCCCTTCTCAGTACCCCGATCCGGGTCCTAGGTCATGTCTGAAACACAATCATCATCATGGTCCTCACCCTCCCGGCCACTTTTATCAGACTGTGATATGCCATGGTGGGCTCCTTGGCCTCCTCACGATTTCCTGCTCTGTATTTGCCCAGAGTGCCACTGTTGCTACCACTTTCTCTACCCCCATCACCCTGACTACAAGTGCCACTACAACTACTACTACTAGCTGCATAACTGGTGGGAGGACGAGGCACAGTCTTTTGTTCTGCATTCTTCCATTTTGCAGACATTTTATTATGAAGCCTATGAAAAGGCTTTTATCAGACTTTTGTCAGACTGTGATATGGCATTGTGGGCTCCTTGTCATCCTCCTGATTCCCTGCTCTGTATTTGCCCCTAGTGTCACTGTTGTTACTACTTTCCCTACCCCCACCACCCTGACTACAAGTGCCACTACTACTACTACTACTAATAATAATAATAATAATAATGGCTGCATGGCTGGGAGGATGGGGCATGGGTCTTTTGTTTTGCATTGCATTCTTACATTTTGCAGTCATTTTATCATGAAAAGTCACGTGTTTGGTACACACAGGTTATGATATGGTACTAGCAAAATTGCAAGTGCCTTTTCTGTAAATTTAAAACAGGGGTACTATTCAATGTCCCGAATCACTCCCCTTCCACAAATGCTAAAAGAGTATTACAATGGTAATAATGCAGTTTTTGCAGTGAAACATGTTTAAACTACACGCTCTGAAGAAGCAATACTGGCCCTTCACCAAAACAGGTAAATAGAATGTGAATAGAAAGTGGTTTCTAGAAAAATAGGCAATTCTTTGCTGCTTGAAGAACAAGAAACTTTTCCAAAAAAATATGTTTTTCCCCCCTGTTTTTACAGGAACCAGTAATGTAAAACTATTTACCAGAAGCTGAACTGACAGTAGCCTGCCAGCAAATACACCTAATAGTGACCAGGTCTCACTCCCTCTCCCAGATTATTATTATTATTATTTTTTTTATAAATATTTTTTTTTTCATTTCCAGTATATAAAAAAATAGTCAATAAAGAAACAAAAAGTATACACAGACAATAAGTATTACATGATTATCGTTAATAACATCAGATTTCTATCCTTATCGTTTTTTTCATTTCACATAAAAAAGACAAAAATATATACAGTATAGACCAAAAGTTTGGACACACCTTCTCATTCAAAGAGTTTTCTTTATTTTCATGACTATGAAAATTGTAGATTCACACTGAAGGCATCAAAACTATGAATTAACACACGTGGAATTATATACATAACAAAAAAGTGAAACAACTGAAAATATGTCATATTCTAGGTTCTTCAAAGTAGCCACCTTTTGTTTTGATTACTGATTTGCACACTCTTGGCATTCTCTTGATGAGCTTCAAGAGGTAGTCACCTGAAATGGTTTTCACTTCACAGGTGTGCCCTGTCAGGTTTAATAAGTGGGGTTTCTTCCCTTATAAATGGGGTTGGCACCATCAGTTGCGTTGTGGAGAGGTCAGGTGGATACACAGCTGATAGTCCTACTGAATAGACTGTTAGAATTTGTATTATGGCAAGAAAAAAACAGCTAAGTAAAGAAAAACGAGTGGCCATCATTACTTTAAGAAATGAAGGTCAGTCAGTCCCAAAAAATGGGAAAACTTTAAAAGTGTCCCCTAGTGCAGTCACAAAAACCATCAAGCACTACAAAGAAACTGGCTCACATGCGGACCGCCCCAGGAAAGGAAGACCAAGAGTCACCTCTGCTGCGGAGGTTCATCCGAGTCACCAGCCTCAGAAATCGCAGGTTAACAGCATCTCAGATTAGAGACCGGGTCAATGCCACACAGAGTTCTAGCAGCAGACACATCTCTAGAACAACTGTTAAGAGGAGAGTGTGTGAATCAGGCCTTCATGGTAGAATATCTGCTAGGAAACCACTGCTAAGGACAGGCAACAAGCAGAAGAGACTTGTTTGGGCTAAAGAACACAAGGAATGGACATTAGTCCAGTGGAAATCTGTGCTTTGGTCTGATGAGTGCAAATCTGAGATCTTTGGTTCCAACCACCATGTCTTTGTGCGACGCAGAAAAGGTGAACGGATGGACTCTACATGCCTGTTTCCCACCGTGAAGCATGGAGGAGGAGGTGTGATGGTGTGGGGGTGCATTGCTGGTGACACTGTTGGGGATTTATTCAAAATTGAAGGCATACTGAACCAGCATGGCTACCACAGCATCTTGCAGAGGCATGCTATTCCATCCGGTTTGCGTTTAGTTAGACCATCATTTATTTTTCAACAGGACAATGATCCCAAACACACCTCCAGGCTGTGTAAGGGCTATTTGACCATGAAGGAGAGTGATGGGGTGCTGCGCCAGATGACCTGGCCTCCACAGTCACCGGACCTGAACCCAATCGAGTGAACAAGTGCTAAGCATCTCTGGGAACTCCTTCAAGACTGTTGGAAGACCATTTCAGGTGACTACCTCTTGAAGCTCATCAAGAGAATGCCAAGAGTTTGCAAAGCAGTAATCAAAGCAAAAGGTGGCTACTTTGAAGAACCTAGAATATGACATATTTTCAGTTGTTTCACACTTTTTTGTTATGTATATAATTCCACATGTGTTAATTCATAGTTTTGATGCCTTCAGTGTGAATCTACAATTTTCATAGTCATGAAAATAAAGAAAACTCTCTGAATGAGAAGGTGTGTCCAAACTTTTGGTCTGTACTGAAAAGAAGATATATTACCCCCCCCCCCCCCCCAAGTTGATTTCATGATCTCATTTCGGGGATTTCAGTCATCCTTCATTCGTTTATTTGTTTAGTTCGGCACTTTTTAACTCTTCCTTCCTCTCTCATTCCCCCCCCCCCCTTTTCCTTCTGTCTATTTGCTTTCCCCTTTCCTTTCATTTTTTCTTGCAAGCATATTCGTATCTCTACACCCTCTCACATAGATTCTTCCACTCTTCAACATTTGGTGGTCCATCTGCCCCCCCACTCACTGGCCACTACAACCCGCGCCAAAATTTATTCTTTTTCCCCTTTCATTTCACTTTTTCTTTCCAGGCCAATTTCTCTAACGCATCCAAGCACAGCTACGGATATCTCCAGTGGCGCAATGCTACCAGTTGCTCTGGTGAGCTCTTGAAATACTTGGGTCCAATAGACCTGTATAAGAGGACAGTACCAGATCAAATGGACAAAAATCTGCGTTATCCGTTCTGCATTTCCAGCATCCAGAGTCCTTTGTTTTATACATCCTACTCAACACCCAAGGAGTTATATAGGTGCAATGGAAAATAAAAAACTGTATCAGCCGGAAATGGCTTGATATAGTGCTCCTTTTTATACTTTTATAAATACCTCTCCAATATAAAATATTAGGCTCCACTTTTAGTGCCCATTTGCTTTCACTTTTAAATTTGATCACACCCCCCAACCCCCTCTTAATATTTTTATATATCTGTGAAATTGATATTTTAGTGGCGATACTGTGATAGCAGAATTCTGCAAATTCTGCATATTTAGTGATTAAATATTCTTTATTGTCGGTTGAGTCAAATGCATGCTTTAGTCGAAGATATCTAAACCGTGTGAGGGGGTCTAGCTCTATACTAAGCCCCATTTCCTCTAATGTCTTAAGCTTTACTTTAACCTCAATCTGTGAAACAAACTTAATACAATTTTTTCCCCCAAATACATAATCATCCAACCTCTGAAACTCACCTAAATTTATATTTCCCCAAATAGGGGTAATGCTTAATGAGTGATTTATACCCAATAATTTTTTAACATTAACCCATATTAAGTGCATCATATTACTAATCTCTCCCAGATTATTTAATATTCTCAAAATTTCCAAATACATCTCCTTTTCTCTCTCTATAATCGTTTCATACAGTCCATCCCTATCACTTATTCTCTCCCTACAATATTATTATATTGTCCCTAGCTCAGTATTTCAGTCTGCAGAAGCAGAGCCACAGTGCTGCTTCCTGCCAGGTCGCAAGTACAAAGCAGAATTATGTTCTGCTTGTTCTGCCCAGGTTCCTCTGTGCTTGCTGTCCCCTGATTGACTGATACAGGACGTATATCAGCCTCTAAGCCAATAAGGGCAAGATTGCCCCTCGTCTTCTTCCCAGTGTCATGTAACCATCCTTCTTCTTCCTCCTTTGCCTGCCAACATGGACAGTAAAATGGCAAATCAGAAAAGCTACAGAGTCATTTGTCAGATGAATTTATGGGAATTTCATAATGAATCTGGTTAGTTCAGAATGTATTCACTCCTTAGTCCTGTTCTTTCTAAACAATTGGACCTCTGGGGACCATCTCCTGAAAGTAGAGGCTATTGCCAAGTTGTCTCATCACACTGTACTACCTTTGGAAGATGACTCCACTTTACAAGACACAGCGAACTGCTGTATGGATTCTGCTGTTAGAACTTCCTATACCTAATATTCTGTGGCTGTTACTACTTATAAAGTGGCTTGTAATCTTTGCAAATGGCTGTGCCAGACTCAGGAGGATATTGATGCAGGTGTTCCCAGAGATGACATCTCAAGCTCCTTCAGACAGATAAGCTTGACTGATTTTCTGTGCGATGTAGTATCCAAGCAGATTCATTTCTTAGTCACGGCAACAGCTTTATCTACTGCTGATAGGAGAGCCAAAACCTTGTATGGGGATAACTCTTGTAAGTATTCTCTGCATGGTCTAAAATTTGAACCAGAAAGGCCTTTCAGATAGACCAAATAATGGAATCACCTTCTGATAAACAAGGTTAGTCCTTACCTCAGTTTTCCAGAGTTAGACATAGACCCTCTAGGAGGGATGGACCCTTCATAGATACCAGTCTTCCAGATACCAGTTTAGAGGTGGACATAGTTCCACAGAGATGGAACTTTGCTTTAGATGAAAACTCCAAAAAATAAAGGCTTGATTTTTTACACCACAAGTATTCTGGAAAAAATGTCAGTACCAGACACTGTTTCAGATCCTGTAGTTGGTGGTTGCTTGTCTGCTTTTCTGTAGGTTTGTTAAGAACACAGTAGACTCTGGGTCTTAAACATACTGTAGTCTAGGTGGGCTGCTCTGTAGATTTCAGCTCCCTGCTTCCTAAAAGATTTGTGTAGACTCTGGTGTTAGCTCCAGCAAACCAACAGGTCTTTATCGCAGAATACCTCCAGAAAAGGGTTTTGGAGGATATTCATCTATGCAAGAGGGGCCTTGTCCACTCCCCAATGTTTTTTGTTCCCAAACCATTAGGGGAATGGAAAATGATAACAGATCTCTGGTTTCCCAAGCAGGTCATCTGCAAAAAGAGATTCAGAATGGAAACCATCAGGTCTGTTGTCACCATTTTAGCAAGAGGAGACTTCATGGCCATCCTTGACTTAAAGGACCCCTACCTCCATAATCTCTTTTGTTCCCTAAACAGAAGATTCCTAAAATACAGTAGCAGTCTTCTTTAGGAATGAGTTTATCCCTTTGCAATCTCATCTGCCCTCAACCACTTATACAAAGGTTGCAGAGGCACTGACAGACAGTTAGAACCAAAGATATCTCCATTGTCCCATACTTATACTGAATAATAAATGCTGCTTTCAGAGATTTGCTGTAATCCCATATGCAGACCACTGTAGATTTTCTCCAGTGGCTGGGTTGGATTATAATGCCTATGCCACTTTTTTTTGTTGTTGTTGTTTTTTTTTATTTTTATTTTTTTTATTTTTACTTTCCACGAGACAAGAGAGGCCACAGTAAAATTTAAAGGGAGTCTGTCAGCAACTTTGCATGTTTTAAACTGCTAATACCACTATGTGGAGCACATATACAGAACACAGATGATACCTTTCCTTGGCTTTTTTTGAGTCTGTAAATCTGCAAAAACAAACTTTGAAGTTTTTATGCAAATGAGGATAGCAAGTGTCTATTCTGAAAGTGCCCAGGGGCGTTACTCGTGGATAACTTCTCCACTGTTTAGCTTTCAGCTAGCACTGTATACTCATGATCTCACTCTCTTCTGCATCTAAAATCCTGTGCCTAGGTTGACCAGTCCCTATGTGAGATGGGGAAACAGCTCTTCTTGTCTGAACACTGTTTGTGTGATTAAATTAAATGTTCTGGACTGACATTCTGCTGTTTGGCCACAAGATGCCGCTGTTTCCTAACACAGCTACAGACTGCACACATATCTCCATATTCATGAGAGAGGTGGGGTTTTACACACAGAGTCTGGAGGGGAAGGCAGCAGCCATCTTAGAAGGAGACTTTGAGAGACACCGAGGAACTGTGAGAGCAGTGAATCTGACGGCATCCAGGTGTAAGTGTGACTAGAGCTGCAGCTGACTGAAGCTGATCGTGTCCAAGACCCTGATCCTGTCCAGGGATAGAAAGATTGCAGCCAGGAACGCTGATGAGAGCAGAGAAACAAAGGAACATACACTGCGGTACCGCATGCTTGTTGGAGAGACGTTTGTTCTGTCCAGAGTCACCAGCGGATGCAAAGCAGACCTAGGTCGGTAAGATCGTGCATGCACCTCATCACAGTGTTGGTGCCTAGAGACTGAGACCAGGCCTGCAGTTAGTTAGGGTTTCTGTTTGTGTCAGGCCACAATTGTTAATACTGTTCATTGCAAGGACTCCATAACTTAACGGGACTTTTCACCTTGGAGAGCTAATAAATCCCCACAAACTCAAGCCAGGCTGGCATTTTGCTCAGGAGGAATACTCAGGGACGTGCTACAGGACCAGTTATGGGAGGGGGAATACTGGAGATCTGTGTAAGATTGTAAGCTGTTGTGCTGCACCCCAGGCCGGCCCGTACCAAACACCCATACAGTGATTCTTGTTATTTTGGGGTAATAACAGGTAAGGTGTGGCGGTTTAGTTGTGCCCGCCAGTAGGTAAATTACTGCCCTTTCCTTCTGCATCCATAGGAGGGTGCCGTGCTGTGCAGCACAAAGGTCTCGGCCTTCGGGCTTGGGGTATGTAAACTGATTGTATGTTCTCAGCATTTGTGGTTGTGTTTATTGCCACATTTAGGTAAAATTCTGTTTTGTCAAAAGCTGGTGTTGGGGTTGCTTTCCTCGTTCGTGACTTCACTGTATCCTGGGGAGGCCACCCTGGTACACTGCTAACACCTAGATCCAGAGGGATTTTTGAAGCTGTGTTGTACACTATCTTTAGTGTAGGCCATCAATATCAGGTCGGCTGGGTGCTGACTCCTGGCCGATCAGCTGATTGAAGTGGTCTGGTGGCTTGTGTGAGCTCTGCTTCCTTTCAAAATTTACCACTTCTTTGAAGTGGTGGTTCAGTATAATTAAAACTGCTCAACACATTCCTTGAGGATAGGTCATCAGTATTATGGCACTGCAAAATGTCCTTTGAGATAGGATGGAAAGGGACCTTAGCCCATCTACTTTGAGAGTACAGGTGGCAGCCATTTTAAGCTTCCTGGACAGACCTATTTCTCAGCAACCTCTCATCAAAAGATTCCCAAAGGGATCTGCTAGATTGAGAATTTCATCCTAAAGCCAATACTATCGTGGGACTTACCATTGATCCTTAAAGGGGTTGTCTCACTTCAGCAAATTACATTTATGTAGACAAGGCAGTTAATTGTGTTGCACTGAGGTATTTGGATCTGCTGGGGAAGTTTTTTGTGCTGAAATATGGTATTTGATGCACTGCCTACTTGTGTTGCCCTGCCTTCTGTCAATTTGGACCTGCCTATAACATGGGGCCACTTTTAGTTTTTTTCCCAGGGCCACTTAAAGGGCTTGTCTCACTTCAGCAAATAGCATTTATTATGTAGAGGAAGTTACTGAAGGCACTTACTAATGTATTGTGATTATCCATATTGCCTCCTTTGTTGGCTTGATTAAGTTTTCTATCACATTATACAATGTTCATAAATAGGGGTTATGACCACCCTGCAATCCAGCAGTAGTGGCTGTGCTTGCACACTATAGGTAAAGGTACTGGTCTCTCTGGTGGCTGGGACCATGGAAGTATGCATAGGCTGAGGATGTTATCTACAGTGTGCAAATATGGCCATTTCTGCATTACAGGGTGGTCATTACCTATATTCTTTCCAGACAGGGTGCTGCTCCAGTAGTTACCTTTTTTTTTTTTTTTTTTTACCTAAAGACCTTTCTCAATGCTAATCAGGTTCTTATTTTAGTTTTTTTCCCCTACCCCTCCTCTGATGAAGAATCTAATCTTTAATCATTAAACATACCTCTTTGCCTAAAGATTGATTTTGTTAGAAGTGAATCAATATAGAGGGTGAAGAATATTTTCATTCTCTTTGATAGGAGAAACAACGGTGTCAAAGCCTTTAAACCATCTATCGCTACAGTAGATGAATTAAGGATGTCGTTAGGATAGCATAGAACGCCCAGGGCTCCGTGCATTCTGACCTTGTGAGGGTCCATAAAATTACAATAGCCTCTACTTCCTGGGCTGATGTAATATAGCTTCTTGTAGTTCACATAATTCTTTTGGCAACCATTACAGACTAGATACTTGGATTTCTCTAAGAACAGCTGTTGGGTGATCTATTCTAAATTTCATCTGCCAAGAGGACCCACCCAAAGGGACTGCTTCTTGCAAGATTCCCAATGTTGTGCTGCTGGTCAGGAAATAAATTAACTTATTATTTCTAACCTTAATCTGTTTTCCCTTAATCCTAACAGCAGAAGCTTCCCATCCTAGCTCTAATTTATAATAAACACAGGGTGAGAGGAGCTAAGAGAACATTTATAGTGTAGGGAGGGTCATGATTTAGATGATTTATTTAAAGTTCTCATCTATGTACAGAACACAAGGGTTGAATTAGCCCATTACAGTGCTGCTTTTAGGAGTAAGCACAAGCAAATCATAACTTATTTTTGTGATGAAAGTGAAGCTCTTCTATTGAGGCATTTGTATGTTGTAGAAAGTGGTCTTCTATTCTGGATCTCCTTCTATGAGTCAGCACCAACAGTTCCCACAATTAGCTTATCCATAAATGACATGGACAAACATCCATTTGAATGGCTGCCATATCGTATAATACAGAAATTCACCTGCACTATATCGTTGGCCACAGCTTCCCCAGGCAATAATACCTTATCATCGGAGATTTCAGTTGTCAACTGACATCATTACAAAAACAGTTATCTTTATAACACATTCTCTTTAAACATAACTCTGAACTATTCTGTAGCTGCATTAAGCTATTATGTTGAGCAATCTTGTCCAGTAAAATTCTGGTTTCTCTGACAGAATCCTGATGGACTCTATTATAGTCAGAGGGGTTTGTCAGACACAGTTGGTTTCTATTATACGACTGATCTGGTGATTGTCTATTTTCATTTTTCTGTTACTACAATGGAACAAAAAATGGTGCAGATGTGAATGTAGCCTAAGCTTTATATTTTGCACAAGAGACTAATCTCCTTCTCTTTTAGGAAGATGATGTATCTGTTAGCCAAAGACAAAATACTGAAGTTCCCAAACACAGGCGGTTGCTTTCTCTGGATACATTTAGGGGGTAATGTATAACACAATTTATATCAGTCTTCATGCATACTGCTGTAAAGTAATATTATGGGATTTCTTATATATAATATTGGTATCTTCAAGCTTTGAGAAGTCATCAGTGGAACTCTCATATATAGTGGTTTTCCTCTGAGCTGTGAAGATGATTAGGCTTTTCTGACTCCATTGCTGCTTGAATCTGCACTGATTTCTCCTTATGCCTTGATCAAAACCAAACCATGCAGCTTTAAAGGATAACTGTCATATATATATATATTTTTGTTAAAGTGTAGGGCAAGTGATAGGTAACAATTTTGCAATAGACTTTATGTAGCCAAAACGTTTATTTTAGGTAGAAAACTGAGGCTAAAGAGCATTGCTAAGGGCCATCCGTCTCCTATTAGCAAAGGGGAGACTGACCTGCGATCCCTGTGATAATAATTCATGAAGCAGCAGCCGGATCACTGCGCACAGTGCTTCTACTTCCGGCGGCTGCTTCATGAAGAATTATCACAGGGATCGCAGGTCAGTGAATGTAACAGAGCATTAGATTGCATAGAAAGGGGGAATAAAACATGTAATTTTAACTCCTAAAACTCCTGTGCCCAGCCTTCTGTTTCCCAGGGAAGCATGGGAGGCTGAAGCATACCGTCTGCACAGCCCGTCTCCCCTTTGCTAATAGGAGACGGATGGCCCTTAGCAATGCTCTTTTGAAGAGTGCTGCTAAGGGCCATTTCAGCCCCAGTTTCCTACCAAAAATAAACGTTTTGGTTAAATAAAGTCTATTGCAAAATTGTTACCTATCACTTGCCCTACACTTTAGCAAAAAAATAAAAATAAAGTATGACAGTTATCATTTTCTGAGAAATCAAACTGGTCTGACTATTGCTACAATCTGCTGCCTTGTATGTATATCAACACTGCTAGAAATTCATTCATAACTTCTGGGAGGAATAATATAGGAATTGCACAATATAGTGTTACAAGAATAAATGCTTCAGTACTGTTATTACATAGGGAATGCAAGTACAGGGAGTGCAGAATTATTAGGCAAATGAGTATTTTGACCACATCATCCTCTTTATGCATGTTGTCTTACTCCAAGCTGTATAGGCTCGAAAGCCTACTACCAATTAAGCATTTTAGGTGATGTGCATCTCTGTAATGAGAAGGGGTGTGGTCTAATGACATCAACACCCTATATCAGGTGTGCATAATTATTAGGCAACTTCCTTTCCTTTGGCAAAATGGGTCAAAAGAAGGACTTGACAGGCTCTTAAAAGTCAAAAATAGTGAGATATCTTGCAGAGGGATGCAGCACTCTTAAAATTGCAAAGCTTCTGAAGCGTGATCATCAAACAATCAAGCGTTTCATTCAAAATAGTCAACAGGGTCGCAAGAAGCGTGTGGAAAAACCAAGGCGCAAAATAACTGCCCATGAACTGAGAAAAGTCAAGCGTGCAGCTGCCAAGATGCCACTTGCCACCAGTTTGGCCATATTTCAGAGCTGCAACATCACTGGAGTGCCCAAAAGGACAAGGTGTGCAATACTCAGAGACATGGCCAAGGTAAGAAAGGCTGAAAGACGACCACCACTGAACAAGACACACAAGCTGAAATGTCAAGACTGGGCCAAGAAATATCTCAAGACTGATTTTTCTAAGGTTTTATGGACTGATGAAATGAGAGTGAGTCTTGATGGGCGAGATGGATGGGCCCGTGGCTGGATTGGTAAAGGGCAGAGAGCTTCAGTCCGACTCAGACGCCAGCAAGGTGGAGTACTGGTTTGGGCTGGTATCATCAAAGATGAGCTTGTGGGGCCTTTTCGGGTTGAGGATGGAGTCAAGCTCAACTCCCAGTCCTACTGCCAGTTTCTGGAAGACACCTTCTTCAAGCAGTGGTACAGGAAGAAGTCTGCATCCTTCAAGAAAAACAGGATTTTCATGCAGGACAATGCTCCATCACACGCGTCCAAGTACTCCACAGCGTGGCTGGCAAGAAAGGGTATAAAAGAAGAAAATCTAATGACATGGCCTCCTTGTTCACCTGATCTGAACCCCATTGAGAACCTGTGGTCCATCATCAAATGTGAGATTTACAAGGAGGGAAAACAGTACACCTCTCTGAACAGTGTCTGGGAGGCTGTGGTTGCTGCTGCACGCAATGTTGATGGTGAACAGATCAAAACACTGACAGAATCCATGGATGGCAGGCTTTTGAGTGTCCTTGCAAAGAAAGGTGGCTATATCGGTCACTGATTTGTTTTTGTTTTGTTTTTGAATGTCAGAAATGTATATTTGTGAATGTTGAGATGTTATATTGGTTTCACTGGTAAAATAAATAATTGAAATGGGTATATATTTGTTTTTTGTTAAGTTGCCTAATATTTATGCACAGTAATAGTCACCTGCACACACAGATATCCCCCTAAAATAGCTAAAACTAAAAACAAACTAAAAACTACTTCCAAAAATATTCAGCTTTGATATTAATGAGTTTTTTGGGTTCATTGAGAACAGTGGCGACTCTAGGAACAATATATAGGGGGGGCACAAAGATACCACAGTCAAAAATGGGGGGGCAAAAACAAAATAAGATTACAAAATACGAGAGAGTTGCGGTCTGCAGGGATACAGTTATAATAAAACAATTTACTTACAAAAGAAGCTATTCAGTCGTCTGCTGTGCTGTCCTCTGCTTGCTTCCACGGATTCTTTCCCCTTCTTTCTGTCTCTCGTCAGTGCACAGGCGCACTGTTATGGTGGATCTGTGGAAGACACACTGTTATGGGGGATCTGTGGATGACACATTATGCCTCTCATTAGCCCTCATTATGCCTCTCATCACTCCCATATCAGCCCCCATATAAGCCCTTATGCCTCATTAGCCCCCATTATTCTTCTTATTAGCCCCATTGGCCCCCATTATGCCTCATTAGCCCACATTATGCCTCTAATTAGCCCCCATTATGCCTCTTATTAGCCCCCATATGCCTCCAATTAGCTCCATATGCCTCCAATTAGCCCCCATATGCCTTCAATTAGCCCCCATATGCCTCCTATTAGCCCCCATATGCCTCCTATTAGCCCCCATATGCCTCCTATTAGCCCCCAATTAGCCCCCATATGCCTCCAATTAACCCCATATGCCTCCAATTAGCCCCATAGACCCCATATGCCTCCAATTAGCCCCCATATGCCTCCAATTAGCCCCCATATGCCTCCAATTAGCCCCCATATGCCTCCTATTAGCCCCCAATTAGCCCCTATATGCCTCCAATTAGCCCCTATATGCCTCCAATTAGCCCCCATATGCCTCAATTAGCCCCCATATGCCTCCTATTAGCCCCATATGCCTCCTATTAGCCCCATAGACCCCATATGCCTCCAATTAGCCCCCATATGCCTCCAATTAGCCCCCATATGCCTCCTATTAGCCCCCAATTAGCCCCCATATGCCTCAAATTAACCCCATATGCCTCCAATTAGCCCCATAGACCCCATATGCCTCCAATTAGCCCCCATATGCCTCCAATTAGCCCCCATATGCCTCCAATTAGCCCCCATATGCCTCCAATTAGCCCCCATATGCCTCCAATTAGCCCCCATATGCCTCCAATTAGCCCCCAATTAGCCCCCATATGCCTCCAATTAGCCCCATAGACCCCATATGCCTCCAATTAGCCCCCATATGCCTCCAATTAGCCCCCATATGCCTCCTATTAGCCCCATATGCCTATTAGCCCCATATGCCTATTAGCCCCATATGCCTATTAGCCCCCATATGCCTCCAATTAGCCCCATATGCCTCCTATTAGCCCCATATGCCTCCTATTAGCCCCATATGCCTCCTATTAGCCCCCAAATATGCCTCCAATTAGCCCCCAAATATGCCTCCAAATGCCCCCATACATCTCCAATTAGCCCCCAAATATGCCTCCAATTAGCCCCCAAATATGCTTCCAATTAGCCCCATATGCCTCCTATTAGCCCCCATAATGCCCCCAGCAGCCACATTTTTTATAAAATTAAAAAAAAAAAACACTTACCTCTCCTGCTCCTGGACGGACTCCGCCTGCCATTTTCTCCCTCCTCAGTCGACTGTGCGTGCTCTAAACTGGCGCGCACAGCGTGAGGTCACAGAGCGACCTCACGCTGTGCGCAGCCCTGCACAGCCGACAGCCGAGGACCAGGAAGTGGTGAGTACAGAGCGTTCACCACTTCCTGGTCCTTCTGTACTAATGAGCGCTTCCTTAATGGAAGCGCTCATTAGTATTCACTCGGGGGAATCAGCGGGGGGGCACCTGGGGGGGCAAGGAACAACATAGGGGGGGCAATTGCCCCCCCTCGCCCCCCTCTAGCGACGCCACTAATTGAGAACATGGTTGTTGTTCAATAATAAAATTAATCCTCAAAAATACAACTTGCCTAATAATTCTGCACTCCCTGTAGTTACTAAAACAGACATGTTTGGGAAGGTGACAGGTGCTCTTTAACTATCAATTCATAGCTCACTTCGATTCAACTCTGCATGTGTTGTGAATGGGAAAGGTAAGAACAGAATGTGACCCCACTAACCATCCAGATCTGCTGATAACTATACTTGTTCCATTGAGAAAAATCTAACACATTTACAAAACAAATTTACAGTATGAGTTAAAATGTGTAACCCTTTCTACCCCGGGCCAATTTTCACCTTCCTGCCCAGGCCATTTTTTGCAAATCTGACATGTGTAATAACTTTGAAACACTTTTATTTATCCAAGCCATTCTGAGATAATTTTCTCGTGAAAAATTGTACTTCATGATGGTCATAAATTTAAGTCAATATATTTCACCTTTATTTATGAAAAAAAAAAATTTGCTAAATATTTAGAAAATTTCAATTTCTCTACTTTTAAAACAGAAAGTGATACCTAAAATAATATTTATTACTTAACATTCCCCATATGTCTACTTTATGTTGGCAACATTTTGTAAATGTCATTTTATTTTTTAGGATGTTAGAAGGCTTAGAATTTTAGAAGCAATTCTTAAAATATTGAAGAAAATTTCCAAAACCCACTTTTTATGACCAGTTGAGGTCTGAAGTCACTTTGTGGGGCTTACTTAGTGGATTCCCCCATAAATGACCCTATTGTAGAAACTAACTCCTCAAGTTACTCAAAACGGATTTTACAAACTTTGTTAACCCTTTAGGTATTCCACAAGAATTAAAGGAAAATGAAGATTACATTTCTAAATTTCACTTTTTTGACAGATTTTCCATTTTAATTAATTTTTTCTTTAACACATCGAGGGTTAAAAGCCAAACAAAACTCAATATTTATTACCCTGATTCTGTGGTTTACAGAAACACCCCACATGTGGTAGTAAACTGACGTAAGGGCACACGGCAAGGCGCAGAAGGAAAGGAGCGCCATATGGTTTTTGGAAGGCAGATTTTGCTGGACTGGTTTTTAGACACCATGTCCCATTTGAAGCCCCCCTGATGCACCTCTACAATAGAAACTCCCAAAAGTTACCCCATTTTGGAAACTATAGGATTAGGTGACAGTTTTATGGCTACTATTTTGGGGTACATATGATTTTTAATTTCTCTATATTACATTTTTTGTAAGGCAAGGTAACCAAAAAATGTCTGTTTTGGCACAGTTTTTTTTCTTTTTTACAACATTCATTTGACTGGGTAGATCATGTGCTATTTTTATAGAGCAGATTGTTAAAGATGCAATGATATCAAATATGTTCACTTTCTTTGTTTCTTTGTTTCAGTTTTACATAATAAAGCATTTTTGAAATGAAAAATATGTTTTTGTGTCTCCATTTTCTAAACGCCTTATTTTTTTTTTCTGCCAATCGTCTTGTGCGGAGGCTTGTTTTGATAATTTATTATTACACTTTATGGGGCAAGGTGACCAAAAAAATGGTAATTTTGCCACAGTTTTTATTTATTTATTTTACAACGTTCACCCGAGGGGTTAGTACATGTGGTATTTTTATAGAGCAGATCTTTGCGGACATGGCAATGCCTAATATTTATACTTTTTCCTATTTATTTCACTTTTACACAATACTAGCATATTTGAAACAAAAAAATGATGTTTTAAAAATGATGTTTCTCCATAGTCTGAGAGCCATAGCTTTTTTATTTTTTGACCGATTGTCTTTGGTAGGATGTTAATTTTTGCGGGATGAGGTGACAGTTTTCATCACAGTATCATTGGAACATATGCCTTTTTGATCGCTTGGTGTTGCACTTTTTGTGATGTAAGGTGACAAAAATGGCTTTTATGATGTTTATCAGACGGGGTGGATCATGTTATATATTTAAAGAGCCGGTTGTTACGGATGTGGTGATACCCGATATGTGTGTTTTTTATTTTTTATTTTCTATTTTTTATTATAAAATCAGGGGAAAGGGGCATTTTTTTCATTTTTTAACTTGAAACTTTTTTTTCATTAAATATTTTTGAAAATATTTTTTTTAACTTTATTTCTGACTTTAACTTTTGGGGGTCTGAACCCCCCTGCAATGCATTACAATACATCTGTATTGTAATGCATTGCCTGTTAGTGTATTACACAGAGTAATACACTAACAGGTTGCCTAGGAGACCCAGCCAGAGGCTGGATCTCCTGGGAACCCGTAGAAGGCAAGTCCTGATTAGAGTTGAGCGAACACCTGGATGTTCGGGTTCGAGAAGTTCGGCCGAACATCCCGGAAATGTTCGGGTTCGGGATCCGAACCCGATCCGAACTTCGTCCCGAACCCGAACCCCATTGAAGTCAATGGGGACCCGAACTTTTCGGCACTAAAAAGGCTGTAAAACAGCCCAGGAAAGAGCTAGAGGGCTGCAAAAGGCAGCAACATGTAGGTAAATCCCCTGCAAACAAATGTGGATAGGGAAATGAATTAAAATAAAAATTAAATAAATAAAAATTAACCAAAATCAATTGGAGAGAGGTTCCATAGCAGAGAATCTGGCTTCCCGTCACCCACCACTGGAACAGTCCATTCTCAGATATTTAGGCCCCGGCACCCAGGCAGAGGAGAGAGGTCCCGTAACAGAGAATCTGTCTTCATGTCAGCAGAGAATTAGTCTGCATGTCATAGCAGAGAATGAGGCTTCACGTCAGCCACCACTGCAACAGTCCATTGGCATATATTTAGGCCCAGCACCCAGGCAGAGGAGGGAGGTCCCGTAACAGAGAATCTGTCTTCATGTCAGCAGAGAATTAGTCTGCATGTCATAGCAGAGAATGAGGCTTCACGTCAGCCACCACTGCAACAGTCCATTGGCATATATTTAGGCCCAGCACACACACAGGCAGAGGAGAGAGGTCCCGTAACAGAGAATCTGGCTTCATGTCAGCAGAGAATCAGTCTGCATGTCATAGCAGAGAATGAGGCTTCACGTCAGCCACCACTGCAACAGTCCATTGGCATATATTTAGGCCCAGCACACACACAGGCAGAGGAGAGAGGTCCCGTAACAGAGAATCTGGCTTCATGTCAGCAGAGAATCAGTCTGCATGTCATAGCAGAGAATGAGGCTTCACGTCAGCCACCACTGCAACAGTCCATTGGCATATATTTAGGCCCAGCACACACACAGGCAGAGGAGAGAGGTCCCGTAACAGAGAATCTGGCTTCATGTCAGCAGAGAATCAGTCTGCATGTCATAGCAGAGAATGAGGCTTCACGTCAGCCACCACTGCAACAGTCCATTGGCATATATTTAGGCCCAGCACACACACAGGCAGAGGAGAGAGGTCCCGTAACAGAGAATCTGTCTTCATGTCAGCAGAGAATCAGTCTGCATGTCATAGCAGAGAATGAGGCTTCACGTCAGCCACCACTGCAACAGTCCATTGGCATATATTTAGGCCCAGCACCCAGGCAGAGGAGGGAGGTCCCGTAACAGAGAATCTGTCTTCATGTCAGCAGAGAATTAGTCTGCATGTCATAGCAGAGAATGAGGCTTCACGTCAGCCACCACTGCAACAGTCCATTGGCATATATTTAGGCCCAGCACCCAGGCAGAGGAGGGAGGTCCCGTAACAGAGAATCTGTCTTCATGTCAGCAGAGAATTAGTCTGCATGTCATAGCAGAGAATGAGGCTTCACGTCAGCCACCACTGCAACAGTCCATTGGCATATATTTAGGCCCAGCACACACACAGGCAGAGGAGTGAGGTCCCGTAACAGAGAATCTGGCTTCATGTCAGCAGAGAATCAGTCTGCATGTCATAGCAGAGAATGAGGCTTCACGTCAGCCACCACTGCAACAGTCCATTGGCATATATTTAGGCCCAGCACACACACAGGCAGAGGAGAGAGGTCCCGTAACAGAGGATCTGGCTTCATGTCAGCAGAGAATCAGTCTGCATGTCATAGCAGAGAATCAGGCTTCACGTCAGCCACCACTGCAACAGTCCATTGTCATAAATTTAGGCCCAGCACCCAGGCAGAGGAGAGAGGTCCCGTAACAGACAATCTGGCTTCATGTCAGCAGAGAATTAGTCTGCATGTCATAGCAGAGAATGAGGCTTCACGTCAGCCACCACTGCAACAGTCCATTGGCATATATTTAGGCCTAGCACACAGGCAGAGGAGAGAGGTCCCGTAACAGACAATCTGGCTTCATGTCAGCAGAGAATCAGTCTGCATGTCATAGCAGAGAATGAGGCTTCACGTCACCCACCACTGCAACAGTCCATTGGCATATATTTAGGCCTAGCACACAGGCAGAGCAGAGAGGTCCCGTAACAGACAATCTGGCTTCATGACAGCAGAGAATCAGTCTGCATGTCATAGCAGAGAATCAGGCTTCACGTCAGTCACCACTGCAACAGTCCATTGTCATAAATTTAGGCCCAGCACCCAGGCAGAGGAGAGAGATCCCGTAACAGAGGATCTGGCTTCATGTCAGCAGAGAATCAGTCTGCATGTCATAGCAGAGAATCAGGCTTCACGTCAGCCACCACTGCAACAGTCCATTGTCATAAATTTAGGCCCAGCACCCAGGCAGAGGAGAGAGGTCCCGTAACAGACAATCTGGCTTCATGTCAGCAGAGAATTAGTCTGCATGTCATAGCAGAGAATGAGGCTTCACGTCAGCCACCACTGCAACAGTCCATTGGCATATATTTAGGCCTAGCACACAGGCAGAGGAGAGAGGTCCCGTAACAGACAATCTGGCTTCATGTCAGCAGAGAATCAGTCTGCATGTCATAGCAGAGAATGAGGCTTCACGTCACCCACCACTGCAACAGTCCATTGGCATATATTTAGGCCTAGCACACAGGCAGAGCAGAGAGGTCCCGTAACAGACAATCTGGCTTCATGACAGCAGAGAATCAGTCTGCATGTCATAGCAGAGAATGAGGCTTCACGTCACCCACCACTGCAACAGTCCATTGGCATATATTTAGGCCTAGCACACAGGCAGAGCAGAGAGGTCCCGTAACAGACGATCTGGCTTCATGTCAGCAGAGAATCAGTCTGCATGTCATAGCAGAGAATGAGGCTTCACGTCACCCACCACTGCAACAGTCCATTGGCATATATTTAGGCCTAGCACACAGGCAGAGCAGAGAGGTCCCGTAACAGACAATCTGGCTTCATGTCAGCAGAGAATCAGTCTGCATGTCATAGCAGAGAATCAGGCTTCACGTCAGCCACCACTGCAACAGTCCATTGTCATAAATTTAGGCCCAGCACCCAGGCAGAGGAGAGAGGTCCCGTAACAGACAATCTGGCTTCATGTCAGCAGAGAATTAGTCTGCATGTCATAGCAGAGAATCAGGCTTCACGTCAGTCACCACTGCAACAGTCCATTGTCATAAATTTAGGCCCAGCACCCAGGCAGAGGAGAGAGGTCCCGTAACAGAGGATCTGGCTTCATGTCAGCAGAGAATCAGTCTGCATGTCATAGCAGAGAATCAGGCTTCACGTCAGCCACCACTGCAACAGTCCATTGTCATAAATTTAGGCCCAGCACCCAGGCAGAGGAGAGAGGTCCCGTAACAGACAATCTGGCTTCATGTCAGCAGAGAATTAGTCTGCATGTCATAGCAGAGAATGAGGCTTCACGTCAGCCACCACTGCAACAGTCCATTGGCATATATTTAGGCCTAGCACACAGGCAGAGGAGAGAGGTCCCGTAACAGACAATCTGGCTTCATGTCAGCAGAGAATCAGTCTGCATGTCATAGCAGAGAATGAGGCTTCACGTCACCCACCACTGCAACAGTCCATTGGCATATATTTAGGCCTAGCACACAGGCAGAGCAGAGAGGTCCCGTAACAGACAATCTGGCTTCATGACAGCAGAGAATCAGTCTGCATGTCATAGCAGAGAATGAGGCTTCACGTCACCCACCACTGCAACAGTCCATTGGCATATATTTAGGCCTAGCACACAGGCAGAGCAGAGAGGTCCCGTAACAGACGATCTGGCTTCATGTCAGCAGAGAATCAGTCTGCATGTCATAGCAGAGAATGAGGCTTCACGTCACCCACCACTGCAACAGTCCATTGGCATATATTTAGGCCTAGCACACAGGCAGAGCAGAGAGGTCCCGTAACAGACAATCTGGCTTCATGTCAGCAGAGAATCAGTCTGCATGTCATAGCAGAGAATCAGGCTTCACGTCAGCCACCACTGCAACAGTCCATTGTCATAAATTTAGGCCCAGCACCCAGGCAGAGGAGAGAGGTCCCGTAACAGACAATCTGGCTTCATGTCAGCAGAGAATTAGTCTGCATGTCATAGCAGAGAATCAGGCTTCATGTCAGCCACCACTGCAACAGTCCATTGGCATATATTTAGGCCTAGCACACAGGCAGAGGAGAGGTTCATTCAACTTTGGGTAGCCTCGCAATATAATGGTAAAATGAAAATAAAAATAGGATTGAATGAGGAAGTGCCCTGGAGTCCAATAATATATGGTTATGGGGAGGTAGTTAATGTCTAATCTGGACAAGGGACGGACAGGTCCTGTGGGATCCATGCCTGGTTCATTTTTATGAACGTCAGCTTGTCCACATTGGCTGTAGACAGGCGGCTGCGTTTGTCTGTAATGACGCCCCCTGCCGTGCTGAATACACGTTCAGACAAAACGCTGGCTGCCGGGCAGGCCAGCACCTCCAAGGCATAAAAGGCTAGCTCTGGCCACGTGGACAATTTAGAGACCCAGAAGTTGAATGGGGCCGAACCATCAGTCAGTACGTGGAGGGGTGTGCACACGTACTGTTCCACCATGTTAGTGAAATGTTGCCTCCTGCTAACACGTTGCGTATCAGGTGGTGGTGCAGTTAGCTGTGGCGTGTTGACAAAAGTTTTCCACATCTCTGCCATGCTAACCCTGCCCTCAGAGGAGCTGGCCGTGACACAGCTGCCTTGGCGACCTCTTGCTCCTCCTCTGCCTTGGCCTTGGGCTTCCACTTGTTCCCCTGTGACATTTGGGAATGCTCTCAGTAGCGCGTCTACCAACGTGCGCTTGTACTCGCGCATCTTCCTATCACGCTCCAGTGCAGGAAGTAAGGTGGGCACATTGTCTTTGTAGCGTGGATCCAGCAGGGTGGCAACCCAGTAGTCCGCACAGGTTAAAATGTGGGCAACTCTGCTGTCGTTGCGCAGGCACTGCAGCATGTAGTCGCTCATGTGTGCCAGGCTGCCCAGGGGTAAGGACAAGCTGTCCTCTGTGGGAGGCGTATCGTCATCGTCCTGCCTTTCCCCCCAGCCACGCACCAGTGATGGACCCGAGCTGCGTTG
Organism: Bufo gargarizans; assembly: GCF_014858855.1. Classification (NCBI taxonomy): domain Eukaryota; kingdom Metazoa; phylum Chordata; class Amphibia; order Anura; family Bufonidae; genus Bufo; species Bufo gargarizans. The sequence continues at coordinate 196,321,573 of NC_058085.1, read as the reverse complement.
GGTGCCACCCCGCTGTGACCATGCTTCATCCTCATCCTCCTCCACCTCCTCCTCATCCTCGTCCTCCTCGTCCTCCAGTAGTGGGCCCTGGCTGGCCACATTTGTACCTGGCCTCTGCTGTTGCCAAAAACCTCCCTCTGAGTCACTTCGAAGAGACTGGCCTGAAAGTGCTAAAAATGACCCCTCTTCCTCCTCCTCCTCCTCCTCCTCCTGGGCCACCTCCTCTTCCATCATCGCCCTAAGTGTTTTCTCAAGGAGACATAGAAGTGGTATTGTAACGCTGATAACGGTGTCATCGCCACTGGCCATGTTGGTGGAGTACTCGAAACAGCGCAACAGGGCACACAGGTCTCGCATGGAGGCCCAGTCATTGGTGGTGAAGTGGTGCTGTTCTGTAGTGCGACTGACCCGTGCGTGCTGCAGCTGAAACTCCACTATGGCCTGCTGCTGCTCGCACAGTCTGTCCAGCATGTGCAAGGTGGAGTTCCACCTGGTGGGCACGTCGCATATGAGGCGGTGAGCGGGAAGGCCGAAGTTACGCTGTAGCGCAGACAGGCGAGCAGCAGCAGGATGTGAACGCCGGAAGCGCGAACAGACGGCCCGCACTTTATGCAGCAGCTCTGACATGTCGGGGTAGTTGTGAATGAACTTCTGCACCACCAAATTCAGCACATGCGCCAAGCAAGGGATGTGCGTCAAATTGGCTAGTCCCAGAGCTGCAACGAGATTTCGCCCATTATCACACACCACCAGGCCGGGCTTGAGGCTCACCGGCAGCAACCACTCGTCGGTCTGTTGTTCAATACCCCGCCACAACTCCTGTGCGGTGTGGGGCCTGTCCCCCAAACATATGAGTTTCAGAATGGCCTGCTGACGTTTACCCCGGGCTGTGCTGAAGTTGGTGGTGAAGGTGTGTGGCTGACTGGATGAGCAGGTGGAAGAAGAGGAGGAGGAAGCCGAGAAGGAGGAGGTGGCAACAGGAGGCAAAGAATGTTGCCCTGCGATCCTTGGCGGCGGAAGGACGTGCGCCAAACAGCTCTCCGCCTGGGGCCCAGCTGCCACTACATTTACCCAGTGTGCAGTTAGGGAGATATAGCGTCCCTGGCCGTGCTTACTGGTCCACGTATCTGTGGTTAGGTGGACCTTGCTACAGATGGCGTTGCGCAGTGCACACTTGATTTTATCGGATACTTGGTTGTGCAGGGAAGGCACGGCTCTCTTGGAGAAGTAGTGCCGGCTGGGAACAACATACTGTGGGACAGCAAGCGACATGAGCTGTTTGAAGCTGTCTGTGTCCACCAGCCTAAATGACAGCATTTCATAGGCCAGTAGTTTAGAAATGCTGGCATTCAGGGCCAGGGATCGAGGGTGGCTAGGTGGGAATTTACGCTTTCTATCAAATGTTTGTGAGATGGAGAGCTGAACGCTGGCGTGTGACATGGTTGAGACGCTTGGTGACGGAGGTGGTGGTGGTGGTGTTGGTGGTACATCCCCTGTTTGCTGGGCGGCAGGTGCCAACGTTCCTCCAGAGGCGGAGGAAGAGGCCGAGGCGGCAGCAGCAGAATAGGCCGAGGCGGCAGCAGCAGAAGAGGTAGCAGGGGGAGCCTGAGTGACTTCCTTGGTTTTAAGGTGTTTACTCCACTGCAGTTCATGCTTTGCATGCAGGTGCCTGGTCATGCAGGTTGTGCTCAGGTTCAGAACGTTAATGCCTCGCTTCAGGCTCTGATGGCACAGCGTGCAAACCACTCGGGTCTTGTCGTCAGCACATTGTTTGAAGAAGTGCCATGCCAGGGAACTCCTTGAAGCTGCCTTTGGGGTGCTCGGTCCCAGATGGCGGCGGTCAGTAGCAGGCGGAGTCTCTTGGCGGCGGGTGTTCTGCTTTTGCCCACTGCTCCCTCTTTTGCTACGCTGTTGGCTCGGTCTCACCACTGCCTCTTCCTCCGAACTGTGAAAGTCAGTGGCACGACCTTCATTCCATGTGGGGTCTAGGACCTCATCGTCCCCTGCATCGTCTTCCACCCAGTCTTGATCCCTGACCTCCTGTTCAGTCTGCACACTGCAGAAAGACGCAGCAGTTGGCACCTGTGTTTCGTCATCATCAGAGACATGCTGAGGTGGTATTCCCATGTCCTCATCATCAGGAAACATAAGTGGTTGTGCGTCAGTGCATTCTATGTCTTTCACCGCTGGGGAAGGGCTAGGTGGATGCCCTTGGGAAACCCTGCCAGCGGAGTCTTCAAACAGCATAAGAGACTGCTGCATAACTTGAGGCTGAGACAGTTTCCCTGGTATGCATGGGGGTGATGTGACAGACTGATGGGGTTGGTTTTCAGGCGCCATCTGTGCGCTTTCTGCAGAAGACTGGGTGGGAGATAATGTGAACGTGCTGGATCCACTGTCGGCCACCCAATTGACTAATGCCTGTACCTGCTCAGGCCTTACCATCCTTAGAACGGCATTGGGCCCCACCATATATCGCTGTAAATTCTGGCGGCTACTGGGACCTGAGGTAGTTGGTACACTAGGACGTGTGGATGTGGCAGAACGGCCACGTCCTCTCCCAGCACCAGAGGGTCCACTAACACCACCACGACCATGTCCACGTCCGCGTCCCTTACTAGATGTTTTTCTCATTGTTATGGTTCACCACAACAACAAATATATTATTTGGCCCAATGTATTGTATTCAAATTCAGCGGGATATAAATTTGAGGCCTAGAATTTAGGCGCTGGGTGACCGGTATGGATTTAGTGACAGAATTAGACTTGGAAATGCACAGAAGCGTGTGTGTGTGAAGTTATTCTGAATGACCCAATGTGCACCTTGAATATTATATACCCTTTTAGGGATAGATTTCAAATAGCTCTGATATAGCAGAAACCACTAAATTATGAAATTGCTAAATTGGGAATTGTATTTCAACCCAGAACAAAAAATGTGCTTTGACGGACACTAAATAACTTTCCCAGCCACAACAGGACAGCGTTAACGAGAGATTTAGCAGGATATAAATTTGAGGCCTAGTATTTAGGCGCTGGGTGACCGGTATGGATTTAGTGACAGAATTAGACTTGGAAATGCACAGAAGCGTGTGTGTGTGAAGTTATTCTGAATGACCCAATGTGCACCTTGAATATTATATACCCTTTTAGGGATAGATTTCAAATAGCTCTGATATAGCAGAAACCACTAAATTATGAAATTGCTAAATTGGGAATTGTATTTCAACCCAGAACAAAAAATGTGCTTTGACGGACACTAAATAACTTTCCCAGCCACAACAGGACAGCGTTAACGAGAGATTTAGCAGGATATAAATTTGAGGCCTAGTATTTAGGCGCTGGGTGACCGGTATGGATTTAGTGACAGAATTAGACTTGGAAATGCACAGAAGCGTGTGTGTGTGAAGTTATTCTGAATGACCCAATGTGCACCTTGAATATTATATACCCTTTTAGGGATAGATTTCAAATAGCTCTGATATAGCAGAAACCACTAAATTATGAAATTGCTAAATTGGGAATTGTATTTCAACCCAGAACAAAAAATGTGCTTTGACGGACACTAAATAACTTTCCCAGCCACAACAGGACAGCGTTAACGAGAGATTTAGCAGGATATAAATTTGAGGCCTAGTATTTAGGCGCTGGGTGACCGGTATGGATTTAGTGACAGAATTAGACTTGGAAATGCACAGAAGCGTGTGTGTGTGAAGTTATTCTGAATGACCCAATGTGCACCTTGAATATTATATACCCTTTTAGGGATAGATTTCAAATAGCTCTGATATAGCAGAAACCACTAAATTATGAAATTGCTAAATTGGGAATTGTATTTCAACCCAGAACAAAAAATGTGCTTTGACGGACACTAAATAACTTTCCCAGCCACAACAGGACAGCGTTAACGAGAGATTTAGCAGGATATAAATTTGAGGCCTAGTATTTAGGCGCTGGGTGACAGGTATGGGTTTAGTGACAGAATTAGACTTAGAAATACACAGTAGCGGGTGTGTGTGAAGTTATTCTGAATGACCCAATGTGCACCTTGAATATTATATACCCTTTTAGGGATAGATTTAAAATAGCTCTGATATAGCAGAAACCACTAAATTATGAAATTGCTAAATTGGGAATTGTATTTCAACCCAGAACAAGAAATGTGCTTGAACGGACACTAAATAACTCGCCCAGCTACAGCACTAAGGACAGATTTAGCTGGATATAAATTTGAGGCCTAGTATTTAGGCGCTGGGTGACAGGTATGGGTTTAGTGACAGAATTAGACTTGGAAATGCACAGTAGCGGGTGTGTGAAGTTATTCTGAATGTCCCTATGTGCACCTTCAATATGATCTACCCTTTTAGGGATAGATTTCAAATAGCTCTGATATAGCAGAAACCACTAAATTATGAAATTGCTAAATTGGGAATTGTATTTCAACCCAGAACAAAAAATGTGCTTTGACGGACACTAAATAACTTTCCCAGCCACAACAGGACAGCGTTAACGAGAGATTTAGCAGGATATAAATTTGAGGCCTAGTATTTAGGCGCTGGGTGACAGGTATGGGTTTAGTGACAGAATTAGACTTATAAATACACAGTAGCGGGTGTGTGTGAAGTTATTCTGAATGACCCAATGTGCACCTTGAATATTATATACCCTTTTAGGGATAGATTTCAAATAGCTCTGATATAGCAGAAACCACTAAATTATGAAATTGCTAAATTGGGAATTGTATTTCAACCCAGAACAAGAAATGTGCTTGAACGGACACTAAATAACTCGCCCAGCTACAGCACTAAGGACAGATTTAGCTGGATATAAATTTGAGGCCTAGTATTTAGGCGCTGGGTGACAGGTATGGGTTTAGTGACAGAATTAGACTTGGAAATGCACAGTAGCGGGTGTGTGAAGTTATTCTGAATGTCCCTATGTGCACCTTCAATATGATCTACCCTTTTAGGGATAGATTTCAAATAGCTCTGATATAGCAGAAACCACTAAATTATGAAATTGCTAAATTGGGAATTGTATTTCAACCCAGAACAAGAAATGTGCTTGAACGGACACTAAATAACTCGCCCAGCTACAGCACTAACGACAGATTTAGCTGGATATGAATTTGAGGCCTAGTATTTAGGCGCTGGGTGACAGGTATGGGTTTAGTGACAGAATTAGACTTGGAAATGCACAGTAGCGGGTGTGTGAAGTTATTCTGAATGACCCTATGTGCACCTTGAATATTATATACCCTTTTAGGGATAGATTTCAAATAGCTCTGATACAGCAGAAACCACTAAATTTTTAAATTGCTAAATTGGGAATTGTATTTCAACCCAGAACAAAAAATGTGCTTTGACGGACACTAAATAACTTTCCCAGCCACAACAGGACAGCGGTAACGAGAGATTTAGCGGGATATAAATTTGAGGCCTAGTATTTAGGCGCTGGGTGACCGGTATGGATTTAGTGACAGAATTAGACTGGGATATGGCCAAAAAATAACCACACTATTGCTGGTTAAATGCACTTGGTGATGGGCGCAGCTTGCCCCTGATGTAGTATATGGCCAAAAAATGAACAGACTATTGCTGGTTAAATGCACTTGGTGTCACAGCTTGACCAACCACACTACTGAGGGTTAAATGCACTTGGTGACGGGCGCAGCTTGCCCCTGATGTAGTATATGGCCAAAAAATAAACAGACTATTGCTGGTTAAATGCACTTGGTGTGACAGCTTCACCCTGATGTAGGCTTTAGCCAAAAAACAACCACACCATTGAGGGTTAAATGCACTTGGTCGCAGCTTGTGCTGGCGCACCACAAGACACAAAATGGCCGCCGATCACCCCAGAAAAATGTGACTGACAAACGGTCTGGGCAGCCTAAAAACAGTGAGCAATTGAGGATCAGCAGCTCAATGATCCACAGCTGCAGATCGATCAGTTAATCAAGTCCTTTGGAGGAGTTAATCTGCCTAATCTCGCCCTACTGTCGCAGCCGCAACCTCTCCCTACGCTAATCAGAGCAGAGTGACGGGCGGCGCTATGTGACTCCAGCTTAAATAGAGGCTGGGTCACATGGTGCTCTGGCCAATCACAGCCATGCCAATAGTAGGCATGGCTGTGATGGCCTCTTGGGGCAAGTAGTATGACGCTTGTTGATTGGCTGCTTTGCAGCCTTTCAAAAAGCGCCAAGAAAGCGTCACAAAAGCGCGAAGAAAGCGACGAACACCGAACCCGAACCCGGACTTTTACGAAAATGTCCGGGTTCGGGTCCGTGTCACGGACACCCCAAAATTCGGTACGAACCCGAACTATACAGTTCGAGTTCGCTCATCCCTAGTCCTGATGCCATGCAAGGCATTGGGCAGCCTTTGCACGGCATAGGGCTGCCTTCTCACCCATCAGGTCCCTGCCACAGCAGCGTGGGGACCCCGTGGCTCCTTCACCCGCAGCAAACCGCTTCTATGTTGCGGTCAGCACTGACCGCGGCATAGAAGGGGTTAATGCACTGGCATCAGTGTGTTCACCTATGCCGGCGCATACGGCTAACGGGAACAGCTGGTCCTGCACCCGCCCAATCAGCACGCCGTAATAGTACTGTGCTGGGCGGCAAGTACTATTACAGCGCTGGGCGGGAAGGGGTTAATACATTTATATCATGACCGGCGTGCCTATCACATACGTGACACAAAGGGAGGGAAGGCTCTGTCCAAGGGAGAGGGAAAGGTGGTGACCCCTATCTCACCTTGAGGCTGGCACCTGACTGCCCTGACGTCCAAAGACGGGTTCCTCACCCGTACGCCGATCGCGTGCCTAAAACCCTGGCTTTCCCTAAGATGAGCCCTAGATAGTGAATAGGGCGGTGGGAACACTAGTCCGCACCACTAACTCTAAAGGAAAACACCAAGGGGAGGACAGACAATACAGACAACATATAATCCCAGGTGGGCGACAACAGAAGACAACAAAAAGCCCAACAGGGATCCGGAGGGTAACACTCTGGAACAACAACCAGGATTCACAGCTCCAGTGGGTCAGTATAGAAGTCCAGGCAGGAAGCTCTATATCTGGCAACCAGAGAAGTGGGAGAGGAGAATATAAGGAGATTGGGAGTGACAGACAAGAAACAGCTGAGGAGGAGAAGCTACGGATCCCTGAGTGAGACAAAAAGGATAGTAAGGCAAACACAGAAAACTATCATTAAGAAACAGCGTGATCTTTAGACATAGAGTGCGCAGCCACCCGCTGCGACTTCCTGACCCCGGGTACAATGGAGTCAGACGTCGCTCTTGACACCCTCGTGACAATTTATTAGGGAAGATTTATCAAGACTGATGTAAAGGAAAACTGAGCCTATAGCAACTAATTAGATTCCACCTTGAATTTTCCAAAGGAGCTCTGAGAAATTAAAGGTGGAATCTGATTTAACCCTGCATAATCTTCTAAAGGGGGTTTCTGTGTAGGAACTAGCAGATGAAGCAAATTTGACTTTAGCTGTTTTCCCAACAGACCTATGTGATACCAATATACCAGGTAGGGCTTATTCAAACGAGCATTGTTCCCATCCTTGTGCTGTCCGAGTGTAGAACACTCACTGAGACCACACACTGACCCATAAGGCTACCTGCAGACAGGTGCAGGTGAACACACATAAGATCCGCCCAGATTTCTGTGCAAATTTATGAACGTTTCTTCAGCATATCCACAAAATTCACAATTTATATTGCAGTTTTTGGTGAAGATTTGATGCTTTGCCGCAGATCTTACTCTTCCATTGAAAAGGGTGAAATCTAAAACCAAAATCAAAATCAGACATGCTGTTTAATTTGAAATCTGTGCAGCAGGTCAATTTCCACACGGTATTGTGGTATTTACACAAGTATCCAGTAATGTGTGCAGGTGGCCTTATAGACAATGGGCCAATTCACATTGGTTTGTGCAGAGAAAAACAGATTTAGGTCAGATTTTGAAGCAAGACTGCCCATTCAAGTGCATTATAAAAACAGACAGCTAGTGTCCGACTGGAGTGTCTAGGACAAATATTACCTTCTCACACAGCAGCAAGATGCTACAAAATGATTGATTATGAGGGTTCCTGCAGGGACTTTGAGAAGACAGGTCCCTAGGCAAAGAAGATGATGGCTGGCCTTCTTCTGTACGTAGAAGTCACCTCAGCCACATGACACCATCTATAATTATAAACTGGGTAGTGTGCTAAATAACATACCCAGTTTTACATGAACATAGGCCGGAGTGCTGTATGCCTTCTATCTATAAGTGGTGCAGTTAGTCTACTGTATCATGTGCCACTTGTGCATTGGGTGGGGCACTAGGGGCCCACCTTGCTGAGGGGCCAATCGGGGGATTTACCTGTCCCCTGTGGGACAGTCCAAGCCTGCAGACAGCTCATGGATGACAACCATGAGCAGTATATCAGCATGCTATACAATACTATACTATACAGAAGGCAAGGCTTAGAGGCAGGTATTGTTGCAACGTTATAACCTTAAATGATAACTACATTATTAATGGGAGATGTTGCAAGCAAATTAACATATGTATTGTCTTGTTCTCTGGTTTTTATGCAGCAGTTATGTATATGAGGTGACATATTTAGTGAGAAAAAATGGGAGAGGTGAAGGACGAGCTATTTATTTAGCATTTTGGATTTTCTGCAGAGCTCATTTATCTAGCAACTGTAAAATGTATTTTTTTCACTAAATTTGCTGCAGTGATTTTCTGTCCAGTCATGGTACAGAGATTGCAAGCCAGGCTTTAAAAGCAGCAGAAGATACCACAGCAAATTATACAGCTTGTCCCTACCATGTCTCTGTCGCAGTGAGGATAACTTTATCACATCTTTATGATTAGAAGCTGGAATGTCTCTAAACTCATTAGTGTTAAGAAAAAGAGGGTCAGTCAGCACATCCCAATGCTAAGTCATTAGTGTTAGACACCCAAGTGAATGTTTATTTACTCTGCATCTTTGCCATTCGACCCAGATTCCGATCAAACAAGCATTGCTGCAACATCCATTATATCTGATGTACACTCTCTCGTGTCCATGGCATCCTATTGCATCTGATTCCACATAAAAGATAGGTGCAAGCAGGGGCATAGCTAAAAGCTCATGGGCCCTAGTGCAAGAGTTCAGCTTGGGCCCCCGTCCCTCAGTGCTTGTTGGAAAGGGGCAGGGGAGCACATAGCCTTCCTGCTGCCTGAGGCAAACATTGAAAGGGCACCCCCTCATGCCAAATTCTTGACCTAACCCCTTCCCTCCAGCCAGAGGTGTAAATTGTCCAGCATGCACTTTCTATAATGCCAGTATCTTATGTGGCACAAGGGTCTTTGGGCCCCCTCAGGCTCCTGGGCCCGGTAGAGACTGCTACCTCTGCACCCCCTATAGCTACGCCCCTGGGTGCAAGCATTTTACAAGTCCGGAACCCATTTTACTCTCTGTAACAAAATGGCTGTTACCAGACAAACCTGTCAAGGAAAAATTAACTACCTGTTTTAAATCTGATGCAAAAGTGTTTTATCCATGCAGAAATGCAGTAAATGTTACACTATGACCTAGCCAAGATGAACCTTTCTTACACTGCAAATGTACAGAAAAAGAGCAATACTATTAAGCCAAACTTGTAATTTCTTACCTAACAGTTTAATACTTGATATTAAAGGGGTATTTCAGTAATTTCAAGTTATTCCCTATCTACAGAATGGGGGCATAAAGATTGGATCTGTGGGAGTCCTACTGCTGGGACTATTTACAGTAGATTCAGCTGCTGAAACTCAAGAAAAGACTGGTATTGGAAGAGAAATCTGCACATGTCGACCATACACAAGGAACAAAGGAGTTTTTCCAGTTGACTCACTAGGATGATTTTTGCAAGAGAACTCCATCCATAGGAGCAATGGAACCCAGTCGTCATGGAGTACAGAAGTGAAATGTCTCAAACAGTTAACTAGTTCGGTTAATGTGTTCCACTTGGCAGTTGGATTGTGAATCTTAGGCTGAGGAAAAGCCCAATGTGACATCAGATGTTTACAGCAGAAGGGAGGCCAGACAGAGACACAAAATGAGCCATCTTAGAAAACATATTATAACGACCACTGCCCAAACTACTGTGCATCCCAAGGAAGTCCATGTTAAAATCAATAACATTGTGCAGCCTTGGAGCATCAGGTAACGTTAGCGAGAGCAAGAGACTTGTAGGTTTTTGTTTAGAGGTCTTATTCTGGGCAAAGCTGGTACAAGAAGCTCCAAAGTCCTTGATATCCCCAGAGATCATACGATATGCATTCGGAAAGCCTTCAGACCCTTTGACTTTTTGTTATGTTGCTGCTATGTTTTCCCCTATCAATCCGCACTCAATACCCTATAATGAGAAAGTACAAAGAGAATTTTTTTTTTCATGAACATAAGTATTTAGACCCTTTGCTTTGTCACTTTAAATTTAGCGCCGGGGGCCTCCGATTTCTCTTGATCATCTTTGAGATGTTTCTACACCTTCAGTAAACCTGTGGAGAATTCAGTTGATTGGACATGATTTAGAAAGACACACCTCTGTATCTATAAGGTCTGACAGCTGACAATGCATATCAGAGCTAAAAACATGCCATGAGAAGGAGGCAGGATTGTGTGGAGGCACAAATCTGGAAAAGTGTAAAACATTTTTGCTGCATTGAAAGTTCCCAAGAGCACAATGGCCTTCATAATTCTTAAATGGGAGAAGTCTGAAGTAACCAGGCCACCCCACCAAACTAAGTGACTCAATGGTCACTTTGGCCGAGCTCCTAAGATCCTGCATGCAGATGGGAGAAACTTCCAGAAGGTCAACCTTCACTGCAGCAATTCACCAATCTGGTTGGGCTTTATGGCAGAGTGGCCAGAAAGAAGCTTCTCTTTAGTAAAAGATACATGAAAGCCCACCTGGATTTTGCATAAAAGGACTCTCAGACTGAGAAGCAAAATTTTCTTTTTGGCTTCAATTCTAAGCGTTCCGTCTGTTGAAAACCAGACAATGCTCATCACAGCCCACTGCCATCCATACAGTGAAGTGTGGTGGTGGCAGCATCATTCTGTGATTTTTATTTTCTTGCAGCTGGGACAAGGAGACTGGTAAGGGTTGAGGGAAAGCTCAATGGAGCAAAGTACAGGGATAGTCTTAATGAAAACTTGATCCAGAGTGCTCTGAACCTCAGAATGGACAAAAGGTTCACCTTCTGAAAAGACAGTGACCCCAAAAACACAGCCAGGACAATACAGGAGTGACACTGCGAATATCCTTGAGTGGCCCAGCCAGAGCCCTGACTTGAACCCAATTGAACATCTCTGGAGAGCTCTAAAAATGGCTGTCCACTGACAGTCCCCATCCAACCTGACGGAGCTTGAGAGGATATGGAGGGAAGAATGGCAGAAAATCTCCAAATCCAGGTGTGCAAACATTGTGGAACATATACAAGTAGACTGCAGGCTGTAATGGTTGCCAAAGGTGCTTAAACCAATTACTGAGTAAAGGGTCTGAAAACTTATGTCATGCAATATGTTAGTTTTTCCTTTTCAATTTGAACATTCTGTTTTTATATTGTCATCATATATTGAGTGCAGAAGGATGGAGAAAACCTAATGTTTTATTTTATTTTAGCACAAGGACATGAAATAGCAAAACTAAGCATTTGAAAGCCTTCCAAATGCATTGTAGGCCACCAATAACGTTGAGAGATCAAAGAGGCTGTTCTGCGGAGACCAGGGTGCTAACCAGAACTTGTTTCCTTTTTGCTTCAGTGACATATCTCTTGCCAGGTGGAATGTCCTTAAGCCAAACAGGGGCAACAGAAATTATTAGGGCATAATAAATGATGTGCTGGGGCTCTTACACCTAGTCAGCACGTTTACCAAAACTAGACTCAGGACAGCATAGTTTAAACAAGTACAAAAACTTTTATTGGACATACATTAATAAAAACATACATCTCCATATATATGAATAAGCAGCACGAAGCTACACAGGATAATACTAACGGATCTGTTGTAAGAAAAGTAACTATGAATAGTCCCAGACTGTGCAGGAAGTATCCAAACACAGACCACAATCAATACAATACAAAGTGCATAGTGCTTATTGTAAACAATGATAAAGGGAAAATACATATATAAATACAGACCACGTCCTCCCGGATCCCTACACGTGTTTCGCGTTTTGCTTCCTCAGGGGATACTGATGGTGTGTGTTGCTTGTTCCTATATAGTCTGCCAATTGATTGGAATAAAAATCACCTGGGCTTCAGGAAGAAAACCGGAAGTGAGGTGCGTTCCACGCTGGAACGCACCATCACTTCCGGTTCGGTCGATGTCCGGACATCCGATTTCTACATGATTAATAATTGCGTTTGTAATATGGCCCATCCTAACGTCTAAACACAGGAGTTAAAGCACTGAACAGTCGGGATGTAGGAGGAGGCGGCAGGCAGAGGCGCGGGGGAAGCTGCCCCACATACAGGAACCGGATGTACAACATGCGGTCCACAGTGGAACGCATCGCCCGCATTACCTAGTCAGCACGGTTGAATGAGCAAGAAAGGCCATTGGATTTGATATTCTTTTCATCAGGGTGAAATGAAGAACAAAATCAAATAGAGCTGTTCCCAATGTAATAGTTATGCTTTGCAGGGGAAAAGACCGCAGATGACCATCTCACCAGAAGATCCATTCTAGGTAAAGAGAACTCTGGCTCCGATGGAGGATGCATCCACATCTATGAAAAAACGCTTTGAGACATTTGGGCGATAAAAAATTGAGGCAGTGAAGAAGGTCAGCTCAAGCAACTGGAACCTGGATTCTATCTCAGGTGTCCCCACACTGGCTTTAATTCTTTTTCGAAAGAGTACTGAGATAGGGACAGTTAGAGAAGAGAAGTGAGGGAAGAATTGCCTGCAGTATGTTAGCATGGTGGCCCATCCTAGCCGCTCTCCCACGCGAGCCTGAGTACTGCCTTAATCACCCTCCCGTGTCCTGCCCAGCGGCCCAGACTCATTGCACTTACTCTTTCTCCCCCATAGTGGGCACTGCCACCAGAGTCTAACTTTTCTCCTGCAGGCCACAGCCTGTACTTCTTTGCCTGGTGTGTTTTACCCTTCCGTAGGGTGCATGTCCTAATTCATCCCCAACCTATGTCTGTCTGTCTCAGGGTATATAAGGTGCCTTCCTCAGTGGGAGGGTGCCTGCGCATTAGGATGTTTAGCTTGCTAGTTCCAAGTGACGGTTTCATTTTCCTGTTTGTCTGTCCATACTTTTGCCTTTGTGCTGACTTTTCCCTGTTAACCGATTTTGATCCTCTGCTGCCCAACCAAACATTTTTCTGTGTACCGTGTTTACCCTTTATTGCTGCCCTGACCTTGGACTAGTTTCATGAATTCACAAAAACTCTGCCTGATCCGTCGAAGCATCCGTGGATCAGCTCCGATTCACCCTTAGTTACACATAAAGGAGGGCATCATACACACGCTTTAAAAATTATGATTGATGGCCTGCTGGTGACTCTCAAAAACATTAGGAGCAAGGGCCTGCTGATCTGACCATCTAAAACATTATGGGCGGTGGCTTTCTGCCGCTTTGGTGACTCTAGTTAACCTGGGGCCGATGGCACGTCCCCATGACGGCGACGATCCATTCGGATGTGTGGCCTATCAACTTTTGATGCAATTGTCAGCTCAAAACCATTGTAAACTATGGGTAACGTGGAATCAGTGTTTGATTCTGGAGTGAGAGCCTTAGAAACGGCTACCACATCCAAGGAAGGCAAGCGGGTGGCGTGCAAATCACACACTCCCGACTCGTGGAGGTAGTGACAATAAATAACAATACAGGACTCTTAAGATGCCCTGTTATCGGAATGAGTAACTGCTATGGCTACCACATCCAAGCAAGGCAGCATGCGCGCAAATTACCTAATAGGTATAATTAGCTGAGGGCCTGCAGGTGAGCTGACCCTTTAACCACCTCAGGACCGCCGTACGCAGGATTGCGTCCTGCCGGCGGTCCTGCTCTTCTGGGTGGACGCATATACGCGTCCTCCCGCGAGAGCCGAGATTTCCTGTGAACGCGCGCACACAGGCACGCGCGCTCACAGGAACGGAAGGTAAGCGAGTGGATCTCCAGCCTGCCAGCGGCGATCGCTCGCTGGCAGGCTGGAGATCCGAATTTTTTAACCCCTAACAGGTATATTAGACGCTGTTTTCATAACAGCGTCTAATATACCTCCTACCTGGTACTCTGGTGGTCCCTTTTGTTAGGATCGACCACCAGAGGACTCAGGTAGCTCAGTACAGTCGCACCAAACACCACACTACACTACACCCCCCCCCGTCACTTATTAACCCCTTATAAACCCCTGATCACCCATGATCACCCCATATAAACTCCCTGATCACCCCCCTGTCATTGATCACCGCCTTGTCATTGATCACCCCCCTGTCAGGCTCCGTTCAGACGTCCGTATGATTTTTACGGATCCATGGATACATGGATCGGATCCGCAAAAAGCATACGGACGTCTGAATGGCGGGTGATCACCCATATACACTCCCTGATCACCCCCTGTCATTGATCACCCCCCTGTCATTGATCACCCCCCTGTAAGGCTCCATTCAGACATCCGCATGATTTTTACGGATCCATGGATACATGGATCGGATCCGCAAAACACATGCGGACGTCTGAATGGAGCCTTACAGGGGGTGATCAATGACAGGCGGGTGATCACCCATATACACTCCCTGATCACCCCCCTGTCATTGATAACCCCCCTGTAAGGCTCCATTCAGACGTCCGCATGTGTTTTGTGGATCCGATCCATGTATCCATGGATCTGTAAAAATCATGCGGACGTCTGAATGGAGCCTTACAGGGGGGTGATCAATGACAGGCGGGTGATCACCCATATACACTCCCTGATCACCCCCTGTCATTGATCACCCCCCTGTCATTGATAACCCCCGGTCCTTGATAACCCCCCTGTAAGGCTCCATTCAGACGTCCGCATGTGTTTTGTGGATCCGATCCATGTATCCATGGATCCGTAAAAATCATGCGGACGTCTGAATGGAGCCTTACAGGGGGGTGATCAATGACAGGCGGGTGATCACCCATATACACTCCCTGATCACCCCCTGTCATTGATCACCCCCCTGTCATTGATCACCCCCCTGTAAGGCTCCATTCAGACGTCCGAATGATTTTTACGGATCCATGGATACATGGATCGGATCCGCAAAACACATGCGGACGTCTGAATGGAGCCTTACAGGGGGTGATCAATGACAGGCGGGTGATCACCCATATACACTCCCTGATCACCCCCCTGTCATTGATAACCCCCCTGTAAGGCTCCATTCAGACGTCCGCATGTGTTTTGTGGATCCGATCCATGTATCCATGGATCCGTAAAAATCATGTGGACGTCTGAATGGAGCCTTACAGGGGGGTGATCAATGACAGGCGGGTGATCACCCATATACACTCCCTGATCACCCCCTGTCATTGATCACCCCCCTGTCATTGATAACCCCCCTGTAAGGCTCCATTCAGACGTCCGCATGTGTTTTGTGGATCCGATCCATGTATCCATGTATCCGTAAAAATCATGCGGACGTCTGAATGGAGCCTTACAGGGGGGTGATCAATGACAGGCGGGTGATCACCCATATACACTCCCTGATCACCCCCTGTCATTGATCACCCCCCTGTCATTGATCACCCCCCTGTAAGGCTCCATTCAGATGTCCGCATGATTTTTACGGATCCATGGATACATGGATCGGATCCGCAAAACACATGCGGACGTCTGAATGGAGCCTTACAGGGGGTGATCAATGACAGGCGGGTGATCACCCATATACACTCCCTGATCACCCCCCTGTCATTGATCACCACCCTGTAAGGCTCCATTCAGACGTCCGCATGTGTTTTGTGGATCCGATCCATGTATCCATGGATCCGTAAAAAAATCATGCGGATGTCTGAATGGAGCCTTACAGGGGGGGTGATCAGTGACAGGGGGGTGATCACCCTGATCACCCCCTGTCATTGATAACCCCCCTGTAAGGCTCCATTCAGACGTCCGCATGTGTTTTGTGGATCCGATCCATGTATCCATGGATCCGTAAAAAATCATGCGGATGTCTGAATGGAGCCTTACAGGGGGGGTGATCATTGACAGGGGGGTGATCACCCTGATCACCCCCTGTCATTGATAACCCCCCTGTAAGGCTCCATTCAGACGTCCGCATGTGTTTTGTGGATCCGATCCATGTATCCATGGATCCGTAAAAAATCATGCGGATGTCTGAATGGAGCCTTACAGGGGGGGTGATCAGTGACAGGGGGGTGATCACCCTGATCACCCCCTGTCATTGATAACCCCCCTGTAAGGCTCCATTCAGACGTCCGCATGTGTTTTGTGGATCCGATCCATGTATCCATGGATCCGTAAAAAATCATGCGGATGTCTGAATGGAGCCTTACAGGGGGGGTGATCAGTGACAGGGGGGTGATCACCCTGATCACCCCCTGTCATTGATAACCCCCCTGTAAGGCTCCATTCAGACGTCCGCATGTGTTTTGTGGATCCGATCCATGTATCCATGTATCCGTAAAAAATCATGCGGATGTCTGAATGGAGCCTTACAGGGGGGGTGATCAGTGACAGGGGGGTGATCACCCTGATCACCCCCTGTCATTGATAACCCCCCTGTAAGGCTCCATTCAGACGTCCGCATGTGTTTTGTGGATCCGATCCATGTATCCATGGATCCGTAAAAAATCATGCGGATGTCTGAATGGAGCCTTACAGGGGGGGTGATCAGTGACAGGGGGGTGATCACCCTGATCACCCCCTGTCATTGATAACCCCCCTGTAAGGCTCCATTCAGACGTCCGCATGTGTTTTGTGGATCCGATCCATGTATCCATGTATCCGTAAAAAATCATGCGGATGTCTGAATGGAGCCTTACAGGGGGGGTGATCAGTGACAGGGGGGTGATCACCCTGATCACCCCCTGTCATTGATAACCCCCCTGTAAGGCTCCATTCAGACGTCCGCATGTGTTTTGTGGATCCGATCCATGTATCCATGGATCCGTAAAAAATCATGCGGATGTCTGAATGGAGCCTTACAGGGGGGGTGATCAGTGACAGGGGGGTGATCACCCTGATCACCCTGATCACCCCCTGTCATTGATAACCCCCCTGTAAGGCTCCATTCAGACGTCCGCATGTGTTTTGTGGATCCGATCCATGTATCCATGGATCCGTAAAAAATCATGCGGATGTCTGAATGGAGCCTTACAGGGGGGGTGATCAGTGACAGGGGGGTGATCACCCTGATCACCCCCTGTCATTGATAACCCCCCTGTAAGGCTCCATTCAGACGTCCGCATGTGTTTTGCGGATCCGATCCATGGATCCGTAAAAATTATACGGACGTCTGAATGGAGCCTTACAGGGGGGTGATCAATGACAGGGGGGCGATCAGGGAGTCTATATGGGTGATCACCCCCCTGTCATTGATCACCCCCCTGTCATTGATCACCCCCCCCCCCCGGTAAGGCTCCATTCAGACATTTTTTTTGGCACAAGTTAGCGGAAATTTTTTGTTTGTTTTTGTTTTTGTTTTTTCTTACAAAGTCTCATATTCTACTAACTTGTGTCAAAAAATAAAATCTCACATGGACGCACCATACCCCTCACGGAATCCAAATGCGTAAACATTTTTAGACATTTATATTCCAGACTTCTTCTCACGCTTTAGGGCCCCTAAAAAGCCAGTGCAGTATGAATACCCCACATGTGACCCCATTTCGGAAAGAAGACACCCCAAGGTATTCCGTGAGGGGCATATTGAGTCCATGAAAGATTGAAATTTTTGTCCTAAGTTAGCGGAAAGTGAGACTTTGTGAGAAAAAAACTAAAAAAAATCCACTAACTTATGCAAAAAAAAAAAAATTCTAGGAACTCGCGATGCCCCTCATTGAATACCTTGGGGTGTCTTATTTCCGAAGTGGGGTCACATGTGGGGTATTTATACTGCCCTGGCTTTTAAGGGGCCCGAAAGTGTGAGAAGAAGTCTGGGATCCAAATGTCTAAAAATGCCCTCCTAAAAGGAATTTGGGCCCCTTTGTGCATCTAGGCTGCAAAAAAGTGTCACACATGTGGTATCGCCGTACTCAGGAGAAGTTGGGCAATGTGTTTTGGGGTGTCATTTTACATATACCCATGCTGGGTGAGAAAAATATCTTGGTCAAATGCCAACTTTGTATAAAAAAATGGGAAAAGTTGTCTTTTGCCAAGATATTTCTCTCACCCAGCATGGGTATATGTAAAATGACACCCCAAAACACATTCCCCAACTTCTCCTGAGTACGGCAATACCAGATGTGTCACACTTTTTTGCTGCCAAGGTGGGCAAAGGGGCACATATTCCAAAGTGCACCTTTCGGATTTTGCAGGGCATTTTTTACACATTTTGATTGCAAAGTTCTTCTCACACATTTGGGCCCCTAAATTGCCAGGGCAGTATAACTACGCCACAAGTGACCCCATTTTGGAAAGAAGACACCCCAAGGTATTCCGTGAGGGGCACGGCGAGTTCCTAGAATTTTTTATTTTTTGTCGCAAGTTAGTGGAATATGAGACTTTGTAAGGAAAAAAGAAAAAAAAAGAAAAATCATAATTTTTTCTTTTTTCCTTACAAAGTCTCATATTCCACTAACTTGCGACAAAAAATAAAAAATTCTAGGAACTCGCCATGCCCCTCACGGAATACCTTGGGGTGTCTTCTTTCCAAAATGGGGTCACTTGTGGCGTAGTTATACTGCCCTGGCAATTTAGGGGCCCAAATGTGTGAGAAGAACTTTGCAATCAAAATGTGTAAAAAATGCCCTGCAAAATCCGAAAGGTGCACTTTGGAATATGTGCCCCTTTGCCCACCTTGGCAGCAAAAAAGTGTGACACATCTGGTATCGCCGTACTCAGGAGAAGTTGGGAAATGTGTTTTGGGGTGTCATTTTACATATACCCATGCTGGGTGAGAAAAATATCTTGGTCAAATGCCAACTTTGTATAAAAAAATGGGAAAAGTTGTCTTTTGCCAAGATATTTCTCTCACCCAGCATGGGTATATGTAAAATGACACCCCAAAACACATTCCCCAACTTCTCCTGAGTACGGCAATACCAGATGTGTCACACTTTTTTGCTGCCAAGGTGGGCAAAGGGGCACATATTCCAAAGTGCACCTTTTGGATTTCACCGGTCATTTTTTACACATTTTGATTGCAAAGTTCTTCTCACACATTTGGGCCCCTAAATTGCCAGGGCAGTATAACTACCCCACAAGTGACCCCATTTTGGAAAGAAGACACCCCAAGGTATTCTGTGAGGGGCATGGTGAGTTCCTAGAATTTTTTATTTTTTGTCGCAAGTTAGTGGAATATGAGACTTTGTAAGAAAAAATAAAAAAAATAAAATCATCATCATTTCCGCTAACTTGTGACAAAAAATAAAAAGTTCTATGAACTCACTATGCCCATCAGCGAATACCTTAGGGTGTCTACTTTCCGAAATGGGGTCATTTGTGGGGGTTTTCTACTGTTTGGGCATTGTAGAACCTCAGGAATCATGACAGGTGCTCAGAAAGTCAGAGCTGTTTCAAAAAGCGGAAATTCACATTTTTGTACCATAGTTTGTAAATGCTATAACTTTTACCCAAACCATTTTATTTTTTTGCCCAAACATTTTTTTTTTATCAAAGACATGTAGAACAATAAATTTGGCGAAAAATTTATATATGGATGTCGTTTTTTGGGCAAAATTTTACAGCTGAAAGTGAAAAATGTCATTTTTTTGCAAAAAAATCGTTACATTTTGATTAATAACAAAAAAAGTAAAAATGTCAGCAGCAATAAAATACCACCAAATGAAAGCTCCATTAGTGAGAAGAAAAGGAGGTATAATTCATTTGGGTGGTAAGTTGCATGACCGAGCGATAAACGGTGAAAGGAGTGTAGTGCCGAAGTGTAAAAAGTGCTCTGGTCATGAAGGGGGTTTCACCTAGCGGGGCTGAAGTGGTTAAAAGATTTGAGTTGTGGGCCTGCTGGTGAGCTGAGGTGGAACCGACAAACCCAACTTAATTTTGATGGCTGCATTAATCTGCAGGTGACCTCCTCATGCTGCCATCTCCACACCTTGTCACCTTGCCACTCATTTTTATCACCATGCTGCTGCTGCTTAAAAGGCCTTAAACTGATCACCAGGCCCACAATTTAATTAAGGTTTTAGAATCGATAAACCCAACTTGCTTTTGTGGGCTGCATCAGTGGCGTAGCTAGAAATGACTGGGCCCCACAGCAAATTTTTGAATGGGGCTCCATCCCACAGTAGTTTTTTAGCGACCCCTTCCTTTCATACCGTCCCCATTCCTGTGGCTAGCAAATATCACTCTCTCAGACCAGGGCCGGCAGCTGTTCCATCCGTTTTATATACTGTCACTGTATATAATTTATTTGTGTAATACTGTTCAGGGGGCCCTGACCAAATCCTTTAGTCCTCCTCCTCCTGGATGGGCCCCTTCTGGGTCAGGGCTTCAAAGCTGCAGCTTCCCCTGCTTCCCCTATAGCTATGCCCCTGGTCTGCATTTATCTTCAGGTGAACGTTATACAGTGGCCTTAGTCTTTTTATCCAGCCATTATGTGGCCTCCTCATGCTGCCATCTCCACACCATGTCACCTTGCCACTCATTTTTATCACCATGCTGCTGCTGCTGATGCTGCTTAAAAGGCCATAAACTAATCACCAGGCCCACAATCGAATTAAGGTTTTACGCACAAAACCAAAGTAATAAATCGATTTTATAGGAAAGAATTTAACATTCTTTCCTATATATTTGCTTGTATGTAAAGTGCAAGTGCTGCCAAAAATTACAAGGAAGAGGCACAGGTAATATTTAGTGTTAGGACCCGTCTTACAGAGATCGCCTTGATGTTCGGCAGATGGGCTCAAATGGTTTTGTACAAAATGCATTTGCCAAGCATCTCACTTTATAAATAGGCATAGCATTAGCACTATAATATTTTTAGTGACTATGGCATTATTGTACTTTATCTGGTCTGCAGGGTGCTGCTGCATTATCTTTTTTTCTCTACACCAGCAGCACTAAATACACGCTCAGACAAAACGCCAGCACCTCCAAAACGTAGAGCGCCAGTTCGTGCCACGTATCTAGCTTGGACACCCAGTAGTTGTAAGGCACTGAGGGATCATTGAGGACCCTGACACAGTCTGCTATGTAATCCTTCACCATCTTCCAAAATTTTTCTCTCCTTGTGGCAGTAGGCTGCACATCAGGGTGAGGGTGCTGGTGGAGTGTCATAAAACTGTCTCAGGCTTTAGAGATTGTTGCCCTGTCTCTGTTGGAACTGCTGTGTGTTCCCCTTGTCCCCCTCCTTGGTTGGCCAAGGAAGTACGAACTCTGCCGCCAACGTTGTCAGATGGAAAATTTTGGAGCAATTTTTCAACAAGGATCTTCTGGAACTGCACCATTTTGCTCATCATCTCCACCAGAGGAATGAGAGCTGAGAAGTTCTCTTTGTAGTGGAGGTCGAGAAGGGTGAATTTGTGTTGCTTAAAATGCGTATAACGCGCGGGTCGTGGGAAAGGCAGCCTAACATAAAGTCAGCCATGTGTGCCAACAGGCGAGACTTCGCTGTCGTGATCAGGAGGATCACTCCCAATCTCCTCATCCTCTTCCTCCTCTTCTGCCCACCCACACAGAACAGATGGAATTAAACTTCCATGGGTACTACCCTCTGTAGCTGAGGCAACCGTCTCCTGCTCCTCCTCCTCTTCAGCCTTCAATTCGTGCTGAGAAGACGAACTGAGGGTTGTCTGGCTATCATCAACCTGTATAATGTCTTACCCCATTTCCACCTCTTCCATGTACAAAGCATCGCCCTTAATTGTGAGCAGTGAGCGCTTGAGAAGACAAGAGAAGTGGGATGGTGACGCTGATAATAGTGTTATCGCCGCTCACCATCTGTGTTGATTCCTCAAAGTTGCGTAAAACTGACGCAAAACTAAAGACAGAGTTCAGGGATCCATGCCCACTCCTCGCTTGTGAAGAGCGGAAGCTGACTGGAAAGGCAACAACCATGTTGCAGCTGGTATTCCACTACTGCCCTCTGCTGCTCACAACACCTGGCCAACATGTGGAACGTGGAGTTCCAGTGCGTGCTCACGTTGCACAACAGCTGGTGAGCTGGCAATTTCAAGCGCTACTGCAGCATTGACAGACTGGCTGAAGCTGTCGGTGACTTGCGGAAATGTGCACACATGCGGTGCACCTTCACCAGTAGCTCAGTTAAATTGGGGTATGCTTTTAGAAACCGTAGAACCACAAGGTTGAATACGTGGGCAAGGCATGGGATGTGTCTAAGTTTGCCCAGTTCCAAAGCCGCCACCAAGTTATGGCCATTATCAGACACAACCATGCCTGGTTCTAGGTTGAGTGGTGAGAGCTACAGCTCAGTATGGTCTCTTATCCCCTGCCACAGCTCTGCAACAGTGTGCTGTTTGTCACCTAGGAAGTTCAGCTTCAGCACGGCCTGTTGCCGCTTTCCCACTGCAGTGCTACACTGCTTCCAGCTACCGACTGATGACTGACTGGTGCTGCAATCGGATAATTCGAAGGTGGAGCAGGAGAAGTGGGGGTTGGAGCCACTAACATAGGTGGTGGTGGAAACACTGATGGAATTGGGGCTCGCAATCTTTGGCTTCGGTAGCTCCTGTGCCATCCCAGGGTACGAATTGTTCCCGGCCTCCAAGACATTCACCCAGTGTGCCGTCAGGAAATGTAGCGTCCCTGGCCGAAAGCACTTGTCCATGTGTCCGTGTTTAAGTGGACCTTCCCAGTGACTGCATTGGTTAGGGCATGTGTGATGTTAAGGGACACATGTTGGTGTAAGGCTGGCATGGCACAACTTGAAAAATAGTGGCGGCTGGGGACTGCGTAACGAGGGTCGGCCGCCGACATCAGGCTGCAGAAGGCCTCACTGTCCACAAACCAAAATGGCAACATTTCCAGGGCCAGTAATTTTAGTGCTGTGGCCTGTGGGTGGGTAGCTGGGTATTTGTGTTTTTGTTCAAATGCCTGGGGTAATGACATTTGGACTCTGCGCTGGGACAGGGAAGTGGATGTGGTCGCTAATGGTGCTTGTGAAGGTCCAGATGCAGGGCGGGAGACATCTGGGCCTGCGTCTTGGACAAAGGATTGGCCAGCATGTAACACAGGGGAAGAGGAGGCAGTGGTGTGACCCACAGACACAGATTGTGGACGCAGGTGTTCGGCCCACCTATTAGGGTGCTTTGATGCCATATGACGGATCATGCTGGTGGTGGTGAGGTTGCTAGTGCTCATGCCCCGGCTCATTTTGGTGTGGCACAGGTTGCAAACTACTATTATTTTGTCTTCCACACTTTCCTCAAAAAATCGCCATACTGCCGAAAACCTACCCCTTGGCAAGGGAGATTTATGCAAGGGGGTGCTCCGTGGAACTGTTGCAGGCCTGTTCAGTGGTGCCCGCCTTCTACCTTTTGCCACCCCACTGCGTCTTCCAACCTGTTGCAGTGCCGCAGATTCCTACCCCTCTGTACTGCTCTTCTCGCTCGACTTGTTGCCACCTTCCCAGGTTTGGTAAGTGACCTCGTCGTCCTGCACCTCCTCTTCCACTTCCTCACTCTGATCATCCTCCTGATTTGTTGACCTAACCACAACCTCAGTGATTGACAACTGTGTGTCATCCTCTTCCTCAACCTCTTGAGACAGTAATTGCGATTGAGTCATTGGCAACTGTGTCTCATCATCATCCACCTCATTAAACACTAATTGCCTTTCACCAGCATCATGTTCCTGTGACTCTGATGCTCAAGAGGTTGGGAATGAGGGCACAAGATCTCAGGTCCCTCTTTAAGCATGCTTGGCGAGAGGGCCAAATCAATTAATGGCGATGAAAAGAGGTCCTCAGAATATCAGATTGTGGGATCACTTGTTTGGCCAGACTGTAAATAATGGGAGGAAGGAGGATCAGGGTGAGGATTGTGTGGACCAGACTCCTGGCTACTGAGACTGGACTTGGTGGAAGACAGGGTGGTGCTTAACCGACTGGAAGCACTATCTGCTGCAATTCAACCGACTGGGACATGAAGCTAGGTATCTTGGATGATTTTATTTTCTTGTGCTCTGGCAAAAGGAACAGTTTCAACGTGCCATGGGCCACGGCCTCACCTTGCACCATCAGCATCACGCCCACTTCCCCGTCCCTTAATGCTCGCCTTCTTCATATTAAATGTTATATGCACGCTTGACACACAAGATGTGACACGGATGCCATTCAGGCATTACTGGAGTGGGGACGTCCTCTACCAGACCCCACTTTACAGTAGGTTTGAGGCCATATGGAAATGCCTGCATTTTGCAGATAATGCAGCATGTCCCCCATAAGGTGATCCTGCCTATGACAGCCTGTACAAAATCACACCGTTCATTGATCACTTTGGGGCCAAATTTGTGGAGGCCTATGTACCTGGAAGGGAGGTCACGGTGGATTAATCTCTCATTGCTTTCAAGGGGAGACTTATTTTCCGCCAGTATGTTCCCTCTAAGCGGGCAAGGTATGGCGTGAAGCTGTACAAACTTTGTGAGAGAACCTCAGGGTACACTTACAAGTTTCGTGTGTACGAGGGCCGAGATTGCCGTATTCAACCTCCAGAATGTCTCCCCACTCTGGGTGTTAGCGGGAAACTTGTGTGGGACCTTTTGCACCCACTGCTAGATAAAGGTTACCACCTATACGTAGATAACTTTTATACTAGTGCCCCCTTGTTCCAGTCCCTCGCCTCCAGATCCACGCCCGCTTGTGGGACCGTGCAGAAAAATCAACTCGGCCTCCCTAGCCACCCCCCTCCAGGTACCTATCCCCCGGGGTGAGACCCGTGCCCTTATCAGTGGAAACCTGTTGCTGGTCAGATCTAAGAACAAGAGGGATGTCCTTGTACTGTCCACAATTCACGGCATCACCCCTGTCCCTGTGCAAGGTACCACGGCAACGGTCCTCAAGCCCCATTGTATCATCGACTACAATCGGTATATGGGAGGAGTTGATCTCTCTGATCAAGTACTCAAGCCATATAATGTCATGCGCAAAACCCAGGCATGGTACAAAAAAGTTGCGGTCTACTTGGTACAGGTTGCCTTGTACAACTCTTTTGTGCTGTCCCGGAGCGCTGGCAACACAGGGAAATTCCTGCAGTTTTATGAGGCAGTCCTCAAGGCCCTGATCTTTTCTGACCAGGAAAGAGCAGGCCGGAGTACCTCGGGAACTGGAGGCGCCAAGATCGTCCCTGGCCAACACTTTCCAGGTGTGGTCACCCATACTGGAAAGAAGGGACGGTCCCAAAAAAAGTGCAGAGTGTGTCACAGGAGGGGGATACAGAAGGACACCACCACTCAGTGTGGCACATGTCCCGATCATCTGGGCCTCTGCATTGACGGTTGCTTCAGGGAGTACTACACTTCCATGGAGTACTAAATTTATAATCCCCTTTCCCAATTTTAATTCCATTTAGCCACTGACAATCGGAAAAAAACTATGGTTCTCAGACTTGAGACACTAAAACCCCAATTTTTTTTTCAAAAATATTATTTTGTAAAACTAAAGTAAATAAAAAAAATTATAAATATTAGGTATCGCCGCATCCGTAAGAATCTGCTCTATAAAAATACCCCATGACCTAACCGCTCAGA
This sequence comes from Bufo gargarizans, assembly GCF_014858855.1. Classification (NCBI taxonomy): domain Eukaryota; kingdom Metazoa; phylum Chordata; class Amphibia; order Anura; family Bufonidae; genus Bufo; species Bufo gargarizans. Next base: position 196,295,705 of record NC_058085.1, on the reverse strand, counting down.
TGAACACGGTCAAAAAAATTAAATAAAAACGGTGCCAAAACAGCTATTTTTTGGCAAACTTTCCATTTTAAACAGTTTTTTTTTCCAGTAACAAAGCAGGGATTGACAGTCAAACAAAACCTAATATTTATTAACCTAATTCTGCAGTTTACAGAAACACCCCATATGTGGTTGTAAACTGCTGTATGACCAAACGGCAGGGCGCAGAAGGAAAGGAACGCCGTATGGTTTCTGGAAAGCAGATTTTGATGGCCTTTTTTTTGGCACCATATCCCATTTGAAGAACCCCTGATGCACCCCTAGAGTAGAAACTCCATAAAAGTGACCCCATCTAAGAAACTACACCCCTCAAGATATTCAAAACTGATTTTACAAACTTTTAGGTGTTCCTCAACAGTTTATGGCAAATGGAGATTAAATGTCAGAATTTCTATTTTTGGTAACCTTTAGTATAGAGCAACCAAAAATCATATGTACCGTAAAAATAATCCCAACAAAACTGCCACCATATCCCGTAGTTTCTTAGATGGGGTCACTTTTATGAAGTTTGTACTCTAGGGGTGCATCAGGGGGGCTTCACATGGGACATGGTGTAAATAAACCAGTCCAGCAAAATCTGCCTTCCAAAAACCACACGGCGCACCTTTCCCTCTACGCCCTACCATGTGTCCGTACAGTAGTTTATGGCCACATATGGGGTGTTTCTGCAAACTACAGAATAAGGGCAATAAATATTGATTTTTGTTTGGCTGATAACCCTTGCTTTGTTACTGAAAAAATTGATAGAAATTGAGAATTTGCCCCAAAATTGTAATTCTAAAATTTCATCTCCATTTGCCAATAACTCTTGTGGAACACCTAAAGGGTTAACAAAGTTAGTAAAATCAGTTTTGAATAACTTGAGGGGTGTAGTTTCTTAGATGGGGTTACTTTTATGGCGTTTCTACTCTAGGGGTGCATCAGGGGGGCTTCAAATGGGACATTGTGTAAATAAACCAGTCCAGCAAAATCTGCCTTCCAATCGTTGGTTTCTAGTGGGTTATACCAGGGTGCCAGCACATTGCTGGCACCCTGGTATAAACGGCTGACATTGTTGATGCGATGTCAGCCGTTTAACCCTTTCCATACAGCGGTCCGTACGGACCGCTGTATGGAAAAGGTTAACAGCGCAGGGAGCTCCCTCCCTCTCCGATCGGGGGGCTGCTGTGCCTTTGCAGCCCCCCCGATGGAGAGGGAGAGAGCCCCCCGAAGCTCCGTCCTCACCCTTCCCCGTCTGCCACAACTTCGCAGACGGGGAAGGGTGAGGACGGGGCTTCGGGGGGCTCTCTGGGGGCTCTCTCCCTCTCCATCGGGGGGGCTGCAAAGGCACAGCAGCCCCCCGATCGGAGAGGGAGCTCCCTGCGCTGTTAACCTTTTCCATACAGCGGTCCGTACGGAAAGGGTTAAACGGCTGACATCGCATCAACAATGTCAGCCGTTTATACCAGGGTGCCAGCAATGTGCTGGCACCCTGGTATAACCCACTAGAAACCAACGATTGGAAGGCAGATTTTGCTGGACTGGTTTATTTACACAATGTCCCATTTGAAGCCCCCCTGATGCACCCCTAGAGTAGAAACGCCATAAAAGTAACCCCATCTAAGAAACTACACCCCTCAAGTTATTCAAAACAGATTTTTACTAACTTTGTTAACCCTTTAGGTGTTCCACAAGAGTTATTGGCAAATGGAGATGAAATTTTAGAATTACAATTTTGGGGCAAATTCTCAATTTTTATCCATTTTTTCAGTAACAAAGCAAGGGTTATCAGCCAAACAAAAATCAATATTTATTGCCCTTATTCTGTAGTTTGCAGAAACACCCCATATGTGGCCATAAACTACTGTACGGACACATGGTAGGGCGTAGAGGGAAAGGTGCGCCGTGTGGTTTTTGGAAGGCAGATTTTGCTGGACTGGTTTATTTACACCATGTCCCATGTGAAGCCCCCCTGATGCACCCCTAGAGTACAAACTTCATAAAAGTGACCCCATCTAAGAAACTACGGGATAAGGTGGCAGTTTTGTTGGGATTATTTTTACGGTACATATGATTTTGGGTTGCTCTATACTACAAGGTTACCAAAAATAGAAATTCTGACATTTAATCTCCATTTGCCATAAACTGTTGAGGAACACCTAAAAGTTTGTAAAATCAGTTTTGAATATCTTGAGGGGTGTAGTTTCTTAGATGGGGTCACTTTTATGGAGTTTCTACTCTAGGGGTGCATCAGGGGTTCTTCAAATGGGATATGGTGCCAAAAAAAAGGCCATCAAAATCTGCTTTCCAGAAACCATACAGGCGTTCCTTTCCTTCTGCGCCCTGCCGTTTGGTCATACAGCAGTTTACAACCACATATGGGGTGTTTCTGTAAACTGCAGAATTAGGTTAATAAATATTAGGTTTTGTTTGACTGTTAATCCCTGCTTTGTTACTGGAAAAAAAAAACTGTTTAAAATGGAAAGTTTGCCAAAAAATAGCTGTTTTGGCACCGTTTTTATTTAATTGTGGCAACAGGACGCCTGCTCAGGCGTCCTGCTGTCCATGGTGCTGAACAGATCTATGCTAAAAGCATAGATCTGTTCAGTGTAAGTAAAATACAGTACAGAATCCTTTATAGGTTCTGTACTGTATTATACAGACATCAGACCCACTGGATCTTCAAGAACCAAGTGGGTCTGGGTCAAAAAAATAAAAAATAAAAAGAAAAAAGTTAAGATTAAAAAAAAACATTTATCATGAATAAAAATTAAAAAAATAAAATACGGAGACTTCCGGTTCCGGGTCCAACATGGCAAGTCGCGCTGAGTAGGAGCTCTGCTGACGCCCGCTAACTAAAAGTCTGATCCCCCAGCATACCGGGCCTGACAATAGTCAAAGTCCGGGCCTATCACTCAGGGACTATCTCCGGTTTCATATGGACCGGTTTCTGATCACAATGGGGGGAAAAAACAAGCAGAAAGGACAGACTATAGGTACCAGGTCTCAGTCGGTGGCGCGAAACCTGGTCGACATGGCCACTCAAGAATCTCTTGCAGAGGAACCGCTGTCTCAAACAGGAGATGAAGCCGCAGAAGATCTCGAGCATGGAGACGAGCTTATGGTCGACTACAAGCGGCTGGCTCTAGAAGTTGCGGCGCACATTTTACCTGATCTGCAAGACTCTCTCGCTACGACTGTGACTGCCTCCCTGACGCAGATTCACCACGACCTGGTCGAGCATGGCCGCCGTCTCACTGAGACTGAGGGGAGAATTGCGGCGATTGAAGATGACCAGGGACAATACCGAGCAGAATGTTCCAGACTCCAGCAGGAGAATAAGAGGATTCTAATGAAATTAGATGATCTGGAGAACCGCTCAAGACGGAACAATTTGCGGCTAGTGGGGGTTGCTGAATCTGTACCATTTCATGAGCTAGTGAAATTATGTGAACAAGAGCTTCCCCAGGCACTAAATCTCTCTATACAATGTAAAGTTGAGAGAGCCCATCGGATTGGCAGACCACCGTCCCCAGCAGGAAGGCACAATCGGGAATCGGCGTCACAAGGGCCGTTAAATCAAAGGCCAAGACAAGTGATTGTATGCTATCTGGACTACTCAGAGAAAGCAGCCATACTAAGAGCCTATAAAAATATTAAAGCACCCCTGATGCTAAGAGGATCCAAGACACTGTTGTTTGAGGATTTCTCAGCAGAGGTTACCAGGAAGAGGCGTGAATTTTCCTCAATATGCTCTGGTCTCTATAAAGCGCAAGTGAAATTTGCTCTGATATACCCAGCGACATTGAGGGTCCATGATGCAGAGGGGAACATAGATACTTTCCAGGATCCGGCAGAGGCGAGAAGAGCCTTGCAACACGTCCTTCGTTCTGAGAGAGATCGTTCGCCGAGGGAGGATGACAATTTTGGGAGACGCTCATCCCAGCGAGAGTCAGGTCAGTGAGTGAGGAGATCGGTGAGGATATCGCCGGACACACTCCTGATTCGCGACAGGAATGTCACGAACTTATGGCCTGGTCAGAAAGACATATAATGAAGATTACAGTTTTTGGAGCTGTTTAAATACTAGACATTCTGGATATCTTGGCTGTAATCGCTATGTGTTATTGGGACGCCTGTTGACCTGGATGCCTAGAGAATATTTTTTTTTTTTTACTTTTATCCCTTTTACAAATGTTCTTTACAAATGTTTTTTCACTATGCTTATAGATCATACTCAGGGCTAAAGTTAGAGTTAAGACTACACTTTAACATATTGTCTCAGCGGGATGTTGAGGGCAGTTGTGAGGCTGTGTTGGGAAGAAGTGAGGTCTGAATGTGTTAATATAAGGATTGTTTTGGGGGGGGGGGGTCTGGTTGTGTTATGGGGGGGAAGGGTTTATAATCTCAGATACTGGATAACTTGCTTATGAAGGGAGGGATGTATACTATTACAAATGTCCGTTTTAATGCTCAAAAATGGTCCAATTGGTTACATGGAATGTAAAGGGGTTGAAGTCACCCCACAAACGGATCATGGTATTGCGTCATCTGAAAAGGTTGCAGGCAGACGTTGCTCTACTGCAAGAAACCCACTTAGGAAGGAATGATTTTCAACGGATGTGTCGTCTATGGGTGGGCCAGGTAATTGGGTCGCCGGCAGTTGGTTCTAAGGGGGGCGTTGTGCTTTTGATTCATAGACGCCTACAATGTAATATTTTGGATACCACAGAGGATGGCGAGGGTAGACTTCTCCATGTGAGATTACAATTAGGAACTGAGATTCTGAGTATATATAACGTCTATGGACCAAATGATAACAATTCTGCCTTTTTTTAATAACCTAAGCCAATTGGTTCTGCAAGATACAACGTCATTATGCTTGGTAGCGGGTGATATGAATACAGTGATGTCGGTCAAGGAAGATAGACGTAGTATTTCACAATGTCAGCCCAAATTTAGACAGAGGGATCGGGTTTTAGATAAAGTAGTCAGGGATTTGCGTCTGTATGATGCATGGAGGGCCACTCATCCAGAGGGAAGAGAATTCACTCATTTTTCCCAACCACATAATTCCTGGTCACGTACTGACTACCTACTAGTTTTGGAGCCACTATTACAGCGTACAATTACAACGGAAATAGGTGACTTGGTAGTTTCAGACCATTCTCCAGTGATCATGGAATTTTCAAAGTCCATACCTAGAGGTAGTGACTTCATATGGAGGTTTCCATCAGACTTGACAACTAATGAGAATTTTGTGGAGATGATGACTCACTGGTGGATGGAATACTGGAATGAAAATTCTCCCTCCAGCGACATCCAATTAGCATGGAGGGGGGGAAGGCAGTGATAAGGGGCAGGATAATAGCACATGTTACTAGCTGGAAGAAAAAGATAAATGACAGGCTGAAAGAACTTACCGAAATACTCAGGAAATCTTACACACAATTTATTTTGAAACCCTCCACGTCCAATAAATCCCTATGGGTGAAAGCCAAAGAGGATCATGATAGTTGGCTTAGGAAGAGAGAGGAACTAGAGGGGAAAAGGAGGGAAGCAAAATATTACAGGTATGGAAACAAGGCGGGAAAGCTTTTAGCAAACCTAGCAAAGGGATTTAAACCCTCCAATCAAATAACAGCAATAAAAGGCAAAACAGGTAGCCTGCTCACAAAGCTCAAACAAATAGTGGACACGTTTAAGACGTTCTATTCCGAGTTATATGCTTCCACCATGAATCCAAATGTCCAAGGAAAGCCATGGTTGGATACCTTATCCTTACCGTCAGTATCCCGAGACGAGTTGGAGGTTCTGAACAGCCCAATAACGGAGAAGGAAGTTCAGAGGGTCATTGGGAATTCCAGTAATGGTAAGGCGCCGGGGCCAGATGGGTTCACTAATGAATTCTACAAAGCACTAAATCCTAAAGTTGCCCCGGTACTAGTGACAGTATATAATAAGATCTTACAAGGGCAGGAAATACTGCAAGATATGAACACAGCATACATTAAAGTCCTACCGAAAGAGGGTAGGGATGGTACCTTGCCTTCTTCATACCGTCCAATATCTCTGATCAATAACGACTTAAAATATATCTCCAAGATTTTGGCAGATAGGCTGGCCAGCTTTCTACCTAGACTTATCTCACTGCATCAGGTCGGTTTTGTCAAGGGCAGGTCGGCCACCACTGTGGTCATAAGTTTAAGTTCAGTTTGTCTTTGTGTGATGTTCGGTTTATGTTTTCTTGTTTATTTCTGTGCTGCCATGTATCTGGGTTCCGGTGTGTGGATGAGTTTGTGCTGACTTCCGTTTGCTATTTGTGGACTTCAGCTTTCCTGCACACGGATCCAGTCAGCAGGGCTGTGGCAGGTGGCTGGAACTAGTGCAGCACCTGCCATATACATAGGTTTGCATTCGTGTTCCCCTTTTCCCTGCAGCTTGGCCATTGGGACTCCTGCTCCTCCCTGTCTTGGAGGAGTGGGTTGTCCTACTCTGTTCTCTAGGTCAGGGCCGACTTGAGGGCTTGTAGGGACTATTAGGTTCCAGCGTATGAGCCCTCCTACCATCAAGGTCGGCTCATACTGACAGGAGACAGGGTCAGCGTTAGGGACGCACTAGGAGGTGACCTGCTCCCTAATGCTGTGGTCCTGGCCAAGCAGCGACCGGACATCCTCATTCATCGCACGGCTGAGGATTTCCCCCATCCTCAGCCGTGACAGTATGACCACAGTGGTGGTTCTCACAGGCAGATCAAATACACAGGAGGCTGCTCCAGCTAGCAGGGTTGAAGCAACCTACTGAACCCTGCAAGAGACTCAGGCTATATAGGCCAAAAGGCCACACCCACCGGTCAACCACACCCAGTGACATCACACACACTGGGAAGGAAGTTAACCCTTCCAGCACACAGAAGGGAAAACACACATATAAGGGGAAGTGCACACAAAACATAATACACCGTGCACACAACACACACACCTAACAAAAAGGGAGTCAGGTGAGACCGCATGCCAGGGCAGCAAGCTGCCTAGCGACGCTCAAGCTGCTCTGCTGCAAAATACCACGCTAGTTGCCTGCGGCAACCACAAGTGAGGCCACACACCAGCGGCCCTCACCCATGGTTGAATACCCATACAAAACCGCAGGCAACCGCATGCGGTCAAGGAGTCACGGTCATGGGCATGGCCGTGACATATTGGTATCAGATCTCAGATTATCAAACACGCACTATTTGCGGATGATCTTTTACTATTTCTATCGCAACCACAGTCTGAACTCCCTATCGTGTTCAAACTGCTCGAGGACTTTCGTTATCTGTCAGGGTTTAAGATTAATAAATCCAAATGTGAATTGTTGATCCTATCCCATCTAGCGACAGGACATCGATAATGCTAAATAACGTCCCAGTTAAGATTGCGGATCCGTATATTAAATATTTGGGCATAAAGATTGGAAGGACACCTGATACTCTATATTCACTTAACTATCCCCATCTATTTAAAAAAATTACTACGGAACTTCTCCATTGGTCGAAGTTACCCATCTCAATGCTAGGTAGGTGTTCTCTAGTTGAGCTTCAGCAAATTATTATACCCTATGCAGACGTTACCCATTCTTCTGAAACACAAAGACATCCAAAACCTCCAGAAAGCGTTTAGGGAATTCATTTGGAAATCTAAAAGGAGTAGGATAGCGATGAGGACGTTGTGTAGGCAAAAAGATAGAGGTGGGGTGGGATTTCCAGACATCCAGAGATATAATTTGGCCAGTCTACTGAGGCATGGAGTAGACTGGATACATAATACTTCACACTACTCAGCCATACAGGTTGAGAGGGAAATGGCGCGTCCCTGGGGTCTTGCTGCCCTCGTTCATACCAAATATGCACAACTGCCCAGCAACATTAAGCATAGTGTATTATTTAGAGACACGATAGCGGCGTGGAAAACGGTAAGAAAAATGTTCAACCTTCCCTTTCAAATATCTAAAGGTATGCCACTCTGGGATCATCCAGAATTTAAAGCTTATGGCATTAATGCTCAATTTGTTAAATGGAAAGACAAAGGGATAACCATAGTAGATCATATTTGGAACCGAGAAAGTGGCACATACTTCACTTTTCAAGAATTGAGGTTGAAATATCAATTGGAGACATCTCAATTCTTGGCATACCGACAGTTGATGTCATTTATGTCTACTAGAGCCAGGGATTTGTCCAGTGAGTTTTCGACCAATGCTTTTGACTCTCTCTTGCTTTCAGCAGGATCGAAGAAGGATCTGTCAACCATCTATGGCCTTTTAGGAGATTTTGATTCTAAGTTGGGGGATGGCTCACTTTTTAAATCCTGGCTCAAGTTCTTCCCAGATATGATACTTCCGGATCAGCTTCTGGATGGCTGGAACCTTATTAGGAAAGTAATAGGGAGTGAATTATGGAGGGAAACATATTTTAAACTCATGCACAGGGCAATATATGGTTTTCATTTAACGAAATCAATCTCCCAAATGGCAACAGAAAAGTTGACACATTGCCCTAAATGTAATACACCAAATACCGATGTCACACATGGAATGTGGGAATGTCCTTCGATACAAATCTTCTGGAAGGCCCTCTTGAATGAGCTAAACACGAAGGGTGACTTGAAACTAACAATGAATCCAGAAATTATACTGTTCCATATTGGGAGGGATGAAGTACTTCCGAAGATCCCACCAGCTTTTCATATCTTACTTTTAGCTGCAAAGAGATGTTTGTTAAATCATTGGTTGGTTCCAAAGGTGCCGAGTATAGGAGAGGTAATTCAGCAGACTAATAACTGTCTGGTTTTAGAAAGGATAGAAACTGAACAAAGAAAAACGAAACTCACGAAACCGTTCTTCAAAAAGTGGAGAAAATATATGGAAGCATTCCTACTAGACCAGGATATTGTCATGCACGTTAGGCCGTTCATATATACAGAGTGGTACTTGAAATTAGGGGCATCAGATAAATGGTACCAGATTCATGCGAAAAGTGTCTCGCAATTGTAGACAGTGAGAAGTTAGATTTGAATATGTCCTGTGTATTGGATTCCAATAGGTACATAGTAATAGGTACATGTTTTAACGAAACTCTGATAACACAAGTGAGTGTCGGAGATGAAGGGGGGAGGGGGGGGGAGGGGGAGGGAACATGTTGGGAGGTTATAAAAAAAATGAAAAGGTATGGAATGATCAGAAATGTCTTCAACATGTGTCAGATTATGACACTATGTACTGTGAAAGCTATGCATGTTATTCTAAATTTATATTGAGAGTTGTTTCTCTTTTACTGGAAGATTGTATCGATCCATACTTTTCAATAAACAGAAGTTTACAAAAATAAATAAAATAAATACACTACACATATTAGGTATCGCCGCGTCCATAACGACCTGATCTATAAAACGATCATGTTACTTTCCCAGCACGGTGAACGCCATAAAAAAATAAAAATAAAAACTATGAGAAAATTGAAATTTTGCCCACCTTACTTCCCAAAAAAGATAATAAATCAAAAAAGTCGCATGTACGCCAAAATAGTACCAATCAAACCGTCATCTCATCCCGCAAAAAATGAGACCCTACTCAAGATAATCGCCCAAAAACTGAAAAAACTATGGCTCTTAGACTATGGAAACACTAAAACATGATTTTTTTTTGTTTCAAAAATAAAATCATTGTGTAAAACTTACATAAATAAAAATAAAGTATACATATTAGGTATCTCCGCATCCGTATTGACCGGCTCTATAAAAATATCACATGACCTAACCCCTCAGATGACCACCGTAAAAAAAAAAAAAAAAAAACGGTTTAAAAAAAGCAATTTTTTGCCATCTTACATCACAAAAAGTGTAATAGCAAGCGATCAAAAAGTCATATGCACCCCAAAATAGTGCCAATCAAACCGTCATCTCATCCCGCAAAAAATTAGACCCTGCTCAAGATAATCGCCCAAAAACTGAAAAAACGATGGCTCTTAGACTATGGAGACACTAAACAATTTTTTGGTTTTAATGAAGTTATTGTATAAAACTTACATAAATAAAAAAATTGTATACATATTAGGTATCGCCGCGTCCGTGACAACCTGCTCTATAAAATTACCACATGATCTAACCTGTCAGATGAATGTTGTAAATAACAAACAAAAAAACGTGCCAAAAAAGCTATTTCTTCTTGCCGCACAAAAAGTGTAATAAAGAGCAATCAAAAATCATATGTACCCTAAACTAGTACCAACAATACTGCCACCCTATTCCGTACTTTCTAAAATGGGGTCACTTTTTTGGAGTTTCTACTCTAGGGGTGCATCAGGGGGGCTTCAAATGGGACATGGTGTCAAAAAAACAGTCCAGCAAAATCATGCCTTCCAAAAACCGTATGGCATTCCTTTCCTTCTGCGCCCTGCCGTGTGCCCGTACAGCAGTTTACGGCCACATATGGGGTGTTTCTGTAAACGGCAGAGTAAGGACAATAAAGATACAGTCTTGTTTGGCTGTTAACCCTTGCTTTGTTAGTGGAAAAAATGGGTTAAAATGGAAAATTAGGCAAAAAAATGAAATTCTCAAATTTCATCCCCATTTGCCAATAACTCTTGTGCAACACCTATAGGGTTAACGAAGTTTGTAAAATCAGTTTTGAATACCTTGAGGGGTGTAGTTTCTTATATGGGGTCACATTTATGGAGTTTCTACTCTAGGGGTGCATCAGGGGGCTTCAAATGGGACATGGTGTCAAAAAAACTGTCCAGCAAAATCTGGCTTCCAAAAACCATACGGCGCACCTTTCACTCTACGCCCCGCTGTGTGGCCGTACAGTAGTTTACGGCCACATTTGGGGTGTTTATGTAAACAGCAGAGTCAGGGCAATAAAGATACAGTCTTGTTTGGCTGTTAACCCTTGCTTTGTTAGTGGGAAAAATGGGTTAAAATGGAAAATTAGGCAAAAAAATGAAATTCTCAAATTTCATCCCCATTTGCCAATAACTCTTGTGCAACACCTGAAGGGTAAACGGAGTTTGTAAAATCAGTTTTGAATACCTTGAGGGGTGTAGTTTATAGAATGGGGTCATTTTTGGGCGGTTTCTATTATGTAAGCCTCGCAAAGTGACTTCAGAGCTGTAGTGGTCCCTAAAAATTGGGTTTTTGTAAATTTCGGAAAAATTTCAAGATTTGCTTCTAAACTTCTAAGCCTTGTAACATCCCCAAAAAATAAAATATAATTCCCAAAATAATTCAAACATGAAGTAGACATATGGGGAATGTTAAGTCATCACAATTTTTGGGGGTATTACTATGTATTACAGAAGATATTCCCAAAATACATAGTAATACCCCCAAAAATTGTGATGACTTAACATTCCCCATATGTCTACTTCATGTTTGAATTATTTTGGGAATTATATTTCTGTAATTTGCAAATTTTTCCAAATTTTGGGTAAATTAGGTATTTTATTATGCAAAAAAATTATTTTTTTTTACTTTATTTTACCAGTGTCATGAAGTACAATATGTGACGAAAAAACAATCTCAGAATGGCCAGGATAAGTCAAAGTGTTTTAAAGTTATCAGCACTTAAAGTGACACTGGTCAGATTTGCAAAAAATGGCCTGGTCCTTAAGGTGAAAATGAGCCTGGTCCTTAAGGGGTTAAAAAGTGGGTTTTTAAAAATTTCTGAAAAATTTCAAGATAACACGTATTAATTAGAAAATTCATGAGGAGTTTGAACGTGCTTCTAAAACTACCTTTAATTAGACATATGGGTAAAGGGCAGATTCCCTAATGATAAAAATATAGAGGTTCTCACCTAACAAAACAAACAGCTGGTTATGTAAAAGGGCTAATGCAGAAAACGATAGGTAGATGGAATAAGGGTGGCAAGATTGAACACTGGGGTAGTCATTTATATCTCTATTATTCGTTCTAGTTTCTAGTCTCTGCCCAGGGGAGTCCCCTCATGGTAGAGGCCCCCTGTCCCCGTACCTAAGGCCTGACTAAGCCCTATTGAAACCCTACAGTAATATATGTAACTGATGTATACACATTCACATGGGTGTAAGAGTACACCTTATACATAAAGTCAATGGAAACCCTGAAGCATTTCCTCCGCATTTGGCGGTTCATCAGGGGGTGATAATAATGCGTATTCGTACGGATTGATATAATCATATAAAGAAAATAATATGGTACTTATCTCCCTGAGTTCACTTGTAGGATCATGGTATATGTGACACCATATCAGCCGGTGGTGATATATACTGCCCACAGTGCCTGGCACGCTGATGCATGGGGAGTGTTAAGCGGCAATACAGAACACTGAAATCTCTGATAATCAGGCTGCTTGATTCCAGAATAACTAAGGCAGGGATCTGGCTATTCATCCAAATGCATTTCGAAGTCGACCAGGAAATCTCCCTCAGTGGAGAACTTTTTATTCACTTGACAACAGGGGAGGACTGGGAACGTAAAGTGGCACTGGAAAAAACCTAAAAGTGGCCCCATGTTGTAGGTGGGTCCAAATTGACAAAAGGCATGCTAACAGAAGTAGGAAGAAAATACCAAAAATATCCAAAATATTACAAAAGGAATACTGTAAAGAGATAGGAGCAGGCCTTTGGATGAAATTAGACTATATGCTGGACCAACGTCTCTCAGAACATGGTTAAAGTGGCTAGAAACAAAAATCATTGCCATGATGAGTTAAAGGGATTGTCTGAGATTTTGCCTGGCACCCCTACTGATCAGTATGATATGGCTCTCTGGTGAGCTCTGTGCTATTGCTATAAGGGGTGAACGTCGGCTATGAAGCTGTGCAATGGAGGACAGGTGAGAAACATTAGAGAACAGAAACCCTGCAACCATCTCTGTAAACACACAAGCTGTTGGTGCCAGTGCTATGGTCTAGGGAATGTCTTTGTGGCATTCTCTTGGCCAACTGATCAATGTGGAAGGCACTCTCCATCGATTTGGGTTTAAATCCATCCTTGCAGATTAAGTACCCCCATACATGCTGATTGTTTTCCCTTGGGTGGATAGGCTCCTCTAGCAAGATAATGTGACATGTCGCATGGCTAGAAATGTTCAACATTGGTTGGAAGAGCATGACCAAGACTTCCAAATACCCCCCCCCCCAATTCCCCAGATTCAAACCCAATTGAGCATATGCAGTACCACCTCACTTGTCGTGTTTGCTCTATAGATCCATCCCCATGCATCCTCTAGCAGCTGTGGGATGCACTGCAGTCATTTATCAGTTTTTGCAATGTCAAGGACATTGTGGAACCAGTCCTACTGCTGCATTTGACTGAATTAAAAGACTTGGTGTTCCAACAAGATCACATTCACCCACACACTGCCCATGCTACACAATGTGTTCATCAGGGTATCCAGCAGCTCCCCTGGTCAGCGCAATTGCCAGATCACTTCCCCATTGAGCATGCCATGCACAGGAGACAACAACCACCTCGGCTGAACTAAAGGTCCGAATTGATAGAGCTTGGAAGGGTATCCAGAATCTTAATGACTGTTAAAATGCCAGAGTGGACCATGTTAGTAGAGAAAAAATATATAGTTTTATGATACTTTTTTGATCGGCTAAAAACCAAGCTTTCAAGACAGCCTAGGTCTCTTCCTCAGACATCATGTGGTCCATTTGGGTTGTTGTCTCTGGCATTCATAAGGTGATGACGCATCTACGAAGATGTATATTTGTCATGCTTTCCCACATCCATAAGTTTTAATGTATGTACAACAAGGACTTCCATTAGAAAACCTCACACTAGTGTACATCAAATTGAGTGATCACCTATCCTACTGAAGGGAATGTGCAGAGCCTAATAAATTTGACTGGTTTTAACTAGGTCAGCAATGGTGACCTCTTACTTCCTTCTTCCTGAAATCTGTCTGATCTGAACACTTAAAGACTTTAAATGTAATAGACTGCCCTCCTCATCATGACAATTGACAGAATTGTAATATATGGCTACAAACTTGATTAGAGATTGAGTGTATTACTACAGTGTCCAATAATGTGTTCAACAAACCAGGCTTTTCCCAGAAGCATAAGTAGTCCTACAATTGTAGAATATATTATATTGAAAATATATGTGACACAGCAATAGAAACTTTCCACTGACATGGTTCATAGTATTTTTATAAACATCACATTCTGATGTCAGAATCTGGTGATTATACTCTGGTGATTATACAGAAGTGAGTATCACTCCATTAGACCTACTTATCCCTCCCTGAAAAGGGGCCTATCACAGCTTTTGAAGGAACATTTTTCTCCTGTGCTAGCCAATAACTGACATGTAAAAGGTTGTGGAGCTGCAGTATATATTGGGCCACAGCTGCTGCAGGACAGAATAACATGCACCTATGTATTATTAATCAATAAATATTGTACAGGAAAGTACAACTACGCAGAAAGGTTGTGTTGTGGTTGTGACGCGGTCACGCTGCAGTTGAGTACTTTGTGACCTTATGGGCTGCAGTGGGCTCTAACTAAACTAATGAAGACAGCATTGTTTTTGTTGGACTGCATTGTTAACAGCCACATGGTACCTTCAATACCACATGGCTGGTAAGTGCAGCCTTCATTAGTTTAATTAGAGCCCGCTGTGACCTGTACAGCCACAAGGTACTCGACCACTGTGTGGCTACTTTGCAAATGCAACATACCCTTGAAGGGAACTTGTCACTGGGATTTTGTGTATAGATCTGAGGACATGGGTTGCTAGATGGCCACTAGCACATCTGCAATATCCAGTCCTGGTAGCTCTGTGTGCTTTTATTGGTAAAAAAAAAACTATTTGATACATATGCAAATTAACCTGAGATGAGTCAGGTTAATTTGCATATGTATCAAATCGGTTTTTTTTTACACAATAAAAGCACACAGAGCTATGGGGACTGGATATTGTGGATGTGCTAGCGGCCATCTAGCAACCCATATCCTCAGTTCTATACACAAAATCCCGGTGACAGGTTCCCTTTAAGGTAGCCATACACATTAGGCAGAAGTGGGTCGATTGTTGAACATCTGTTGAACAATCATCTTGTGAACAATCATTTCGCAGAGATGGCCGTTCACATTTTAGTCCATATTGGCCTTTATGTTGTTCTAATATATGTTCAATGAAACCGGGCGATGGATGAAAGATCTTTCTAGGAATGTTCTTTCAAATCTATTGGACAAAAATGCCAAACTTCTTTTCAGGCAAAATCGGTCTGTCATTGGTCAGTTAAAACAATTGATTGTTTATAAATTTCACCCGATATAAGATCATTTTGGTTAAAATTGTCCATTTTGATCAACTTTAGACTAATGCGTATGGCCTCCTTTACAAGGCTGCACCTAGCCTTTCTGCTGCCTGAGGCGTAAACTGAACTGGCGCCCCCATGCCAATTTCTTAACCTAACCCCTTTGCCACAATGAAAGTGCTCATTGCCCTTCCGCTGCCCCCTCATGCCCCTATCTAGTGCTGCCTGAGGCAATCGCCTCACCTGGCCTCATTGGTGGTGCACCCCTGCTCCTTTACTCTTCAAATACATTCTGCATTAGATTAGTGTGTATTATATGCAATAATATACTGTACTTGCTACTATAAATTATAAATATATTAGAAGTCAACCTGCTGAGTGCTGTGACTTGGGAATGACTATAGCAGTGCAGAAGGAGGGCAAAAAAAGTCCAATAAAAGGAAACCAGTACTATAAAAGATGCATCATCATTGGGTGCTCATTACAGAGTTACGCTTTTCTATTGTTTGTTTTTGCTCCATTGCATGACAAGGATTAGAAAATCAGCACAACTAGAAAGACGTGGCCTTGGCTAATAGGCATTTAATCTTTTTGCAAATAATCTACTTAACTTTTAGATTGGCTAATGACTACTATAACCTCCTGGGGCATGGCAGCCGGTCATGGGTCAGCTTTCTACAAGGCCTCTTGTTCTTTAGTAGATTTTGTAATTAAACAGTCGAGTCTGGCAACCATACTGGTTGTATTGAGAAGCAAAGGATTAGGAAAAACACTGGTAGTGGTAAATACAAATGATAAAATACTAAAAAATAAAATAATCCACATTATGTAAATGTTTTTTCTGTAGAGCTTTGGAACGCAATCTTAATGTTTGGCAATAAAGGATGCCTAATATGTGCACTAACTGTATACCTAAGTGAAATTTGAATTGATAACAGGCATCAAAAGCTCATTGTGTTACTAAGGCTGTGTCACAGGAAGCCTGCTGGATATGCGTAAATTGGCCCATAACCTGTTTGTGACCTTATGGTCTCCTCTTTACACTGCTGTTTGCGCTACGATCACAGAAAATTCTAAGCAGATAATGGTTTAAATATTATTATCCGCCACAGAGGAAGGAGTACAAATCAACTGTCTAACAGTTCATCCTCCAGTGATGAAGAGACGCAATAAAACAGGATTATGTAGGAAATCAATCTCCTGAGCAGATTGGACTTCCATAACCTTAATCATATTCGTCACACACAACAAGCAGTACTTGAAGCCTGAATGTTTCAACCAAAATGAGCTCTATTAGGTTAGATCTAATGCTCAATTTCTGAAGGCCTCCTTCAATAAAACATGTTTCTCCATTATTATTTTTTTAAAAGCAATGAACTTCCAGCTTTTTCCATGTGTTTTTTAACAATTGCTTTTGATTGTATTTTTTTCTGGCATTTTTCAAGTTCTTTAAAGAAGCCTATGTAAAAAAAACTGCAGAAAATAAATCATCATTAGCCCTAAAAATCCATTTGCAGAGCATTTCATATTTTCCATTAGATTTACATTTTAGTATTTTTTTTAGTACATGCAACTTTGAAGGCAATAACTTTGAAGGTAATTTTTTTTTGTGATACATGCAGCTTTATTTTATGTCATTTTTATTTTAGTATTTTTTGTTTATGTTTTACACCTGGGAAAAGGGTAAAAAATCAAAAACATTTAGCCTTTCACATTTTTGTGCATTTGTTTAATGAGGACCCGTCACCTTTCTTGATTTCCAAAGACTCTAGAGGGAAATTTCCCGGTGGGCTGATATCCAGAGGGCCTCCTAAGCCCCCCTCATGCAAACCAGCCTGGTAAGTAATGATCTGTTGCTCCCAGAGATAATTAACGCTGGAGGCATCAAGTATTTATGTGCCTGGCTGGCGACCACAGATGCCCTCCTGATTCCTGGATTCAACTGTATTGCCATCTTGAGGCAAGTGGGGTAGTGCACCACAGAGGGGCAACCTCTGAGGAGTTATTTTGTGCTGCTGGGGCATTATTTTGTGCTGCACTGTGGTCTTTGATGCTGCTGGGTCAGTTTATTGTGTTGCACTGAGGTATTTGGATCTGTGCTGAAATATGGTATTTGATGCCCTTTCTACTTGTTATAGTTTTTTTTTCTAGGGCCACTTTAAGTTCCCAGTCATCCCCTGAGTTTAGTGAGCATGAACCCACTGTGCCAAATACCCGATTTGGCATAGGGCTAACCCTTAGGGCATTATTCGGGTGCTTTCTCGTATTCACCCTTTACAGGGATCTGGATTTTGTTGTGTCTTAGCAACCTGACCGCTAACTCCTGGGATAGTTCTAGTGTAGATGGCAGCTGGAATCACATAATCTACTCATTATTAGTCTCATTCAAATAGTTATTTGTGACGTATAAATAATACTCACTGTTTTGAAGCTTTCCTTGTATTTTTCAGTCCTTTTATTTTTCATATAAATAAATCGCTATAATGTATAGTAATCCCGAGAGCGCAGAACTGATTGCTACCCCATGCTGCACAACGTTTCGGGGGTCACGCCCCCTTAATCACGTGTGCCTGTGGGTTGTAACCATGTGTTTTAAATACAATCTCTTTCCATCATCATCATTTCACATTTACATATATTTAATAGCTTCAGTTTTCACAGATGTACATAAAATGTTTATGTTGCATTTAAAACCAGTTACTGAGATACTGATCATAGAAATACCTTAAAGTTGCAGATTTCATTTAACCCTTTAGGATATAGTGTCTCCATTTTCATTATCCATCTAGTCTTGTATTGTAGCAATCTCAGTTTATTTTCTGTCAGAGTAGTACCTTCATTAATGCAATCCAACAACCATTTTAACCTTTCAACCCTGGGCCAGTTTTCACCTTCCTGCCCAGGCCATTTTTTGCAAATCCGACATGTGTCACTTTATGTGGCAATAACTTTAAAACACTTTTACTTATCCAGGCTATTCTAAGAATGTTTTTTTTCGTCACATATTGTACTTCGTGACAGTGTTAAAATTAAGTCAAAAAATTTAATTTTTATTTCTAAAAAAAATAACAAATTTAACCATTTTGAAAAATGTGCAAATTTCCAAATTTCAATTTCTCTACTTTTATAATATATAGTAATAACTCCAAAAATAGCTTTACTTTACATTCCCCTTATGTCTACATCATGTTTGGATCATTTTGTGAATGCCATTTTATTTTTTGGCGACGTTAGAAGGCTTAGAAGCAAATCTTGAAATTTTTCTGAAAATTTCCAAAACCCACTTTTTAATGGGCCAGTTCAGGTCTGAAGTGACTTTTTGAGGCTTACATAATAGAAACCACCCAAAAATGACCCCATTTTAGAAATTACACCCTCAAGGTACTTAAAACTGATTTTACTAACGTTGTTAACCCTTTAGGCGTGCCACAAGAATTAATGGAAAATGAAGATGAAATTTCAGAATTTCACATTTTCTGCAGATTTTCCATTTTAATAAAAAATAATTCCGCTAACAAAGCAACGGTTAACAGCCAAACAAAACTCAACATTTATTGCCCTGATTCTGTAGTTTACAGAAACACCCCATATGTGGTCATAAACTGCTGTACGGGCACACGGAAGGGCGCAGAAGGAAAGGAACGCCATATGGTTTTTGGAAGGCAGATTTCACTGGGAAAATTTTAAGCTGCCATGTCACATTTGAAGACCCCCTGATGCACCCCTAGAGTAGAAACTCCATAAAAAGACCCAATTTTTGACACTATGGGATAAGGTGGTAATTTTGTTTGTGCTACTTTAGGGTACGTATGATTTTTGGTTGCTCTATAATACACTTTTTGTGAGGCAAGGTAACAAAAAATAGCTGTTTAGGCACCGTTTTTATTTTTTGTTTGCAATGTTCATCTGATAGCTTAGATCATGTGCTATTTTTATAGAGCAGGTTGTTACGGACATGACAATACCAAATATGAATACTTTTTTCGGTTGTTTGTTTCAGTTTTACCTAATAAAGCATTTTTGAAAAAAAATATTTTTTAGTGTCTCCACATTCTGAAAGCCATAGTTTTAAAAAAAACTATACAGCAGGTTCTTACAGACGCGGCGATACCTAATATGTATACTTTTTTATTTATATGAGTTTTACACAATAACAGCATTTTTGAGAAAAAAAATTATGTTTTAGTGTCTCCATATTCGGAGAGCCATATTTTTTTTTTACTTTTTGGGCGATTATCTTAGGTAGTATCTAATTTTTTGCGCAATGAGATGACAGTTTGATTTGTATGTTTTTAGGATGCGTATGACTTTTTGATCGCTTGCTATTACACTTTTTATGATGTAAGGTGATCAAAAATAGCTTTTTTTTTTACCGTGCTCATCTGAGGGGTTAGGTCATGTAGTATTTTTATAGAGCAGGTCGTTACAGACATGTCAATACCTAATATGCCAAATTTTTTATTTATTTAATATTTACACAATAATATAATTTTTGGAAAAAAAATCATGTTTTAGTGTCTCCATAGAGCCATAGTTTTTTTTTTTTTGGGGGGGGGGGGGCAATTGTCTTAGGTAGGGTATCATTTTTGCTGGATGAGATGATGATTTAATTGTCAATATTTTGGGGGGCATATGCCTTTTTGATCGCTTGGTGTTGCACCTTTAGTCATGTAAGGTGACCCAAATTTTTTTTTTATCAGTTTTTATTTATGTTTGACAGTGTTCACTTTTTTCACTTTATTTTCTTTGTAAACTCTTTATTTTTCATAAATTATTAATATGACATGCATTGTACAGTATCATAACAAAAGGTGACAATCACATGGGTAACGCCACATGGTTCCCTGGCTTTAGATAGGAAGTTACAAACTTAAACTTATATCACTTGACAAAGTAATACAGATGGCACAAACTAGTGTCATTTATGCAGAATTTACTTGAAGTCAGGAATAGAGAGATGCGCGAGGAATCCTCTCCAAACTGTAAAGTATTGAAAGCTCACCAATGTTACTCATTCAGAAATTGGTGTGAATCTGGGCTTCTGACGAATTTCAACCAGGGTTCCCAAATCCTGGTGTATTTGGCCACAGCCATCTGCAGAATTTACTTAAAGTCAGGAATAGAGAGATGCGCGAGGAATCCTCTCCAAACTGTAAAGTACAGAAAGCTCACCAATGTTACTTATTCAGAAATTGGTGTGAATCTGGGCTTCTGTCGAATGTCAACCAAGGTTCCCAAATCCTGGTGTATTTGGCCACAGCCATCCCTGACTGTGCTCCAAACTTCTCCAATCTGGTTCACCTTCCGTATCCAGTTTTGGTGTGGGAGCTCTGTGTGCAGCTAGTTTTTCAAACTCATGGAAATCCCTTTTTAGCATAATTGCCATATCCCCAGTTGGTATGTTTTTGAAGTTAAAGAGGAGTTGGGAATAAGTCAGCGGATCTATCTTAATCTGTGGGATTTTGGATTGTAAGACAGCTAATTCAGGAAACATATCATCAACCAAGATATCTCCCACTTTGTATTTATTCAACGCCCTTTGATTGCCAAACCCCGCGATAGAGAAAGGTGTATTTAGACCCAGAAGGTCACCTAAGCTGAGAATAGGGGATGGGTTTACCCAAAGATTGGGTACTAAGTGGGAATTTTGCCATATTGAGAGTGGGGTCTTTGTCAACAGAGGAGTATCGGTAGGCAGGTGCTTCCCCAAAGTTGCCCATATGTGTGCCTGTGTAAGTGAGTACTCAACTATTTCTTGTTCTATCCTAACATACAATTTAATAGAAGGGGTTTTGTACCAATCTAGTATCCTAGTTAATTGAACTGTTTCATAAAGGCTTAATATATCCAGAAAGCCTATGCCACCTAGATGTTTGGGTTTGGTCAACGTGGATAAAGCCACTCTGCACATTCCTTTTGCCCAAATGTATTTCAAAAAAGAGTTTTGCGAAAAAGGTATTTGGGAGAAAAATAGGAAGGGTCTGTAGTAAATATGATATTTTTGGTATTATCATCATTTTCAATAAGTTTACCCTACCTAACCAGGAGACATATGGGATTTTCCAAGAGCCTATAATGTTTTCTATCTGGCTAACCAATGGGACATAATTTAGGGAAAACCACTTTTCAGGATCCAGTGATAACAGCAAGTCCAAGTACTTGATGAAACTGTGTGACCATTGGAAGTTGGTAAAGTTTTTAGCTTTGCAGATCATGTTTGGAGGGCAGGATACATTTATAGCCGTCGACTTAGATGGGTTTATTTAGAAA
This sequence comes from Bufo gargarizans, assembly GCF_014858855.1. NCBI lineage: Eukaryota > Metazoa > Chordata > Amphibia > Anura > Bufonidae > Bufo > Bufo gargarizans. The sequence continues at coordinate 196,274,127 of NC_058085.1, read as the reverse complement.
TTTGATAGGTAATGGAACTTATTGAACAGAAGAAGATAGATATCCGGATTGGAGGTTATTATGAGCAGATCATCTGCATAAGCTGCTGATTTATGACATTGGTCCCCCACTGTCACCCCGTTGATATCACCTGTTGTCTGATGCTTTGTATAAGTGTTTCCATAGTGAAAACAAATAATAGAGGCGGAAGGGGGCAACCCTGCATGGTACTGTTAAAGATCTGAAACCTCTGAGACAGGGAACCATTAATTTTAATTGAAGCTGATGGGCAGGAAGTGCGAATATTGCCGCAATAAAAGTTTATGCTAACCTGAATCTCTCTAAAGCTTTCCGCATGTATAGCCAATCAATCCTGTCAAATGCCTTTTCGGCATCGGTGGAAAGTAACGCAATGGGTACCCGTTTAGTCTTTGAGTATTGAATGAGCTGTTGAATCCTTAGCGTATTGTCCTTTCCTTCTCTACCTTTTATGAACCCAACCTGTTCCTGATTTACCAAAAAGGGAAGCAGATGCTTAAGCCCATTTGCCAGAATCTTGGCATACAGCTTGACATCTACATTTAGTAGGGATATTGGTCGATAGCTGCTGCATAGTTTAGCATCCTTCCCTTCCTTGGGAAAAACAGAGATGTGAGCTTCCAGGGATTGATAGGGAAAATTATTTCTGCTCGCTGCAGCAGAAAAGGCCTTTAGCAGCTGTGGAAGAAGTGCATCTGAGAATGTTTTAATAGTTTGCCGGTAGGCCAACAGGGCCGGGACTCTTACCGACTGGGGTTTCTTTTAGAGCTATCTATAGTTCCTGCAGGGAGAAAGGGGTCGCCAATTATTGTTTCTGTGACTCTGTCAAGCAGTGTAGTTGCAAGGAGTTTAAAAACTGCTCAATCCTACCCTGACGGGTCAGAGTACATTAAGGTGTGTCATCAGCTCTTAAGCTATACAGTGACGCATAAAACTTTTCAAATTGTTCTGCTATATCTTTTGTTTTGCGAACTGTTTCACCTGAGGAGCATCTTATCTCTCTTATAAACATTTGGGCCTGCCTCCACTTCGCCATAAGAGCCATTAATCTAGAGCCCCTATTACCATGAATGTATATCTTATGCCAGGCATAAAGCTATGCCCTATCAGCTTTCTGGTTCATTATTCTGCGGCTCCTTCTGTGCTCAGCTTTAGAGAAGGCCCCCGCCAGTGCCGGCGGATAGCAGCTTCCTGGTGGTCCCGTCCTGTTTAGAAGGTTTCCTCAGTGGTGTGGTGAGGTACTTGGGTCTCTTATATCGTGTCAGTCCCTTGAAAATAGCACAAATCCACCACAGTCAGCGGAGCTCCTGATACTTGTGGCCGCTCTCCTCCAGCGTCAGGCTCAGGCCACTCCCCCTTTCACTTAATTTTTTTGTCCCACTCTGGGACTTCACTTTTTGGGGGTCTGATACCCTTTACAATGCATCACAATACTTCTGTATTGTGATGCATTAGCTGTAAGTATATTACACACTGTAATACACTTCAGCCAGCTTGCCTGTGAAATCCAGGGGGCTGGATCTCACAGGCTGTCACGGAAGGCAGCCACGATGCCTAAGGAAGGCATCGGGCTGCCTTCCCTGCCATAGGGTCCTCGTCACAGCAGTGTGGGGACCCGATGGAAGCTCTCTCCCTCTCCACACATCGCAAGTGCCACGGTCAGCGCTGACCGCGGCACATCTAGGGTTAATGCGTCAGCATCTGTGTTTTCACCGATGCTGGCACATACAGCAGGGGTCCGGCTATCAGTGACTGCTGGACCCCTGCCACTGAGCCCGCCTGATCAGCGCTCCGTAATAGTACTGCGCTGGGAAGCAAGTCACGTCCCACTGCGCCGTTGGTCGGGAAGGGGTTAAATCATACCATTTATGTTTCATTTCATAGCAGTGTTGAAACAATGTAGTTTCGCTCTTCTTGTTTTCCTTTGTTTCACCTGCATTCTCCTCCTGCATTTCTATATATCGTCTAATATTAGATTTATATTCATCTAATCAAACCTTTATTTCTTTTTTTGTCTGTCCGATGTACCATAAACTACATGGACATCAAATGCCGTAAACAACATTTTTTGTCATACATGTAGAAAAATGGCGCATTTGGATTTTATATCCCTGTCTTGGGTGATATATCGATTCTCCTTTTTAAATGGAATGGCAGTTAGTACAGGATAAACATGGGAAGGTTCCTTTCTTCCTTGCCGCTAAAAACGTCTGTTTTTCTTTTTTGTTCTGATGTCACCTCTGATAAGTGTATTTCCTACAGTTCTACCTCTCTGATATAAAAAAAACTAGGTTTTTCTTTAAATTGCCATTTTTTTTTTATCATGATTTAATAATTCCCAATATTATTTACTAGAGGCCTACCTTCAGAACTGATAAGAACAGATACTAAACTTGAGAAGCGATTTACCTCTTTTCACATATGGTACATACTAGTGTCTTGTAGCATCTTGGCTCTCCAATGTACAGTTGTGGCCAAAACTTTTGAGAATTACATAAATATTGGAAATTGGAAAAGTTGCTGCTTAAGATTTTATAATAGCAATTTGCATATACTCCAGAATGTTATGAACAGTGATCAGATGAATTGCATAGTAGTCATTCTTTGCCATGAAAATTAACTTAATCCCCAAAAAAACTTTCCACTGCATTTCATTGCTGTCATTAAAGGACCTGCTGAGATCATTTCAGTAATCATCTTGTTAACTCAGGTGAGAATGTTGACGAGCACAAGGCTGGAGATCATTATGTCAGGCTGATTGGGTTAAAATGGCAGACTTGACCTGTTAAAAGGAGGGTGATGCTTGAAATCATTGTTCTTCCATTGTCAACCATGGTGACCTGCAAAGAAACACGTGCAGCCATCATTGCGTTGCATAAAAATGGCTTCACAGGCAAGGATATTGTGGCTACTAAGATTGCACCTAAATCAACAATTTATAGGATCATCAAGAACTTCAAGGAAAGAGGTTCAATTCTTGTTAAGAAGGCTTCAGGGCGTCCAAGAAAATCCAGCAAGCGCCAGGATTGTCTCCTAAAGAGGATTCAGCTGCAGGATCAGAGTGCCACCAGTGCAGAGCTTGCTCAGGAATGGCAGCAGGCAGGTGTGAGCGCATCTGCACGCACAGTGAGGCGAAGACTTTTGGAAGATGGCCTGGTGTCAAGAAGGGCAGCAAAGAAGCTACTTCTCTCATAAAAAACATCAGGGACAGATTGATCTTCTGCAGAAAATATGGTGAATGGACTGCTGAGGACTGGGGCAAAGTCACATTCTCCGATGAAGCCTCTTTCCGATTGTTTGGGGCATCAGGAAAAAGGCTTGTCCGGAGAAGAAAAGGTGAGCGCTACCATCAGTTCTGTGTCATGCCAACAGTAAAGCATCCTGAGACCATTCATGTGTGGGGTTGCCTCTCATCCAAGGGAGTGGGCTCACTCACAATTTTGCCCCAAAACACAGCCATGAATAAAGAATGGTACCAAAACACCCTCCAACAGCAACTTCTTCCAACAATCTAACAACAGCTTGGTGAAGAACAATGCATTTTCCAGCACGATGGAGCACCATGCCATAAGGCAAAAGTGATAACTAAGTGGCTCGGGGACCAAAACGTTGACATTTTGGGTCCATGGCCTGGAAACTCCCCAGATCTTAATCCCATTGAGAACTTGTGGTCAATCCTCAAGAGGCGGGTGGACAAACAAAAACCCACTAATTCTGACAAACTCCAAGAAGTGATTATGAAAGAATGGGTTGCTATCAGTCAGGAATTGGCCCAGAAGTTGATTGAGAGCATGCCCAGTCGAATTGCAGAGGTCCTGAAAAAGAAGGGCCAACACTGCAAATACTGACTCTTTGCATAAATGTCATGTAATTGTCGATAAAAGCCTTTGAAACATATGAAGTGCGTGTAATTGTATTTCACTACATCACAGAAACAACTGAAACTTTTGGCCACGACTGTATAGACAGTTTGCTGGGGCGGAAGAGTATTGTATGCTCAGTAGGTTATGCAAAGTAAAAAATGGTTAATAACAATAATGTATCTGTGAGTAGCTTCTTCTTTCCACTGAATGTATATATTAGTTTGTGCAGAATTTCACCCCTGAATGGATTAATTATGCATTTTTAAAGCCAAGGAAGTGGTTGACTAGATTCTGAGTCCATTACACTCAACGGTGAAGTAGAATATTTCACTGCTGCACAGGATATTGCTACTCTGTGCAATTTACTCATTTTATCAATTAGCTTCCTTAGCTGCAAGTCTGGACTTTGACTAAAGGCCCCTTTAGACTGCCCGAGGTTCCTTCCTTTCTGACAATAATCTGCTTCACTGAGCAGTGTAATGCTTCATTCACATGTGCATGTCTGTGCTCAAATCCGTGAGCAGGTAGTCAGTGATGCATCCGTGAAGCTATCCATGAAGGATCCGTGTTGGGTCCGTGTCCGCTTTTTACTGTCCATGTTGCATCCGTGTTTCACTGACACTGCACAGCTGAAAAATAATTTTCAAAGCATCCGTGGTTTTCATTGACCCATAGACTATAATGGACGAGGGATGAGGGATCCGGGAACACGGACCAAGATAGGACATGCATCTGTGCTGAAAACACAGACCCACGGACCGTACTAAAACACTGATGTGTGAATACACACATTCAAATGAATGGGGACGTGTGCTGTCCGCGGAGAACACGTACAGAACACGTACGTGAAACACTGACGTGTAAATGAGGCTTAAAGGGACCTTAAGCACTCTTTAACACATCAGTGTTTAGGACAGTATTTGTTCAGCGATTTCCATCAGTGATTGTGAGCCAAAGCCAGAAGTGGATCCTATACAGAGATCAGGAAAGATCTGCATCTGTTCTGTGTTTTTTTTTTTTTTTTTTTTTTTACAGACAACTGGTTTTGACTCATGATCGCTGATGGAAATTATTGGCCAAAACACTGACGTGCATCATTGATAAGCTCTGTATCAGCAGCTGCCCTTCCGAACTGCAGGGTACAGCTCGAGCACCTGGTTTACATAACTGTTGATGAGGTGCAGCAGGGCTTGTCTTAGATTGGTTAGTGAGTGGTCCAGCATACTTCCTCCTTGCAGTGTAGTGTAGTGTTGTGATGAGCCGCATAGGCAATATTAGTTTTTGCAATATTTTGCAAAGTATTCGCAATAAATTTGCGAATTCTAGAATTCGTTATCTCCAGTCATTATTTTCGTGATTGTGCAAATCGGCACTAATAATGCACATATTTTTTGCTCGATACATGCATCTTCACATTTTATCAGGTCTGAGTAGATATGACTGATTGGTGCACTAAGTATTGTTGTGACATCACAGCACTGTCCGTAGCATGTATGTATGGACAGCAGAGAAACAGTAATTCCTATCACACTACCTAACACCCTGCACTGGGACCTATCAGCTACACTATATCACTATCTAACCTACACTGACTATCTCCCACTAACTATCTGTATTATATATATGAGCTATATCTAATGTAATTGGATAAGGAATAGGATCCAGATGAAAGCACAGAGCACAGCAATGTCACTGCTCTCTTTCTCAGAACTGCAAAAAAAAAAAAAATACAGATAATGGCTGCTGGGGAGTTTCTTATATAGTAAGGGGTAGGCAACTTTCCTATTGGTTGCTAGGGATGTTGCTAAGCTCTGACAAAGATATTGCAGCCTTCTCATTGGCCCACAAGCAAGAAGGGAGGTTACTGATGAAAAAAAATCTAGAATATTCGCGATTACGGATATATAGCACTATATTCTGCATCTTCGCGAATTCTCAAAGTGCCGATATTCGCAATAAAAATTCAGTGTAGTGTAGTAGTAACAGTAGTAAAAGTAGTGATACAATCATATACTGTCCAGAAAAACCTTGTCCAATCAATACATGAGGAATCCATCTGCACCCTGTGTAGGAACAGAGAATTCATCTCCGTCTATGCATTAGCCCTTTCCCATATATGTACGTAACTGTACGTGCTCATTGCATGTAATTTACCGCAATCGGGCATACAGTTACCCCCGAACTGTTAACCGGGTCTGTGACTCTATAAAGTGTCACAGGCCTGGAGTCTTCGTTGTCACGGAGACCAGAGACACAGGACAAGCCGGCAAGGGACCTATCAGAGTGGTCCCTTGCCGGTAATTGCTCTGATTGGGTAGCTGCTTGAATAGTTTCAGTTTCAGGCTCTGGGCTCCACAGTTTGTGGAGATGTGATGCCCCCCTTGTGACTCTGATGCTCCCTTTGTGCCCAATGCTCCCTGTGCACCCATTTTGCTCCTGCAGCTGGCTGTGCGCTCCATACCTTTGACAAGATGGCTTGCTTCCTGAGCCACCGCCATCAGCAGCGGGTGTCAGCTGTAACATACAGATCGGTCCCTGCTGTTTAACCCCTGACATGCTGCGGTCGGTAACAACCACTGATGTAAGGGTGGAAGCGTCCCGATGGTTGCCATGGCAGCCGAAGGTCTTACAAAGGCCTCCAAGCTTGCCATGTACCAAAGTCTGACAGGCCGGACCAGAGGTGGGGTATGATCAGGCTTAGTGTCAGCCCCTCTGGATCTTGAAGAAAAAGTATTAAAAAACAAATTAAATAAAAATGAAAATTTCTATAAAAAATATCCTGAACAACTCCTGTAGAGTAAATGCTCAATTTTGTGTGGCTGATTGAGATTGCATAATATTGATCCAATGGGCTAAGTACTGCACAATTGCTACTTACTTTTTAAGATAGGGTAAAATAAAATAATCCTTTAATAGTCCCACCAGGGGGAAATTCACAGTGTTACAGCAGCACAGAGAATACAAAAACTCCAAAATAAAGGCATTACAGTACAGGGTAAAGATTATTATTATTATTTTTTTTTACAAAACAAGGTATATAGATATCACAGCTGATAGAATATAGAATTTTGATGCAAAGAGCCCTTTTCAGTTGTCACACTGCATGAGATGCCATGGCAAGGACAAGGTTTTGGTTTCAGAAGGCACCACCACTCTTCTAAGGCAGAAGATTGCTGTTTTTTTAATCTATAAATTGCACTCCCCTCAATGGCACCCCAGGCAACTCCCTACTACACGTACCCTTCACAACTGCTTCAGATCAAGCTGTGTGTTAATTCAGCTCCTGGAGTTTTATATCTCTCTTTCCTGATGTGAATCTAATGTTGATAACACTTGATGTATTGCACCATACCTGTATCTCTGCGGGGCTCTGGCACAGTCTTTACTTCTTCTGCTATTGGAAATTATTGAGAATAAATCAGTATTACAAATTTTAGTATTACACAATATGGTATAGGTTCTAGGTCAGGGATGGACAACCTGAGGCTCTCCAGCTGTTGTAGAACTACAATTCCCAGCATGCCCAGATTACCTACAGCAGGGCATGGTGGGAGTTGTAGTTTTACAACAGCTGGAGAGCCGCCGGTTGTCCATGCCTGTTCTAAGTTATTGTCATATAAAGTTGTAGAGTACATACGGCCAATGTATGTGCTTTGCTTTATAATTCCAGAGGTAAATTGCAGGTAGGTAAGCATGCCACAATGTAACAAGATATAATAATGTACATATTGACCTGTGGTAAATCTGGTAATAATAGCTTAAAGTTTCAATACACTTAGCCACATCTGTAGGATCTATGGAGCTATATTTTAAACAGGTAATGCAGTAGCCATATGATTAGATTAAAGCTCTCACAGCCCCCCTGGGCCCTCCATGTGGTGAAGCAGCACAGCCAATGGTTGGAACAAATTAGGTTTGCTGAACTAAACAGTAAAACAGTAAGATAAGGATGAATAATGGAGGGGAACACTTTGCTTCAGTTAGAAACACAATAGATCAATAGTAAAACACAAGGATCTCGCCTTTCACAGTGGCGCTGTTTGTATGTGATTTATGTTGGTGAATTCAAATGTTTCATTTGTGTTAAGGGATGTTCTCCAGAAAGAAATTAAAAGGGCCATAATGCTCTGATACATTCACAATATCTCAGAAAGAACTATGAGCAATAGGTCCCCAATTTTATGCTATAGCTAATCTGTTTTGCATTCTTGTGTCTACAAAGCAGCCCAGCAAACATCGGCTAATGCCTCAGTTTCCTGAATTTTAAGAAGTTATTAGGGCAGGGATCAGCAAAGTCCAGAGCTCCGGTTCTGAAATTACAAATCCCACTATGCTCCATTCACTTGTACACAAATTTGTAACAAGGCCCTTTGGTTATGAAATAATTTATAGCACAGGCCTCCTCATAAGGGGCCTTTTGGCCCTTCTTGGACTCCAGGGTGTGCCCACAGCCTCTTCACCACCAACGGGGTGTTACCTAGTGGAGTACCTACCATATAGGCAGACAACGCAGCTGCTATGGGGCCCGTGAGGAAGAGGGGCCTGCAGTGGAGGAGAGGCGCCGCCCCCTTATTGCTCCTGTCTATCTTTCTAAGCTAAAAGACCTTTGATGATGTCATCACAGGTCCTGTAAGAAAATTGCACAGTGTAAAGTATAGTTCCCAGGTTAGAACAGTGCATCTACCAGGACCTAACATCACAGGTCCTGCAGGATCTAGCAAAGGAACTGCCCCAAAAATTGTGTAGTCCCTAGGTTTGAAAGGTACATCATCACAGATCCTTCAACCCCTAACAGCAAGTATTAGAAGTTCACAATCAGCTCTGCATTGATCCATACAGATTGAAATGGAGTGGTAAGAGGAGGTCCTCTACTTCTTGTCATTTACCCCGCCCATGCCCTGTTTTTACTCATTGCTCACTCATGTATAATACTTCAGACAGTGACAGTGACCACTACCTCATGTACCTCACACACAGCGACCATAATGTATAACTGACCACATATTTCTGTAAACATTGCATCTAAAGTATTATACCTTGTATCTCTGACATCAATACACTGCTCTGTATATATATATATATATATATATATATATATAAAAAAAAGAAAAACCAGGAGTGCAGTCCAATTTTTGCATCTCTCTCTCTCTATATATATATACAGTACAGACCAAAAGTTTTCTTTATTTTCATGACTATGAAAATTGTAGATTCACACTAAAGGCATCAAAACTATGAATTAACACAAGTGGAATTATATAGATAACAAAAAAGTGTGAAACAACTGAAAATATGTCATATTCTAGGTTCTTCAAAGTAGCCACCTTTTGCTTTGATTTCTGATTTGCACACTCTTGGCATTCTCTTGATGAGCTTCAAGAGGTAGTCACCTGGTCTTCCAACAGTCTTGAAGGAGTTCCCAGAGATGCATAGCACTTGTTGGCCCTTTTACCTTCACTCTGCAGTCCATCTCGATTGGGTTCAGGTCCGGTGATTGTGGAGGCCAGGTCATCTGGCGCAGCACCCCATCACTCTCCTTCATGGTCAAATAGCCCTTACACAGCCTGGAGGTGTGTTTGGGGTCATTGTCCTGTTGAAAAATAAATGATTGTCCAACTAAACGCAAACCGGATGGAATAGCATGCCGCTGCAAGATGCTTTGGTAGCCATGCTGGTTCAGTATGCCTTCAATTTTGAATAAATCCCCAACAGTGTCACCAGCAAAGCACCCCCACACCATCACACCTCCTCCTCCATGCTTCACGGTGGGAACCAGGCATGTAGAATCCATCCGTTCACCTTTTCTGCGTCGCACAAAGACACGGTGGTTGGAACCAAAGATCTCAAATTTGGACTCAACAGACCAAAGCACAGATTTCCACTGGTCTAATGTCCATTCCTTGTGTTCTTTAGACCAAACAAGTCTCTTCTGCTTGTTGCCTGTCCTTAGCAGTGGTTTCCTAGCAGATATTCTACCATGAAGGCCTGATTCACACAGTCTCCTCTTAACAGTTGTTCTAGAGATGTGTCTGCTGCTAGAACTCTGTGTGGCATTGACCTGGTCTCTAATCTGAGCTGCTGTTAACCTGCGATTTCTGAGGCTGGTGACTCGGATGAACTTATCCTCCGCAGCAGAGGTGACTCTTGGTCTTCCTTTCCTGGGGCGGTCTGCATGTGAGCCAGTTTCTTTGTAGCGCTTGATGGTTTTTGTGACTGCACTTGGGGACACTTTCAAAGTTTTCCCAATTTTTCGGACTGACTGACCTTCGTTTCTTAATGAGAAATGATGGCCACTCGTTTTTCTTTACTTAGCTGCTTTTTTCTTGCCATAATACAAATTATAACAGTCTATTCAGTAGGACCATCAGCTGCGTATCCACCTGACTTCTCCACAACGCAACTTATGGTCCCAACCCCATTTATAAGGCAAGAAATCCCACTTATTAAACCTGACAGGGCACACCTGTGAAGTGAAGACCATTTTAGGTGACTACCTCTTGAAGCTCATTAAGAGAATGCCAAGAGTGTGCAAAGCAGTAATCAAAGCAAAAGGTGGCTACTTTGAAGAACCTAGAATATGAAATATTTTCAGTTGTTTCACACTTTTTTGTTATGTATATAATTCCACGTGTGTTAATTCATAGTTTTGATGCCTTCAGTGTGAATCTACAATTTTCATAGTCGTGAAAATAAAGAAAACTCTTTGAATGAGAAGGTGTGTCCCAACTTTTGGTCTGTACTGTATATGCACACACTGCATATATTACACAGTATTATAGATGCAGTATGTACAGATATATAGTATATACAGCAGTGTACTGATATGTGAGGTACGAGGCATAATATATGCAGTGTGTATAGAGATATAGTATATACAGCAGTGTACTGATATGTTAGGTACAAGTTATAATAGATGAAATGTGTACAGATATATTGAATATACAGCAGTGGACTGATATGTGAGGTACGAGCTGTAATTTATACCTCATACCTCACGTCAAAACCCTTCTGTATTTACTATAGACCTGTACACAATGCATCTATTATACCTCGTACCTCACATGTCAGTACCTGCTGCAGTGTGTACAGATATATTGTATATACAGCAGGTACTGACATGTGAGATACAAGGTATAATAGATGCAGTGTGTACAGGTATATAGTAAATACGGCAGTGTATTGATGTGAGGTATGAGGTATAAATTACAGCTTGTACCTCACATATCAGTCCACTGTCAACTGTCAACAATATGTCTGTACACACTTGTCAATTAAGAGAAAGAAAATCACTGCAGCTCTCACCTGCACCTCCCAATGGAGCACGAAAAAAATAAGACCTGGACATGGTCAGATGCAAAGTTCGAAACGCGTCACAGCAAATTTGTCCATTTTGATGTCTGGATTTTAATGGAAGCCGATTAAAGCATATTGTATGTGGAGCTGGATTTTCCTTCTTTTCATTGAACTTTGTATCTGTACACACTGCATCTATTATACATCGTACCTCACATATTACACTACTGTGTATGCTATATACTTGTATACACTGCATATATTATACCCTGTACCTCACATATCAGTACACTGTTGTATATACTATATAGCTGTACAAACTGCATATATTATACCCTGTACCTCAGATATCAGTACACTACGGTATATACTATATACCTGTACACACTGCATATATTATACCTCGGACCTCACATATCAGTACTCTACTGTATTTACTATAAATCTATACACACTGCATATATTATACCTCTTACATCACATACCATCACACTGCTGTATATACTATATATCTATATACACTGCATCTATTATACCTCTTACATCACATAACAGTACACTGCTATACATACTATATATCTGTGCACACTGCATCTATTATACCTCGTACCTCACATAACAGTACACTGCTGTATATACTATACATCTGTACACACTGCATCTATTATACCTCTTTTGTGTGCCAGGGCTGTTTTGTAATCCTAATCCGGCCCTGATGGCATAAATTATAAAACGCAGCAGCAAGCATAGTTCATGGAACAAAGGGAGAGGCCTGGAATGGGTAGTGGGAGGGGCTATAAAAGGGAATAGGGCCCCAATTTAGATTCTTGCTATGGAGCCCAGTGATTTCTATGTACGCCCCTGGTGTTACCACTCCACCTTTCTAGAGGATTTATGCCTTCACTGTTCATGTTGCAGCAACCCAGCAGAGAAAGGCACTTGATAAAGGAGATGATGGGAATATTATTTGTACCAGATGGTGATGTTACGGTGGCAGCCGTCCTGCTCCCGCTCTCCTTTTGGCTGTGAACAGTGAATAAGGGACGCTTTCCCCAGTGCACACCCTGGCAGAGGTCTCCTGCCTGTTGGAATGTGGAGTGCCCGTGATGTTGGTAGTAGTGATGAGCAAAGCAAGAAACTGTTAAAAAAAGGATGTGAATGTAAGATGAGGTAGTCTGTGCAGATCAAAGGATAATGAGTCTTTTTGACTCCAGAAGCACTCAGAGGCACTTTCAAATATAACAAATATAATGTCCCAATTCAGCTGAGGGGTGCAATTTTCACAAAACTTGTCTACAATTCCCACTGCGGGGTGCAGACCTTAAGACAAAACCTCAATCTGCCCCACTAGTATGACTGGGAGCCTGAAGCCATTTAAACCCAGCCATGGGCTGTGTAGTCCAGGAGCCATAAACATGAGTTTCCTCCACAGGCTATTTCTACGCAAAACTTTCTTGGCTTCTCAACCCTCATAAGAATGCTGTTCTTTACTCACTTTGAGAGATGCTGCCTGATTTCTTTTTTCGGATCCTCAGGGGCAGACTGTATAGCTGCCACAGGAATGCCTAAGCAAATTAGCTGCTCACACTTCAGCTACTAGAACTACACTTACAAAACTCCCACAGGAAAAATACAAATCCAGAGGCCTGCCCCTTCCTCTTTACAGTAACCAAGGGATGAGAATTAACCTTGTAAATCAGCCTTCAAGTTCATACATACAATAACCTAACAATTATGTAGTAGAATAAGACTATAGCACATCAAAACATTCATTTAACCCTTTAGTAGTGATCCACTGGGTCACTGCACCATCAGCACTGACTGGACTGCTTCACAGCATGTAAGTACATACCTCATTGACAAAAATAGTAACATTCAGTTGTAAATGTATTCTTACATTTCCAGAATGACTAACAGGAATTGCACAATACAGAGTTCCATGAAAACATTCTTAGAATTATTATTTTATATAGTAAAATAGGTTAAGAATTGCTAACATGACAGTATCTGTAGAGTGGGGGTGCCTCTGACTGGCTCACAACATATATGGGGAAGGGAGTCATTAGTGCTTGGACTTGTGGTTATCCAATAGTAAAGATACCCTCCACAATGCCCGGGCCCCTCCGACAGAGGATATTTTCCTGGTCCCCGGCACCTGCGTCCCTCTGGATCCCTGCACGGCCACCGCTGCATCTCCCCTGTGGCGCCAATCAAAATATCCAGAAACGGGAGAGCGGAGCAGCCAATAGCAGGCCACAACGGTGATCAGCCTCTGTAGCATCTCCGTTCTGTATTTACCATATAGTGTAGCATATAATCATCCTCTGAATGCACTAATTAATATTAATATATTCAAGAGCAAAGCGCTTGATGTGATGTGGTAAAATAATTTTTAATTCTGATGTCCTTTTTCTAATTAAAGTAAATAATAATGAATTGTAAGTAGTTTCGGCCTTTGACCCCTTGCTGCTGTATAGATTGTATTTCGAATGCTTCCTGCATGATGACAGTGATCAGCTCTCATCTAGTTTTACAGTAATTTATAATGCTACATGAATGTGGAGCTGAAAGGCCACCTGTATTTCATCAAGCACGACCTATTTATCACGCATGCAGGCTAGAGGTGACACTAGGAACCATTTATTTTCCTTCTTTTTTTTCAAACAAAACATTCATGATATTAAAATGAATGTCATATAAGTGTTCAGGAGATGTATGATGATTAGATTGAAGTTACCACGAGCCAGCGCACCTTGGATGCATACAGTTTCCAACAGTGATAGAGAATATTTTCTCTTCTATGAAGTTAATCAGTTTTATAGTGTTATAAGACATACATAGTTTAACAGAGTTTGCATTTTTTGCTGCCCCATTGAAATGAATGGGTCTGCATCCAATCTGCAAAAATGCATTTCAGATGTGGACCAAAAATACAGTTGTGTCAATGAGATCTTATGCCGGATTGGTGTACTAATCATACTTGAGGTTTGATAGGCAAAATGCCTTGTAGGGCTAGCTTAACTGGATGTAACACCTTTTGCTTACGTGAGCCATTGCCTTAGGACTAGAGATGTGGCTGCTGCACATGTTAAGACATGTTAGGACATGGAGCAAAGAACTCTGGGAACGAGGGATCACCCACAATTGCGAGCATGCAGCCAATCGGCAGCCAGCCAGCCCTGTGATGTCACAGCCCTATAAATAGCCTCAGCCGTCTTGGATTCAGACATTTTCCAGTGTACTTAGTGCAGGGAGAGACGTTAGCAGGCGCTAGGGACAGTTCTAGGAAAGACTTGAAACTTATATTTTGCTCAATAGAAGTTCAGGGAAAGAGCATTAGAAATTTAGGGAAAGGATAGGGAGGAATTATTCCACAGTATTGAAGCAGAACAGGGTCCAATAGGGGAGTGTACAGCCTGGGCAATAGGAGCGATTCCATTACACCTTGCTGCACTGACTGCAGATCCAAATTGACATTATACAGCTAATTTCAGGTTTGCAATAGATGATACCTCTGTAATTCCAGCAAACCGTTCTTTTTATGGGGGACAAGTGCTGCGTTATACAACCATTAACAGGGTGTATTACTAGGAAATATTTCTTCGTCTTATTAGGCCTTGTGCAGTACAGTTATATGATCTAAAGCCTTTTTTGGCGTGTATTAGTGGGAAAAAAGGGCTTATTCATTTATTTCTATTCATTATATATTCTAAAGCCTTTTTTTGGTGTGCATTAGTGGCAAAAAAGTATTATTTGCCATTCAGCGGTGCAGTTATATGTTCTAAAACCTTTTTTGGCGTGTATAAGTGGAAAAAAAAGGGCTTATTACAGCCTTTTTTGGGGTGTATTAATTTCATTTTTATTTACTTATTTGAACAGTATGTCAGACAGAGAAGCGACAGGCCCTGCACAGGGGAAGGGCAGAGGCCTAAATGTTTCTGGCACAGGCACAGGTCGCAGCAGAGAAAGGGGGTGTGTCAGCAGGGGTCACTTCCAGAGGCCTGAGCTCCCAGTGTCAGCTAGCGGTCGTGTCTTACCAGCAACCCAGCAGTTCTTGGATAGTGATGGACGAACATCATCTGGGACATTTATACAACGCACGTTCGCAATCAAATGTTCGCGAACCACGTGTTCACGGCAGGCCCCATTGAATTTAAAGGCAGGCGAACCTGAAAAACCCTTCAGGTCATATTTGCAGCCACCAAATACTTACTAGAAGTGCAAAAATAGTCCTACAACATGGACAGTGACATACCAGAGGAGGATCAATTGCAAAAATCCCCACAAAAAATATGTATTTTAATCAGGGGCCATTTTTATGCATCTTAAAGGAAACTCTCAAAAATGTGACCCGCTGGAGCCTAGAAAAATTTTATTTTAGGCCACGGGAGAACGAGCCCCAAAAATTAGGCATTCACCTGACAGAAAAGAACAAGTGATAATGTGGCTGGAGGTTTATTAGACGGTCAGTGCATAACTATTTTACTGCAGGCCAGTGGAGTACAGGCGCCAAACATTAGGCATTCACTGGACAGAAAAGAACAAGTGATTATGTGGCTGGAGGTATATTAAACGGTCAGTGGATAACAATTTTACTGTAGGCCAGTGGAGTACAGGCCCCAAAAATTATGCATTCACCCGACAGAAAAGAACAAGTGATCATGTGGCTGGAGGTATATTAGATGGTCAGTGGAAACCAATTTTACTGTAGGCCAGTAGAGTACAGGCCCCAGAAATTATGCATTTACCTGACAGAAAAGAACAAGTGATTATGTGGCTGGAGGTATATTAGGCGGTCAGTGGATAACAATTTTACTGTAGGCCAGTGGAGTACAGGCCCCAAACTTAAGCATTCACCTGACAGAAAAGAACAAGTGATTATGTGGCTGGAAGTATATTAAGCGATCAGTGGAAAACAATTTTACTGCAGGCTAGTGGAGTATAGGCCCCAAACATTAGGCATTCACCGGACAGAAAAGAACAAGTTATTATGTGGTCAGTGGATAACAATTTTACTGTAGGCCAGTGGAGTACAGGCCTCAAAAATTATGCATTCAACGGACAGAAAAGCACAGGTGATTATGTGGCTGGAGATATATTAGGCGTTCACTGAATAACAAATTTACTGTAGGCAAGTGGAGTACAGGCCCCAGAAATTATGAATTCATCTGACAGAAAAGAACAAGTGATTATGTGGCTGAAGGTATATTAGACGGTCAGTGAATAACAATTTGATTGCAGGCAGGTGGAGTACAGGCCACAATAATTAGGCATTCACCGGACAGAAAAGAACACGTGATTATGTGGCTGGAGGTATATTAGGTGGTCAGTGGATAACAATTTTACTGCAAGCCAGTGGAGTACAGGCCCCAAACATTAGGCATTCACCGGACAGAAAATAACAAGTTATGTGGCTGAAGTTACATTTGGCGTTCACTAAATAACAATTTTACTGTAGGTCAGTGGAGTACAGGCCCCACAATTTATGCATTCACCTGACAGAAAAGAACAAGTGATTATGTGACTGGTGGTATATAAGACGGTCAGTGGATAACAATTTTACTGTAGGCCAGAACAGGCCCCAAAAATTTGGCATTCATCTGACAGAAAAGAACAAGTGATTATGTGGCTGGAGGTACATTAGGCGTTCACTGAATAACAATGTTACTGTAGGCCAGTGGAGTACAGGCCCCAAAAATTAGGCATTCACCTGACCGAAAAGAACAAGTGATTATGTGGCTACAGGTATATTAGGCGGTCAGTGGATAATAAATTTACTGCAGGCCAGAACAGGCCCCAAAAATAATGCATTCACCTGACAGAAAAGAACAAGTGATTATGTGGCTGGAGATACATTAGACGGTCACTGAATAACAATTTTAATGTAGGCCAGTGGAGTACAGGCCCCATAAATTAGGCATTCACCTGACAGAAAAGAGCAAGTTATTATGTGGCTGAAGTTACATTAGGCGTTCACAAAATATTAATTTTACTGTAGGCCAGTGGAGTACAGGGCCCACAATTTATGCATTCACCTGACAGAAAAGAACAAGTGATTATGTGGCTGGAGGTACATTAGGCGGTCACTGAATAACAAATTTACTGTAGGCCAGTGGAGTACAGGCCCCAAAAATAAGGCATTCACCTGACAGAAAAGAACAAGTTATTATGTGGCTGAAGTTACATTAGGCGTTCACTAAATAACAATTTTATTGTAGGCCAGTAGAGTATAGGCCCCCGAAATTTAAGCATTCACCTGACAGAAAAGAACAAGTGATTATGTGGCTGGAGGTATATAGGGCGGTCAGTGGATAGCAATTTTACTGCAGCCCAGTGGAGTACAGGCCCCAAAAATTATGCATTCACCTGACAGAAAAGAACAAGTTATTATGTGGCTGAAGTCACATTAGGCGTTCACTAAATAACATTTTTATTGTATGCCAGTGGAGTATAGGCCCCAAAATTTAAGCATTCACCTGACAGAAAAGAACAAGTGATTATGTGGCTGGAGGTATATAGGGCGGTCAGTGGATAACAATTTTCTTGCAGGCCAGTGGAGTACAGGCCCCAAAAATTAGGCATTCACCTGACAGAAAAGAACAAGTTATTATGTGGCTGAAGTTACATTAGGCGTTCACTAAATAACAATTTTATTGTAGGCCAGTGGAGTATAGGCCCCCGAAATTTAAGCATTCACCTGACAGAAAAGAACAAGTGATTATGTGGCTGGAGGTATATAAGGCGGTCAGTGGATAACAATTTTACTGCAGGCCAGTGGAGTACAGGCCCCAAAAGTTATGCATTCACCTGACAGAAAAGAACATGTTATTATGTGGCTGAAGTCACATTAGGCGTTCACTAAATAACAATTTTATTGTAGGCCAGTGGAGTATAGGCCCCAAAATGTAAGCATCCACCTGACAGAAAAGAACAAGTGATTATGTGGCTGGAGGTATATAAGGCGGTCAGTGGATAACAATTTTACTGCAGGCCAGTGGAGTACAGGCCCCAAAAATTAGGCATTCACCTGACAGAAAAGAACAAGTTATTATGTGGCTGAAGTTACATTAGGCATTCACTAAATAACAATTTTACTGTAGGCCAGTGGAGTACAGGCCCCACAATTTATGCATTCACCTGACAGAAAAGAACAAGTTATTATATGGCGGGAGGTATATTAGGCGGTCAGTGGATAATAATTTTACTGCAGGCCAGAACAGGCCCCAAAAATTATGCATTCACCTGACAGAAAAGAACAAGTGATTATGTGGCTGGAGATACATTAGACGGTCACTGAATAACAATTTTAATGTAGGCCAGTGGAGTACAGGTATATCACTGAATAATTAATCCTACTAAAACGTAACTTTTATATCGATATATTTTAAAATAAGTCCCACATTGAGAATTAGATAACTATATATATATAAACGATAGGTTTGTGTATTATAAGCAGACCTGGAGTATATATATTTTTTCGATTGCTCTTTTTGACAATATAGTCACCTACTCACGGTTTGATGAGGATAAGAAGATGTATCCGACCAAAAGAGACAAACGAATTTTCAATAGAGGGTCCAACAGGGTTCCAGAAGGAGTTCTTCACGACAGATATACTGAAGGAAAATTATGAGAAATCACTAACTCCTCCTTGGTAAAAAGGCATGGATTCTGGGAGATATATATCCCTAGGCAACTATTTGTAATCCTGCCTAAAAGCGGAGAGGTCTCCCGCCTAGATGCGGGAGAATCACCCCCTAAAGGAGCGACCCCACTTATCGGTGGCTGACCCTATTGTTCTGTCCCTATAGAAAAAAGGTCCCAGAGATCTGCTAATTACACAAAAAATATTTCAAAAATAGATGTAAATCCCGACGCGTTTCCTCCGGTAATGTAATCACCGGATTCATCAGGGGATAACCATAGGAAGATAAAAGATGATACAAAAAATTCGGTGGTACAATCGCCAGTAGCACAATAGCTCTTCACTCTGGATGATCCAACTGAATAATGCAGTCCAAACTAATGTCGGGACCTGCTCCCCTATATATACCTGTTTGAATACAAAAATATAGGCAGGTGTGTACCTCATGGCCATTAGACCGGCGTGCGCTCCTCCACCATCGATATCGAAACCGGAAGTGCATGTATGTGAGTGAATGGTCTCACCTCATTGGATGTTGCTGGAACGCACGCACGCCGGATTACGTCACATCACATGAGACGCACTGCGACCCGGAAGTTGGTCATGCGCGCCGGATGTGACGTAGCCCGCGATGGAACGCAAATGCGCTCCACCGCTTCGCATCATGCGGGAGGCACCATATAATACCAAGCGGATGTGACACGAGCATGACGCGCCGAATGGGGGCGAGGCCCGAGGTGGAGCGCAGATGCGTTCCACAGAACCTACAAAGCAGGCGATATGCCCCAAAGATATAGGAATGAAAGAACGCGCAAAGGCGCCCCAAACATTGAGAAAACACTACATGTTAAGGACTAAACTATGTTAAAAAGTGGAGTACAGGCCCCAAAAATTTGGTATTCACTTGACAGAAAAGAACAAGTGATTATGTGGCTGGAGATATATAAGACGGTCAGTGGATAACAATTTTACTGTAGGCCAAAACAGGCCACAAAAATTAAAGGGATTCTGTCACCAGGTTTCACCCCCTCCAGATAAAAATATGGTTATGTTCAGGGAGCTTTAACCATTCCTAATGTGGTCTTTTAAATGTAATCTGTAGGCTCATTTTGCTAAAAATACGCTATTACTAACCTGTCATTCATAAAAATAAGGTGCCCAAGGGGATGTAAATGGATCCAAGCTGCCGCCCGCACCCGCCGCCGTTCGTGCCCAGCTCCGCCTTTCCCGACCTCAGCGCCGCCTCATAATCTTCTGTGACGCCTCCCGCTCTCCCTCCCTCCCCCTCCTCCTGCTGTAACATTGCGCATCGGTAAGGTCTGGGAATGGATGGGAAAATAATTCCTCTGAATCGAGTGGAGGGGCTATGGTGGTGGTTTTGTGGAAGCAGGATATATCGCACTGCTCAATCAGTATTTTGTGGAAGCAGGCATATCAAACCCCTTAATCAGCATTTTGTGGAAGCCGTTGTATCGCAGGCCTCAATCAATATTTGGTGGAAGCAGGTATATCGCACACCTAATCAGTATTTTGTGGAAGCCGGTGTATCACAGGCCTCAATCAATATTTGGTGGAAGCAGGTATATCGCACCCCTCAATTAGTATTTTGTGGAAGCAGGTATATCGCACCCCTCAATCAGTATTTTGTGGAAGCAGGTATATAGAAACCCTTAATCAATATTTTGTAGAAGCAGGTATATCGCACCCCTCAATCAGTATTTTGTGGAAGCCGGTGTATAGCAGACCTTAATCAATATTTGGTGGAAGCCGGTATATTGCACCCCTTAATCAGAATTTTGTGGCGATATTCACATGCAATCTTGCGCTCTCAAGACGCCAACAAATGGCTCTGCAGTGTGGGCTGTTTTTTAAAGTGTCAGCTGCTGATAATTGTGTTGCCATCTGCAGCCGGTGCTGTCAAACGCATAAGTCGCGTTAAGCCCAACACTCACCTAGGGATGACCGCCTTAAGAAGGGACCTGGCCTCCCAACAACGGCTGACAGTTACATATTTATCCAGTGACTGTCTAATGTAACTCCAGCCACATAATCCAAAGTTGTTTGCTGTCAGGTGAATGCCTATTCTTAATTTTTGGGGCCTGTACCAGCCGACAGTTACATTTTTCATCTCTAGCCACATAATCACACCCCTGTCTCACTCCTCTGCCTCTCATTATGGTGGCATAAGAACCGCATTCCCCATAAGGACCTTCTAATGTCACAAGGTCATGTGACTGTGCCCCCCACCCCGTACTGTGGTCCTCACCGTGTACTGTGCCCACTTATACCCTGCATTGTCCCCTCTTACCACACCCTGTGCAGTACCCCTAGTCATTCCCTGTACTGTGCCCTCTTATACCCTTTTATCCGGTCACAGTATGGCGGTGTTATCCGGTCACTGTACAGAGGTGTTATCCGGTCAATGTATGGCGGTGATATCCAATAACTGGATGGCCATACCAGTATTCCTTTTATTTGCCCACGCCATCCTTTTTTAGACCTGGCATGAGCGGGGAAAATATGCAGATTGCAGTGCTAAGGACAATTTGCTCCACAATCTGTGTCAGAAATACACCTAACAAAGACGTATTTCTAAATAATAGACCACCTTATTGTATTATTATTCGGGGGTAGGGATAATATTTTTATATTATATAGATTCTAGTGTATTATACCCTGTATTTCCCAGTAGAAAATAATCCTTGGGAAGCACAGTCCTCATCCCTGACCACCAGGACCAAGTAGCGCTCTGTCAGTACATGGCGGCCTGCCCTCTCCACCACGCTGCACACTAGGGCTGGGTTCACATCCTATTTTTGCCATTCATTTAATGCATACCAAAAATATATGCGTTAACAGATGCCTCAGATTGATGCCGTACAGTGGCGTCCGTTAACCATTCAGTTCTGTGGTAGAATTTTTTTGGGCGTAAATTTATGCATTTTTTTAATGGATTTAAAAACATGGAGTTATGCACATTTGTATACATCAAACAGATAGGAAATAAAAATGGCCCCTGATTAAAATACATATTTTTGGTGGGAATTTTTCCATTGATCCCACTCTGGTATATCACTGTCCATGTTGTGGGACTATTTGTGTACTTTTAGTTAGTGTTTGCTGTCTGCAAATATGACCTAAAGGTTTTTCAGGTTCGCCTGCCATTAAAGTGAATGGGGCCCACTGAGAACGCGCGGTTCGCAAACATTTTATCGAATCGTCCCGGCCGATGTCCGTCCATCACTATATAGAACCCCTTAATCAGTATTTTGTAGAAGCAGGTATATCGCACCCCTCAATCAGTATTTTGTGAAAACAGGTATATAGAACACCTGAATCAATATTTGGTGGAAGCAGGTATATTGCACCCCTAAATCAGTATTTTGTGGAAGCAGGTACATCAAACCCCTTAATCAGTATTTTGTGGAAGCAGGTATATCGCACCTCTCAATCTGTATTTTGTGGAAGCATGTGTATCAAACCCTCTAATCAGTATTTTGTGGAAGCAGGTATATTGCACCCCTCAATCAGTATTTTGTGGAAGCAGGTATATTGCACCCTTCAATCAGTATTTTGTGGAAGCAGGTATATATAACCCCTTACTCAGTATTTTCTAGAAGCAGGTATCTAGCACTACTCAATCAGTATTTTGTGGAAACAGGTATATCACACCCGTCAATCTATATTTTATGTAAGCAGGTATATCAAACACCTTAATCAGTATTTTGTGCAAGCAGGTATATCACACCCCTCAATCAGTATTTTGTGGAAGCAGGTATATCGCACCCCTCAATCAGTATATTGTGGAAACAGGTATATAGAACCCCTGATTCAATATTTGGTGGAAGCCGGTATATTGCACCCCTCAATCAGTATTTTGTGTAAGCCAGTGTATCGCAGGCCTCAATCAATATTTGGTGGAAGCAGGTATATCGCACCCCTCAATCTGTATTTTATGGAAGCAGGTATATCAAACCCCTTAATCAGTATTTTGTGGAAGCAGGAATATCATACCCCTTAATCAGTATTTTGTGGAAGCAGGTATATAGAACCCCTTAATCAGTATTTTGTGGAAGCAGGTATATCAAACCCCTTAATCAGTATTTTGTAGAAGCAGGTATATTGCTGAGTTATTTGGTCAGTTTTGGCCCTGTAACTGCCCAAATAAGTGAAGTGTGCAGTGATTCTAAGAGCGACGCCTGTCATCTGTGTGTCATACTGACTCGCAGTATTGTTTCCCTACCACAGCAGGTTCCCTATGCGTGTTACTGTAAGGCAAAGTGTTCTACACCACTATACAGGCTCTTTGTAGCCAGGAAATAGCCGTTTTTTTAACGCTATTCACCGCAAATACATTTGGATCGAATTAAATCTTTTTTGAAAATTCGGCGAACCGACCGAATCGAATTTTTGAGAAATTTGCTCATCTCTACTTAGAAATGAATGAACTGATCCCTTATTGAGGATCAAAGGGAATAAAACTTAACATTTAATGGTAATAAGGTTAGAATAAATGGCACAAAAAAGGATACAAAAAATAGACAAGCCCAGATGGGCCAAAAACAATTGCACGAATATGCACCAGTGTAAGTAATGGAACGTTCTCACCCGGATGGTTGATGGACGGACAGGTCTGTATGGATGGAACCTGGTTGGTGATGCCACAGGGAAGAAGTCCGGTTCTTGGAGGGTGCTGGTCACTGGAGCGCGTGCATTAAGGATGGTACCAGAATATACTAGACGGTAGGTAAGGTCGGGAGTATTAGTCCCTAGTGTGTCCCTGGTAAAGGGGGAGGGGGGCTAGTAGACCCTACCTACCTATACGGAGTGCTTGCTCCGCAAGGAGCGACCCCGTCCGGATACCTAACCCTGGTACGGGCCGGTGTCCCTAGTAAGCCCTAAAGATGTCCCGACGTGTCACGTTTCCGTTATAAAAACTCATCAGGGGACGTAAAAAGTACAGGGTGACAGGCAAAATGGTGCCTGAAAAATGAGCAATACTGGTAGCTAGACCGGGTAAGAGAGCTAGCTACAAGTATAGGAGCTGAGTCAGTAAGCCAGGATAATGGCTAATGGACACTACAGAATGGTCCAGTGGGGCCTATTCAAGCTCCGGGTACGGTGGCCAGGCCAGTGGGACCGGACAACAAAAATCCTAACAACAGGACCGCAGGTGCTGGCTAGCCAGTGGGCTGTCAGGGCACATAGAAAAAAGCGCTATAAAGCGTGATGCGGTCACTGTGGGGCCCAAGTCAAAGGGTATGAAGTCAGGGGCTGTCGGCACTGCTTACCTAGAAAGCGCCGTTTATATGAGGAAGAGCGCAGCGCGCTCATTACCAAGGCACGCCCCCCCAAATGTCACGTGGAGACCGGGAAGGCTGCATCCCGTGAACAGGTATCCTGCATGCCGTGCGGCGTTCTACAAGTCGCCACAGGGGCCGCACAGAAGGAGCTGTGTGCAGCGCCGGGGGCGGAGACACGTGGAACGCAGACATCAGCCGCCGACGCTAAGGAGGCACGCAGGAGAGTAGGAGGGGCGGGAGTGTGGGAGCGGGCTGGCTACCTAGCAACTAGACGCCGCATTGGAACACACGGGGAGCAAGTTGCTGCAAAAAGAGACCAGCGTGTCAGCGGTCTCAAGGATAAAGCAAAAATAATGCTATTTACATCAGAGCTTCTTAGGGAGGAAAAACATAGGCAACTGAGCCCAGCTGCTATGACAGAGGGCCGGCGGTGAGGCCAGGAGGCACAGGGGACAAGAAGTGTGACGATTAGGTACAATCAATTTAAATTAATTAATTATATTAAATTAAATCCAGAAGTGATGGAAGGTGGGACAAGATAATGTGATCAGACGGTCACAAAAAACAGCTAAAGTTAAGCTGTTCATTAAGCCCCAACGGTGTCATGGATTTAAGATAATAGATCCAGCGGAGTTCCCGCTGAAGGATCACCCGGTCCCAATCACCTCCACGGCGTGGAGGGAGGACCCTGTCAATGCCCATGAAAGACACATGGGCAGTGCCGTTATGATGAGTGCGGATGTGATTGGCTATTGGCGTGTCCTTGCTCTTGGATATGTCATTAAGGTGTTCACCTACCCGCCTGCGAAACTCTCGGATAGTCTTACCAACATATTCCTTACCGCATTCGCAGGCGAGGCGGTAAATCACCCCCCGGGTCCTACAGTTGATGAAGTGGTTAATGGTGTAGACCTTACCGGTGTTGTTACTACGGAAGGTCCTACCTGTTTGCAGATGGCTGCATGCAATGCACCCACTACATCTGTAGCAGCCTTTGATGTTTGACTGCAATCATGCAGTACCCGAGGGTACAGGCGGTATAAATTCGCTTGAGACCAACCTATCGCGGAGGTTACGACCCCTGCGATAAGTGATGTTGGGATATGGTCCCAAGACCTCTCTGAGGTCTAGATCCATCCTGAGGACACCCCAATTTTTGCATAAGATATTACGGACTACGGGTGCTGCACGATCAAAAGTGCTGATCAGGCGGATGAGATTCCCCGTCTGTTCCTGGTGGGGTTTAGGAATTAAAAGATCTGTGCGGTCTGCCTGCAATGCTGCTCTGAAGGCTAGTCGCAACACCCTATCAGGGTATCCTCGCTGAAGGAATCTCAATCGCAGGTCAGCCGCCTGTTTAATAAAGTCCTTTTTGGAAGAGCAATTTCTCCTGAGGCGGAGATACTGACCTTTTGGGATGCCTTTCTTAAGTGGGAGCGGGTGACTGCTTTCCCACCTGAGCAAATTGTTGGTTGAGCTAGGCTTCCTATAGACTGTCGTGGTCAGTTCTCCCTCCTCAGTTTTGGAGATGAGGACGTCCAAAAACGGCAAATGGGCAATGTTATTTTCGCTGGTGAAACGGAGGCCTATGTTGTTAACATTAAGGGCCTTCACTAGAGAGCAGAAAGAGACCTCATCACTATTCCAAATGATGAAGATGTCATCGATGTATCGCGCCCACAGTCCCACAGGATCTAAAAGTGCGGACCCGGTGTCCGTAAACACCAGGGTCTCTTCCCACCAGATCCTGCCGCTGATCCTGCCTATGTTTTTCCTCCCTAAGAAGCTCTGATGTAAATAGCATTCTCTTTGCTTTATCCTTGAGACCGCTGACATGCTGGTCTCTTTTTGCAGCAACTTGCTCCCCGTGTGTTCCAATGCGGCGTCTAGTTGCTAGGTAGCCAGCCCGCCCCCAGGCTCCCACACTCCCGCCCCTCCTACTCTCCTGCGTGCCTCCTTAGCGTCGGCGGCTGACGTCTGCGTTCCACGTGTCTCCGCCCCCGGCGCTGCACACAGCTCCTTCTGTGCGGCCCCTGTGGCGTCCGACGCTGCGTTTCACGGCATGCAGGATACCTGTTCACGGGATGCAGCCTTCCCGATCTCCACGTGACATTTGGGGGGGCGTGCCTTGGTAATGAGCGCGCTGCGCTCTTCCTCATATAAACGGCGCTTTCTAGGTAAGCAGTGCCGACAGCCCCTGACTTCATACCCTTTGACTTGGGCCCCACAGTGACCGCATCACGCTTTATAGCGCTTTTTTCTATGTGCCCTGACAGCCCACTGGCTAGCCAGCACCTGCGGTCCTGTTGTTAGGATTTTTGTTGTCCGGTCCCACTGGCCTTGCCACCGTACCCGGAGCTTGAATAGGCCCCACTGGACCATTCTGTAGTGTCCATTAGCCATTATCCTGGCTTACTGACTCAGCTCCTATACTTGTAGCTAGCTCTCTTACCCGGTCTAGCTACCAGTATTGCTCATTTTTCAGGCACCATTTTGCCTGTCACCCTGTACTTTTTACGTCCCCTGATGAGTTTTTCTAACGGAAACGTGACACGTCGGGACATCTTTAGGGCTTACTAGGGACACCGGCCCATACCAGGGTTAGGTATCCGGACGGGGTCGCTCCTTGCGGAGCAAGCACTCCGTATAGGTAGGTAGGGTCTACTAGCCCCCCTCCCCCTTTACCAGGGACACACTAGGGACTAATACTCCCGACCTTACCTACCGTCTAGTATATTCTGGTACCATCCTTAATGCACGCGCTCCAGTGACCAGCACCCTCCAAGAACCGGACTTCTTCCCTGTGGCATTACCAACCAGGTTCCATCCATACAGACCTGTCCGTCCATCAACCATCCGGGTGAGAACGTTCCATTACTTACACTGGTGCATATTCGTGCAATTGTTTTTGGCCCATCTGGGCTTGTCTATTTTTTGTATCCTTTTTTGTGCCATTTATTCTAACCTTATTACCATTAAATGTTAAGTTTTATTCCCTTTGATCCTCAATAAGGGATCAGTTCATTCATTTCATATATTTTGGGATTATTTGGTCAAGGCTCCAAGCTAGACCTGTGCACTTTTTGTATTCATCTCTACTTAGGACTCATGCACACAAAGGTATTTTTTGTCCTGCATCCAATGCGCATTTTGTGTGCGTTGGATGCAGACCCATTCACTTCTAGTGATGAGCGGCAGGGGTCATATTCGAATTTGCGATATTTAGCGAATATTTAGTAGAATATTCACGAATTAGAATATTCGTTAGGAGTAGTGTTGATTGCGAATTTTCGTAATGCAAATTTTTGTAATGCATATTTTCGTAATATTATAATTTGCTATATTGCTATATATTCTTGTTTTAGAATATTATGAATATTCTAAAAAACAAATATATAGCAATATAGCGAATATTCAGAAAAAAAACACGAATATAGAGCAATATAGCTAATATAGTGCTATAATCTTCTTTGTCTAATAGTTGTAATTTTTTTTCACATCTAAAGTTCAGATTGGAAAAAAATTACAACTATTAAAAAATATATATTATAGCACTATATTAGCTAAATTGTTCTACATTATTTAATTTTTTTTCGAATATTCGCTATATTGCTATATATTCTTGTTTTAGAACATTACGAATATTCAAAAAAACTAATATATTTGTTTTTTAGAATATTCGTCTTTTTTTTTTATCTGTACAGTTGTTCCACTTTGGCATACTCCTCCCCGACAAGCGTCCCCATCACCATGGGAATGCCTGGGGGTTAGAATATACCATCGGATCTGAGTTTTCACAATCTCTTTGATTCTTATTACAAAAATTTGCATTACGAAAATTCTCATTACGAAAATTTGCATTCAACACTACTCCTAAAGTCATAGATATTGCAGCCTTCTCATTGGCCCACAAGCTAGAAGCAGGGAGGGATCATGTGTACTGATTATAAATGAATCTCGAATATTCAAAATTACGAATATATATCACTCACTATATTCAAAATTTTCGGGAGTTCTCGAAGTGCCGACATTCGCAATAAAAATTCGCAACTCGAATATTCGTGATCAACACTATTCACTTCAATGAGGCCGCAAAAGATGCAGACAGTACACCGTGTGCTGTCTGCATCCGTATGTACATTCCGTGGCACCCGCAAAAAATAGAACATGCCCTATTCTTATCCATTTTACGGACAAGGATAGGTCTGTTCTATAGAAGCCAGGATGTTGGTGAGATAATCGTTAATTTCTAACGATAATTTGTTTTCCCTTAGTCCTAACAGCAGCACAGATGGGGTTAACTGCCCCTGTGGACTGGTAGGACCGGCGGAATTTTTAATGAGCCCAAGAACCAATAAACGATCTTCAGCTCCCTGAAAGGGAGGAGATCGTCCCTCAGCCCACCGTGTTTTTAACAAGCATAATGTACTTAGGGTGGGATATTTGTGTGCTGCTGTTAGGACTACGGGAAAACAAATTATCGTTAGAAATTAACGATTCCCTTACATCCTACCAGCAGCACAGATGGGGAGATAGCAAGAAGAATCCTCTAGGGAGGGTCCTCATGCCTGGCAGAACTAAGAACTGTCTGCCTAAAGGCCGAAAACTCTGCCATCCTAGCATCTATCCTATAATGGGAGATGAAGGTTGACTCAGAACTCCAGGAAGCCGCCTTACAGATCCACTCTAAGGGGAGAAGTCTTCTCTCCGCAACAGAGGTGGAGACAGCCCTAGTAGAGTGGGCTCTCAAAAACTCCGGAGGATCTAGGGATTGGGAGACGAAGGCCTCCCTGATGGCTTCCTTGATCCAGCGACTAATGGTAGCTTTAGACCCTTAGACTTACCGGCAAACAGGATGAGGAGATTCTCGTCTATCCTGAACTCTCTGGATCTATCCACATAGACCTGGAGGCATCTAGAAATGTCCAGCGGGTCTCTAGCTGGAGTATCCGAGGAGGAGGCTGAAAACAAAACTGGTAAAGAGATTACCTGGTTGATATTTTGGAAGGTTGGAACCTTAGGCCTGAAGTAGGGTAAAAACTTCAGGAGTACTCTGTCCTGCAGAAAAATGATGTAAGGGTGAATTGCGGAAAAGGCCTGCAATTTAGAGATTCTTTTGGCTGAAGCTACAGCCAGAAGAAAAACCATCTTTAAAGTCAAAAATCTGAATCCCACCTCCTCCAATGGCTCGAAGGGGGGAGATGCTAGCCCCCTGAGCACTACTGAAAGATCCCACTGGGGGATAGGTATCAGTATAGTAGGCTTTAGTCTTTCAGCTCCCTTAAGGAAGCGTTTGATGAGTGGGTCCCGAGAATATGGCCTGTTAAGACAGGCCGAGATGGCACAAATCTTTACCTTCAAGGTAGCTGGAGAAAGACCTTTATCTAATCCATCTTGAAGAAATTGTAATATCGCAGGAAGGGGCGGATCTGCATACGCCACCTGTTTGGAATCACACCATGACATGAAGATTCTCATGATCCTGGAGTAGGCCTTCTTCGTAGACTCTGCTCGGGAATGCGACAAAGTTCTCAGGACCGACTCGGAAAGCCCTTCTATGTTGGGAAGGGACTGATCAACCTTCAGGCTGTCAGGTTGAACCTGTGCAGATCTGGGCAGAGGTGAGTGTCCCACGACACCAGGGTCTGCTCCGGGGGGAGTCTCCAGTATTGTCCCCGACTCATCTGAATGAGCTGGGTAAACTAGGATCTCTTTGGCCAGAACGGTATGATGGCTATTACCGAGGCCTGATCCTGACGGATTTTCGTCAATACCCTTGGTATCATGGAAAACGGAGGGAAGATGTAAGCCAGCCTGAACCTTCACGGTATCGACAGAGCATCTATCGCCAGGGGGTTGTCTTCCCTGTATAGGGAACAGAACCTCAGAACCTTGGCGTTGAACCTGGTTGCCATGAGATCCACCTCTGGCATACCCCATCTGTGAACTAACTGCCTGATGATCTCCGGGTGCAGAGACCACTCCATGGTCGGTAATCCTCGACTTAGGCAGTCCGCTATCATATTGAGGGAGCCTCGGATATGAGTGGCAGATAGATGGGAAAGGTTTGACTCTGCCCACCGAAGAATTACCCCGATCTCTGAAAGAAGGGGCAATGATCTTGTGCCTCCCTGCTTGTTTATATAGAGAACCGACAGTCATATTGTCTGACTGGACTTTCACAGCTTTGCCCCGGATCTGAGGGGCCAAGTGAAGGAGGGCTAGCCGGATAGCTCGCATCTCGTGAATATTGGAAGAGAGACGCCGCTCCAGGGGAGACCAAGATCCCTGTACTGGGGATCTGTCTAGGTGAGCACCCCAGCCTACAAGGGACGCGTCCGTAGTCAATATGAGCCAAGCTGGTTGGGTCATAGACTTCCCTGCTGGTAGCCGAAACCACCATCTGAGGGAATTCCGGGTTTGACCGGACAGGGAGCACAGGGAATCTAGCCCCGCAAGGCTGCCGTTCCAAAAGCGTAAGACCTCCGACTGAAGAGGACGGAGGTGCCATAGTGCCCAAGGGACTGCGTCCGCAGCCGCTGACATGAGCCCCAGCATCTTCATGAGAGTCCGGATGGAGACTCGACGAGGGACATAAAGGACCTTTGCCAGGTCCTGAATCCGCGCTCTCCTTTCTAGAGTCAACCAGAGGGACATCTCCACAGAGTCGACCACGAATCCTAGATAATGGATTGAAGTCGATAGGCTCACATTCGACTTCTGCCAGTTGATGATCCAGCCCAGGCGGAGGAGAAAGGAGATTGCGATCTGAAGATGGTGGGTAAGGATCGGAACTGAAGAGGCTAAGAAAAGCCAATCGTCCAGATAGGGGATAAAAGTCAGTCCTTGAAGTCTCAAAGCTGCCACCACCGACACCACCACCTTGGTGAAGATAAGGGGGGCAGAAGAGATTCCGAAGGGAAGCGCGGCGAACTGAAAGTGCCTGCAAACCCCTAAAATCTGGACAGCGATCCTGAGGAACTCCCGGGAAGTGGAATGGATCGGGATGTGAAGGTACGCATCCTTGAGGTCCAGAGTAGCCATGACGTCCCCAGAGTTGAGGATATGGCTGACTGACCTTATGGTTTCCATACGAAACCTGGTTTTCCTTATAAATCGATTGAGGAATCTCAAGTCGATGATCATCCGGAGATCTCCCGTCTTCTTGGGAACCAGGAACACTGGAGAATAAATCCCTAGGCCTCTCTCCCCTGCCGGCACCTCCTCCAGGGCTCCCTTGGAGATATAGTCCAGAATATAAGACTCTAGGATCTTTTGTTTGGCAGACCCGAAGTTTCGAGTGGCGATGAATCTCTCGGGGGGGGGGGGGGGGGGGATGAGATCTACCCGGTAACCGGCAGAAATTATATCCGGAACCCAGGGGTCTGCAATCTGCTGGGCCCAAAAGTCTTTGAAGTGGGAGAGACGGCCCCCCACGGGAATCTGGGGGAGGGGTACGGGAAAGTCTAGAGGAGATACTGCGGGGGTAGCAGGGCTTATCCAAGAGCCTCGGGGAGGCCCATAGTCAGGAGGGTTTCGCCTCCCTGGTGGGTTTGCGGGAGCGTCTCGAGAATCTACAAGACGGCCCCCCCCCAATCTCTACGCTTAGCCTGCTGCCCTGAACGGTCTCCGCCTTTTTTATCCTGTCTGGGGCGTCCCCGAAAGGGCTGCTGGGGGAGACTCTTACCTTTCTTGTTGGAGAGTCCCTCCATGATTCTGTCCAATTCGGACCCGATCAGCCTATCCGGCTCGAAGGGGAGCCCACATAGATTAAATTTGGACGCGTTGTCCGCGATCCACGGCTTCAGCCATAGTGGTCTGCGGGCAGCCGAAACTAGAGCGGCCAGTTTCAACTGCATCTGGGTGGAATTACACAAGAAATCCATGGCCAGATTGACTGACTTAAAAGCTGTCAAGATGTCGTCTCTAGAAACGCTCTGGTCCACGTCTGTCTGGATCTGATTAAGTTTGGAGCGTAAGAAGGAGGCTACTTCAGTGGCCGCAATGGATGTCGATGCGGAGGCAGCAGCCGCCGCGTAACCCCTTCTAAGGGTGCACCCTGCCCTCCGGTCTAGAGGGTCCTGCAGGCTAGACCCATCGTCTGCAGGGACCAGAGTGCGCCTGGACAACTTGGCTATTGCCATGTCCACCTTGGGAACGGAACCCCACGATTCCACCAAGGTTTTAGCCATTGGGTACATAAGCTTGAATTTCCTGGTGAGGACTGGACCTTTTTCAGGCTTTCTCCACTCTGTACGCAACACAGAGAGAAGGGTCTCATCCGCTCTAAAGACACGCTGTGTCCGTCCGGTGGGATCGGAGGACTCTCCCATGTCAACATCCTGGTCCCCCGGCCTGATGGACTTCAGCAACTTCTGCGTTTTCTCTGGCGGAAAAAAACAAGAAGTTAATTCTTCTTCCTCAGAAGATGACCCCACCGAACAGGGGGTAGGTCTCTCGACTGGTGCAGCCACTTCCATGGGAGTCTGAGAGGATCCTGGTAGCCTCTCATTAAGCAGGCACACTACTCCTTTAATGGAATCATCCACGTAAGTTTTCGTCCACTGGAACATCTCTTGCATCGTGGGTTCCGTGGATGCCTGTGTGCGACAACTTTCACACCTTGAGTAAGGGCAGTTGTCGCCCAAAGGTGTGTTACAATCGTAACAGGCCAAATGCTTCCTTTTGGCGCTGGACTTCCGCTGATCAGAATCTCTGGGGGAAGCCATAACTGTAAAGAAAAAGAAAAAACAGGTCATAACACCTACAAACACCAGGTGGAGGTGAAACGAGACCATATGGGCGCCCACAAGCACTGAAGCAAAATAGAGCTGTGAAGAAAAATACCCAAGCCAATCAATATATCTAGATAATATATCAAAGGACAGGGAACTCTGGAGCTAGCTTGTGAAAGCGATGCAACCAGAGCACTGAATGACAGGCTCTGGGCGCTTAAAAAAATGAAGCCCCGCCCCCTGGAACAAGCCCAGAGAAGTAAAAGAGCCTAAATGAGGCTCAGCTTGACCCTATATGTCTCCCCAAGCTATCCTGACAATTCAGGATGTTATAAGGAGAAGAACAACCGAGCGGTGAGAAGAAAATCCTACCGCATCGGAGATAGAAAAAAAACGGAAGTGACGTAGCGCAGTTGGTGCGCGTCACTTCTGGAAGATGGCGGCGCCCGCGGCGCCCGCGGCGCCGCACACATGCGGCAAGGAGAGAAAGGGATACCGCAGAGACGCCGAAATCCAGGCAAGATAGAAGAGGGGAGGGGAGCCACCCCCGACGGTACCCTGTACAAAAATAGCCGCGATTACGCCTAAAATAAAGGCAAACAGCAACAAAAGGGGCGATTTCCTTAGATTTAAGAAAAACAGAGCCCCTCAGCACTCTTCAGCTCCCTGAGGGGGAGCGACGTGCCAGTCCACCTGTCCAAAGGACAGAAAAAAACACGGTGGGCTGGGGTACGATCTCCTCCCTTTCAGGGAGCTGAAGATCGTTTATTGGTTCTTGGGCTCATTAAAAATTCTGCCGGTCCTACCAGTCCACAGGGGCAGTTAACCCCCATCTGTGCTGCTGGTAGGACGTAAGGGAACTATGCAGGAACCTGGCCTGAACAGTTAAGAAGGAGAGGGAAATTTCTTGGGATAATCCATTGTGCCTTTAACTGCTCATTTGCTGTTCGGTCCATATATGTGAGTGGGGCATAAGGTGACAGGCAACTAAACTCCCTCCTAGCAACTCATTGACACAGGAGTAACATTTACTTCACCTTTTATTACAAGGATAGGGTGAAGCCAAGTAACAGAAAGTAAATTCACTTACCATTGTTGCATGTGACAATAGACTATAACACATTACTGTACAAAGCTATGCAAACATAAATGTGCATGAAATACAGGTTATATACAGTACAGCATATCAATATACATGAATATACATCCTGCAATGCTAACTAATAACCTCAACATACCAGCAATGCCACCGTTAGTCTGGGTGAGGAGGATGATTAGATATACTGTCAGTTGATCTAGGAAAAGATGGCTTCTCTGAGCTGACTTCAAGATGTCACCAGTGTCAAAGGTGATAGATACAGTAGTTTGCATGGGACATACCACGGATTAAATGCAGGCTAGCTTGAAACTATTTGCATAAGTGGCCAACTAGATGGTGCTATAACAGCATGGACACAATACACACATACTGGTCGATTGCAGGGTGGTCTGTAACCATGGAAATGAGCAGTGTATAATATGATAGAAAAATGAATCCAGCCAGCAAAGGAGCAATATGGATAATAACAATACATTAGTAAGTGGCTTGTATTAACTTTCTCTACATCATAAATGCCACTTACTGAAGTGAGACAACTGGTGTGAGGAGTCTTATAGGCCAAGCATGCTACTGTGGAATTCTGGAAAGAAAGGGATGCAAATGAGCTGTGCCTCTAGTGCCACCCGATGAAAGGCAGCCATCCTATAAGTCAATATTCAGCCCTTATAGGCCTTGAGACATGACTTTCATAATAAATAAGCCAGCACCACGTCTGCAGACAGCT
Source organism: Bufo gargarizans (assembly GCF_014858855.1). NCBI lineage: Eukaryota > Metazoa > Chordata > Amphibia > Anura > Bufonidae > Bufo > Bufo gargarizans. The sequence continues at coordinate 196,239,447 of NC_058085.1, read as the reverse complement.
GTTTCGGGGCAATTGCCCCTCATCAGTGCAGAACATAGAGTACTGGCTTACTGAATGAGAGTCCTAAGTCAGGATTTGGGGGGGTACTATCCTTGGGGAGCCCGTGAGGGGGCTTATAGGCCATACATGCTCCTCTGGAATTCTGGGAAGAAAGGGATGCATCCCAATTTTCAAAAAATTTGGATTCCATCAGAATCCAGATCTTTTGCAATTCAATTTGGACGAATCTCTCAAAATGGCCACCACCATTTTACAGGTCAGAAGACAGAGAAGACAGTATCTGCCACTAAAAAGGGATAATTTGAGGATGATGTTTTAAATTAAAGATAAAATCGACAGTGCAGAGTGTTATTAAACAGGCTGCCATATGTTTAACCATAGCCATATATGTCACTTGGACATTACTAATGCCGTCTTAACATTAAACAGCTTAAAAATGGTTGGATACAGTCATAGAGAGTCTCATACATAATTTTTCAGAGGTATTTAGGAACTTTTCATTCCACCGGTTTTACTTGCGCCTGAATCGAATATTCCCAAAATGAATTTAATAAAATTTGCTTATCTCTCTTTCTCTTTCTTTCTTTCTATATAGAATGGAGCAAGTAATTGTAATTAAACTACGCTGCCGATCCACAGGAGACGAGATGTAGTGTAATGACCAGATAATGGTGCTCACATGGACCACCACCTCCTCGTCAAACAGCTGATCGGCAGCAGTGCTGGGTATCAGAACCCCACCAATCTGATACAGTTGGGGATAGGTCATCAATTTAAATGGAAGATCACCAACTTGAATTGTTTTGCTGTCTCAGAACTTCTATAGAAAAGTCAGCAGTCCTCAGAACTAACATAAAAGGGGACTGTGTACTGTATTTTTTGAAGTGTTAACAGCAGTGGTAGTGCAGTTTAGCAGGGACCTTGAATCTTGGTAAACCTTACTACATTTGTATTCTGCAATGTGCGGACTCCTGGTCTGTGGCTAAGACTTGTCACATATTCTGTGACCTTTTCATACCTTATCACAAGTGTCTATATGAAAAGGCAGCTATAGAAAAGCTTGAAGCATTATTAAGAAGGCCACTGGGAGAGACGCCTGCTGTGGAGGCTTGGGACCGAAAATGACCTGTGCCATGTCATATTCAATTAAGTGCCTTGCTCTGCTCTCGGGCAAGAATCACAGCACTTCCCAAGCGACATTTTATGATGTGTTCAACAAAATATCCTACAAAGTCTCATCTCACGAACCTTGTTCAATTATAATTGTTGCTTAAATTAAAACTAGAGCAGCGTTATATTTTAGTATCATGAAACAATGACTATATCCATCCTGGGCACAAGCTTTCCTGTCTAATATCATGTGATATGCCAGCAGCCTACTCTATTTTTTGTTTTTTAATATAGCTAAATATATGAAGCCCCTTTAAAATTTGACACAAAGATAACTAATGCCCCACTAGTGACAAAGTGTTTGCTTTCAGACTGCTAAACAGCACGTATTTTATTATAATATATTAAAATAGTGAACAGATCTACAAAGTGCATGTTATTCGGCTATTATCATATTATTATCTATGCCTGAACACTACTCCACAGTGTGCTCCAGAGCACCATGCCACTAAATAATCTTTTAAAGGGCATCTGTCAGCAGATTTGTAGCTATGAAACTGGCTGACCTGTTACATGTGCGCTTGGCAGCTGAAGTCATCTGTGTCGGTCCTATGTTCATAAGTGTCTGCATGGCTGAGAAAAAGGAAATTTTAATATATACAAATGAGCCCCTAGGCGCAACAGGGGCATTGCCGTTACACCTAGAGACTGCACCCTCTGCACTTTGACTGACAGGGCCCGGCAGTGTAAATGCCATCACGCCGGGCCTTGCCAATCAAAGTTCAGAGGGAGCAGCAGTTGTAGAGAAAGTGGAGCTTCTAGGACTAATGGCACCACCCCTGTTGTTCCTAGAGGCTCATTTACATATATTAAAACATCACTTTCTTTTCTAAGCAATGTGGGCACATATGTACATGGGACCAACACAGATGCCTTCAGCTGCCATGCAACAGGTCAGCTGGTTTCATAGGTACAAATCTGATGACAGAAGCCCTTTAATACTTGTGACACAGTGCTTTTAAAACCACTAAAGGGGTTATCCGATATCTAAAATATCTCTCCCAATGCCCGGGCACCTTGCATGGATTATACCTACCTGTTCCCTGGCACCCACGTTGCTCCAGATCCCTGCATGGCCACTTCTGCATTCCTCCATTGCTCGGATCAAAACATCCTGTGCAATAGCAGGTCACGATGGGGATGAGCCCCCTTGAGACTGGTCACAGTTGCAGCCTGCTATTTTCTGCTCCCCCTGTCGCCGAATGTTATGATCCAAGTGACGGGGAGATGCAGTAGCAGCCGTACGGGGATCCGGAGCCATGCGAGTGTCAGGGAGCAGGTAAGTATAATCCATACAAGGGGTCCGGGCATTGGGGGGATATATTAGATATTGGATAACCCCTTTAATGACTCAAACAGTGTCCCCTTACATGTTTAATCAACAGGAGAATGGGATAATGCATCATTATGATATGGGTAAAACCCACAATGGATGGCATCTCTAGGTGCTATAAAACAATACATGTTGGCAGGACACTATAAGAGTCATAAATGGATTTAAATACACTGTGTCCTATGCATTAAAAGATTCTGGTAAAGGACATCCAGACCCTTTATTCATATATTGCGGAGCACAGGTGGAATATGGAATAATACCAATCGGCACCTTCTTGATTTTAACTATTGAGTGACTGCTGCAATCCACAAAATCGCTTGCCTCTATTCTTTTGGACAGTAGCAGTAGCTCAATAATTAAAATCATCTAGTTGTGCTACAAAAAGTGTCTGTGTAGCTCAGGCTTATTTAGACATGGAAAACATTTGGAATGAGCACAGACACCCTTCAGCACTTTTTAGTGGACAGCTCCTAGTCTGTACCATTCTGCCAATGTTGTAATGAGACATAGGGGGATTAATTAAAGGGGTTTTGCCATTACATACAATATGTCTGTGAAGGTTCTCGATTATCCAGGTCATGGTATATATCTGTAAAGAATAAATCAAGGCAACTGGACGTACTGTAGATTTCTTGAAAACGTTTCACTCGTTCTTCCAACAAGCTTTCTCAGTTCTGAGTGATTGTACATATTTATTCCCAGAATTTTTGTACAATCACTCAGAATTGAGAAAGCTCGTTGGAAGAACGAGTGAAAAGTTTTCAAGAAATCTACAGTACATCCAGTTGCCTTGATTTATTCTTTACAGATATTACATACAATGGGGGCATATCGCTAGGATATGCCCCCATTGTCTGATAGGTGTGGCTTCCACATCTCGGACCCGCACCTACAACGAGAATGGAGCAGGGAAATTGATGGAGGGTGTACTGCGCATGCACAGCTGCTGTCCATTCATTTCAATGAGGCCGCCAAAAATAGCCAAGCAATGGCTCGGCTATTTCCATCTGCCCCATAGAAATGAATGGGAGCAGGGGCCGCACGTGCGCGGTGCGCTCCCATTCACTTGTATGGGAGCAGCACTTGCTGGTGGACTGACCCTGGGAACCCCAGGGTCCTCCAGTTACAACTCTCCCCGATCCGTTCTCCTTGTAGGTGCTTGTATGACGGTTTTCTGTCATTTTCTGGCAGACTTGATACTTTTACAACAAATGAATGGGATCTGGGAGGAAGCAGACTGCAGTAGTGACCTCTATGGCCTGACACATTTATCCAATATGAGCGCCAGAACACTGGTACTCATTACACCAGAAATCTATGCCAAATTTCTTGCTGGTGTGCATTTTTTTTTCTGGTCCATGCATGGGCCTCCTGAGGATGCTCTAAAATTAAGTGTCTATGCTTCCTAATAATTCTGGAGCATCATACACCAGCGAGGCTTCCGATTAAGACTGGCTAGAGGATGGAACTGCTATATATAGTGTGACTCTTCATCGAGCTCATGTGAAGAGCACTTCTGCAGCTGACAGTTTCTTGAACGTATTCTCAATAAATTAAAATAATAGAATGCATCATATTCGTTATTGCCTATTGTTCAATAATCTGTCATCAAAATAGAAAATGTGTATGATGTATGCTAAATACTTACCAAAAATGAACAAAGTGGCCACTATAGAATAAAAGCCCTGTACTCGACCTGCATTAGGAGTATGTTCTTAATAAAGCCTGGTCCTGAAGAAGGGGCTGATGTGACATACTGTAGAAATGCATTGCATGGGAAGTGAACAAAGTTGTGTTTCTTCTACATATCCACCGGCTGTCTGGTTTATGAGAGCAGCGCTAAGGCTACTTTCACACTTGCATTTTGCCTGATCCGGTAGGGATCAGCAAAAACGCTTTCGTTACTGATAATACAACCGTCTGCATCCGTTATGAACTGATCCGCTTGTATTATCTTTAACATAGCAAGGATGGATCTGTCATGAACTCCATTACAAGTCAATGGGGACGGATCCGCTTTCTATTGTGTCAGAGGAAATGGATCTGCCCCCATTGACATGCATTGTGGGTCATGCCGGGTCCATTTTGCCCCGCGATCCATAACTGAAAGAAAACTGCAGCTTGCTGTGGTTTGCTCTCCAGTTTGGGAACACAACTAAACGGAACGAAATGCATTTTGGAGCATTCCATTCTGTTCAGTTACGTTTTGTACCCATTGACGATGAACCCTTTGCCTCCCAAGAATACTGCATTATGGGAATTTTTTTTTATTTCTTCCTCACATCCTTAAAGGATTTGTGTCACTTCAGCAAGTGGCATTTATTATGTAGAGAAAGTTAATACAAGGCACTTACTAATGTATTGTGATCGTCCATATTACCTCCTTTCCTGGCTGGATTAATTTTTCCATCACATTATACACTCATTTCCATGGTTACGACCACCCTGCATTCCAGCAGCGGTAGCCATGCTTGCACAGTATAGGAAAAAGTGGCGGCTACCCTGGTGGCCAGGACTGTGGGAGCGCACATAGGCTGGTGCTTTTACACAACATATACATGCAGAGTTATCATAGACCGGTGGCGTACACTGGTCTATAACCCCCGAGCGCTGCTAGAGGCTGCGCTAATTTATAATGAGGCACATACCTTGCCATAAATTAGGAGCAGTCTTCTTCAGTCTGTGCACCTGAACTGAAATCTATGCCAGCCCCTAGTCTTTTACGCAAAAAAAAAAACGGGTGTAAAACAAATAAATGTGGCTGTGCTACTGGGTTTGCCCCCTCCCCACCCTTAACAGGACCCCTTTTCAGGAAAGTGGCGAAGGCAGTGGAGAAATTCCACAAAAATATTTGCGCAAGTGCTGTTAAGAAAGTTTCAGACACAACAGGTAATTGAAGCAAATATATGATAAATTAGGTCCATAGTAGGCCTGCTTATTTAGCGGGTTAAGAAACTACTTTGGCTTTTACAGTGGTACCCCTGGCCCCTAATAGTTTATAGGGGGTACTATTTCTCATTATGGAGTGAGCCTACTAGGCATTAGGAATCTCGCGGGCCAGGCAATGCTCTTCTGGAAAGAAAAGAAAGCTAAGCCAACAGATACAAGGTAGCTTACCTATAAATTAAAGCTCGACCTTTTAAACAGGTCTTGAAACATAATTTAGGATTATAGCTAAACCAGTACCGAGTAGTCCTGCATAAAAAAAACTCAATTTATGCATCAGTTTTTTAAAAATATTTCAGAATACCACACCATGACATATGTTTGGCCCATAGAAGATAAAAATCATTGGGGGGGATTTATCAAAACTGGCTTAGGCTACTTTAACACTTGTGCTACGAGCGTCTGGCAGCCTGTTCTGGCAGTACTAACGCTAGCCCAAGTGTGCCGCCGGAAGTCCGCTTCGGCCCCATTCACTATGCTACAGTTTTATTCTGGCCATCTCTCGGCTTGTTTGCCGTGCTGCGGCCAGACCTTCGGCCCGCCCCTTTATAGTGAATTGGGCTGGAGCGGACTTCCAGCGGCACACTTGGGCTAATGTTAGTACAGATCCGTCAGGCTGGTCTCCTACCGGACCCTTCTAGCTCAAGTGTGAAAGTAGCCTTAGTTGCCCATAGCAACCTACAATTTTTAAGTGCTCCTTTGGAAAATGAAAAGTAGAATGTGACTGGTTGCTATGGGCAAGTAAGCATGTTTTATTTTACATCAGTTTTGGTAAATCTCCCCCACCTTCTTATTCTGGAATTATCCATTAGTTTAGAAATATATAGTGTTAAAGTAGTTCATTTTAGCCTTCACTCCAAGCTCCAAATTAAAGAAGAAATATGGTATACCAGAGAGAATCAGCAGAGGCAGATATGAACTTTCATGCCTCCAGAATGTTCTCCGGGGATATAGTTCTGGAAATGTATATTTATATAATATCACTGGGGCCAACTACCTAAAATATAACTTTTAATATAAATATCTTAAAAATAAACACATAGGTCCCTCACGTGGGGACTGATAGACATACAAGTAAACATACAGACAAGAAGAGCCAATTCAAGGACAGAGTGGAGGAAGCTGTATATGGTGAAACACCCAGGCCAGAACCATATGGGTCCCTAAGGTATCCCTATGGTATCCCTGTGCTTATCTCAGCCCAGAGATGCACCCTGGTGGTGGGAGCACTCCGTCCCCATACCTAGCCTATCTATCCTTAGATTGCCCTTATAACATAGTAAACCATATGGATGTCTGGGTCCTATAGCAATGATATTGTAACAATATTTCGTCCTAATCGGAGGTAATGATACTGTAATAATATTTCATCTTAGTTGGAAGGCCAGGAAAATCCCTGGATCAAAACAATGTTTCGTCTTAGTTAGAGGTCCAGGAGAATCCCTGGATCAATGAATAGGAAAACCACAATTTGCATAGATAATAAAAATTAGTGCTCTGAGTCTCGACGTGTTTCCCCTTAGTGATACGGTTCATCAGGAGACTAAAGAATATATATGTATATTTATATACTATGTCATACACAATCAAGCAGCCATTAAAGGGGTTGTCCAGGTTCAGAGCTGAACCTGGACAGCCCTCCATTTTCACCCCAGCAGCCCCCCTGACATGAGCATCGGAGCAGTTCATGCTCTGATGCTCTCCTTTGCCCTGCGCTAAATCGCGCAGGGCAAAGGCATTTTTCAGAGTTCCGGTGACGTACCGGGCTCTCCATGGGGCTGACAGGAACCCCGGTGACGTCACCGGCACTGATGGGCGGGATTTGGCTCTGCCCTAGCCAGTAAAACGGCTAGGGCAGAGCTAAAGCCCGCCCCTCAGAGCCGGTGACGTCACCGAACACACTGCTGGGCGGAAGTTACCGCCCGGCAGTGTGTTATTGAAAACACAAGAGCCTGTGCCCTGCGCGATCTAGCGCAGGGCACTGCAGCGCATCGGAGCATGAGATGCTCCGATGCTAGGCTCAGGGGGGCTGCCGGGGTGAAAATAAGGGTATGTCCGGGTTCAGCTCTGAACCCGGACAACCCCTTTAAGGATGTTAGATATTTGCATATATGTAAGACAATGTAGCCTATTCTTCCTGTTTCAGTACTACACATGCATATAAAATATGAATGTAGATAACAGTCACGCAGTTCACGGTACAGCTCCTTTGACCGGCAGCCAAAGGGTGCACAGTGCATTTTCCTTACTTACAGGGAAATCATTTTCATGCCACAAAGTCTCGACAGCGACTAAACAATAGAGAAACTTCCATCAAGAAACAACTGCTCCTCTCATAATAGTAACAGTTATCCAAAGTGATTGATAGAAACGTGCGGTGTCATGTATCGGTGCTCCAGAACTGTGCATTCTTGTCTGTCTATTGTTCATTTTGTCCATAGTAAACTATAATATTAAAAGGATTGTTTTGTGGATAAAACCCCTTATTCATGAGCCATAATTGGGTGGTTTGGTATTGTATCTGTGTTTCAGTTAAAGGGGTTCTCTTGGCTTTTTCAAAAATCCCTTGTATCATCAGCCCTGTGGAAGGAAGATCATTTAGTATTAACTTACCCAAACCCTTGCTCCGCCGATGCCACTATCTCTTCCACACTCACAAGGACTGTGGGCTTTTTCACCCAAGTACTAACCTGATGTGTGCTCTTCTTTTCCTGTTAGGCTGCATTTACTGATATGCAGATGAACCGGAAAAGAAATGCACACATCTCGATTTTTTTTTAATAAGCCAGGAAAATCCTTTTAATACAGGATATTTGCAAATTCAATATGTATTATACATAGAGGATTAATACCACTTGTGTTCTAAAGCAGAGCTGTCTTATGTCTATATACATATATATTAGTGTATATATGAACGTAGTTTTTACTCATCACGTAACTCATGTCCATATCCTATATCCATGTGTTGTTTCCAGTTTAATTATAAGCACATACAGTGACATATTACACTGTTTGCCAGAAATAACATGCAATTTCCTCATATATAACCATCATATAATAACCCAGATGGTAGTATTTACAGGTCAACGCTCACCTGTCCTGTGATTAAATTTCCTATTGGTATGTAATAAGGTAGGAGAACAAAGCTCAAAGTCAAGAAAGATGGTTACCAATTCAAGATAAGCCAAAGTATTTTTAAATAAGATTAATTATCAGATGTATGTTTACTACAGTCCTGATCAAAAGTTTAAGACCACTTACAAAATGTCAAAAAATCATATTTTACATTGTTGGATCTTAACAAGGTTCCAAGTAGAGCTTCAACATGCACCAAGAAGAAATGAGAGTGAGCCCAACATTTTTTGGGAGCATTCAATTAATTGAAAATAACGATTAAACTGAAACAGGCTGTTTTTCAGCTGATCCAAATTTTAGAACCACATGCCTTTAAAAGGCCAAATCTGTGCAAAGATGTGGATTCATTGTCATTTTCTGTCAGGTAGTCACACGTTGTGATGGCAAAGGCAAAAAAAACTCTCCCTTTTTGAACATGGTCGGGTTGATGAACTGCATAAGCAGGGTCTCTCATAGCGCGCCATCGCTGCTGAGGTGGGATGCAGTAAGACAATCATTTGGAATTTCTTAAATGATCCTGAGGGTTATGGAACACCCCAAAAAATTTCACCAGCACTGAGCCGGAGGATCCAATTGGCTGTCCGTCAAAACACTAGATGATCCTCGGCCCAAATTAAGGCCCTTACTGGTGCTGACTGCAGACCCATAACCATCAGACGGCATCTGAGACTGAAGGGCTTCAAAAACAAAAAACGTCTTCAAAGACCTCGTCTCCTTGAACGCCACAGAACTGCTCGTTTGGACTTTGCAAGAGAGCACCAAACATGGTACATTCAAAGGTGGAAGAAAGTTTTATTCTCTGATGAGAAAAAAATTTGCCTTGATGGTTTCCAACATTACTGGCATGACAAGCAGATCCCACCTGAGATGTTTTCTACACGCCACAGTGGAGGGGTGCCATAATGGTCTGGGGTGCTTTTTCCTTCAGTGGAACAATGGAGCTCCAGGAAGTGCAGGGGCGTCAAACGGCCGCTGGCTATGTCCAGATGTTGCAGAGAGCATTCCTTATGACTGAGGGCCCTCGTCTGTGTGGTAACGACTGGGTTTTTCAACAGGACAACGCTACAGTACACAATGCCCGCAGGACAAGGGACTTCTCCCAGGAGAATAACATCACTCTTTTGGCCTATCCTGCGTGTACCCCTGATATAAATTCAATTGAGAACCTTTGGGGATGGATGGCAAGGGAAGTTTACAAAAATGGACAACAGTTCCAGACAGTAGATGGCCTTCGTGCGGCCGTCTTCACCACTTGGAGAAATGTTCCCACTCACCTCATGGAAACGCTTGCATCAAGCATGCCGAAACAAATTTTTGAAGTGATAAACAACAACGGCGGAGCTACTCATTACTGAATTCATGTTTGGAAGTTGGATTTCTGTTTTGGGGGGGTTTAGTTATTTTTGGGCGGTGTGGTCCTAAACTTTTGATCAGCTGAAAAACAGCCTGTTTCAGTTTATTCGTTGTTTTCATTAAATTGAATGCTCAAATTTTTTTTTGTCTCACTCCCATTTCTTCTTGTTGCATGTTGAAGCTCTACTTGGAACCTTGTTAAGATCCAGCCATGCTAAATATGATTTTTTGCAATTTTTCAAGTGGTCTTAAACTTTTGATCAGGACTGTATTATTACTTCACTGAGATTTATGTAATTGACCTATTTTGTTTTATGTCAGAGAAAAACGTTTGATAAACGAAGAAAGGAAATTCAGCGGCACTCTCTAATAAAAGCGAGATGAGATGAGCAGGGCAACCAACATGCAATCTACGGCTGTTTCGTGTCTCCCAACGCTTTCTCAAGGCGCATTTCCACTGCCTCCTTGCTATGCTGAATTTACAGTCAACACCACCTTTCTGTGCTACCAGGCTGTCAAAAAGACTACAGCTATACAGAGACCTTTTGCAGCTCTTCTTGAGTAACAGCTGTGGTCCACAGGATTGCACACAGCTAAATGTACCTGTAGCTCAATTTTGCATTACAACATGTCCCCACATATCTTAGGTCAAGGGGTGCACCACCAATAAGGCCAGGTGAGGCGATCGCCTCAGGCAGAATGAGGGACAAGAGGAGGACAGCGGAAGGGCCATGGGCATGGAGCGCTTTCATTGTGGCAAAGGGGTTAGGTTAAGAAATTGGCATTGGGGGGAGGTGGGTCGCCGTTTCATTTTTTGCCTCAGCCAGCAGAAAGGCTAGGTGCACCCCTGCCTATGCCTTATTCATTTCCAGAAGCAATTGCAGAGTAATGCAAGAACACAAAGTTCTAAGAATGGGTGCACCAACATTTTTATCTCATGATAAAGACAAGTATTCATTAAAACAGAGTCATAAGTGTTGAAAATCCTATATAAATCGATTGACTCACAGGACACATCTTCTCTGATTGTAGATGTTCTATTTATTTTTATTTTTCATCCAGCCCAGACCAACATGACAACTTCTTATAACAGCCATAGAGTTTGCAGACATCTTTTGCCCCTAAATTCCACAGCCTCATTTGCCTAATTTCTGCAGCCTCTAGAGCAACACAAATACATTCACACTTGAGACCAGACCCCTAAGTTAATTTAGACCCCAGACCTAGTGCCTAAATTAATTCAAACCTCAGACCATTCACCTCCATTAATATTATTACCAGATAACTGAATTAACACAGACCCCAGAACAGACCCCTAAATGAATGTCAACATTAGATCAGACTCGTACATTCAGTCCCATCTTTATGCAATTTCTGGCTGCTGATGAAGAATACTAGCCTACTAGCCTATTATCCATTGCTTTACACCACCCTGTCTTTCATCTGGATTGTTTAATATTGGATTACTTTTTTAATAACTGCAGAACAAGTGACCACAAAAGTGACATTTTATGTTAGATATTATATACACTTGCTGACCCACAACAATTCCTGACCAATAACAGAAAAAATAGAAGCAGTGCTCTATCGAACTAGAAAGCACAGCCAACACTAGGCAATCAACTGTGTAGGCTAAAGCATGCACACAAACATATTTTTTCATGTCAGTTCCATTTTTTTTGTGTTCCGTACGCGAAACCATTCATTTCGATGGGGCCGCAAGAAGATGGAAAAAACTCTGGGTGCCATATGTCCACATGGCCGTTCCGCAAAAAAATAGAACATGTCCTATTATTATCCATATTATGGACAAGGATAAGACTGTTCTATTAGGGGCCAGCTGTTCTGCAAAATATGCAATGCACACAGCCAGTATCCATGGTTTGTGGATCCACAATTTGGGGACCGCAAAATATCCAATGGTTGGGTGCATGAGTTCTAAGTGTAATATTTCTATCCTGCATTCTACTATTAACAGAACTCTTAATAGAGCTCTGGGTACAACTATGGATTCAACTAACTGAATGGCTTAGACCGGCAATATCCTACATCCAGATGATCTTCCACATTACCACTATATTTCATCAAATCTATAGAGATGGATACTATTTGAGTAGAGTTGAGCGAACACCTGGATGTTCGGGTTCGAGAAGTTCGGCCGAACATCCCGGAAATGTTCGGGTTCGGGATCCGAACCCGATCCGAACTTCGTCCCGAACCCGAACCCCATTGAAGTCAATGGGGACCCGAACTTTTCGGCACTAAAACGGCTGTAAAACAGCCCAGGAAAGGGCTAGAGGGCTGCAAAAGGCAGCAACATGTAGGTAAATCCCCTGCAAACAAATGTGGATAGGGAAATTAATTAAAATAAAAATTAAATAAATAAAAATTAACCAAAATCAATTGGAGAGAGGTTCCATAGCAGAGAATCTGGCTTCCCGTCACCCACCACTGGAACAGTCCATTCTCAGATATTTAGGCCCCGGCACCCAGGCAGAGGAGAGAGGTCCCGTAACAGACAATCTGGCTTCATGTCAGCAGAGAATCAGTCTTCATGTCATAGCAGAGAATCAGGCTTCACGTCACCCACCACTGTAAGAGTCCATTTTCATAAATTTAGGCCCAGCACCCAGGCAGAGGAGAGAGGTCCCGTAACAGACAATCTGGCTTCATGTCAGCAGAGAATCAGTCTTCATATCATAGCAGAGAATCTGGCTTCCCGTTACCCACCACTGGAACAGTCCATTCTCAGATATTTAGGCCCCGGCACCCAGGCAGAGGAGAGAGGTCCCGTAACAGACAATCTGGCTTCATGTCAGCAGAGAATCAGTCTTCATATCATAGCAGAGAATCAGGCTTCACGTCAGCCACCACTGCAACAGTCCATTGTCATAAATTCAGGCCCAGCACCCAGGCAGAGGAGAGAGGTCCCGTAACAGACAATCTGGCTTCATGTCAGCAGAGAATCAGTCTGCATGTCATAGCAGAGAATGAGGCTTCACGTCACCCACCACTGCAACAGTCCATTTTCATAAATTTAGGCCCAGCACCCAGGCAGAGGAGAGAGGTCCCGTAACAGAGGATCTGGCTTCATGTCACCAGAGAATCAGTCTGCATGTCATAGCAGAGAATCAGGCTTCACGTCACCCACCACTGCAACAGTCCATTTTCATAAATTTAGGCCCAGCACCCAGGCAGAGGAGAGAGGTCCCGTAACAGAGGATCTGGCTTCATGTCACCAGAGAATCAGTCTGCATGTCATAGCAGAGAATCAGGCTTCACGTCAGCCACCACTGCAACAATCCATTTTCATAAATTTAGGCCCAGCACCCAGGCAGAGGAGAGAGGTCCCGTAACAGAGGATCTGGCTTCATGTCACCAGAGAATCAGTCTGCATGTCATAGCAGAGAATCAGGCTTCACGTCACCCACCACTGCAACAGTCCATTTTCATAAATTTAGGCCCAGCACCCAGGCAGAGGAGAGAGGTCCCGTAACAGAGGATCTGGCTTCATGTCACCAGAGAATCAGTCTGCATGTCATAGCAGAGAATCAGGCTTCACGTCAGCCACCACTGCAACAATCCATTGGCATATATTTAGGCCTAGCACACAGGCAGAGGAGAGAGGTCCCGTAACAGACAATCTGGCTTCATGTCAGCAGAGAATCAGTCTTCATATCATAGCAGAGAATGAGGCTTCACGTCACCCACCACTGCAACAGTCCATTTTCATAAATTTAGGCCCAGCACCCAGGCAGAGGAGAGAGGTCCCGTAACAGAGGATCTGGCTTCATGTCACCAGAGAATCAGTCTGCATGTCATAGCAGAGAATCAGGCTTCACGTCACCCACCACTGCAACAGTCCATTTTCATAAATTTAGGCCCAGCACCCAGGCAGAGGAGAGAGGTCCCGTAACAGAGGATCTGGCTTCATGTCACCAGAGAATCAGTCTGCATGTCATAGCAGAGAATCAGGCTTCACGTCAGCCACCACTGCAACAATCCATTGGCATATATTTAGGCCTAGCACACAGGCAGAGGAGAGAGGTCCCGTAACAGACAATCTGGCTTCATGTCAGCAGAGAATCAGTCTTCATATCATAGCAGAGAATCAGGCTTCACGTCAGCCACCAATGCAACAGTCCATTGTCAGATATTTAGGCCCAGCACCCAGGCAGAGGAGAGAGGTCCCGTAACAGAGGATCTGGCTTCATGTCAGCAGAGAATCAGTCTTCATGTCATAGCAGAGAATCAGGCTTCACGTCACCCACCACTGTAAGAGTCCATTTTCATAAATTTAGGCCCAGCACCCAGGCAGAGGAGAGAGGTCCCGTAACAGACAATCTGGCTTCATGTCAGCAGAGAATTAGTCTGCATGTCATAGCAGAGAATCAGGCTTCACGTCAGCCACCACTGCAACAGTCCATTGTCATAAATTCAGGCCCAGCACCCAGGCAGAGGAGAGAGGTCCCGTAACAGACAATCTGGCTTCATGTCAGCAGAGAATCAGTCTGCATGTCATAGCAGAGAATGAGGCTTCACGTCACCCACCACTACAACAGTCCATTTTCATAAATTTAGGCCCAGCACCCAGGCAGAGGAGAGAGGTCCCGTAACAGAGGATCTGGCTTCATGTCAGCAGAGAATCAGTCTGCATGTCATAGCAGAGAATCAGGCTTCACGTCAGCCACCACTGCAACAGTCCATTGTCATAAATTTAGGCCCAGCACCCAGGCAGAGGAGAGAGGTCCCGTAACAGACAATCTGGCTTCATGTCAGCAGAGAATTAGTCTGCATGTCATAGCAGATTCAGGCTTCACGTCAGCCACCACTGCAACAATCCATTGGCATATATTTAGGCCTAGCACACAGGCAGAGGAGAGAGGTCCCGTAACAGACAATCTGGCTTCATGTCAGCAGAGAATCAGTCTTCATATCATAGCAGAGAATCAGGCTTCACGTCAGCCACCAATGCAACAGTCCATTGTCAGATATTTAGGCCCAGCACCCAGGCAGAGGAGAGAGGTCCCGTAACAGACAATCTGGCTTCATGTCAGCAGAGAATCAGTCTGCATGTCATAGCAGAGAATGAGGCTTCACGTCACCCACCACTGCAACAGTCCATTTTCATAAATTTAGGCCCAGCACCCAGGCAGAGGAGAGAGGTCCCGCAACAGAGGATCTGGCTTCATGTCAGCAGAGAATCAGTCTGCATGTCATAGCAGAGAATCAGGCTTCACGTCAGCCACCACTGCAACAGTCCATTGTCATAAATTCAGGCCCAGCACCCAGGCAGAGGAGAGAGGTCCCGTAACAGACAATCTGGCTTCATGTCACCAGAGAATCAGTCTGCATGTCATAGCAGAGAATGAGGCTTCACGTCAGCCACCACTGCAACAATCCATTGGCATATATTTAGGCCTAGCACACAGGCAGAGGAGAGGTTCATTCAACTTTGGGTAGCCTTGCAATATAATGGTAAAATGAAAATAAAAATAGGATTGAATGAGGAAGTGCCCTGGAGTCCAATAATATATGGTTATGGGGAGGTAGTTAATGTCTAATCTGGACAAGGGACGGACAGGTCCTGTGGGATCCATGCCTGGTTCATTTTTATGAACGTCAGCTTGTCCACATTGGCTGTAGACAGGCGGCTGCGTTTGTCTGTAATGACGCCCCCTGCCGTGCTGAATACACGTTCAGACAAAACGCTGGCTGCCGGGCAGGCCAGCACCTCCAAGGCATAAAAGGCTAGCTCTGGCCACGTGGACAATTTAGAGACCCAGAAGTTGAATGGGGCCGAACCATCAGTCAGTACGTGGAGGGGTGTGCACACGTACTGTTCCACCATGTTAGTGAAATGTTGCCTCCTGCTAACACGTTGCGTATCAGGTGGTGGTGCAGTTAGCTGTGGCGTGTTGACAAAAGTTTTCCACATCTCTGCCATGCTAACCCTGCCCTCAGAGGAGCTGGCCGTGACACAGCTGCCTTGGCGACCTCTTGCTCCTCCTCTGCCTTGGCCTTGGGCTTCCACTTGTTCCCCTGTGACATTTGGGAATGCTCTCAGTAGCGCGTCTACCAACGTGCGCTTGTACTCGCGCATCTTCCTATCACGCTCCAGTGCAGGAAGTAAGGTGGGCACATTGTCTTTGTAGCGTGGATCCAGCAGGGTGGCAACCCAGTAGTCCGCACAGGTTAAAATGTGGGCAACTCTGCTGTCGTTGCGCAGGCACTGCAGCATGTAGTCGCTCATGTGTGCCAGGCTGCCCAGGGGTAAGGACAAGCTGTCCTCTGTGGGAGGCGTATCGTCATCGTCCTGCCTTTCCCCCCAGCCACGCACCAGTGATGGACCCGAGCTGCGTTGGGTGCCACCCCGCTGTGACCATGCTTCATCCTCATCCTCCTCCACCTCCTCCTCATCCTCGTCCTCCTCGTCCTCCAGTAGTGGGCCCTGGCTGGCCACATTTGTACCTGGCCTCTGCTGTTGCCAAAAACCTCCCTCTGAGTCACTTCGAAGAGACTGGCCTGAAAGTGCTAAAAATGACCCCTCTTCCTCCTCCTCCTCCTCCTCCTCCTGGGCCACCTCCTCTTCCATCATCGCCCTAAGTGTTTTCTCAAGGAGACATAGAAGTGGTATTGTAACGCTGATAACGGTGTCATCGCCACTGGCCATGTTGGTGGAGTACTCGAAACAGCGCAACAGGGCACACAGGTCTCGCATGGAGGCCCAGTCATTGGTGGTGAAGTGGTGCTGTTCTGTAGTGCGACTGACCCGTGCGTGCTGCAGCTGAAACTCCACTATGGCCTGCTGCTGCTCGCACAGTCTGTCCAGCATGTGCAAGGTGGAGTTCCACCTGGTGGGCACGTCGCATATGAGGCGGTGAGCGGGAAGGCCGAAGTTACGCTGTAGCGCAGACAGGCGAGCAGCGGCAGGATGTGAACGCCGGAAGCGCGAACAGACGGCCCGCACTTTATGCAGCAGCTCTGACATGTCGGGGTAGTTGTGAATGAACTTCTGCACCACCAAATTCAGCACATGCGCCAAGCAAGGGATGTGCGTCAAATTGGCTAGTCCCAGAGCTGCAACGAGATTTCGCCCATTATCACACACCACCAGGCCGGGCTTGAGGCTCACCGGCAGCAACCACTCGTCGGTCTGTTGTTCAATACCCCGCCACAACTCCTGTGCGGTGTGGGGCCTGTCCCCCAAACATATGAGTTTCAGAATGGCCTGCTGACGTTTACCCCGGGCTGTGCTGAAGTTGGTGGTGAAGGTGTGTGGCTGACTGGATGAGCAGGTGGAAGAAGAGGAGGAGGAAGCCGAGAAGGAGGAGGTGGCAACAGGAGGCAAAGAATGTTGCCCTGCGATCCTTGGCGGCGGAAGGACGTGCGCCAAACAGCTCTCCGCCTGGGGCCCAGCTGCCACTACATTTACCCAGTGTGCAGTTAGGGAGATATAGCGTCCCTGGCCGTGCTTACTGGTCCACGTATCTGTGGTTAGGTGGACCTTGCTACAGATGGCGTTGCGCAGTGCACACTTGATTTTATCGGATACTTGGTTGTGCAGGGAAGGCACGGCTCTCTTGGAGAAGTAGTGCCGGCTGGGAACAACATACTGTGGGACAGCAAGCGACATGAGCTGTTTGAAGCTGTCTGTGTCCACCAGCCTAAATGACAGCATTTCATAGGCCAGTAGTTTAGAAATGCTGGCATTCAGGGCCAGGGATCGAGGGTGGCTAGGTGGGAATTTACGCTTTCTATCAAATGTTTGTGAGATGGAGAGCTGAACGCTGGCGTGTGACATGGTTGAGACGCTTGGTGACGGAGGTGGTGGTGGTGGTGTTGGTGGTACATCCCCTGTTTGCTGGGCGGCAGGTGCCAACGTTCCTCCAGAGGCGGAGGAAGAGGCCGAGGCGGCAGCAGCAGAATAGGCCGAGGCGGCAGCAGCAGAAGAGGTAGCAGGGGGAGCCTGAGTGACTTCCTTGGTTTTAAGGTGTTTACTCCACTGCAGTTCATGCTTTGCATGCAGGTGCCTGGTCATGCAGGTTGTGCTCAGGTTCAGAACGTTAATGCCTCGCTTCAGGCTCTGATGGCACAGCGTGCAAACCACTCGGGTCTTGTCGTCAGCACATTGTTTGAAGAAGTGCCATGCCAGGGAACTCCTTGAAGCTGCCTTTGGGGTGCTCGGTCCCAGATGGCGGCGGTCAGTAGCAGGCGGAGTCTCTTGGCGGCGGGTGTTCTGCTTTTGCCCACTGCTCCCTCTTTTGCTACGCTGTTGGCTCGGTCTCACCACTGCCTCTTCCTCCGAACTGTGAAAGTCAGTGGCACGACCTTCATTCCATGTGGGGTCTAGGACCTCATCGTCCCCTGCATCGTCTTCCACCCAGTCTTGATCCCTGACCTCCTGTTCAGTCTGCACACTGCAGAAAGACGCAGCAGTTGGCACCTGTGTTTCGTCATCATCAGAGACATGCTGAGGTGGTATTCCCATGTCCTCATCATCAGGAAACATAAGTGGTTGTGCGTCAGTGCATTCTATGTCTTTCACCGCTGGGGAAGGGCTAGGTGGATGCCCTTGGGAAACCCTGCCAGCGGAGTCTTCAAACAGCATAAGAGACTGCTGCATAACTTGAGGCTGAGACAGTTTCCCTGGTATGCATGGGGGTGATGTGACAGACTGATGGGGTTGGTTTTCAGGCGCCATCTGTGCGCTTTCTGCAGAAGACTGGGTGGGAGATAATGTGAACGTGCTGGATCCACTGTCGGCCACCCAATTGACTAATGCCTGTACCTGCTCAGGCCTTACCATCCTTAGAACGGCATTGGGCCCCACCATATATCGCTGTAAATTCTGGCGGCTACTGGGACCTGAGGTAGTTGGTACACTAGGACGTGTGGATGTGGCAGAACGGCCACGTCCTCTCCCAGCACCAGAGGGTCCACTAACACCACCACGACCATGTCCACGTCCGCGTCCCTTACTAGATGTTTTTCTCATTGTTATGGTTCACCACAACAACAAATATATTATTTGGCCCAATGTATTGTATTCAAATTCAGCGGGATATAAATTTGAGGCCTAGTATTTAGGCGCTGGGTGACCGGTATGGATTTAGTGACAGAATTAGACTTGGAAATGCACAGAAGCGTGTGTGTGAAGTTATTCTGAATGACCCTATGTGCACCTTGAATATTATATACCCTTTTTGGGATAGATTTCAAATAGCTCTGATATAGCAGGAACCACTAAATTATGAAATTGCTAAATTGGGAATTGTATTTCAACCCAGAACAAAAAATGTGCTTTGACGGACACTAAATATCTTGCCCAGCAACAACAGTACAGCGGTAACGAGAGATTTAGCAGGATATAAATTTGAGGCCTAGTATTTAGGCGCTGGGTGACAGGTATGGGTTTAGTGACAGAATTAGACTTGGAAATACACAGTAGCGGGTGTGTGTGAAGTTATTCTGAATGACCCAATGTGCACCTTGAATATTATATACCCTTTTAGGGATAGATTTCAAATAGCTCTGATATAGCAGAAACCACTAAATTATGAAATTGCTAAATTGGGAATTGTATTTCAACCCAGAACAAAAAATGTGCTTTGACGGACACTAAATATCTTGCCCAGCAACAACAGTACAGCGGTAACGAGAGATTTAGCAGGATATAAATTTGAGGCCTAGTATTTAGGCGCTGGGTGACAGGTATGGGTTTAGTGACAGAATTAGACTTGGAAATACACAGTAGCAGGTGTGTGTGAAGTTATTCTGAATGACCCAATGTGCACCTTGAATATTATATACCCTTTTAGGGATAGATTTCAAATAGCTCTGATATAGCAGAAACCACTAAATTATGAAATTGCTAAATTGGGAATTGTATTTCAACCCAGAACAAAAAATGTGCTTTGACGGACACTAAATATCTTGCCCAGCAACAACAGTACAGCGGTAACGAGAGATTTAGCAGGATATAAATTTGAGGCCTAGTATTTAGGCGCTGGGTGACAGGTATGGGTTTAGTGACAGAATTAGACTTGAAAATACACAGTAGCGGGTGTGTGTGAAGTTATTCTGAATGACCCAATGTGCACCTTGAATATTATATACCCTTTTAGGGATAGATTTCAAATAGCTCTGATATAGCAGAAACCACTAAATTATGAAATTGCTAAATTGGGAATTGTACTTCAACCCAGAACAAAAAATGTGCTTTGACGGACACTAAATATCTTTCCAAGCAACAACAGTACAGCGGTAACGAGAGATTTAGCAGGATATAAATTTGAGGCCTAGTATTTAGGCGCTGGGTGACAGGTATGGGTTTAGTGACAGAATTAGACTTGGAAATACACAGTAGCGGGTGTGTGTGAAGTTATTCTGAATGACCCAATGTGCACCTTGAATATTATATACCCTTTTAGGGATAGATTTCAAATAGCTCTGATATAGCAGAAACCACTAAATTATGAAATTGCTAAATTGGGAATTGTACTTCAACCCAGAACAAAAAATGTGCTTTGACGGACACTAAATAACTTTCCCAGCTACAACAGGACAGCGGTAACGAGAGATTTAGCGGGATATAAATTTGAGGCCTAGTATTTAGGCGCTGGGTGACAGGTATGGGTTTAGTGACAGAATTAGACTTGGAAATACACAGTAGCGGGTGTGTGTGAAGTTATTCTGAATGACCCTATGTGCACCTTCAATATGATCTACCCTTTTAGGGATAGATTTCAAATAGCTCTGATATAGCAGAAACCACTAAATTATGAAATTGCTAAATTGGGAATTGTATTTCAACCCAGAAGAAAAAATGTGCTTTGACGGACACTAAATAACTTTCCCAGCTACAACAGGACAGCGGTAACGAGAGATTTAGCAGGATATAAATTTGAGGCCTAGTATTTAGGCGCTGGGTGACAGGTATGGGTTTAGTGACAGAATTAGACTTGAAAATACACAGTAGCGGGTGTGTGTGAAGTTATTCTGAATGACCCAATGTGCACCTTGAATATTATATACCCTTTTAGGGATAGATTTCAAATAGCTCTGATATAGCAGAAACCACTAAATTATGAAATTGCTAAATTGGGAATTGTACTTCAACCCAGAACAAAAAATGTGCTTTGACGGACACTAAATATCTTTCCAAGCAACAACAGTACAGCGGTAACGAGAGATTTAGCAGGATATAAATTTGAGGCCTAGTATTTAGGCGCTGGGTGACAGGTATGGGTTTAGTGACAGAATTAGACTTGGAAATACACAGTAGCGGGTGTGTGTGAAGTTATTCTGAATGACCCAATGTGCACCTTGAATATTATATACCCTTTTAGGGATAGATTTCAAATAGCTCTGATATAGCAGAAACCACTAAATTATGAAATTGCTAAATTGGGAATTGTACTTCAACCCAGAACAAAAAATGTGCTTTGACGGACACTAAATAACTTTCCCAGCTACAACAGGACAGCGGTAACGAGAGATTTAGCGGGATATAAATTTGAGGCCTAGTATTTAGGCGCTGGGTGACAGGTATGGGTTTAGTGACAGAATTAGACTTGGAAATACACAGTAGCGGGTGTGTGTGAAGTTATTCTGAATGACCCTATGTGCACCTTCAATATGATCTACCCTTTTAGGGATAGATTTCAAATAGCTCTGATATAGCAGAAACCACTAAATTATGAAATTGCTAAATTGGGAATTGTATTTCAACCCAGAACAAAAAATGTGCTTTGACGGACACTAAATAACTTTCCCAGCTACAACAGGACAGCGGTAACGAGAGATTTAGCAGGATATAAATTTGAGGCCTAGTATTTAGGCGCTGGGTGACAGGTATGGGTTTAGTGACAGAATTAGACTTGAAAATACACAGTAGCGGGTGTGTGTGAAGTTATTCTGAATGACCCAATGTGCACCTTGAATATTATATACCCTTTTAGGGATAGATTTCAAATAGCTCTGATATAGCAGAAACCACTAAATTATGAAATTGCTAAATTGGGAATTGTACTTCAACCCAGAACAAAAAATGTGCTTTGACGGACACTAAATAACTTTCCCAGCTACAACAGGACAGCGGTAACGAGAGATTTAGCAGGATATAAATTTGAGGCCTAGTATTTAGGCGCTGGGTGACAGGTATGGGTTTAGTGACAGAATTAGACTTGAAAATACACAGTAGCGGGTGTGTGTGAAGTTATTCTGAATGACCCAATGTGCACCTTGAATATTATATACCCTTTTAGGGATAGATTTCAAATAGCTCTGATATAGCAGAAACCACTAAATTATGAAATTGCTAAATTGGGAATTGTACTTCAACCCAGAACAAAAAATGTGCTTTGACGGACACTAAATAACTTTCCCAGCTACAACAGGACAGCGGTAACGAGAGATTTAGCGGGATATAAATTTGAGGCCTAGTATTTAGGCGCTGGGTGACCGGTATGGATTTAGTGACAGAATTAGACTGGGATATGGCCAAAAAATAACCACACTATTGCTGGTTAAATGCACTTGGTGACGGGCGCAGCTTGCCCCTGATGTAGTATATGGCCAAAAAATGAACAGACTATTGCTGGTTAAATGCACTTGGTGTCACAGCTTGACCAACCACACTACTGAGGGTTAAATGCACTTGGTGACGGGTGCAGCTTGCCCCTGATGTAGTATATGGCCAAAAAATAAACAGACTATTGCTGGTTAAATGCACTTGGTGTGACAGCTTCACCCTGATGTAGGCTTTAGCCAGAAAACAACCACACCATTGAGGGTTAAATGCACTTGGTGACAGGCGCAGCTTGCCCCTGATTTTGTATATGGCCAAAAAATGAACAGACTATTGCTGGTTAAATGCACTTGGTGTGACAGCTTCACCCTGATGTAGGCTTTAGCCAAAAAACAACCACACCATTGAGGGTTAAATGCACTTGGTGACAGGCGCAGCTTGCCCCTGATTTTGTATATGGCTAAAAAATGAACAGACTATTGCTGGTTAAATGCACTTGGTGTGACAGCTTCACCCTGATGTAGGCTTTAGCCAAAAAACAACCACACCATTGAGGGTTAAATGCACTTGGTGACAGGCGCAGCTTGCCCCTGATTTTGTATATGGCCAAAAAATGAACAGACTATTGCTGGTTAAATGCACTTGGTGTGACAGCTTCACCCTGATGTAGGCTTTAGCCAAAAAACAACCACACCATTGAGGGTTAAATGCACTTGGTGACAGGCGCAGCTTGCCCCTGATTTTGTATATGGCCAAAAAATGAACAGACTATTGCTGGTTAAATGCACTTGGTGTGACAGCTTCACCCTGATGTAGGCTTTAGCCAAAAAACAACCACACCATTGAGGGTTAAATGCACTTGGTCGCAGCTTGTGCTGGCGCACCACAAGACACAAAATGGCCGCCGATCACCCCAGAAAAATGTGACTGACAAACGGTCTGGGCAGCCTAAAAACAGTGAGCAATTGAGGATCAGCAGCTCAATGATCCACAGCTGCAGATCGATCAGTTAATCAAGTCCTTTGGAGGAGTTAATCTGCCTAATCTCGCCCTACTGTCGCAGCCGCAACCTCTCCCTACGCTAATCAGAGCAGAGTGACGGGCGGCGCTATGTGACTCCAGCTTAAATAGAGGCTGGGTCACATGGTGCTCTGGCCAATCACAGCCATGCCAATAGTAGGCATGGCTGTGATGGCCTCTTGGGGCAAGTAGTATGACGCTTGTTGATTGGCTGCTTTGCAGCCTTTCAAAAAGCGCCAAGAAAGCGTCACAAAAGCGCCAAGAAAGCGACGAACACCGAACCCGAACCCGGACTTTTACGAAAATGTCCGGGTTCGGGTCCGTGTCACGGACACCCCAAAATTCGGTACGAACCCGAACTATACAGTTCGAGTTCGCTCATCCCTATATTTGAGGAATTGATTATTTGACTATATATCAAATTTCTTAGCAGCATGGACCGCAACATACTATTATTTTAATTTGACTGGATTTCTATTATTTCTATTATTTAATGATCTTTTAATAGTTTTATTTCATTTATTTTATTGATTTTATGGCTATTCATCATGAAAACTTTATAATTAAAGGGAACCTGCCACCTGGATTTTGGGTATAGATCTGAGGACATGGGTTGCTAGATGGCCGCTAGCACATCCGCAATACCCAGTCCCCATAGCTCTGTGTGCTTTTATTGTGTAAAAAAAAAAACAATTTGATACATATGCAAATTAACCTGAGATGAGTCAGAGCTTGAAAATATGACTCTTCTCTGGTCACACATGTATGATATGACTCTTTTATGTTAATTTGCATAAAAGGCAGGAAGTACAAAAATGCATAATACTTATTGAATTTGTCTGCAAATGAAATTAAAAGTGTAATTTATATGTTTAGGGTAGTGCTTCTCAAATAGTGGGGGGGCGCGAGGCTCCGTAAAGGGGGGCTTGTTTGACCTCGGCAAACACTGTCATATTGGATGTCCAGATCGGATTATCCGACTCACTTGCAAGTGGCGTCCCCCACGGCATCGGTTGCCTAGCAACTCTACGGCTGGAGAGAGGGAGCAGCGCGGCGCGATCACTGGAGATTGTCCCAGCGCAGCCCCAGTAGCAGCCCGACGCGGAGGACCACGTGACCGCCAATGCACGTGACACATGCAGAGGACCCGTGGAGACATACAGGAATCAATACGCCGGTTCCTAGTGCCACTCACAGAGGAGAAAGAGCAGGACGCTGGCATGTCATCAAGGCAGAGTCCCAAAGATACATCCGCAGAATCACCAGGTGGGAAAACAAGAGCTGAAGCACAGAAAGAACATAAAGAGCAGGGGTCAAGGAGAGGAGGTAGGACAAACACAAAATCTGATAATAAAACTGAAAAGGGGAAAAGAAATAGTAACCAGGGGATGGAGGAGGAAAAAGTATAGGAACTAGAAGGCAGTACCCTGGATCAAAAGGAGGAGGGGGAAGGTGCAAAGAGACGCTCTGCAGGTAAACTAAGCCCTGAAGGTAACCTAGATAAAAAAGGGCATAATAGCAGGAATGTAGGAGTGGAAGGGGTACAAAGCACACCGCAGGAGGATACCAATAATAAGGTGTACTATAACAATTTTATAGACAAATGATACTATTTACAGTCGCGCGGGGGGCGCGAAATGTTTTCTTCTTCATGGGGGGGGGGGGGGGGGGGCATGACAGAAAATAATTGAGAAGCACTGGTTTAGGGTAACACAATGAACATTTAGAAACGCTCAGTGAGGGTAGCATAGTAGAGGTGCAGGCTCCCTTTAATTTATCTGTGGCTGAAGAGGTTACATTTTCTTGACTATTTATATCTGTGGGCAACAGATTGGATCAGGCACTTGGCACGAGTTATTTTTATTATCTGCTGAGTGAGCCGTCCATTGTTTTATAAATTCAGTTTCCAGCTCAGACTCATATACTTAATAACCTTGCTCCTGGGTCCCTTTTCAGTTCCAGGCACCGCCACACAGGAGCCCAGGAGTAAGGAGAAGTTAGTATTATTGGCTGATATCTATTGTATTAATCCAATGGATAATGGCTGAAAAAACAAATACTGTGGGGCACATTTATTAAGACTGGCGTCTTAGATGCCGGTCCTAATAAGATCCTGCACTGGCGCCGACCTCTACATAACTTTGGCGGATCCACCACCGCTTCTAAATTTTAGACGGCTTCCTTGCTGTCTTACATTTAGACCATTTTATGCACCTAAAACAGGCATAGAAAATGGTAAATGAGATGGGCCTACTGACTTGTCCACTTTCCCGCCCATGCCAAGCCCATTTTTTTTAGTCCTGCAGTGAGCAGCGAGAAGTCGCAGATTGTGGCACAAAGGACTATTGTGCCGCAATCTGTGCCAGAAATCCTCCTAATATAGGGGTATTTCTGTTTAATAAATGACCCCCTAGATTTAACATAGTAACATAGTAACATAGTACATAAGGCCGAAAAAAGACATTTGTCCATCCAGTTCGGCCTGTTATCCCGCAAGTTGATCCAGAGGAAGGCAAAAAAAAAACCCCTGTGAGGTAGAAGCCAATTTTCTCCACTTTAGGGGAATATAAACTTCCTTCCCGACTCCAATCAGGCAATCAGAATAACTCCCTGGATCAACGACCCCTCTCTAGTAGCTATAGCCTGTAATATTATTAAGCTCCAGAAATACGTCCAGGCCCCTCTTGAATTCCTTTATTGTACTCACCATCACCACCTCCTCAGGCAGAGAGTTCCATAGTCTCACTGCTCTTACCGTAAAGAATCCTTTTCTATGTTTGTGTACAAACCTTCTTTCCTCCAGACGCAGAGGATGTCCCCTCGTCACAGTCACCGTCCTGGGAATGAATAGATGATGGGATAGATCTCTGTACTGACCCCTGATATATTTATACATATTAATTAGATCTCCCCTCAGTCGTCTTTTTTCTAAAGTGAATAACCCTAATTTTGATAATCTTTCAGGGTACTGTAGTTGCCCCATTCCAGTTATTACTTTAGTTGCCCTCCTCTGGACCTTCTCCAGCTCTGCTATGTCTGCCTTGTTTGAAAATGAAGAACATAAATATTTACTGTTTTGGGGACACAGTGACCTGTACTATGGGGGCAGTACTCAGGGATAGTCACAGCATCTGAAATTGGGAAAAAGTCAGGAATAAAAGGGTGTAGTAAGAGCATTTGCAGGTGGGCAATGGTCAGGAATAAAAGGGCATAGTCAAAGTACTTGAAGGTGGCCTCCATTTTTTATGTAGTTTCTACTTTACTTCTTAAAGAGCAACTTTCATAGGAATTTTCATTAAATACCTTTCCTTGTGGAGTACCCCTCGCTGATGCTGACATCCTGGTTGTTTTTTTCATATACCGCTTGTACACCCCGCTGTGCCCGCCTGCAGTTTTCACCTTCTGTATGTTAATCCTGAGCATTGGTACAGGGAGGAGGAGGCGCCAGAGTTTCTTAATGGGCATCTCCTTCTCCCTGTGCTGTGTAGAGATGGCCTTGTGGTTCGCCCGGCGGTCGTTTCGCGGCAAACGTTGCTCGTTCGCGATTCACTGAACATGTGAACATATGGCGATGTTCGCATGCGCCATATTCTTTTGCATTGCGCCAAACTTTGACCCATGACACATCCATCAAGTGGGACAGGACAGCCAATTGAGACGTTTCAGCACGTGGACCGGCTGAAGCTGTCAGTGACTTGAAATGTGCACACACGCGGCGCACCTTCACCAGTAGCTCAGGCAAATTGGGTTATGTTTTTAGAAACTGCTGAACCACAAGGTTGAATACGTAGGCAAGGCATGGGATGTGTCTAAGGTTGCTCAGCTCCAAAGCCGCCACCAAGTTACGGCCTTTATCATACACAACCATGCCTGGTTCTAGAGTGGCAAGAGCCACAGCTCAGTCTGGTCTCTTATCCCCTGCCACAGCTCTGCGGCAGTACGCTGTTTGTCACCTAGGCGGACCAGTTTCAGCACGGCCTGTTGACGCTTCCCCACTGCAGTGCTACACTGACTGATGACTGACTGGTGCTGCACGCGGATAATTCAGAGGTAGAAGTGGAGGAGGAGGCGGAGGAGAAGAAGTGGGGGTTGGAGCCACTAACGTAGGTGGTGGCAGAAACCTTGATGGGGCCCGCAATCCTTGGTGTCGGTAGCACCTGTGCCATCCCAGGGTACGAGTCGATCCAGGCCACAAGCACTTGTCCATGTGTCCATATTTAAGTGGACCTTCCCAGCAACTGCGTTGGTCAGGGCATGTGTGATGTTAAGGGACACATGTTGGTGTAAGGCTGGCACGGCTCACCTTGAAAAATAGTGGGGGCTGGGGACTGCGTAACGAGGGACGGCAGCCGACATCAGGCTGCGGAAGGCCTCAGTGTCCACAAGCCTAAATGGCAACATTTCCAGGGCCAGTAATTTGGAAAGCTGCGCATTTAGAGCTATGGCCTGTGGGTGGGTGGCTGGGTATTTGTGCTTGCGTTCAAATGCCTGGGGTAATGACATTTAAATGCTGCGCTGGTACTGGGAAGTGGATATGGTCGCTGATGGTGCTTGTGAATGTCCAGGTGCAGGGAGGGAGGCATCCGGGCCTGCGTATTGGGCAGGGGATTGGCAAGCACGTAACACAGGGGAAGATGAGGCAGTGGTGTGACCCGCAGACACAGATTGTGGACCCAGGCGTTCGGCCCACCTATTAGGGTGCTTTGATGCCATGTGGCAGATCATGCTGGTGGTGGTGAGGTTGCTAGTGTTCATGTCCCGGCTCATTTTGGTGTGGCACAGGTTGCAAACTACTATTCTTTTGTCGTCTGCACCTTCCTCAAATAAGCTCCAAACTGCCAAACACCTACCCCTTGGCAACAGAGATTTACGCAAGGGGGTGCTCCATGGAGCAGTTTCAGGCCTGTTTGGTGGTGCGTGCCTTCTACCTTTTGCCACCCCACTGCCTCTTCCAGCATGTTGCAGTGCTGCAGATCCCTCCCCCTCTGTACTGCTCTCCTCGTTCGGCTTGTTGCCACCTTCCCAGGTTGGTCAGTGTCCTCGTCATCTAGCACATCCACTTCCTCACTCTGATCATCCTCCTGATTTGTTGACCTAACCACAACCTCAGTGATTGACAACTGTGTGTCATCCTCTTCCTCAACCTCTTGAGACAGTAGTAGCGATTGAGTCATTGGCAACTGTGTCTCATCTTCATCCACCCCATTAAACACTAATTGCCATTCCCCAGCGTCATGTTCTTGTGACTCTGGCTGCTCAAGAGGTTGGGAATCGGGGCACAAGATCTCAGGTCTCTCTTCAAGCGTGCTTGGTGAAAGGGCCAAATCAATTAATGGCAATGAAATGAGGTCCTTGAGATATACGAGTGTGGGATCACTTGTTTGGCCAGACTGTAAATGGTGGGAGGAAGGAGGATCAGGGTGAGGATTTTGTGGACCAGACTCCTGGCTACGGAGGCTGGACTTGGTGGAAGACAGGGTGGTGCTTAACTGACTGGAAACACTATTTGCTGCAATCCAACCGACCACCTGCTCGCACTGGGCTGATTTCAAGAGTGATGTCCTGCACCGCCCTGCAAACTGGGATATGAAGCTAGGTATCTTGGATGATTGTTTTTCTTGTGCTTTGGCAGCAGGCACAGTTTCAATGCGCCCAAAGCCACGGCCTCTGCGTGCACCACACGGCCACTGCATCCTAACACACACGCTATTGCAGCGCAGATGGGACAATTGTGGATAAATTATGGAAAAAATATATTTGTAGTCACTAATATTTTTCCCAATATCTGGGCCTGACACACAGACGCTATTGCAGCACAGATGTGACAATTCACTGCAGGGACCGTTTATAGAAAAATTGTGGATAAATTATAGTAAAAATATAATTGTTTTTGCTAATATTTTTCCCAATATCTGGGCCTGACACACACACACACGCTATTGCAGCACAGATGTGACAATTCACTGCAGGGACCGTTTATAGGAAAATGATGGATAAATTATGGAAAAAATACATTTGTTGTCACTAATATTTTTCCCAATATCTGGGCCTGACACACAGACACTATTGCAGCACAGATGTGACAATTCACTGCAGGGAACGTTTATCGGAAAAGTGTGGATAAATCCTATATTATTCAGTTTAGCCAGAGCAAAACTGATTGCAGTTCAAGGATCCATTTCTCCAGTGAAAATCATAACATGTCAAAAGCAAATAAAAATCTAGTAATAGACCTGATGAAGTCTTAAGGTAACACAGAATCATTGCTGCGGTATGACATTCATAGGTTAAGTACTCTTTTAGTTTTATGTTTAATGAACTCTTGGGAAAAAGAGAGGAGAAAATATATATTTTTTTATTTTTGTCTTCTACAACTGGGCAGATCGGCTTGTGCTGTGCACATTCTCTAATGGATATAATGCAGGGTCCTGAAGTATTTATCTAAATGTTCCGACTGTCACTCCTCATTTTATTGAAAGAAGAAATTAAACACAGGCACAGAGCTGCTGACAGCCTGCAAGCGCATTAGAAAGCTTCATATTAGATGCGTAAGCTTACTTACCACTAATGCTATCTTGAATCAGTCTCTCTGGCATTGTGGCTGACATCTTGAATCAGTCTCTTAGGAGCTGTTGACCATCTTGGATTTCCTCTTGTTGGAATGCAGCAGCCACCTTGGCTCAGTCTGAGGAAGCAATCCATATTCTCTGCCAAATGCGACACAACTTTTCTAATGCATCCTGTTTATCATTTGAAACTATTAATATATAAATACAATGCAAAGTATTAATTTTACGATTTGATTATATAACTGCAAACAGATTTTCCTCTTAAAACATAAAATATAAGTGCATGTATTGTCCTCAAGGGAAGTTATTGGTTGTCCAAGTTGCACAGGAAAGTATTAAAATAATAAAAAAAGATATAGTCACTGTTCTGATCCATCTATGTTTTTAACTCTGACAATCCTTTATTATTCTACTAATCAGGGTTCTATAGATCCACAATATAGTGCGACCTGGGGTCTATTCAGATGACCGTAGGCCATCTGTGCCTGTATTGCGGACTTCAAACAGCGGTTCTGCAATATACGGCATAGGTTCTGTGAATGCCATATCACGGAGGTGGACCCATTAATTTGAATAAGTCTGCAATCCTCAAGACACGGCGCGGTGCAGAGGCATGGATTAAAAGCCCTTCTGTGGGCTTTTTGGCCCATGCCTCCGCACTGCAAAAGATATATTGCGGATCGCAGAACCATTCAATTGCATGAGTCTGTGCTGCAATACAGGATTCACATGGCCAGTGCCTGTGCATGGAACACTGCAAATTGAGGTCCACAGCACAGGCAAGGATGGCTTACATTCGCATGAATGTACCCTTATACTGTATGTCCATCTACTTCCATCTGATGAAGGGACACTGAAGTTTTTCCATAATGAATCTATGAAAAATTTATTTGGTTAAAACAAAAATACTGAGGGAGATATATTAAAGGATGTGCACCCAGAATCTTACTTAGTTTGTACCACAATTTGTGGCACATGCTTGTTGCGTGAAATATTTTAAGTGTGTGCCAGAATTTTTACCCATATGCTACTTGCTGCAAGTCAACTTCTCAGCATTTTGTCTACTCCTACTCTGCTGCTTCTTTTGTTGCAGTGTTAGATTTTGGCATATTTTGTGGCCAAAAATAAGGTTGAGTGAACCTGAACTGTAAAGTTCGGGTTCGTACCAAACTTTCGGATTTTTGGACCCCGGACCCGAACATTTCAGTAAAACTTCAGGTTCGGTGTTCGGCGATTTCTTGGCGCTTTTTGAAAGGCTGCTGAGCAGCCAATCAACAACCGTTTAACTGTGTGCCCTTAGAAGCCATTACAGCCATGCCTACTAATGGCATGGCTGTGATTGGGCAGTGCAGCATTTGACCGACCCACTATATAAGCTGGAGTCATGTAGCGCTTACGTCACTCTGCTGTTACTAGTGTAGGGAGAGGAATAGGACAGAATCTGTTATCAGAACTCCAATTGAACGCAGCGATCTACATAGATTTTGTTGTGTGGGTGCAGGGCACAATCTTTTTACCTTGCCCTGAGCCCAGTGACAGAGAAAAATAACTTTTATCCGTCTGTTAGTTAGGTGGGCGGCAGAGTCCATTTTAAGCAAGCTCAGTCCAGCACTGCATCTGTACTTTTGTGACATTCAAATCCAAGCTTGAAGTTAGTAAAAAAACACCCTTTCTTTTTTGCAAAATGCTCAATTTTGCAGCCCTTGCTGCATCTGTGATTGTTAAAAACAAGTTTTAAAATATTAAATCATTTTCTGGCTTTGAAAAAACACCTATTTTTGGCAATATCAAACATCTTGTGCCTTTGCAGGATTAATCAGTGTGCAATTTAAGCTAGAAATACAGCTATAATTTTCAGGATTTTTAAAAACTAATTTTTTTGCAAAATACACAATTTTACAGCCCTTGCTGCATCTGCACGTGTGAAATTCAAGCGTTATATACAGCTTTCATATTCTGTATCCCTTTTTTTGCAAAATACTTAATATTGCAGCCCTTGCTGCATCTGTGATTGTTAAAAACAAGTTTTAAAAAATGCAATAATTTTCTGGCTTAGAAAACAAAAACTTTTTGGGCAATAACCTTCATTTTGTGCCTCTGCCGCATTAGTCAGTGTGCAATTTAAGCTAGAAATACAACTATAATTTTCAGGGTTTTTTTGTGCAAAATACACAATTTTGCAGCCCTTGCTGCATCTGCACGTATGAAATTCAAGCTTTATATACTGCTGTCATATTCTGTTATTAAAAAAAAAATAATTCTGCATCCTTTGCTGCTTATGTCATTGTGAGATACACCCTTTAGATACTGTGGTTTTATTCTGCTCTTATAAAAAACACCCATTTTGGCCAAAAATCTTTAATTGCGGCCTAGTCTGGATCTGTACATGTGAGATACACATTTTAGATACTGTGGTTCTATTCTGTTATTTGAAAAACAGCCATTTTGGGCAAAAAACTTAAATTGTGGCCTAGACAGGATCTGTACGTGTGAGATACACATTTTAGATACTGTGGTTCTATTTTGTTATTTCAAAAACAGCATTTTGGGCAAAAAACTAAAATTGCGGCCTAGTCAGGATCTGTACGTGGGCGATACACCTTTTACATAATGTGGTTTTATTCTGTTATTTTAAAAACTACCATTTTGGGCAAAAAACGTACATTGCGGCCTAGTCAGGATCTGTACGTGTGAGATACACATTTTAGATACTGTGGTTCTATTCTGTTATTTCAAAAACACACATTTTGGGCAAAAAACTTAAATTGCGGCCTTGTCAGAACCTGTACATGTGAGATACACCCTTTACATACTGTTGTTCTATTCTGTTATTTGAAAAACAGCCATTTTGGGCAAAAAACTGAATCTGCGGCCTAGTCTGGATCTGTACGTGTGAGATACACCCTTTACACACTGTGGTTATATTCTGTTATTTGAAAAACAGCCATTTTGGGCAAAAAACTTAAATTGCGGCTTAGTCAGGACCTTTACGTGTGACATACACCCTTTAAATACTGTGGTTCTCTTCTGTTATTTGAAAAACAGCAATTTTGGGGAAAAAACTTAAATTGCGACCTAGTCTGGATCTGTACATGTGAGATACATATTTTAGATACTGTGGTTCTATTCAGTTATTTGAAAAACAAACTAAAATTGCGACCTAGTCTGGATCTGTACGTGTGAGATACATATTTTAGATACTGTGGTTCTATTATGTTATTTGAAAAAAAAACCATTTTGAGCAAAAAACTTAAATTGCAGCTTAGTAAGGACCTGTACGTGTGAGATACACCATTTACATACTGTGGTTTTATTCTGTTATTTGAGAAACAGCCATTTTGGTAAAAAAACTTAAATTGCGGCCTAGTCAGGACCTGAACGTGTGAGATACAACCTTTACATACTGTGGTTCTATTCTGTTATTTGAAAAACAGTCATTTTGGGCAAAAAAATTAAATTGCGGCCTAGTCAGGATCTGTACGTGTGAGATACACCCTTTACATGCTTTGGTTCTTTTCTGTTATTTAAAAAACAACCATTTTGGGCAAAAAACTTAAATTGTGGCCTAGTCAGGATCTGTACATGTGAGATACACGTTTACATACTGTGGTTTTATTCTGTTATTTGAAAAGCAGCCATATTGGGCAAACAACTTTAATTGCGGCCTAGTCATGATCTGTACGTATGAGATACACTCTTTACATACTGTGGTTCTATTCTGCTATTAATAAAACACCCATTTAGGGCAAGATCCTAAATTTGAGAAATATGAGGAGAGTGTCAAATAAGGGACGTGGCCCAGGTCGTAGTGCTGCTGGTGGAGCTCCTGTTGCAGGGAGAGGACGTGGTCAATCTGTGCCAGCTACACGCATAAGTGAAACCCCTTCCTCAGGTGTGAGTAGGTGACAGAACTTGCAGCGGTATTTTGTTGGGCCTAATGCGGCTCTACGAATGGTGAGGCCAGAACAAGTACAGGCGATAGTAGATTGGGTTGCTGACAGTGCCTCCAGTTCATTCACATTGTCTCCTGCTGAAAGATCAGAGTTGGCACCTGCAGCCGATGTCCATCAGTCTTTTACCTCACCCCCTTGCAAAGCAGTCTTAGCCCCAAGTCATGCAGCAGTCTCTTCTGCTTTTTGAGGGTTTCCCCAGGCCATCCACCTAGCCCTGCCCCAGAAGTGTAAGAAATTGAGTGCACCAATGCCCAATCACTTATGTTTCAAGATGAGTACATAGGAGGACCATCGCAGCACGTCTCGGGTGATGCCGAAACACAGGTGCCAACTGCTGGGGCTTTCGAAAGTGTGCAGACCGACAAGGAGGGCAGGGGTGAAGACTGGGTGGAAGATGATGTGGAGGAAGATGAGGTCCTCGACCCCACATTGAATCAAAGTTATGCGAGTGACCTTTGTAGCACGGGGAAGAGGTGGTGGTCCACATTGCCACCAGCACAGCAGAAGAGGGAGCAGGGTGCAAAAGCGGAGTGGCCGTCCCCTAGACAGTACGCCTGCTACTGCCCACCGCAGCAAGGTACCAAGCACACCAAAGCCAACTCCAAGGAGTTCCCTGGTGTGGCAGTTCTTCAGACAAAGTGCTGAGGACAAGACACAAGTGGTTTGCACGCTGTGCAATCAGAGCCTGAAGCGAGGCATAAACGTTCTCAACCTGAGCACAACCTGCATGACCAGGCATCTAAGTGCAAAGCACGAGCTGCAGTGGAGTAGACACCTCAAAAACCAAGAAAGGTCTCTGGCTCCTCCTGCTTCCTCTTCTGCTGCAGTCTCGGCCTCTTCATCCACCTCTGGAGTGACAGTGTCATCTGCCACCCCGCAAACAGAGGATCTGCCAGCAACACCACCATCTGGGTCACCAAGCATCTCCACAATGTCCCACGGAAGCGTTCAGCTCTCCATCTTCCAAACACTGGAGCGGAAGATGAAGTACTCCCCTACCCACTCGCGATCTCTGGCCCTGAATGCCAGCATTTCAAAATTACTGGCCTTTGAAATGCTGCCATTCCGTCTGGTGGAGACGGAGAGTTTTAGACCTTATGGCGGTGGCTGTCCCACAGTACGTCGTGCCCAGCCGCCACTGCTTTTCCAGGTGAGCCATCCCTTCCCTGCACAACCAAATGGGGGACAAAATCAGGCGTGCACTGCGCAACGCCATCTGTGGCAAGGTGCACCTCACTACGGATACGTGGACCAGTAAGCACGGTCAGGGACGTTATATCTCCATAACAGTACACTGGGTAAATGCAGTGGTGGCTAGGCCTGAGGCAGATAGCAGTTTGGTGCATGTCCTTCCACCATCGAGGATTGCAGGGCACTTCAGTTTGCCTCCTGTTGCGTCCTCCTCCTACTCTGCTTCCTCATCCTCTACCGGCTCCTCATCCGATCAGCGTAACACCTTCACCACCAAATTCAGCATAGCCAGGGGTAAACGACAGCAGGCATTTTTAAAACTTATCTGTTTGGGGGACAAGCCACACACCGCGCAGGATCTGTGGAAGGGCCTTGGACAACAGACCGATGAGTAGTTGGTGCTAGTGGGCCTCAAGCCTGGCCTGGTGGTATGCGATAATGGGCAAAATCTCGTAGCAGCTCTGGGACTAGCCGGTTTGACGAATATCCCTTGCCAGGCGCATGTGCTGAATTTGGTAGTGCAGAGATACCTTAAAAATAACCCCGATATGTCAGAGCTGCTGCATAAAGTGTGGACTGACTGTGCGCACTTTCGGCGTTCTCACCCTGTTGCTGCTCGCCTGCCAGCGCTGTAGCGTCACTTCGGCCTTCACGCTCACCGCCTCATATGCGATGTGCCCACAAGGTAAAACTCCACCTTGCATATGCTGGCCAGACTGTAGCAGCAGCAGGCGATAGTGGAGTTTCAGCTGCAGCACGCACGGGTGAGTCACTCTGCGAAACAGCACCACTTCACCACCAATGACTGGGCCTCCATGCGAAACCTGTGTTCCTTGTTGCGCTATTTCGAGTACTCCACCAACATGGCCAGTGCCGATAACGCAGTTCTCAGCGTTACTATCCCACTTCTATGGCTCCTTGAAAAAACACTGCTGGCGATGATGGAAGAGGATGTGGCACAGGAGGAGGAAGAGGGATCATTTCGTAGGGTTTCCGGCCAGTCATTCACAAGTGGCTCTGAGGCTGGGTTCCTGCACCAACAAACTCCAGGTACACAATTGTCCAGCCAGGGCACAGTTCTGGAGGATGATGAGGTGGAGGATGAGGAGGAGGAGATGGGGGAGGAGGAACCTTGTTCACAGCAGGGTGGCACCCAGACCAGCTCATGGCCATCACTGGTGCGTGGCTGGGGGGGGGGGATACAGAGGACACAGACGATACACCTCCCACAGAGGACAGCTTTTCGTTGCCTCTGGGCAGCCTGGCACACATGAGCAATTACATGCTGCAGTGTCTCCGCAATGACCGCAGAGTTTCCCACATTCTAACTTGTGGAGAAGCTTTGTCAGCACGCCACAACAACCAGCACCACCAGCTGATATGGAACGTCTTAGCAGGAGGCAGCATTTCAGCAACATTGTGGAGCAGTATGTGTGCACACGCCTACACGTACTGAATGACGGGTCTGCCCCCTTCAACTTCTGGGTCTCAAAATTGGGCACATGGACTAAGCTCTCCCTTTACGCCTTGGAGGTGCTGACCTGCCCTGCAGCCAGTGTATTATCTGAACGTGTGTTTAGCACAGCAGGGGGCGTTATCACAGACAAGTGCAGCAGCCTGTCCACAGCCAATGTGGACAAGCTCACGTTCATTTAAATGAACCAGGCATGGATCCCACAGGACTTGTCCGTACCTTGTGCAGAATAGACATGTAGACTGGCCTTAACCAGCCATTGTTATACTACAGGGCAATTGCTCAGTCTTGCATTTTGGATATTTAACACTCTTTTGGAGTGTACCCTAATAAAAAAAATAATAATTAAAACCATTGTTGGCTACCTTGTCCTTCTCCAACGCTGCTTCGACCTACACCGCTACGTCCTCCACCTGCTCAAACTCCTACTCCATGTGGACCTCCACCTCATAAATCAATTTTTTTTGGTACGTATTTTATTTTATGTCTTTTCACTAATTTTGTCTGTTACATTTTCGGGTTAGATTCACAAATGTTTGGGTGTGATATACCACTGTTATACCTAGTAGACAGGTAAAAAAATTCACTAATTTGACTGTGAAATTCACCAATTTTTGGGTGTGATATACCAATGCTATACCTAGTAGACAGGTAAAAAAAATTCACAAATTTGTCTGTTACATTTTAGGGTGAAATTAACAAATTTTTGGCTGTAATATACCCCTCCTCTACCTAGTTAACAGTAGGGATGAGCGAACTCGAACTGTATAGTTAAGGTTCGTACCGAATTTTGGGGTGTCCGTGACACGGACCCGAACCCGGACATTTTCGTAAAAGTCCGGGTTCGGGTTCGGTGTTCGTCGCTTTCTTGGCGCTTTTGTGACGCTTTCTTGGCGCTTTTTGAAAGGCTGCAAAGCAGCCAATCAACAAGCGTCATACTACTTGCCCCAAGAGGCCGTCACAGCCATGCCTACTATTGGCATGGCTGTGATTGGCCAGAGCACCATGTGACCCAGCCTCTATTTAAGCTGGAGTCACATAGCGCCGCCCGTCACTCTGCTCTGATTAGCGTAGGGAGAGGTTGCGGCTGCGACAGTAGGGCGAGATTAGGCAGATTAACTCCTCCAAAGGACTTGATTAATCGATCGATCTGCAGCTGTGCATCATTGAGCTGCTGAAATTCAAATGCTCACTGTTTTTAGGCTGCCCAGACCGTTTGTCAGTCACTTTTTTCTGGGGTGATCGGTGGCCATTTTGTGTCTTGTGCGGTGCTGCGACCAAGTGCATCCAAGCTGCGACCAAGTGCATTTAACCCTCAATGGTGTGGTTGTTTTTTGGCTAAAGCCTACATCAGGGTGAAGCTGTCACACCAAGTGCATTTAACCAGCAATAGTCTGTTTATTTTTTGGCCATATACTACATCAGGGGCAAGCTGCGCCCGTCACCAAGTGCATTTAACCCTCAATGGTGTGGTTGTTTTTTGGCTAAAGCCTACATCAGGGTGAAGCTGTCACACCAAGTGCATTTAACCAGCAATAGTCTGTTCATTTTTTGGCCATATACTAAATCAGGGGCAAGCTGCGCCCGTCACCAAGTGCATTTAACCATCAATAGTCTGTTCATTTTTTGGCCATATACTACATCAGGGGCAAGCTGCGCCCGTCACCAAGTGCATTTAACCCTAAGTAGTGTGGTTGGTCAAGCTGTGACACCAAGTGCATTTAACCAGCAATAGTCTGTTCATTTTTTGGCCATATACTACATCAGGGGCAAGCTGCGCCCGTCACCAAGTGCATTTAACCCTCAGTAGTGTGGTTGGTCAAGCTGTCACACCAAGTGCATTTAACCAGCAATAGTCTGTTCATTTTTTGGCCATATACTACATCAGGGGCAAGCTGCGCCTGTCACCAAGTGCATTTAACCCTCAATGGTGTGGTTGTTTTTTGGCTAAAGCCTACATCAGGGTGAAGCTGTCACACCAAGTGCATTTAACCAGCAATAGTCTGTTCATTTTTTGGCCATATATATACTACATCAGGGGCAAGCTGCGCCCGTCACCAAGTGCATTTAACCCTCAGTAGTGTGGTTGGTCAAGCTGTCACACCAAGTGCATTTAACCAGCAATAGTGTGGTTATTTTTTGGCCATATCCCAGTCTAACTCTGTCACTAAATCCATACCGGTCACCCAGCGCCTAAATACTAGGCCTCAAATTTATATCCCGCTAAATCTGTCATTACCGCTGTACTGTTGTGGATGGGCAAGTTATTTAGTGTCCGTCAAAGCACATTTTTTGTTCTGGGTTGAAATACAATTCCCAATTTAGCAATTTCATAATTTAGTGGTTTTTGCTATATCAGAGCTATTTGAAATCTATCCCTAAAAGGGTATATAATATTCAAGGTGCACATAGGGTCATTCAGAATAACTTCACACACACGCTACTGTGCATTTCCAAGTCTAATTCTGTCACTAAATCCATACCGGTCACCCAGCGCCTAAATACTAGGCCTCAAATTTATATCCCGCTAAATATGTCGTTACCGCTGTCCTGTTGTGGATGGGCAAGTTATTTAGTGTCCGTCAAAGCACATTTTTTGTTCTGGGTTGAAATACAATTCCCAATTTAGCAATTTCATAATTTTGTGGTTTCTGCTATATCAGAGCTATTTGAAATCTATCCCTAAAAGGGTATATAATATTCAAGGTGCACATAGGGTCATTCAGAATAACTTCACACACACGCTACTGTGCATTTCCAAGTCTAATTCTGTCACTAAATCCATACCGGTCACCCAGCGCCTAAATACTAGGCCTCAAATTTATATCCCGCTACATCTGTCGTTACCGCTGTACTGTTGTGGCTGGGCAAGTTATTTAGTGTCCGTCAAAGCACATTTTTTGTTCTGGGTTGAAATACAATTCCCAATTTAGCAATTTCATAATTTAGTGGTTTCTGCTATATCAGAGCTATTTGAAATCTATCCCTAAAAGGGTATATAATATTCAAGGTGCACATAGGGTCATTCAGAATAACTTCACACACACGCTACTGTGCATTTCCAAGTCTAATTCTGTCACTAAATCCATACCGGTCACCCAGCGCCTAAATACTAGGCCTCAAATTTATATCCCGCTAAATCGGTCGTTACCGCTGTCCTGTTGTGGATGGGCAAGTTATTTAGTGTCCGTCAAAGCACATTTTTTGTTCTGGGTTGAAATACAATTCCCAATTTAGCAATTTCATAATTTAGTGGTTTCTGCTATATCAGAGCTATTTGAAATCTATCCCTAAAAGGGTATATAATATTCAAGGTGCACATAGGGTCATTCAGAATAACTTCACACACACGCTACTGTGCATTTCCAAGTCTAATTCTGTTAGTAAATCCATACCGGTCACCCAGCGCCTAAATACTAGGCCTCAAATTTATATCCCGCTACATCTGTCGTTACCGCTGTCCTGTTGTGGCTGGGCAAGTTTTTTAGTGTCCGTCAAAGCACATTTTTTGTTCTGGGTTGAAATACAATTCCCAATTTAGCAATTTCATAATTTAGTGGTTTCTGCTATATCAAAGCTATTTGAAATCTATCCCTAAAAGGGTATATAATATTCAAGGTGCACATAGGGTCATTCAGAATAACTTCACACACACGCTACTGTGCATTTCCAAGTCTAATTCTGTCACTAAATCCATACCGGTCACCCAGCGCCTAAATACTAGGCCTCAAATTTATATCCCGCTAAATCTGTCGTTACCGCTGTCCTGTTGTGGACGGGCAAGTTACTTAGTGTCCGTCAAAGCACATTTTTTGTTCTGGGTTGAAATACAATTCCCAATTTAGCAATTTCATAATTTTGTGGTTTCTGCTATATCAGAGCTATTTGAAATCTATCCCTAAAAGGGTATATAATATTCAAGGTGCACATAGGGTCATTCAGAATAACTTCACACACGCTACTGTGCATTTCCAAGTCTAATTCTGTTAGTAAATCCATACCGGTCACCCAGCGCCTAAATACTAGGCCTCAAATTTATATCCCGCTAAATCTGTCGTTACCGCTGTCCTGTTGTGGATGGGCAAGTTATTTAGTGTCCGTCAAAGCACATTTTTTGTTCTGGGTTGAAATACAATTCCCAATTTAGCAATTTCATAATTTTGTGGTTTCTGCTATATCAGAGCTATTTGAAATCTATCCCTAAAAGGGTATATAATATTCAAGGTGCACATAGGGTCATTCAGAATAACTTGACACACACGCTACTGTGCATTTCCAAGTCTAATTCTGTCACTAAATCCATACCGGTCATCCAGCGCCTAAATACTAGGCCTCAAATTTATATCCCGCTGAATTTGAATACAATACATTGGGCCAAATAATATTTTTGTTGTTGTGGTGAACCATAACAATGAGGAAAACATCTAGTAAGGGACGCGGACGTGGACATGGTCGTGGTGGTGTTAGTGGACCCTCTGGTGCTGGGAGAGGACGTGGCCGTTCTGCCACATCCACACGTCCTAGTGTACCAACTACCTCAGGTCCCAGTAGCCGCCAGAATTTACAGCGATATATGGTGGGGCCCAATGCCGTTCTAAGGATGGTAAGGCCTGAGCAGGTACAGGCATTAGTCAATTGGGTGGCCGACAGTGGATCCAGCACGTTCACATTATCTCCCACCCAGTCTTCTGCAGAAAGCGCACAGATGGCGCCTGAAAACCAACCCCATCAGTCTGTCACATCACCCCCATGCATACCAGGGAAACTGTCTCAGCCTCAAGTTATGCAGCAGTCTCTTATGCTGTTTGAAGACTCCGCTGGCAGGGTTTCCCAAGGGCATCCACCTAGCCCTTCCCCAGCGGTGAAAGACATAGAATGCACTGACGCACAACCACTTATGTTTCCTGATGATGAGGACATGGGAATACCACCTCAGCATGTCTCTGATGATGACGAAACACAGGTGCCAACTGCTGCGTCTTTCTGCAGTGTGCAGACTGAACAGGAGGTCAGGGATCAAGACTGGGTGGAAGACGATGCAGGGGACGATGAGGTCCTAGA
Organism: Bufo gargarizans; assembly: GCF_014858855.1. Taxonomy (NCBI): domain Eukaryota; kingdom Metazoa; phylum Chordata; class Amphibia; order Anura; family Bufonidae; genus Bufo; species Bufo gargarizans. Next base: position 196,197,707 of record NC_058085.1, on the reverse strand, counting down.
CCCCACATGGAATGAAGGTCGTGCCACTGACTTTCACAGTTCGGAGGAAGAGGCAGTGGTGAGACCGAGCCAACAGCGTAGCAAAAGAGGGAGCAGTGGGCAAAAGCAGAACACCCGCCGCCAAGAGACTCCGCCTGCTACTGACCGCCGCCATCTGGGACCGAGCACCCCAAAGGCAGCTTCAAGGAGTTCCCTGGCATGGCACTTCTTCAAACAATCTGCTGACGACAAGACCCGAGTGGTTTGCACGCTGTGCCATCAGAGCCTGAAGCGAGGCATTAACGTTCTGAACCTGAGCACAACCTGCATGACCAGGCACCTGCATGCAAAGCATGAACTGCAGTGGAGTAAACACCTTAAAACCAAGGAAGTCACTCAGGCTCCCCCTGCTACCTCTTCTGCTGCTGCCGCCTCGGCCTCTTCCTCTGCCTCTGGAGGAACGTTGGCACCTGCCGCCCAGCAAACAGGGGATGTACCACCAACACCACCACCACCTCCGTCACCAAGCGTCTCAACCATGTCACACGGCAGCGTTCAGCTCTCCATCTCACAAACATTTGAGAGAAAGCGTAAATTCCCACCTAGCCACCCTCGATCCCTGGCCCTGAATGCCAGCATTTCTAAACTACTGGCCTATGAAATGCTGTCATTTAGGCTGGTGGACACAGACAGCTTCAAACAGCTCATGTCGCTTGCTGTCCCACAGTATGTTGTTCCCAGCCGCCACTACTTCTCCAAGAGAGCCGTGCCTTCCCTGCACAACCAAGTATCCGATAAAATCAAGTGTGCACTGCGCAACGCCATCTGTAGCAAGGTCCACCTAACCACAGATACGTGGACCAGTAAGCACGGCCAGGGACGCTATATCTCCCTAACTGCACACTGGGTAAATGTAGTGGCAGCTGGGCCCCAGGCGGAGAGCTGTTTAGCGCACGTCCTTCCGCCGCCAAGGATCGCAGGGCAACATTCTTTGCCTCCTGTTGCCACCTCCTCCTTCTCGGCTTCCTCCTCCTCTTCTTCCACCTGCTCATCCAGTCAGCCACACACCTTCACCACCAACTTCAGCACAGCCCGGGGTAAACGTCAGCAGGCCATTCTGAAACTCATATATTTGGGGGACAGGCCCCACACCGCACAGGAGTTGTGGCGTGGTATAGAACAACAGACCGACGAGTGGTTGCTGCCGGTGAGCCTCAAGCCCGGCCTGGTGGTGTGTGATAATGGGCGAAATCTCGTTGCAGCTCTGGGACTAGCCAATTTGACGCACATCCCTTGCTTGGCGCATGTGCTGAATTTGGTGGTGCAGAAGTTCATTCACAACTACCCCGACATGTCAGAGCTGCTGCATAAAGTGCGGGCCGTCTGTTCGCGCTTCCGGCGTTCACATCCTGCTGCTGCTCGCCTGTCTGCGCTACAGCGTAACTTCGGCCTTCCCGCTCACCGCCTCATATGCGACGTGCCCACCAGGTGGAACTCCACCTTGCACATGCTGGACAGACTGTGCGAGCAGCAGCAGGCCATAGTGGAGTTTTTAGCTGCAGCACGCACGGGTCAGTCGCACTACAGAACAGCACCACTTCACCACCAATGACTGGGCCTCCATGCGAGACCTGTGTGCCCTGTTGCGCTGTTTCGAGTACTCCACCAACATGGCCAGTGGCGATGACGCCGTTATCAGCGTTACAATACCACTTCTATGTCTCCTTGAGAAAACACTTAGGGCGATGATGGAAGAGGAGGTGGCCCAGGAGGAGGAGGAAGAGGGGTCATTTTTAGCACTTTCAGGCCAGTCTCTTCGAAGTGACTCAGAGGGAGGTTTTTGGCAACAGCAGAGGCCAGGTACAAATGTGGCCAGCCAGGGCCCACTACTGGAGGACGAGGATGAGGAGGAGGTGGAGGAGGATGAGGATGAAGCATGGTCACAGCGGGGTGGCACCCAACGCAGCTCGGGTCCATCACTGGTGCGTGGCTGGGGGTAAAGGCAGGACAATGACGATACGCCTCCCACAGAGGACAGCTTGTCCTTACCCCTGGGCAGCCTGGCACACATGAGCGACTACATGCTGCAGTGCCTGCGCAACGACAGCAGAGTTGCCCACATTTTAACCTGTGCGGACTACTGGGTTGCCACCCTGCTGGATCCACGCTACAAAGACAATGTGCCCACCTTACTTCCTGCACTGGAGCGTGATAGGAAGATGCGCGAGTACAAGCGCACGTTGGTAGACGCGCTACTGAGAGCATTCCCAAATGTCACAGGGGAACAAGTGGAAGCCCAAGGCCAAGGCAGAGGAGGAGCAAGAGGTCGCCAAGGCAGCTGTGTCACGGCCAGCTCCTCTGAGGGCAGGGTTAGCATGGCAGAGATGTGGAAAACTTTTGTCAACACGCCACAGCTAACTGCACCACCACCTGATACGCAACGTGTTAGCAGGAGGCAACATTTCACTAACATGGTGGAACAGTACGTGTGCACACCCCTCCACGTACTGACTGATGGTTCGGCCCCATTCAACTTCTGGGTCTCTAAATTGTCCACGTGGCCAGAGCTAGCCTTTTATGCCTTGGAGGTGCTGGCCTGCCCGGCGGCCAGCGTTTTGTCTGAACGTGTATTCAGCACGGCAGGGGGCGTCATTACAGACAAACGCAGCCGCCTGTCTACAGCCAATGTGGACAAGCTGACGTTCATAAAAATGAACCAGGCATGGATCCCACAGGACCTGTCCGTCCATTGTCCAGATTAGACATTAACTACCTCCCCTTAACCATATATTATTGGACTCCAGGGCACTTCCTCATTCAATCCTATTTTTATTTTCATTTTGCCATTATATTGCGAGGCTACCCAAAGTTGAATGAACCTCTCCTCTGTCTGGGTGCCGGGGCCTAAATATATGCCAATGGACTGTTCCAATGTTGGGTGACGTGAAGCCTGATTCTCTGCTATGACATGCAGACTAATTCTCTGCTGACATGAAGACAGATTCTCTGTTACGGGACCTCTCTCCTCTGCCTGGGTGCTGGGCCTAAATATCTGACAATGGACTGTTGCAGTGGTGGCTGACGTGAAGCCTGATTTTCTGCTATGACGTGAAGCCTGATTCTCTGCTATGACATGAAGACTGATTCTCTGCTGACATGAAGCCAGATTGTCTGTTACGGGACCTCTCTCCTCTGCCTGGGTGCTGGGCCTAAATATATGCCAATGGACTGTTGCAGTGGTGGCTGACGTGAAGCCTCATTCTCTGCTATGACATGCAGACTAATTCTCTGCTGGCATGAAGCCAGATTGTCTGTTACGGGACCTCTCTCCTCTGCCTGGGTGCTGGGCCTAAATTTATGACAATGGACTGTTGCAGTGGTGGCTGACGTGAAGCCTGATTCTCTGCTATGACATGCAGACTGATTCTCTGCTGACATGAAGCCAGATCCTCTGTTACGGGACCTCTCTCCTCTGCCTGGGTGCTGGGCCTAAATTTATGAAAATGGACTGTTGCAGTGGTGGGTGACGTGAAGCCTGATTCTCTGCTATGACATGAAGACTGATTCTCTGCTGACATGAAGCCAGATTGTCTGTTACGGGACCTCTCTCCTCTGCCTGGGTGCTGGGCCTAAATATATGCCAATGGACTGTTGCAGTGGTGGCTGACGTGAAGCCTCATTCTCTGCTATGACATGCAGACTAATTCTCTGCTGACATGAAGCCAGATTGTCTGTTACGGGACCTCTCTCCTCTGCCTGGGTGCTGGGCCTAAATTTATGAAAATGGACTCTTACAGTGGTGGGTGACGTGAAGCCTGATTCTCTGCTATGACATGAAGACTGATTCTCTGCTGACATGAAGCCAGATTGTCTGTTACGGGACCTCTCTCCTCTGCCTGGGTGCTGGGCCTAAATATATGCCAATGGACTGTTGCAGTGGTGGCTGACGTGAAGCCTCATTCTCTGCTATGACATGCAGACTAATTCTCTGCTGACATGAAGCCAGATTGTCTGTTACGGGACCTCTCTCCTCTGCCTGGGTGCTGGGCCTAAATTTATGAAAATGGACTCTTACAGTGGTGGGTGACGTGAAGCCTGATTCTCTGCTATGACATGAAGACTGATTCTCTGCTGACATGAAGCCAGATTGTCTGTTACGGGACCTCTCTACTCTGCCTGGGTGCTGGGCCTAAATTTATGAAAATGGACTGTTACAGTGGTGGGTGACGTGAAGCCTGATTCTCTGCTATGACATGAAGACTGATTCTCTGCTGACATGAAGCCAGATTGTCTGTTACGGGACCTCTCTCCTCTGCCTGGGTGCTGGGCCTAAATATCTGACAATGGACTGTTGCATTGGTGGCTGACGTGAAGCCTGATTCTCTGCTATGACATGCAGACTAATTCTCTGCTGACATGAACCCAGATTGTCTGTTACGGGACCTCTCTCCTCTGCCTGGGTGCTGGGCCTAAATTTATGACAATGGACTGTTGCAGTGGTGGCTGACGTGAAGCCTAATTCTCTGCTATGACATGCAGACTGATTCTCTGCTGACATGAAGCCAGATCCTCTGTTACGGGACCTCTCTCCTCTGCCTGGGTGCTGGGCCTAAATTTATGAAAATGGACTGTTGCAGTGGTGGGTGACGTGAAGCCTGATTCTCTGCTATCATATGAAGACTGATTCTCTGCTGACATGAAGCCAGATTCTCTGTTACGGGACCTCTCTCCTCTGCCTGGGTGCCGGGGCCTAAATATCTGAGAATGGACTGTTCCAGTGGTGGGTGACGGGAAGCCAGATTCTCTGCTATGGGACCTCTCTCCAATTGATTTTGGTTAATTTTTATTTATTAAATTTTTATTTTAATTCATTTCCCTATCCACATTTGTTTGCAGGGGATTTACCTACATGTTGCTGCCTTTTGCAGCCCTCTAGCCCTTTCCTTCGCTGTTTTACAGCCGTTTTAGTGCCGAAAAGTTCGGGTCCCCATTGACTTCAATGGGGTTCGGGTTCGGGACGAAGTTCGGATCGGGTTCGGATCCCGAACCCGAACATTTCCGGGAAGTTCGGTCGAACTTCTCGAACCCGAACATCCAGGTGTTCGCTCAACTCTAGTTAACAGCTTAATAAATTTCACTAATTTTTCTTTTACATTTTCGGGTGACATTAAACAATTTTTTTCTGTCATAGACCCCTGCTCTACCTAGTAGACAGGTTAATAAATTTCACAAATTTTTCTGTTACATTCTTGGGTTCACATTTTACAATTTGTGACGTGAATTAACCCCTGCTCTGCAAAGGTGACAATAATCTGTTCCATTGGTGGGTGACATTAACCCATTTCTGGCGATGAAAAACGCTTACTCTGCATAGGGGACAGGTACTTAAATTTCTAAAATTCGCCTTTAATTGGCCCTTTCATTCAATCCTTTTGCGCTTCAATAATTTGTCCCACATTTGCGCTTCAATAATTTGTCCCATATTTCCTCTATCATATTTAATTTCAAACAATTAACCTCCCTTGGACGTGGTCTCTCTTTCTCACGCTCCCTCTCCGGCGTGGAACCCTGATTCGCCAATAACCGTAATCAACATGGTAGATTACGGAAGTTGATAGAGAAGATATCCAAATGGATGGTGGACATCACAGGGATGTGCGATCAGACAGAAGTTATCTAGAGTCAACAAAGCAGCAGCAGGGCCTGGCTAACGTTTCCAAATCCAAAATACCCCAGTGACATTCCCTATACTTTTTTATTAATCATTCCAATAACAGGGCATCTTAAGAGTCTTGTATTGTTATTTATCATCACTACCTCCCCGAGTCGGGAGTGAGTAATTGCCGCTCGCCCCCTCCTTTCCTTCAATTCTTCAGTTTAAGTAGCTTCTCCCACATTTCCGCTCGATCACAATTAAATTTCATCCATTGATCTCCCTTGGATGTGGTCTCTCTTTCTCACGCTCCCTCTCTGGGGTGGAAACCTGATTCACCGCTAACCATGATCAACATGGTAGGCACAGAAAAGAACATCGAAAGTTGATAGAGCAGATATCCAATTCGACGTGCGACATGGTGGGGCAGTATGTTTGCACATGCCTACACGAACTGACTGATGGTTCTGCCCCCTGCAACTTCTGGGTCTCCAAATTGGGCACATGGCCTGAGCTTGCCCTTTACGCCTTGGAGGTGCTGGCCTGCCCTGCATCCAGTGTATTATCTGAACGTGTGTTTAGCACGACTGGTGGGGGTTATCACAGGTTATATTTCCCAATGTTTTGGGGTGTACCCTTTATTTTAAAAAAAATAATTATAAATTTTAAACCAAAAAGCAGTGTAGGCTTCCTCCTCCTCCATCGCCTCTTCCACCTACACCGCGTCCTCAACCTCCTACTCCATGTGGACCTCGTCCTCCTAGATCAAGATTATTAGTATTTTTATTTTTACATATTTTATGTTATTTAAAGTCATTTCCTTATCCACTTGCAATGCTCTTAACCACATTGTACTGTCATTTGCAGCCCTCTAGCCCTTTCTATGACATTTTTACAGCCATTTTAGTGCTCAAAAGTTTGGGTCCCTATTGACTTCAATGGGGTTCAGGTTCGGGGTCAAGTTCGGGTCCCGAACGCAAACTTTTTTGTGAAGTTCGGCCAAACCTGTCGAACCCGAACATCTAGGTGTCCGCTCAACTCTAGTCAAAAACCATACAAACACTGGTGGTCTAAAAGTGGTATAAGATTCTGTTACTATGCTAGAGAGGAGATCATACAACAAGGTGCTCCATGATGAAGTACTGCAGCATAACTCTGAATAGCACATGAGAACTGTTTGGATCCCCGAAGTTGTAACAAGTGAGGCAAAGAAAAAGCGAGTTTGAGGAGTGCAGGATATCATAAAAACACTTCATTGCATGAGAATGTTTTCGGACATGTGCTCTCTCCTTCCTCAGATATCTGGTATTTGAAGAAAGAGGTGGAGGCCTCTGAAAACGCATTTATGCAATAAAATGTTTTTATGATAACCTGCACTCCTCAAGCTGGCTTTTTCTCAGACTCACTTGTTACAACCTCAGGGATCCAAGCAGTTCTCAGACTCACTTGGTGTGTCATAAACAGGCATCTTGTGGAGCATCTTCACTTCAGGCTTAGTTACACAAAGAACACGATCACTTTATAAAACATCACATCACACGATTTAACAATCCAAATACATACTGGTCATAAATCTGTTAAATAAAAATGGAGCAGGCACAATATTCTATCACAAAATCAATCTTAATATATCCACCCAATGTGCTCTAATGAATTTTTAACCCCACTGGGATATTTGGACCTAGTACTGTAACATGCCTGAATTATTTTTCTCAATGTATACATTTTGCCCCCATCTCCAGTACCTGTCTCTCCAGCTTATGTAAGAACAGGGCACCATCTTAACTCCTATTCTGTATGCATATTAGCATTACTACTGTACCACTGTGCCACTTTCTCATAACGCCTAGTAAACTTGGCGTTCTTTAGAAGCATGTGCCATATTGAGGATTGAGAATATGTGCATGTTAGACAACTATAACATGTGTCATGCAGCATGGTCACCTGTGCAGAGTGTCCTGCACAGTTGGGGAGAAGGGGTTATGAAGCTGCATATAAGGGAGGATTTGAATGGAAAATGCAACAGGCTGAATGGCATTTGTAGTTAGATTAAAGAGGTTTTCTTGGATTAATATGATAATGGCCTATACTCAGGATTGGTGGGGGAGTGCCTCCCGACACCCCCTTCGATCATCTATAAATATGCTATGGCGCTCTGGTGAGCGCTGCGGCCTTCTTCTAGGCCAGTGACGTCATGTTCATCGGTCATATAGCCTAGGTCAGTGATGGCTAACCTCGGCACTCCAGCTGTGGTAAAACTACAACTCCCAAGATGCCCCCCTTGCTTGGCTGCTCTCAGAATTCTATAGAAATAAATGGAGCATGCTAGGAGTTATAGTTTCACCACAGCTGGAGTGCCAAGGTTAGCCATCACTGGCCTAGGTGCAGATCACATTCAGGTAAGCCTGGGTTGCAAAACCAAGAACAGTTGCTATACAATGAACGGTACTTTGCTTGGTATGCTGTGTGGAGGCTACAGCGTCCACCAGACAACCGGGCCTATTCAAATAGTTGATCAGTGGCAGTGCCGGGTGTTGGAACCCCACTGATCAGTACTGGTGACTAGGGATGAGCGAACTCGAACTGTATAGTTCGGGTTCGTACTGAATTTTGGGGTGTCCGTGACACGGACCCGAACCCGGACATTTTCGTAAAAGTCCGGGTTCGGGTTCGGTGTTCGTCGCTTTCTTGGCGCTTTTGTGACGCTTTCTTGGCGCTTTTTGAAAGGCTGCAAAGCAGCCAATCAACAAGCGTCATACTACTTGCCCCAAGAGGCCATCACAGCCATGCCTACTATTGGCATGGCTGTGATTGGCCAGAGCACCATGTGACCCAGCCTCTATTTAAGCTGGAGTCACATAGCGCCGCCCGTCACTCTGCTCTGATTAGCGTAGGGAGAGGTTGCGGCTGCGACAGTAGGGCGAGATTAGGCAGATTAACTCCTCCAAAGGACTTGATTATTGATCGATCTGCAGCTGTGGGTCATTGAGCTGCTGATACTCAATTGCTCACTGTTTTTAGGCTGCCCAGACCGTTTGTCAGTCACATTTTTCTGGGGTGATCGGCGGCCATTTTGTGTCTTGTGGTGCGCCAGCACAAGCTGCGACCAAGTGCATTTAACCTTAAATGGTGTGGTTGTTTTTTGGCTAAAGCCTACATCAGGGTGAAGCTGTCACACCAAGTGCATTTAACCAGCAATAGTCTGTTTATTTTTTGGCCATATACTACATCAGGGGCAAGCTGCGCCTGTCACCAAGTGCATTTAACCCTCAATGGTGTGGTTGTTTTTTGGCTAAAGCCTACATCAGGGTGAAGCTGTCACACCAAGTGCATTTAACCAGCAATAGTTTGTTCATTTTTTGGCCATATACTACATCAGGGGCAAGCTGCGCCCGTCACCAAGTGCATTTAACCCTCAGTAGTGTGGTTGGTCAAGCTATCACACCAAGTGCATTTAACCAGCAATAGTCTGTTCATTTTTTGACCATATACTAAATCAGGGGCAAGCTGCGCCTGTCACCAAGTGCATTTAACCAGCAATAGTCTGTTCATTTTTTGGCCATATACTACATCAGGGGCAAGCTGCGCCCGTCACCAAGTGCATTTAACCCTCAGTAGTGTGGTTGGTCAAGCTGTGACACCAAGTGCATTTAACCAGCAATAGTCTGTTCATTTTTTGGCCATATACTACATCAGGGGCAAGCTGCGCCTGTCACCAAGTGCATTTAACCCTCAGTAGTGTGGTTGGTCAAGCTATCACACCAAGTGCATTTAACCAGCAATAGTCTGTTCATTTTTTGGCCATATACTAAATCAGGGGCAAGCTGCGCCCGTCACCAAGTGCATTTAACCAGCAATAGTCTGTTCATTTTTTGGCCATATACTACATCAGGGGCAAGCTGCGCCCGTCACCAAGTGCATTTAACCCTCAGTAGTGTGGTTCGTCAAGCTGTGACACCAAGTGCATTTAACCAGCAATAGTCTGTTCATTTTTTGGCCATATACTACATCAGGGGCAAGCTGCGCCCGTCACCAAGTGCATTTAACCAGCAATAGTGTGGTTATTTTTTGGCCATATCCCAGTCTAATTCTGTCACTAAATCCATACCGGTCACCCAGCGCCTAAATACTAGGCCTCAAATTTATATCCCGCTAAATCTGTCGTTACCGCTGTACTGTTGTGGCTGGGCAAATTATTTAGTGTCCGTCAAAGCACATTTTTTGTTCTGGGTTGAAATACAATTCCCAATTTAGCAATTTCATAATTTAGTGGTTTCTGCTATATCAGAGCTATTTGAAATCTATCCCTAAAAGGGTATATAATATTCAAGGTGCACATAGGGTCATTCAGAATAACTTCACACACACGCTACTGTGCATTTCCAAGTCCAATTCTGTTAGCAAATCCATACCGGTCACCCAGCGCCTAAATACTAGGCCTCAAATTTATATCCCGCTAAATCTCTCGTTACCGCTGTCCTGTTGTGGCTGGGAAAGTTATTTAGTGTCCGTCAAAGCACATTTTTTGTTCTGGGTTGAAATACAATTCCCAATTTAGCAATTTCATAATTTTGTGGTTTCTGCTATATCAGAGCTATTTGAAATCTATCCCTAAAAGGGTATATAATATTCAAGGTGCACATAGGGTCATTCAGAATAACTTCACACACACGCTACTGTGCATTTCCAAGTCTAATTCTGTTAGTAAATCCATACCGGTCACCCAGCGCCTAAATACTAGGCCTCAAATTTATATCCCGCTAAATCTCTCGTTACCGCTGTCCTGTTGTGGCTGGGAAAGTTATTTAGTGTCCGTCAAAGCACATTTTTTGTTCTGGATTGAAATACAATTCCTAATTTAGCAATTTCATAATTTAGTGGTTCCTGCTATATCAGAGCTATTTGAAATCTATCCCTAAAAGGGTATATAATATTCAAGGTGCACATAGGGTCATTCAGAATAACTTCACACACACGCTACTGTGCATTTCCAAGTCCAATTCTGTTAGTAAATCCATACCGGTCACCCAGCGCCTAAATACTAGGCCTCAAATTTATATCCCGCTAAATCTCTCGTTACCGCTGTCCTGTTGTGGCTGGGAAAGTTATTTAGTGTCCGTCAAAGCACATTTTTTGTTCTGGGTTGAAATACAATTCCCAATTTAGCAATTTCATAATTTAGTGGTTTCTGCTATATCAGAGCTATTTGAAATCTATCCCTAAAAGGGTATATAATATTCAAGGTGCACATAGGGTCATTCAGAATAACTTCACACACACGCTACTGTGCATTTCCAAGTCTAATTCTGTCACTAAATCCATACCGGTCACCCAGCGCCTAAATACTAGGCCTCAAATTTATATCCCGCTAAATCTCTCGTTACCGCTGTCCTGTTGTGGCTGGGAAAGTTATTTAGTGTCCGTCAAAGTACATTTTTTGTTCTGGGTTGAAATACAATTCCCAATTTAGCAATTTCATAATTTAGTGGTTCCTGCTATATCAGAGCTATTTGAAATCTATCCCTAAAAGGGTATATAATATTCAAGGTGCACATAGGGTCATTCAGAATAACTTCACACACACGCTACTGTGCATTTCCAAGTCCAATTCTGTTAGTAAATCCATACCGGTCACCCAGCGCCTAAATACTAGGCCTCAAATTTATATCCCGCTGAATTTGAATACAATACATTGGGCCAAATAATATTTTTGTTGTTGTGGTGAACCATAACAATGAGGAAAACATCTAGTAAGGGACGCGGACGTGGACATGGTCGTGGTGGTGTTAGTGGACCCTCTGGTGCTGGGAGAGGACGTGGCCGTTCTGCCACATCCACACGTCCTAGTGTACCAACTACCTCAGGTCCCAGTAGCCGCCAGAATTTACAGCGATATATGGTGGGGCCCAATGCCGTTCTAAGGATGGTAAGGCCTGAGCAGGTACAGGCATTAGTCAATTGGGTGGCCGACAGTGGATCCAGCACGTTCACATTATCTCCCACCCAGTCTTCTGCAGAAAGCGCACAGATGGCGCCTGAAAACCAACCCCATCAGTCTGTCACATCACCCCCATGCATACCAGGGAAACTGTCTCAGCCTCAAGTTATGCAGCAGTCTCTTATGCTGTTTGAAGACTCCGCTGGCAGGGTTTCCCAAGGGAATCCACCTAGCCCTTCCCCAGCGGTGAAAGACATAGAATGTACTGACGCACAACCACTTATGTTTCTGTCATGGTCTTACCCTCTTGCTGTTCTCCTTCGTTTGACATGTGCTGGCGGCCATCTTGGTTTCTGGGTTTCTTGTAGCCTCCCACCCTGCGGCTTCTCCTCCCCACTGGGAGGAGCTGGATGCCTAGCTCATATATATAGGAGGTCTGTGGCTTCAGTTCCTTGCTTGGTCCTCCTGTGTTCACATGCTTCTAAGACTGCTGCTGCTTCTGGTTCCTGATCCTGGCTTCGTCTGACTACCCTGCTGGTTCCTGATCCAGGCTTCGTCTGACTACCCTGCTGGTTCCTGATCCTGGCTTCGTCTGACTACCCTTCTGGTTCCTGACCTCTGGCTTCGCAAGACCCTGCTTCGGTTTAGCCATCCGTTTGGACTTTGCCTTACAGCTTTATTTTCAATAAAGCCTTCTTATTTCCACTTATCTCTTGTTGTACGTCTGGTTCATGGTTCCATGACATTAGGACCAAGCCATGAATTCTGACGGTACAGGGCCATCCACGCTACCTACGCTGGTTGCCAGACTTGATCAGCAGGATCACCTGTTGGGTCGGTTCGCTGTGGCGTTGCAAACCCTGCTTGAACGCACGGCTCATTTAGCTTCCGTTGCCGATGGGTCGGTTGTCGCTCCTGGGCCCGCTCCCACTGCCGCTCCGGTTGTTGCGCCAGAGTCTACCCCGACACCTGTTGCTGCGCCTGCGGTGTTTCGGGGTATGACCGGTTCTGCCCCCCTTCCACAGCGCTTTGGGGGAGAGCCAACTCAGTGCCGAGGTTTCCTTAACCAGGTGGGCATTTATTTCGATTTGCTGCCACATGCCTTTCCTACTGAGAGATCAAAGGTGGGCTTCTTGATCTCGCTGCTCTCGGACAAGGCCTTGGCCTGGGCCAGCCCTTTATGGGAGAACAACAATCCGGTGGTTGCCGAGTTTTCCGGTTTTGTTGCTTCTCTTCGGAAGGTATTCGATGTGCCGGCTCGTGCTGCCTCTGCTGCGAAGCTCCTTATGTCCATCAGACAGGGTTCACGATCCGTAGCTGAATACGCCATTGAGTTTCGTACCCTGGCAGCAGAGGTGGGCTGGAATAATGAGGCTCTGGTCGCTGCTTTCTCTCATGGTCTCTCGGGTGCCTTGAAGGATGAGGTTGCAGCTAAGGACCTACCAGTGGAGCTCGAGTCTCTTATTTCTTTCCTGATTTTGATTGACACCAGACTCAGGGAGAGACCTTCCTTTAAGGAGAGCCTGCGGAGGTCTTCTAACAGATTGGCGCCTACGTTTGCTGTCCCACCCGTGCCTCCCTCTCCTCCCACGCCTCCTGGGGATGACTTGTCTGGGGGTGAACCCATGCAGCTGGGGTTTGCTCGCCTGTCCGAGGGGGAGAGGGTACTCCGGAGACGCGAGGGCCGATGCATGTACTGTGGTCTCGGTGGGCATTTTCGGTTGGCATGCCTGAACCGTCCGGGAAACGCTCGCACCTGAGATCCTGTCGGGGGCAGATCTTGGGTGGAGTCTCCTCGTCCCCGGTTTCCCGTGTTGACAAACCACTGATTACTGTTGTCCTCTCCTGGGTCGGGGGCTCGGTGACGACCCAGGCGTTGGTGGACTCTGGTGCTGGTGGTTTGTTCATTGATAGTGTGTTCGCTGCCGCCAATTCCATTCCTCTGCAGCCTCGAGGTTCCCCACTGGCTCTTGAGGCGATAGACGGCAGACCCCTTCTGCCGCCACAAGTGACTCAGGAGACCCTTCCAGTGGGGATGGCCATTGGTGCCGTTCACAGAGAGTCGGTCTGTCTCCAGGTTATTTCGTCTCCACACTACTCGGTGGTCTTGGGGTACCCCTGGCTCCAGAAGCATAATCCGACTTTCGATTGGAGATCGGCCGAGATCCTCTAGTGGTCACCGCAGTGTGGGGCTAGTTGCATCCATGGGCCTGTCAAGTTGCTGTGTACTTCCTCGGACTCTCTGTTGCCTCCTGAATACGAGGAGTGCCGGGATGTATTCGATAAGGTGCGTGCGGTTGCTCTACCTCCGCACCGCCCATACGATTGTGCCATAGAGTTACAATCTGGTGCCGTTCCTCCTCGTGCCAAAGTCTATCCACTGTCGGTAGCGGAGAATGAGGCCATGGAGGAGTACGTGAGGGAGGCGCTTTCACGCGGACACATTCGCAAATCCTCGTCCCCGGCAGGGGCTGGATTTTTCTTTGTGAAAAAGAAGGGCGGTGAGTTGAGGCCTTGCATCGATTACAGGGGTCTCAATCGCATCACGATCAAGAACGCTTACCCGATACCCTTGATTTCCGAGCTGTTCGATCGCCTCAAAGGGGCCACGGTCTTTACCAAACTCGACCTGAGGGCGGCATATAACCTGGTAAGGATCAAGGCGGGCGATGAGTGGAAGACCGCGTTTAACACCAGGACCGGTCGATATGAATCCTTGGTTATGCCCTTTGGGTTGTGCAATGCGCCCGCAGTCTTCCAGGAATTCATCAACGATGTTTTCCGTGACCTGTTGCAGCAGTGTGTGGTGGTCTATTTGGATGACATCTTGGTATATTCTGAATCCATGGAGGCCCACATTCTGGATGTCAGACGAGTGTTGCAACGGTTACGAGAGAACAAGCTGTTCGGTAAGCTTGAGAAATGCGAATTTCACCGATCCCAGGTAACCTTCTTAGGTTACATCATTTCCGCTGAGGGGTTCTCCATGGATCCTGAGAAGGTTTCGGCTGTCTTACAGTGGCCCCAGCCCAGTGGTCTTCGTGCCCTGCAGCGCTTTTTGGGCTTCGCCAATTATTATCGGAAGTTCATCAGGGACTTTTCCATGCTAGCCAAGCCTCTCACGGATCTGACCAGGAAGGGCAGTAATCCCCAGGTTTGGCCGCTCGAGGCCATCCGAGCTTTTGAGGCTCTAAAGTCCGCCTTTGTGTCGGCTCCGATTCTGTCGCATCCCAACCCTGGGTTGCCTTTTGTCCTCGAGGTGGACGCGTCTGAGACGGGAGTAGGCGCCCTTCTGTCTCAGCGTAGAACACCAGAGGGTCCTCTGCTTCCTTGTGGGTTTTACTCCCGGAAACTGTCTTCCGCGGAGTGCAACTATCAGATTGGTGACAGGGAGCTATTGGCCATCGTGCAGGCCCTTAAAGAATGGAGGCACTTGCTCGAGGGCTCGGTGGTTCCGGTTCTCATCCTGACGGACCACAAGAATCTGACCTACCTCTCTGAGGCCAAGAGATTGACACCACGTCAGGCCAGATGGGCTCTGTTCTTGTCACGTTTTAATTACGTGGTCTCCTACCTACCCGGTTCCAAGAACATCAGAGCGGATGCCTTATCACGGCAGTACTCCGAGCTGTCCGGGGAGGAGTCGATTCCGACTTTGGTCATACCTCCGAATCAGATCCTGGCCGCCATTCGCACCAGCCTGACCTCTCCCCTGGGTGAGCAGATTTTGGCGGCTCAATCTGGTGCTCCCTCTGGGAGACCCAACGGCAGATGTTTTGTGCCTGAGGAGTTGCGCACTCGGTTGTTGCGAACCTATCATAACTCCAAGGCCGCGGGGCATCCTGGAAAGAATCAGCTGTCCTGGGCTGTTTCACGTCTGTTCTGGTGGCCTTCTCTACGTTCCGACATCGCCGCATACGTAGCGGCATGCTCCGTTTGTGCCCAGAGTAAGTCCCCTCGGCACCTTCCGTTGGGCCTTTTGCAACCCATAGCCACCGGGGAGCGTCCATGGTCACACCTGGGGATGGATTTCATTGTGGACCTCCCTGCATCCCGAGGCCATACGGTCATTCTCATGATTGTGGATCGGTTTTCCAAAATGTGCCACTGTGTTCCTCTCAAGAAGTTACCCTCTGCACAAGAGTTGGCCTCGATTTTTGCCAGGGAGGTCTTCCGGTTGCACGGTTTGCCCAAGGAGATTGTGTCGGATCGGGGGAGTCAGTTTGTGTCCAGGTTCTGGCGCGCCTTTTGCTCCCAGTTGGGGATTCATCTCTCTTTCTCCTCGGCCTACCACCCTCAGTCCAATGGGGCCGCAGAACGATCCAATCAGGCCTTGGAGCAATTCCTTCGTTGCTATGTCTCCGATCACCAAGACAATTGGGTTGACCTCCTGCCTTGGGCTGAGTTTGCCAGGAACACGGCGGTGAACTCTTCCTCTGGGACGTCTCCCTTCATGGCCAATTATGGGTTCCAACCTGCCGTGTTACCGGAGGTATTCTCTCCCCAGGATATTCCGGCTGTGGAGGATCACCTTTCCGTCCTACGTGCTTCTTGGGTACAGATCCAGAGGTCCCTTGAGGTCTCTGTGCAGCGCCAGAGACTCCAGGCTGATCGCAGACGAGCGCCCGCTCCTTCCTACCAGGTCGGAGACCGCGTATGGTTGTCCACCCGCAACCTCAACCTTCGAGTGCCCACTCCCAAGCTGGCGCCTCGCTTTGTTGGTCCCTTCCGAGTGCTTCGCAGGGTAAACCCGGTAGCCTATGCCCTTGCGCTTCCTCCTGGCATGCGGATCTCCAACGTGTTTCATGTCTCCCTGTTGAAGCCACTGGTGTGTAATCGTTTCACTTCCTCGGTTCCTCGGCCTCGTCCGGTCCAAGTGGGCAATCGTGAGGAGTATGAGGTGAGCAATATCCTGGACTCACGCCTGGTCCGCGGTCGGGTGCAGTTTTTGGTCCATTGGCGTGGTTATGGTCCAGAGGAGCGTTCCTGGGTTCCCTCCGCAGATGTCCATGCTCCTGCCTTGCTCCGAGCCTTCCACGCACGCTTCCCTCAGAAACCGTTCTTTACTCTGCGGAGGAGGGGCCCTTGAGGGGGAGGTACTGTCATGGTCTTACCCTCTTGCTGTTCTCCTTCGTATGACATGTGCTGGCGGCCATCTTGGTTTCTGGGTTTCTTGTAGCCTCCCACCCTGCGGCTTCTCCTCCCCACTGGGAGGAGCTGGATGCCTAGCTCATATATATAGGAGGTCTGTGGCTTCAGTTCCTTGCTTGGTCCTCCTGTGTTCACATGCTTCTAAGACTGCTGCTGCTTCTGGTTCCTGATCCTGGCTTCGTCTGACTACCCTGCTGGTTCCTGATCCAGGCTTCGTCTGACTACCCTGCTGGTTCCAGATCCTGGCTTCGTCTGACTACCCTTCTGGTTCCTGACCTCTGGCTTCGCAAGACCCTGCTTCGGTTTAACCATCCGTTTGGACTTTGCCTTACAGCTTTATTTTCAATAAAGCCTTCTTATTTCCACTTATCTCTTGTTGTACGTCTGGTTCATGGTTCCATGACAGTTTCCTGATGATGAGGACATGGGAATACCACCTCAGCATGTCTCTGATGATGACGAAACACAGGTGCCAACTGCTGCGTCTTTCTGCAGTGTGCAGACTGAACAGGAGGTCAGGGATCAAGACTGGGTGGAAGACGATGCAGGGGACGATGTGGTCCTAGACCCCACATGGAATGAAGGTCGTGCCACTGACTTTCACAGTTCGGAGGAAGAGGCAGTGGTGAGACCGAGCCAACAGCGTAGCAAAAGAGGGAGCAGTGGGCAAAAGCAGAACACCCGCCGCCAAGAGACTCCGCCTGCTACTGACCGCCGCCATCTGGGACCGAGCACCCCAAAGGCAGCTTCAAGGAGTTCCCTGGCATGGCACTTCTTCAAACAATGTGCTGACGACAAGACCCGAGTGGTTTGCATGCTGTGCCATCAGAGCCTGAAGCGAGGCATTAACGTTCTGAACCTGAGCACAACCTGCATGACCAGGCACCTGCATGCAAAGCATGAACTGCAGTGGAGTAAACACCTTAAAACCAAGGAAGTCACTCAGGCTCCCCCTGCTACCTCTTCTGCTGCTGCCGCCTCGGCCTCTTCTGCTGCTGCCGCCTCGGCCTCTTCCTCCGCCTCTGGAGGAACGTTGGCACCTGCCGCCCAGCAAACAGGGGATGTACCACCAACACCACCACCACCACCTCCATCACCAAGCGTCTCAACCATGTCACACGGCAGCGTTCAGCTCTCCATCTCACAAACATTTGAGAGAAAGCGTAAATTCCCACCTAGCCACCCTCGATCCCTGGCCCTGAATGCCAGCATTTCTAAACTACTGGCCTATGAAATGCTGTCATTTAGGCTGGTGGACACAGACAGCTTCAAACAGCTCATGTTGCTTGCTGTCCCACAGTATGTTGTTCCCAGCCGCCACTACTTCTCCAAGAGAGCCGTGCCTTCCCTGCACAACCAAGTATCCGATAAAATCAAGTGTGCACTGCGCAACGCCATCTGTAGCAAGGTCCACCTAACCACAGATACGTGGACCAGTAAGAACGGCCAGGGACGCTATATCTCCCTAACTGCACACTGGGTAAATGTAGTGGCAGCTGGGCCCCAGGCGGAGAGCTGTTTGGCGCACGTCCTTCCGCCGCCAAGGATCGCAGGGCAACATTCTTTGCCTCCTGTTGCCACCTCCTCCTTCTCGGCTTCCTCCTCCTCTTCTTCCACCTGCTCATCCAGTCAGCCACACACCTTCACCACCAACTTCAGCACAGCCCGGGGTAAACGTCAGCAGGCCATTCTGAAACTCATATGTTTGGGGGACAGGCCCCACACCGCACAGGAGTTGTGGCGGGGTATAGAACAACAGACCGACGAGTGGTTGCTGCCGGTGAGCCTCAAGCCCGGCCTGGTGGTGTGTGATAATGGGCGAAATCTCGTTGCAGCTCTGGGACTAGCCAATTTGACGCACATCCCTTGCTTGGCGCATGTGCTGAATTTGGTGGTGCAGAAGTTCATACACAACTACCCCGACATGTCAGAGCTGCTGCATAAAGTGCGGGCCGTCTGTTCGCGCTTCCGGCGTTCACATCCTGCTGCTGCTCGCCTGTCTGCGCTACAGCGTAACTTCGGCCTTCCCGCTCACCGCCTCATATGCGACGTGCCCACCAGGTGGAACTCCACCTTGCACATGCTGGACAGACTGTGCGAGCAGCAGCAGGCCATAGTGGAGTTTCAGCTGCAGCACGCACGGGTCAGTCGCACTACAGAACAGCACCACTTCACCACCAATGACTGGGCCTCCATGCGAGACCTGTGTGCCCTGTTGTGCTGTTTCGAGTACTCCACCAACATGGCCAGTGGCGATGACGCCGTTATCAGCGTTACAATACCACTTCTATGTCTCCTTGAGAAAACACTTAGGGCGATGATGGAAGAGGAGGTGGCCCAGGAGGAGGAGGAGGAGGAGGAAGAGGGGTCATTTTTAGCACTTTCAGGCCAGTCTCTTCGAAGTGACTCAGAGGGAGGTTTTTGGCAACAGCAGAGGCCAGGTACAAATGTGGCCAGCCAGGGCCCACTACTGGAGGACGAGGAGGACGAGGATGAGGAGGAGGTGGAGGAGGATGAGGATGAAGCATGGTCACAGCGGGGTGGCACCCAACGCAGCTCGGGTCCATCACTGGTGCGTGGCTGGGGGGAAAGGCAGGACGATGACGATACGCCTCCCACAGAGGACAGCTTGTCCTTACCCCTGGGCAGCCTGGCACACATGAGCGACTACATGCTGCAGTGCCTGCGCAACGACAGCAGAGTTGCCCACATTTTAACCTGTGCGGACTACTGGGTTGCCACCCTGCTGGATCCACGCTACAAAGACAATGTGCCCACCTTACTTCCTGCACTGGAGCGTGATAGGAAGATGCGCGAGTACAAGCGCACGTTGGTAGACGCGCTACTGAGAGCATTCCCAAATGTCACAGGGGAACAAGTGGAAGCCCAAGGCCAAGGCAGAGGAGGAGCAAGAGGTCGCCAAGGCAGCTGTGTCAATGCCAGCTCCTCTGAGGGCAGGGTTAGCATGGCAGAGATGTGGAAAACTTTTGTCAACACGCCACAGCTAACTGCACCACCACCTGATACGCAACGTGTTAGCAGGAGGCAACATTTCACTAACATGGTGGAACAGTACATGTGCACACCCCTCCACGTACTGACTGATGGTTCGGCCCCATTCAACTTCTGGGTCTCTAAATTGTCCACGTGGCCAGAGCTAGCCTTTTATGCCTTGGAGGTGCTGGCCTGCCCGGCGGCCAGCGTTTTGTCTGAACGTGTATTCAGCACGGCAGGGGGCGTCATTACAGACAAACGCAGCCGCCTGTCTACAGCCAATGTGGACAAGCTGACGTTCATAAAAATGAACCAGGCATGGATCCCACAGGATCTGTCCGTCCCTTGTCCAGATTAGACATTAACTACCTCCCCTTAACCATATATTATTGGACTCCAGGGCACTTCCTCATTCAATCCTATTTTTATTTTCATTTTACCATTATATTGCGAGGCTACCCAAAGTTGAATGAACCTCTCCTCTGTCTGGGTGCCGGGGCCTAAATATATGCCAATGGACTGTTCCAATGTTGGGTGACGTGAAGCCTGATTCTCTGCTATGACATGCAGACTGATTCTCTGCTGACATGAAGCCAGATCCTCTGTTACGGGACCTCTCTCCTCTGCCTGGGTGCTGGGCCTAAATTTATGAAAATGGACTCTTACAGTGGTGGGTGACGTGAAGCCTGATTCTCTGCTATGATATGAAGACTGATTCTCTGCTGACATGAAGCAAGATTGTCTGTTACGGGACCTCTCTCCTCTGCCTGGGTGCTGGGCCTATATATATGCCAATGGACTGTTGCAGTGGTGGCTGACGTGAAGCCTCATTCTCTGCTATGACATGCAGACTAATTCTCTGCTGACATGAAGCCAGATCCTCTGTTACGGGACCTCTCTCCTCTGCCTGGGTGCTGGGCCTAAACTTATGAAAATGGACTCTTACAGTGGTGGGTGACGTGAAGCCTCATTCTCTGCTATGACATGCAGACTAATTCTCTGCTGACATGAAGCCAGATTGTCTGTTACGGGACCTCTCTCCTCTGCCTGGGTGCTGGGCCTAAATATATGCCAATGGACTGTTGCAGTGGTGGCTGACGTGAAGCCTCATTCTCTGCTATGACATGCAGACTAATTCTCTGCTGACATGAAGACAGATTCTCTGTTACGGGACCTCTCTCCTCTGCCTGGGTGCCGGGGCCTAAATATCTGAGAATGGACTGTTCCAGTGGTGGGTGACGGGAAGCCAGAGTCTCTGCTATGGAACCTCTCTCCAATTGATTTTGGTTAATTTTTATTTATTTAATTTTTATTTTAATTCATTTCCCTATCCACATTTGTTTGCAGGGGATTTACCTACATGTTGCTGCCTTTTGCAGCCCTCTAGCTCTTTCCTGGGCTGTTTTACAGCCTTTTTAGTGCCGAAAAGTTCGGGTCCCCATTGACTTCAATGGGGTTCGGGTTCGGGACGAAGTTCGGATCGGGTTCGGATCCCGAACCCGAACATTTTCGGGAAGTTCGGCCGAACTTCTCGAACCCGAACATCCAGGTGTTCGCTCAACTCTACTGGTGACCTATCCTGAGGAATGTGGAATGATTTCAAACCACTGAAAGTTCACAAGAATCTGATGGACATGTAAATGAGCCTTTAATTGAATTTCCTTAGTATATCATGTGACTATTAATGATGCAACTATTCTAAAACTTTAGTTTCGACTAATTACTAGAGAAATACACCTGCTTTGTGTGAGGTAGGTTGCATGACTTCAATCCTGACATGGTTTCCAAAACCATTGGCGATGAGTTATGAATCTCATTTTAGTGTCTGTATATGTATATATGCGGATGCTTTACTGATCATACACAAGGGATAATTGATTCCATGTTTTAGGATGAAGGTTCTTGTATTGAGTAAGCTTCAACTTAAACGGCATCTGTGCAATCCATTATAGAGTATCTGGAGACACGTGTCATCCACCCTTTAAATGTATCATGTAGTCATTTTAGTACGCATCTTCTGCCAGCAAAAACCTGTGGCTAATGATGAGAACAGAGCTCATGCTAACAATGCTTTTGTATGACCTTTTTGAGGACAGTGTAATTGTATGTAATTGTATCTACCCTGTTTACTGAACTTCACCTTCAGTGGAATCAAACGTAAAATGTTTTCAGTAAAATGACCGGCATTAAGTTGGGGCAATTCCACAGTTTTCACCAGTGGCTTTCCAACAAATGACTTAACCTTTGCCTGGGTTGCTATGGTAACTAATGGATGGAACAACACTGCTGAACGGTAACTGTGCCTACCAGAGCTGTAAGATCATAAGCATGTATGACATATTCAGATGATGTCCTCTGTTTGCAGATTTGTATTATACAGAGTATATTTGGAGGTGGTCATTAACCTTTTGTGAAAATGTAATGTTTCTTATCAGAAAGTCATGTTAGGTCTGACATGTAGACCGGTTTTAATCTGTAAATTACACTAGGCAGGCCTGCTGGGACTCCCAATAATGTGTTTTGATGAGATCTTCCTCCTGAATTCACCCTGAAACCTTAGGATAGAACAAGCAATTATCAATTAGCTCATCAAAGCTGGCTCTCTGCCTTCTGAACAGTCAATGTTCCGCTAAAAGTAAGAATTACATTGCCCCCTTCATAATATGTTTAGGCTACCAAGATCCTATTGTGAGTTTCCATAAGAATTCTTTAGAAATGTCATTGTGGATAAACTTTATATTTAATGCTTTTTAATTGAAAACCAAACTGCAATTTTCACATGGGCTAATTTTATTGATTTGAATAGACCTGGAGAGTCTGAATTTTAGGGTGCCCATACATGATTAGTAGCTGATGGCTGAATCATGATTGTGTCATAAATGGGGTAGGGGGTAAGGCCACTGTCAGACACCTGTATGGACACTTTAAAGGGGTTGCCCAATGAAAAGTTTTCTTCATTTTTCAAACCAGCACCTTTATCTGAATGCTTTTGGAATTGTTTATACGGTAATTAAAAGTTTAGTATAGCCATGAGTAATTCTTGACAATTACATTTATAGCCAAATAAATGTAATTCATCACAAATCAAATTTCTTTATGAAATTGGGTGCAGCAGCTGAATCAAATTTTTCATAACTTCGTTCATCACTAATAGCCACTATTGAATAAAATGTATCTGTATAGCACTTCTTGCTTGTTTTTTTCCTTTTTACTCAGTAACATTACTGAGGTGGATACACATGTTTAGTTCCATCCTTCAAATGCCACCAGCTTTATCTACTTAGAATCTGTAACAGCTACAGTAAGACAGCTGGGCAGAAAGCACACACCTCCTGAGAAAAGACACACTCCCTGAGCTACAGAAGAAATGACACACCCACTGAGCTTGAAATATATCTAACAGAGCAGTTGGAGCAATGATAGGGGTAAGCTCTGGATCCATGTGAGGTACAGGGCTGGTTCTAGCTTAGTTAGAAAGAGATTGTCATGTGCTATATGGTGTATGATTTTCATTTTTATCATTTTTTAAACATGGCCCCCGCTTGTGCGTGCAGCAGCTGCCATGGCTGGCGGGTCTCCACCGTTTCAAACAGCAGAGACCCAAAGCTAATGACCACGACCCGGAATAATGCCGATGTGATCACGGCATCTAAAAGGTAAAAAACCAGGAAGTTCTCGCTTCTGTGCTTCTTACTAGCATCATCTGTGGCCAATGAGGATGCTGGTAATTAGTTTCAATACGCTAGGTCTCTCTGAAGAGACCCAGGGTATTGAAGCTGCAATTCTTATTTTGGCCAGCAGGTGGCAGGCCAACATAAGAAATGAACAATTCTGCTCTCAACATGGATCTATAAGAACCATGATGTTTCAGAATAAAAATAAAAAAAGAGTTTTGTAGCCTCAAACATGAGCTACAATACCATAAAAAAGAAAAAACAGATTTATTATTTCTCTTAGTAAAGAGGGATCTGCTGCTCAGAAATGTTGACTTTTGGTGCAAGTCAAAACATACATGATCATCCAATGAATGATCATCTGGTCGTCAAATTTTTAGGAATGAACTTTTTCTATAAACACCCGTCTTTAATAATTGACTCAATATTTGAGTCTGCCTCATAGTAAGATGGCTGCCTCATAGTCATGTTCAGGAAATAAATGCAATCAGAAAATAAAAACAGATGAGAAAAAAATGGCTTTAACTGGTAGAATATATTATACGAACGTCACACATTCCATTTAAGTGGACTGCAACTGTCACTTGGAGAGTGAGACTGCCTCAACTAATGTTGTTTTACCATATGTGAAGAGGAGACCTGCTTCGCTTTGTAAAATGCACAGTATACAAACCAAAAAGTATATATTTAGTATGACATGGTAGGACAATAACATCTTCAGAAGCTTTCCTTAAGGACGTACCCTTTATTAATCAGTAGGGGTGAGGCTGTAACAACCTTTTAGTTACTTTCAGTAATTGCATGCCGTCCATCATCATTGTTACCAGTGCCAAGCAAGAGTAGATGCTGTTTGGAGATGTGGCCTAAGAGAACACTAAACCAAGAAATTAATGATGAAAGCAGGAGATATGCTTACCCTTACTGTTTAGAAGTCTGCAGAATATTCTGCATCTTCTTGAAACAAAAGTTAACTTAAAGGGGTTGCACAGTGCAATGATATTCAAAGATGGTCATTAATATCAGATCTGCAGTGGTCCGACCAGGGGTGCAACTAGCCTTTCTGCTGCCTGAGGCAAAAAATGAAATGGCGCCCCCCCCTCCCCCCAAGCCATTTTTTTTACCTAACCCCTTTGCCACAATAAAAGTGCTCATTGACCATGAGCCTTCCGCTGCCCCCTCTTGCCCCTACCTGGTGCTGCCTGAGGCAGACATCTCACCTGGTCTCATTGGTGGTGCAACCCTGGGTCTGACTCCCAGCACCCCTGTCGTTCAGCTGTTTGAAGCGGTAACGGCACTTGTGTAAGTTCTGCTTCCTCTTCAAAATGACCTCATTTCCATTGGCTGCGCCTAAATGGGATGGAGCAGTTGTAATTACACTCCGCCACCTGATGCGACATAATGTGCAGGTAGGTTTGAAGCAAAAGCAGTGCTCTCACGATAGGTCATCAATGTGTTTGCACTGCACAAACTCTTTAAAGGCAGGGCTGGGGTGGAGCTTACCATTCCTGGTGTCCTACTGACGTTAGAGCACTGGGTGAAGGCTCCTTTTGCAGCCAGTTGTCTTACTGGCAGATTAGAGACACATAAGGTGGGAAATTGCACACTATTTATATGCACCACAAAATTTGAAATAAGACAGAATGGGATCAAGGAGAGGAGAATAGTAAGGGAGAAACTGCTTCGATGTTGTGAATTTCATGTGTATTTTCTATTCTTCAAAGTTTTGAAATGGCTACAATAATTTAAAATAATTCAAGAAAATCTCTCACAAAGCAACAAAATAAGGACTCCTGCACACAACAGTTTTTTTTCACGGTCCGCAAAAACGGGGTCCGTGGGTCCGTGATCCGTGACCGTTTTTTCGTCCGTGGGTCTTCCTTGATTTTTGGAGGATCCACGGACATGAAAAAAAAGTCGTTTTGGTGTCCGCCTGGCCGTGCAGAGCCAAACGGATCCGTCCTGAATTACAATGCAAGTCAATGGGGACGGATCCGTTTGATGTTGACACAATATGGTGCCATTTCAAACGGATCCGTCCCCATTGACTTTCAATGTAAAGTCTGGAGTTCTTTTATACCATCGGATTGGAGTTTTCTCCAATCCGATGGTATATTTTAACTTGAAGCGTCCCCATCACCATGGGAACGCCTCTATGTTAGAATATACTGTCGGATATGAGCTACTTCGTGAACCTCAGATCCGACAGTATATTCTAACACAGAGGCGTTCCCATGGTGATGGGGACGCTTCAGGTTAGAATACACTACAAACTTTGTACAAGACTGCCCCCTGCTGCCTGGCAGCACCCGATCTCTTACAGGGGGATATGATAGCACAATTAACCCCTTCAGGTGCGGCACCTAAAGGGGTTAATTGTACTATCATATTCCCCTGTAAGAGATCAGGTCTGCCAGGCAGCAGGGGGCAGCCCCCCCCTCCCCAGTTTGAATATCGTTGGTGGCACAGTGTGCGCCCACCATCGCCCCCCCCTCCCTCCCTCTATTGTAATAAATCGTTGGTGGCACAGTGTGCCCCCACCATCGCCCCCCCTCCCTCCCTCTATTGTATTAAATCGTTGGTGGCACAGTGTGCCAACCACCATCGGCCCCCCTCCCTCCCTCTATTGTATTAAATCGTTGGTGGCACAGTGTGCCAACCACCATCGCCCCCCCTCCCTCTATAGCAGTAACATTGGTGGCAGTGTGCGGTCTCCCATTCCCCCCCCCCATCATTGGTGGCAGCGGAGTTCCAATCGGAGTCCCAGTTTAATCGCTGGGGCTCCGATCGGTAACCATGGCAACCAGGACGCTACTGCAGCCCTGGTTGCCATGGTTACTTAGCAATAGTACAACAGTAGAAGATTCATACTTACCTGCTTGCTGCTGCGATGTCTGTGTCCGGCCGGGAGCTCCTCCTACTGGTAAGTGAAAGGTCTGTGCATTGCTAAAGAACTGTCACTTACCAGTAGGAGGAGCTCCCGGCCGTTCACAGACATCGCAGCAGCAAGAAGGTAAGTATGAATCTTCTACTGTTGTACTATTGCTAAGTAACCATGGCAACCATGGCTGCAGTAGCTTCCTGGTTGCCATGGTTACCGATCGGAGCCCCAGCGATTAAACTGGGACTCCGATCGGAACTCCGCTGCCACCAATGATGGGGGGGGGGGGGAATGGGAGACCGCACACTGCCACCAATGTTACTGCTATAGAGGGAGGGGGGGGCGATGGTGGTTGGCACACTGTGCCACCAACGATTTAATACAATAGAGGGAGGGAGGGGGGCCGATGGTGGTTGGCACACTGTGCCACCAACGATTTAATACAATAGAGGGAGGGAGGGGGGGCGATGGTGGGCGCACACTGTGCCACCAACGATATTCAAACTGGGGAGGGGGGGGTCTGCCCCCTGCTGCCTGGCAGCCCTGATCTCTTACAGGGGAATATGATAGTACAATTAACCCCTTTAGGTGCCGCACCTGAAGGGGTTAATTGTGCTATCATATCCCCCTGTAAGAGATCGGGTGCTGCCAGGCAGCAGGGGGCAGTCTTGTACAAAGTTTGCAGTGTATTCTAACTAGAAGCGTCCCCATCACCATGGGAACGCTTCTGTGTTAGAATATACTGTCGGAAATGAGTTTTCACTAAGTGAAAACTTAGATCAGAAAAAGCTTTTATGCAGACGGATCTTCGGATCCGTCTGTATGAAAGCAACCTACGGCCACGGATCACGGACACGGATGCCAATCTTGTGTGCATCCGTGTTCTTTCACGGACCCATTGACTTGAATGGGTCCGTGAACCGTTGTCCGTCAAAAAAATAGGACAGGTCATATTTTTTTGACGGACAGGATACACGGATCACGGCCTCGGCTGCAAAACGGTGCATTTTTTGAAAGTCAATGGGTCCGCGAAAAAAAAAACGGAAAACGGCACAACGGCCACGGGTGCACACAACGGTCGTGTGCAGGAGGCCTAAGAAAAAGTAGAAATCTTCAAAATATAACTTGAATTCTGGAGCTTAGGAGCAAAGGAACTGATTGTATCATAATTACAGTGAACAGGGAAGGATATTCCTTTTCACGTGGCAGTTGTAAATCTAGTATCCATTTCATTATATACTGCAACCTCCCCCAGCTCATTTGTGTAGTGGAATACTTTATGATAGAAAATAATTAGGCCTCTTTCACACGGGCAAGTATTCCGCGTGGGTGCAATGCGTGAGTTGAACGCATTACACCCGCACTGAATCCTGACCCATTCATTTCTATGGGGCTGTTCACATGAGCGGTGATTTTCACGCATCACTTATGCGTTGCGTGAAAATCGCAGCATGTTCTATATTCTGCGTTTTTCATGTAACGCAGGCCCCATAGAAATGAATGGGGTTGCGTGAAAATTGCAAGCATCCGCAAGCAAGTGCGGATGCGGTGCGATTTTCACGCATGGTTTCTAGGTGACAGTCTATTCACTGTATTATTTTCCCTTATAACATGGTTATAAGGGAAAATAATAGCATTCTGAATACAGAATGCATAGTATAATAGTACTGGAGGGGTTAAAAAAAAAAAAAAAAGTTAACTCAGCTTATCCTCTTGATCGCGTAATTCCCAAACATGCGCGATTTTTCTCACGCGAGTGCAAAACGCATTGCAAAATCGCGCATTTTCCCGCAACGCACCCGCCTCTTATCCGGGCAAAAAACATGACGCCCGTGTGAAAGAGGCCTTAGAAAACAAAATCTTGCTGTGTGCTGTTCTTATTCTGCAAATCACTAGGTTTAAAGAGGACCTGTTTCTTCTAGTAAATAGTTGCATTCTCCATGAATTAGCATTTCTCGACATCTCTTAACTTTGTGTTATGATCTTCCTCTGTTATTACCTATAAAAATGTATGAATAAATTGAAAACTTGATGGTGTCAGTTGAGGGTGTGTCCGTGCACACTCTGATATTGTCCAGTCAATGGTAATAGTGGTAGCCTGCAGAGGAGCACATCCCTTTGTCAATTTATACATAGGCTTCTAGGAGGAATAACAGAACACAGATGAATGGTACAATGCCGAATTTCATGTAGAATATTTTATTTTATGTGGAATATTTAATAAAGCAGAATGTCTCCATTCTCAACATAATATTGCGAAAGTATTGGCATTTGATTTTTAACTGTTCTCACACCTTATTTAGAGACTATACAAATGTACAAAATGACTGAAATAAAATTGGGAACTCATCTGAATGAGAGCGCTGTCACCACTCCTGACATGTCTGTTTTAATAGCTACATACATTCCCCGTGTAATAACAATTCTGGAGCATCTGTTCTTATAGCTCTATGTTGTGTCATTCCTGCATTATTTCTACCAGAAATGATGAATGAATTGCTAGCAGTCTGCAGTAAGGATGCAGATGGGTGTTAACTAGGGTTGAGCGAACCCAAACTGTAAAGTTCGGGTTCGTCCTGAACTTTAGGATTTTTGGACCCCGGACCTGAACCCGAACATTTCAGTAAAAGTTTGGGTTCGGTGTTCAGCGATTTCTTGGCGCTTTTTGAAAGGCTGCAGAGCAGCCAATCAACAAGCGTTTAACTGTCTGACCTTAGAAGCCATCACAGCCATGCCTACTTATAGCATGGTTGTGTTTGGCCAGTGCAGCATGTGACCCAGGCTCTATATAAGCTGGAGTCACGTAGCGCTGCACGTCACTCTGCTGTTACAAGTGTAGGGAGAGGATGCTGCTGGACTTGTGATTTCAGGGAGAGAATAGGAGAGAATCTAACTCAGCGATCTACATAGAAATAGTTGTGTGGGTGCAGGGCAAAATCTTTTTACCCTGCCCTGAGCCCATTGACCAAAAAAACAACAACTTTTATCTGTCTGTTAGTTAGGTGGGCAGCGGTGGCCATTTTATGCAAGCTCAGTGCACCAGCACTGCATCTGAGCTTTTGGGACATTGCAAATCACAATTTTTTGGGCAATATACATCTGGATTAGTCAGTGGGCAATTTAAGATAGAAATACAGCCATCATTTTCTGGGGTTTTAAAAACACACATATTTTTGCCCAAAAACAGTATTTTCCTGATCTGCAAGTGTTAAATTCAAGTTTAATATATACAGCTTTCATATTCTGTTACCAAAAAAACACTTTTTTTGGCAATATACAACATCTGGATTAGGCCTCATGCACACGACCGTTGTGTGCATCCGTGGCCGTTGTGCCGTTTTCCGTTTTTTTTCGCGGACCCATTGACTTTCAATGGGTCCGTGGAAAAATCGGAAAATGCACCGTTTTGCAGCCGAGGCCGTGATCCGTGTATCCTGTCCGTCAAAAAAATATGACCTGTCCTATTTTTTTGACGGACAACGGTTCACGGACCCATTCAAGTCAATGGGTCCGTGAAAGAACACGGATGCACACAAGATTGGCATCCGTGTCCGTGATCCGTGGCCGTAGGTTGCTTTCATACAGACGGATCCGAAGATCCGTCTGCATAAAAGCTTTTTCTGATCTAAGTTTTCACTTAGTGAAAACTCATTTCCGACAGTATATTCTAACACAGAAGCGTTCCCATGGTGATGGGGACGCTTCTAGTTAGAATACACTGCAAACTTTGTACAAGACTGCCCCCTGCTGCCTGGCAGCACCCGATCTCTTACAGGGGGATATGATAGCACAATTAACCCCTTCAGGCACCTAAAGGGGTTAATTGTACTATCATATTCCCCTGTAAGAGATCAGGGCTGCCAGGCAGCAGGGGCAGACCACCCCCCCTCCCCAGTTTGAATATCGTTGGTGGCACAGTGTGCCAACCACCATCGGCCCCCCTCCCTCCCTCTATTGTATTAAATCGTTGGTGGCACAGTGTGCCAACCACCATCGGCCCCCCTCCCTCCCTCTATTGTATTAAATCGTTGGTGGCACAGTGTGCCAACCACCATCGCCCCCCCCTCTATAGCAGTAACATTGGTGGCAGTGTGCGGTCTCAACAGTAGAAGATTCATACTTACCTGCTTGCTGCTGCGATGTCTGTGTCCGGCCGGGAGCTCCTCCTACTGGTAAGTGACAGTTCTTTAGCAATGCACCGCACAGACCTTTCACTTACCAGTAGGAGGAGCTCCCGGCCGGACACAGACATCGCAGCAGCAAGCAGGTAAAGTATGAATCTTCTACTGTTGAGACCGCACACTGCCACCAATGTTACTGCTATAGGGGGAGGGGGGGGGGGCGATGGTGGTTGGCACACTGTGCCACCAACGATTTAATACAATAGAGGGAGGGAGGGGGGCCGATGGTGGTTGGCACACTGTGCCACCAACGATTTAATACAATAGAGGGAGGGAGGGGGGCCGATGGTGGTTGGCACACTGTGCCACCAACGATATTCAAACTGGGGAGGGGGGGGCTGCCCCCTGCTGCCTGGCAGCCCTGATCTCTTACAGGGGAATATGCCGCACCTAAAGGGGTTAATTGTGCTATCATATCCCCCAGTAAGAGATCGGGTGCTGCCAGGCAGCAGAGGGCAGTCTTGTACAAAGTTTGTAGTGTATTCTAACCTGAAGCGTCCCCATCACCATGGGAACGCCTCTGTGTTAGAATATACTGTCGGATCTGAGGTTCACGAAGTAGCTCATATCCGACAGTATATTCTAACATAGAGGCGTTCCCATGGTGATGGGGACGCTTCAAGTTAAAATATACCATCGGATTGGAGAAAACTCCAATCCGATGGTATAAAAGAACTCCAGACTTTACATTGAAAGTCAATGGGGACGGATCCGTTTGAAATGGCACCATATTGTGTCAACATCAAACGGATCCGTCCCCATTGACTTGCATTGAAATTCAGGACGGATCCGTTTGGCTCCGCACGGCCAGGCGGACACCAAAACGACTTTTTTTTCATGTCCGTGGATCCTCCAAAAATCAAGGAAGACCCACGGACGAAAAAACGGTCACGGATCACGGACCCACGGACCCCGTTTTTGCGGACCGTGAAAAAAAACGGTCGTGTGCATGAGGCCTTAGTCAGTGTGCAATTTAAGCTAGAAATACACCAATCATTTTCTGGGATTTTAAAAACACACTTTTTTGCCAAAAAACACTATTTTCAGGCCTTGCAGCATCAGCACATGTGAAATTACAGGCTTATATACTGCTGTCAAATTCAGTTGTTAAAAAAACGCTTGGGCAAAAAAAAAATTGTTGGCAGCCTTTGCTGCATATGTCATTGTGAGATACACCCTTAATACATTTGGGTTAGATTCAGAGATTTGAAATACCGCCATTTGGTGCTCCAATATTGAATTCAGACCTACAGTGGATCAGGCCGTGTGAGATACACCTTCTACATACAGGGGTTTGATTCAGGCATCTGAAATACAGCCATTTTGGGCAAATAAATCTTTAATTCAGGCCTACAGTGGGTCAGGCCGTGTGAGATACACCCTCTACATACAGGGGTTTGATTCAGGCATTTGAAATACAGCCATTTTGGGCAAATAAATCTTTAATTCAGGCCTACAGTGAGTCAGGCCGTGTGAGATACACCCTCTACATACAGGGGTTTGATTCAGGCATTTGAATACATTCTTGTATTTTGGATATTTCACACTCTTTTAGAGTGTACCCTAATTTAAAAAAACATTAAAATAAAAAACCTGTGTTGGCTACCTCGTCCTCCTCCACCGCCGCTTCCATCTACAACGCTACGTACACTGCCTCCTCAAACTCCTACTCCATATGGAACCCCACCTCATATTATTTGTACGTATTTTATTTGATATCATTTTACTACTATGTCAGTTACATTTTCTGGTGAAATTCAGCAATTTTTGGGTGTATAGTACCACTGCTATACCTAGTATATACCCCTCCTCTACCTAGTTGACAGCTTAATAAATTTCAATAATTTTTCTGTTACATTCTTGGGTTGACATTATACAATTTTAGACGTGAATAAACACCTGCTATGCATAGGTGACAGGAAATAAAATTTAATATATTATTCAGTAATTAATGGGCGCCACATCCTTTCATTTAATGCTCAAAACTTTGAAAAGTTGTTACATGTTTATGCTTTAATAATTTCTCCCATATTTCAACTCTATAATTTTAAATTGGAAAAAATGAATCCTCCCTTGGATGTGATCTCTCTTTCTCACGCTCCCTCTCTGGCCTGGAACCCTAATTCCCCGCCACCCGTGATCACCATGGTAGGCGCATAAAAGAACATCGAAAGTTGATAGAGCAGATATCAAATTGGATCGTGAACATCGCGGGGACGTGCGACATGGTGGGGCAGTAAGTGTGCACACGCCTGCACGAACTGACTGACAGGGGTCAGCGCCTGCAACTTCTGGGTCTCCAAGTTGGGCACATGGCCTGAGCTTGCCCTTTACCCCTTGGCGGTGCTGGCCTGCCCTGCAGCCAGTGTATTGCCTGAATGTGTGTCTAGCATGACTGGAGGGGGTTATCACAGGTTATATTTCCCAATGGTTTGGGGTGTACCCTAATTTTAAAAATAAAATTTTAAACCAAAAAGCTGTGTAGGCTACCTCCTCCACCGTCGCTTCCACCTACACCGCCACATCCACCGCCTCCGTAACCTCCTACTCCATATGGACGTCGTCCTCCTAGATCAAGATTATTATTTTTTATTTTAACCTATTTTATATTATTTAAAGTAATTTCCCTATCCACATTTGTTTGCAGAGCACTTGCCATGCTCTTAACCACATTTGTATGCCATTTGCAGCCCTCTAGCCCTTTCCATGACATTTTTACAGCCATTTAAGTGCTCAAAAGTTTGGGTCCCCATTGACTTCAATTGGGTTCAGGGTCAAGTTCGGGTCCCAAACTCGAACTTTTTTCTCAAGTTCAGCCGAACCCATCGAACCCGAACATCCAGGTGTCCGCTCAACTCTTGTGTTAACCAGTTGGAAGTATGTCCCTACACAGTCTCGCCCTATCCAATCAGTGCTGTCTTTGTCAGACTGAACAGGGGCACACCACTAACTTGTTACCACCCCCCTATACCCTTACTGCAGGCTGCTAGCAATTAATTCATAACTTCTAGTAGAAATAATAAAGAAATAGCACACCATAGAGTCATAAGAAAAGATGTTCCAGAATTGTTATTACGTGAGGAATTCATGTAGCTATTAAAACAGGCAGGTCAGGAGTGGCAACAGGTCCTATTTTAAGGTAAAAATGAATACTTTTTCAGACTTTTTGTACAAATTACCCTTATTGAAACTAAACATGAAAAACCAGCTCTATAAATATAAAAAATGCCCTATGTGTCAAAAAACATCCCAAAAATTATTTTGGTAACCTAAGAAATTGAAAATGTTAGGGTTCTTAAAGGGGTTATCCAATTTCTCTAAACCCCCCACATGTGCCGGGCCCCTCACAGGTAATATACTTACCCTGCTCCTCACGCCGCTCCTGGTCCCCGCACCACTGCTGCTGCTTCTCCCTGTACATGGATGAAAACATCTGGTGTTGGGGGGAGCAGCAAATGGCAGGCGGGGGGGAGCCTCCCTAGCATCGCAGGTGACGCTAGGGAGGCTCGTCCCTGCCTGCCATTGGCTGCTTCCCCCCCCCCCCCAGACACCAGATGTTTTCATCTTTGTAAAGGGAGAAGCAGCAGCGATGATGCAGGGACCAAGAGCAGCGCCAGGAGCCGGGGAAGTATATTATCTGTGAGGGGCTATGCACTGGGGCGTGTATAGAAATCATTAGGCTCCAAAAATATGAATTGGGCCCCCTAACTCCGCCCACTACCCACCCCTGGCCCATCCCACAACCTACCTTGGCTCCTCCCCTGCCACTTCCCTGTTGTATTCCTACTGACCGAGAGAATAAAGGGCACAGGTCAGTTTTGCCGCAAAGGGAATGCCATAGAAGCAAAACCCGTAAAATGCTGGAGGAATTGTGTTGTTTTTTTCCAATTCCACCCCATTTGGAATTTTTTGGCCGCTTCCCACTATATTGTGTGCCATATTAAAGTACAACTTGTCCAGCAAAAAATAAGCCCTCAAATGGATAGGTTAACAGAAAAATAAAAAAGTTATGGCTCAAGGAAGATAGGGAAGAAAAATGAAAATGCAAAAAACTCTGGTATCCTAATGGTTAAATGGGTTATCCAACCCCTATTATGCCCCCTAAAATGCTAGGCACCACATACAGGTAATACTAATGACCGGTGAGGAAGAGGTGCAGCCAATAGTAGGCTGCGATGGAAGTGAGTCTCACTAGGGTCACTCGCGATGCTAGGGAGGCTCATTCCCATCGTGGCCTGCGCGGAGAGCGGGCTAAGTATTACCTGTATGAGGTGCCTGGGCATTTTGGGGGGCATTATAGGGGTTGGATAAGACCTTTAAATCCTTGCTGCTGATGCTTAGTGTGCATAACCCTGCAAGGTAACTGAGTGGGGATGTGCAGCTGTGCTGGCTGGGCACTCTGTCCTCTATCAGCAAGCAGAGTTCATGGCGGGGGGAGCACACTGTCCTGAGTTCTCTATCTATGAGCCTACAGTGTCCCCCCCCATGACTCCACAGGGACTCAGCTTGCTTGCTGCTGCCCTCCCCTCATCAAGCATACCCACATTAAAGGAAACCTGTCACCAGGATTTTGCGCATAGAGCTGGGGACATGGGCTGCTAGATGGCCACTAGCACATCTGCAGTACCCAGGTCCCATAGCTCTCTGCGCTTTTATTGTGTTAAAAAACAGTTTTGATTGATATGCAAATGACCTGATATGAGTCCTGTATCCGGAGATGAGTCAAGCGGAAAGGAGCCCAGCACCGCTCCTTGCTGGCTGACGTCACAGAGCTGGAGCGCCGAAATCTCGCGATGAGTAGGGTTGCCACCCGTACGGGATTGACCCGGACAGTCCGGGTTTGTAATCCTGTGCCCGGGTACAAGCTTTTCTTAGACCCGGGCACAGGATTCATTCAAACTGCAGTGTGGACGTCCGACCGAGACTCCGATGATGCGATCACACAAGCTGTCACTGCAGCGGCCGGCCGATCAGCTGTCCCTCCCTCC
Source organism: Bufo gargarizans (assembly GCF_014858855.1). Lineage (NCBI taxonomy): Eukaryota > Metazoa > Chordata > Amphibia > Anura > Bufonidae > Bufo > Bufo gargarizans. The sequence continues at coordinate 196,162,271 of NC_058085.1, read as the reverse complement.
TCTACAGTGATAGTGATGCCAGGCAGCGCAGCCTCAGAGTCAGAGCGCTGTGTTCACTCACTTCAGTCTCCGGTCTCCTCCCTCCTCCTCGCTCCTCCCCTGCCTCCCTCCTTCTCTCTGATAAGGAAGTAAGGTCCAGAGGAAATGACATCAGAGAGAGAGGCAGGGAGCTCCGTGGGAGAAATCATTCTTCTTCTCCAGTCCTGCTCCAGCAGCCTGCCCAAGTAGTGCCCTGCCTGCAGACTGGTTTTTTAACCTGTGTGTGACCAAGACAGTCCTGACACCTGTCCTAGATAGTCACATCTAAAAAGGTATATAAAACATTTGAAGTCTGTAAATGTAACAGTTTTTAAAGGGTTTCTACCACCAGAAATACCGTTATGTAGCTGACTGATATAGCGATGCGCTAATGTCAGCACTACATAACAGTATGTTTCTAACATTAGTCCCTGCAGCCGTTTTTATTAAAAAAGCACTTTTATAATATGCTAATGGACTTCTAGGTGCTACGTGGGCGTAAAATCAGCACCTAGAGGCTCCGTCCACTCACCCTTTATCCCGCCCAGGTCCCCTGTTCTGTCCGCCCCGCTCCTCTTGATTGTTGGCATGGTCCACCACATCGTTGATGAAATCCCGCGCCTGCACCATTCACTTCTGTCTTCGGCGCAGGCGCAGTGAGTGAATGATGCGATCCTGGTGCCCGATTCCTCACTGCGCCTGCGCCGACTACGTCACAGTGAGGAAGCCGGCATCAGGAGAGCGGCTATCACTCACTGCGCCTGTGCCAAAGACAGAAGTGAACGGCGCAGGGATTTCGTCAATAATGCAGGGAACAGTGCCAACAATCAAGAGGAGCGGGGCGGACAGAACAGGGGACCTGGGCGGGATAAAGGGTGAGTGGACGGAGCCTCTAGGTGCTGATTTTACGCCCACATAGCACCTAGAGGCTCATTAGCATATTATAAAAGTGCTTTTTTTTTACAAAAACGGCTGCAGGGACAAATGTTAGAAACACACTGTTATGTAGTGCTGACATTAGCGCATCGCTATATCAGTCAGCTACATAACGGTATTTCTGAATCTGTCAATCATCAGAAAAAACGTTATGTTATGTAGCTGACTGACATTAGCGATGGGCTGATGTCAGCAGTACATAACAGTGTGTTTTATAACTCCCTGCCGCTGCCGCCGTTCTCTTAAAATAAAGACTTATAATATGCTAATGAGCCTCTTCATGGGCATAACGATCGCGGTGCGACAGCGACCAGGGGTGTAGGCGGGACATGGGCGTGGCTGGAGGCGGGACATGGGTGGGGCCTGGAAGGGGGCCCTCCCTCCCTTCTGTTCGGGTTTGGCTTGAATAAAAGGTGGCAACCCTAGCGATGAGCGAGCTAGCGCATGCGGCCGTGTGTGAGGTACGAGGTGTCAATACACTGCTGTATTTACTATATACCTGTACACACTGCATCTATTATACCTCACATATTACACTACTGTATATACTGTATACACTGCATATATTATACCCCGTACCTCACATATCAGAACACTAGGGAATATACTATATACCTGTACACACTGCATATATTATACCGCGTACCTCATATAACTGTACACTGCTGTATATACTATACATCTGTACACACTGCATCTATTATACCTCTTTTGTGTGCCAGGGCTGTTTTGTAATCCCAATCCGGCCCTGATGGCATAAATTATAAAACACAGCAGCAAGAATAGTTCATGGAACAAAGGGAGGGGCTATTAAAGGGGAATGGGGGCCCAATTTAGATTCCTGCTATGGGGCCCAGTGATTTTTATGTACGCTCCTGCCCCTGAGTATCCTCGCCGGCCGGCAGTGCGGCGTGCCGGACATGACGTTGAGATGCAGGGACAGGGAGAAGGCACCGGAAAAGAAAGAGAGAGGGAGAGCGCTGCGCAAAGAAGCCGGTCCGGCTTTCAGAGTGAGTGAGGTCTGATGGGGGCTGAGAGTTGGGCAATGTATGTAAAGTTATGACTGGTGACTTGTGCTATGAAGTAATGGGGTTTTTTCTGTTGTCTTGGGGTGCAGCTCTTTTGTGTAGGCACTTCTATTGAGCTTCTAGTATATGTTTGGATGTAGCAGAGCTGGTTTTGTCATGCATTTCTTTTGCCTTCATATGGTAAAATACTTCATTGGCCTATCAATGGCTTTATAACTAACTCTGCTATATTTCTGTAGCCTACAACCTCTGACTGCTCAGTTGGACTGAAACTACTACACCCAACATGTTCTGGCAGTAATAGTAAATGGATATTGGTGCAATTCTGAGCTACTAGTCTATATAATACATATGTAGCCTACATATTTCTTATATAGACTAGTAGCTCAGAATTGCACCAATATCCATTTACTATTACTGCCAGAACATGTTGGGTGTAGTAGTTTCAACTGGGCAGTCAGAGGTTGTAGGCTACAGAAATATAGCAGAGTTAGTTATGAAGCCATTGATAGGCCAATGAAGTATTTTACTATATGAAGGCAAAAGAAATGCATGACAAAACCAGCACTGCTACATAATGTAGCAGAGCTGGTTTTATGTGGGAATACCGTGGGTTATACCGAATATCATCCTCTTGTATATAGTAATATACAGTATATAATATATATATATATATATATATATATATACACACACACACACACACACACACACACATGCATACACGCGTGGCAGCGGGTTGGGGGGGGGGGGTGTCGACGGGAAGGGGGCCCCATGGATCAGTTTCGCACCGGGGCCCCGTGGATTGTGTACGCCACTGGTCAAGATTATAGCACCGCCGCGGGAGAAGCGCCCACTTAATGCGCATGCACGAAACTGGCCGGGACACACTGCGCCCGCACCCAGAGCCACGGCTGGATAGGTGAGGGTGTGCACGCGCTGCTATATACTCCCGTCGGCCACATACATCAGGATTACACCACGCGTACGCACTCAGGGGTAGGTAGATTTGTCAGTGTAAAATTTTCCATCAGATCTCCCTACCACTGAGTGCGCAGGTACAGTGTGTCCCAGCCGGTTTCGCACAGGCGCATTAAGTGGACGCTTCTCCGCAGCTAAAATTTTGACTTACTCGTGGATCTGCGCTTGTGCAGCACCGCACACCACCTCCTCCAGCTGAATCTCGTCACTTACGGTGCGGCCGCGTCACCGGAAGTGACGAGGGTATAGCATTTTGATAAGGTATAGTACTCTGACAGAACACTAAACCTGGCAATGGAGGAGGGGCCCTGACTGAGCATACGGGAAGCAAGCAGGTCCTAAAATAGAACAGAGGACAAGTGGGCGGGGCCTTCCATTTGCTCAGGGCCCCCCATGCCACGGGGCCCACAGCAGCTGCATCATCTGCGTATATTGGCAGTACTCCACTGGTTCTGCACATGTGTTTTTTTTATTTTTTTATTTGGATACCCCTTTAAACCACCACTAAAAGGTCTCTGGTCATTTGGGACCAAAACACTGGTCATTATAGGTTAAGATTAGTGTTGAGTGAGCATGCTCAGCCGAACACCAGTTTGGCTCGAGCATCGCGATGCTCGGCACATCTCTGTGTTTGGCCGAAAACCGCGTGTGCTCGAGCGCGATGCTCGAGTCTCCTCCCCGCACATTTGTTGGCTGCTATGCAGCGACATTATCTGCGCTACATCTCCTGTTTATCGTGTGCACATACTAAAAATATCTGTGACATCCAGTGTACTTTTTCCGTAGAAGGTGTCCGCTGTGGAGAGTTACATTACTTGCTTTAAATCTCCTGTATAACGTTTGCGCTTCTTAAAAATATCTGTGACATCCAGTGTACTTTTTATGTAGACGCTGCGGACAGCGGCATTATCTGCGCTACATCTCCTGTTTAACGTGTGCGCATACAAAAAATATCTGTGACATCCAGTGTACTTTCCCATAGACGCTGCCAACAGCGACATTATCTGCGCTACAACTTCTGTTTAACGTGTGCGTATACTAAAAATATCTGTGACATCCAGTGTACTTTTTATGTAGACGCTGCGGACAGCGACATTATCTGCGCTACATCTCCTGTTTAACGTGTGCGCATACTTAAAATATCTGTGACATCCAGTGTACTTTTTCCGTAGGCGCTGCGGACAGCGACATTATCTGCACTACTCTCCTGTTTAACGTGTGCGCATACTAAAAATATCTGTGACATCCAGTGTACTTTTCCGTAGACGCTGCAGACAGCAAAATTATCTGCGCTACAACTTCTGTTTAACCCCTTAGGTCCCTTTCACACGAGCGTGATTTCCGCGCGGGTGCCGTGCGTGACGTGAACGCATAGCACCCGCACTGAATCCGGCACAATTCATTTCAATGGGGCTGTGTACATGAGCGTTTTTCACGCATCACTTCTGCAATGCTTTGAAATCTCAGCATGTTCTATATTCTGCGTTTGTAACGCAGGACAGGCCCCAAAGAAGTGAATGGGGCTGCGTGAAAAACGCATTGCATCCGCAAGCAAGTGCGGGTGCAATGCGTTTTTTAACTGATGGTTGCTAGGAGACGTTGTTTGTAAACCTTCAGTTTTTTATCACGCGCGTGAAAAACGCATCAAAACGCATTGCACCCGCGCGGAAAAAACTGAACAACTAAACGCAATGCTACGTTCACGTCACACATGGCACCCGCGCAGAAATCACGCTCGTGTGAAAGGGACCTTAAGGACTCAGCCCTATTTCACCTTAAGGACTTTTTGCAAATCTGACCAGTGTCCCTTTAAGTGCTGATAACTTTAAAACACTTTGACTTATCCAGGCCATTCTGAGATTGTTTTTTCATCACATATTGTACTTCATGACACTGGTAAAATGAAGTAAAAAAAATATATTATTTTTTCATAAAAAAATACCTAATTTACCAAGAATTTTAAAAAAATTGCAAATTTCAAAGTTTCAGTTTCTCTACTTCTGTAATACATAGTAATACCCCCCAAAATTGTGATGACTTTACATTCCCCATATGTCTACTTCATGTTTGAATTATCTTTTGGGGATGTTACAAGGCTTAGAAGTTTAGAAGCAAATCTTGAAATTTTTCAGAAATTTACGAAAACCCAATTTTTTGTGACCACTACAGGTCTGAAGTCACTTTGTGAGGCTTACATGATATAAACCACCCAAAAATGACCCCATTCTATAAACTACACCCCTCAAGGTATTCCAAACTGATTTTATAAACTTAATTAACCCTTTAGGTGTTGCACAAGAGTTATTGGCAAATGGGGATGAAATTTGAGAATTTCATTTTTTTTGCCTAATTTTCAATTTTAACCCATTTTTTCCATTAACAAAGCAAGGGTTAACAGCCAAACAAGACTGTCTCTTTATTGCCCTGACTCTGCCGTTTACAGAAACACCCCATATGTGGCCGTAATCTACTGTACGGGCACACAGTAGGGCGTAGAGGGAAAGGTGCGCCATATGGTTTTTGGAAGCCAGATTTTGCTGGACTCGGTTTTTGACACCATGTCCCATTTGAATCCCCCCTGATGCACCCCTAGAGTAGAAACTCCATAAAAGTGGCCCATCTAAGAAACTACACCACTCAAGGTATTCAAAACTGATTTTACAAACTTTGTTAACCCTTTAGGTGTTGCACAAGATTTAATGGAAAATAGAGATACAATTTCAAAATTTCACTCTTTCCCAGATTTTCAATTTTTATATTTTTTTCCAGTTACAAAGCCAGGGTTAACAGCCAAACAAAACTCATTATTTATGGCCCTGATTCTGTAGTTTACAGAAACACCCCATATGTGGTCGTAAACTGCTGTAAGGGCACACGGCAGGGCGCAGAAGGAAAGGAATGCCATACGGTTTTTGGAAGTCAGATTTTGCTGGACTGTTTTTTTTCGACACCATGTCCTATTTGAAGCCCCCCGATGCACCTCTAGAGTAGAAACTCCAATAAAGTGACCCCATTTTAGAAACTACGAGATAGGGTGGCAGTGTTTTTGGTACTAGTTTAGGGTACATATGATTTTTGGTTGTTCTATATTACACTTTTTGTGCGGCAAGGTAACAAGAAATAGCTTTTTTGGCATTTTTTTTTTTATTTACAAAATTCATCTGACAGGTTAGATCATGTGGTAATTTTATAGAGGAGGTTGTCACGGACGCGGAGATACCTAATATGTATACCATTTTTTTATTTATGTAAGTTTTACACAACGATTTCATTTTTAAAACAAAAAAAATGTTTTAGTGTCTCCATAGTCTAAGAGCCATTGTTTTTTCAGTTTTTGGGCGATTATCTTAAGTAGGGTCTCATTTTTTGCAGGATGAGATGACGGTTTGATTGGCACTATTTTGGGGTGCAAAATTTCAATTTTCTCATAGTTTTTATTTTTTGATTTTTATGGCGTTCACCGTGCGGGGAAAGTAACATGACCGTTTTATAGATCAGGTCGTTATGGACGCGGCAATACCTAATATGTGTAGTGTATTTTTTTATTTTATTTTTATTCAGTGATAAATTTATTTATTTTTATCTTAACTTTTTTCCCTTTTTTTAATTTTTTTTTTGACCCAGACCCACTTGGTTCTTGAAGATCCAGTGGGTCTGATGTTTGCCTTTAGCACAGATCTGTTCAGCACCATGGACAGCAGGATGCTTGAGAAGGCGGTAAGGACGGGGCTGTCTGGGGGCTCTCTCCCTCTCCATCGGGGGGCTGCAAAGGCACAGCAGCCCCCCGATGGGAGAGGGAGGGAGCTCCCTGAGCTGTTAACCTTTTCCATTCAGCGGTCCGTACAGACCGTGGTATGGAAAGGGTTAAACGGCTGACATCGCATCACCGATGTCAGCCGTTTATACCAGGTTGTCAGCAATGTGCTGACACCCTGGTATACCACTGACCACCAACGATTATTCAAGGGGAGGTGGGCGGGGGATCGCTATCCCGCCTGCCGCACCGCCCGCCTCCCGCACCGCCTGCAACACCCCCCCTTCACCACCTGCCCACATAAATCCTTCAGGGGTGCAGGGGGGGGGTTAATAAAACTTTATTTGGGGCATTTTAAAGTTTGATCCCCGAGGTCAGAATCGGCAGAAAGCGCAGCAAACCGCTACGGGGGGGAGGGGGGGTCACATGACCCCCCCGGCGTTGTGACAGGATGCCGGCTGAATGATTTCAGCCGACATCCCGTTCGGATTAACCCCCGCAGCGCCGCAATCTCATTTTAAACTCATGACGTACCGGTACCTCATAGGTCCTTAAAGACTCAGGAAATATGCCGTGCCGGTACGTCATGCGTCCCTAAGGGGTTAACATGTGCGCATACTAAAAATATCTGTGACATCCAGTGTACTTTTCCGTAGACACTGCGAACAAAGACATTATTTGCGCTACAACTTCTGTTTAATGTGTGCGCATGCTAAAAATATCTGACATCCAGTGTACTTTTTCCGTAGACGGTGTCCGCTGCGGACAGTTACATTACCTGCACTACATCTCCTGTATAACGTTTGCGCAGCCTAAAAATATCTGTGACATCCAGTGTACTTTTTCCGTAGACGCTGTGGACAGTGACATTTTCTGCGCTACATCTCCTGTTTAACATCCGCGCATACTTAAAATATCTGGCAAGCTCACACACATCCCATGCCTAGCCCACGTGTTAAACTTAGTGGTTCAGCGGTTTCTCAAAACCTACCCGAATTTGCCTGAGCTACTAGCGAAGGTGCACCGCGTGTGTGCCCATTTCCGAAAGTCATAAACAGCTGTCGCCGGTCTGGCAGCACTGCAGCAGCGCTTGAAATTGCCAGCTCACCGACTGTTGTGCGACGTGAGCACGCGCTGGAACTCTGCGTTCCACATGTTGGCCAGGTTTTGTGAGCAGCAGAGGGCATTAGTGGAATACCAGCTGCAACATGGTCGTCACCATTCCAGTCAGCTTCCGCTCTTCACAAGCAACGAGTGGGCATGGATGTCTGACCTCTGAGGTTTTAAGCAACTTTGAGGAATCAACACAGATGGTGAGCGGTGATGCCGCTATTATCAGTGTAACCGTCCCACTTCTGTGTCTACTGAAACGCTCGTTGCTCACAATGAAGGCGGACGCTTTGCATGTGGAAGAGGTGGAAATGGGGGAAGACAGAACACAGGGTGATAGCCAGACCACCCTCATTTCGTCTTCTCAGCTAATTGGATGATGATGATGAGGAGGAGCAGGAGACTGTTGCCTCCGCTACAGAGCGTAGTACCCATAGCAGGTTTATTCCATCTGTTCAGCGTGGATGGGTAGAAAAGGAGGAAGAGGATGAGGAGATTGAGAGTCATCCTCCTGATGAGGACAGCAAAGTCTTGTCTGTTGGGACTCTGGCACACCTGGCTGACTTTATGTTTTTCTGCCTTTCCCTCGACCCTCGCGTTAAGCGCATTTTGGCCAACACCAATTACTGGTTGTTCACCCTCCTCAACCCCCGCTACAAAGAAAACTTCTCATCTCTCATTTCTGTGGTGGAAAGGACTAGCAAAATCGTGCAATACCAGAAGGTCCTTGTGGAAAAATTGCTCCAAAAATTTCCTTCTAACAACGCTGGCGACAGAGTACGTAGTTCCTTGGGCAACATAGAAGGGGAGACGAGGGGAACACACAGCAGTTCCAACAGAGACAGGGCAACATTCTCCAAGGCCTGGGACAGTTTCATGACACCCCGCCAGGACCCTCACCCTGATGCGCGGCCTACTGTCTCAAGGAGGGAAATTTTTTGGAAGATGGTGAAGGAGTATGTAGCAGACCGTGTCTGCGTCCTTAATGATCCCTCTGTGCCTTACAACTACTGGGTGTCCAAGCTGGACACGTGGCACGAATGGGCGCTCTAAGCCTTGGAGGTGCTGGCCTGCCCTGCTGCCAGCGTTTTGTCAGAGCGGGTATTTAGTGCTCCTGGGGGCATAATAACTGATAAGCGCATCTGCCTGTCAACTGAAAATGCAGACCGGTTGACTCATATCAAAATGAACAAGACCTGGATTGCCCCTGACTTCTCTACTCCACCAGAGAAAAGCGGCTGAACATAAAGGCACTTTAAATGTGGCTTTTATGGTGTATTGAATAGACTGTACTCCCATGCACCCTTCCACCACAAAAAATTGTATATGGTTCAATCTTCCTTTTCTCATCCTCCTCCTCCATCATATCAACATGCTTATTAGACTGCCCTTGCTCATAATGTTTTTGAGGGTCACCAGCAGGCCATCAATCATAATTTTTCAAGGGTATGTATGATGCCCTCCTTTATGTGTAACAAAGGGTGTATTGGAGTGTCAGTTCCTACTTTTTGGCAGCCCTTTCAAGTAGTGCATAGGCTTTATGAGTGTAGGAGTCCCTCTACATGAACAATTGTACCACAATGTGTATGAGGCCCTCCTTTATGTGATATACAGGTTGTATCAGAGTGCCTCTTCCTTGTAATTTTTGGCAGCACTTGCACTTTATATACAAGTAAATATACAGGAAAGAATGTTTCCTAACAATTTTTCCTCTAAAATCGATTTTATCTTCAGTTTTGTGCATATTATTGTCAGTCTGTAAAATTGGCGTACTACTCGGACAACATCGTTCCCAGCAGCGACATGGGAGTCCAAAATTCATCCAGACATCCTCCCCATGCTGTTCCCGAACCATTTGAGTGGTATTTCCATCAATTTCCGACCTTTTCCTGTGAACCAGACACCCCTCTTCAGAGCAGTAGAGGTGTTCTACTCGAGCACCCGAACACTTTGGTTAAGATGCAAATTTGGGCGCAGTGAGAGGCCTTTATTAAAGGGGTTGTGTATAGTGTATAGGAACGAGCTGTCCCATTGAATTCAATGGTAAGGCTTGTAATTATACCTACTCGTTGCTGCGATTGTGATGGCGAGCAGGTAAACAATGACGGGAAGGCTGTGTTGGTAGGGCACATGACCTTCTCTTCAACCAGCTGATCGGTGGGGGTGCAGGCTGTCGGACCCCCACCGATCTGATATTTATAACCTATCCTGAGGATAGGTAATCAATAAAAATAACTTGGACAATCCCTTTAATGTATTTATGCCACTATTGTGACATTAAAAAGTCACAAATTACGGAACATGCCAATATTTATGCCATCATTTGCAATGTTTTGAATTTCTTGCTACTTTTGTAAAGTGGGTAGAAGAGGGGTGGGGCTTAGTCGGAGGACAGGACTTAATGGGAGGGTGTAACCTATCACAGCCTCCAGATGGCATAGATTTGAGTTTCTGGAGCATGAGGTGCTAGAAATGGCCTAATTTATTAAGAGGCATCTGCCTGTTAAAAAAATTGGCGGATCTCCCTCCAGTGCACAGGGGAACAGGATCGGATCGCAAGTCTTGATAAATCTCCCCCAATGTCCTGTTCAATGTTTGCACACATTCAGTATTTCTACCTAGCCATTACATGAGATGTGTTTGCTATTAAGCATAACAGTGTCCAACCGCATTACGGCAAAAATGCTGTGTCACCGCCACTTCTGTGAGAAGGTCTGACAGACGTCCTTTTCTACCTCTTGCATGATGTTCTTTGTTTTGGTTTCACTTTCTCATCTCATTTCCTTCTCCCAGGTGTCACCTATTTAGACTAATCCTCCTTCCTTTATATTCCCTCCCATACTGCCTCACTTTGCGGTTTATACTACTTCCTGGATTGAAGTGTTCACTGCTGGAGACTTCTGCCGCTGCTTGTTCAGATAAGTCCTTTTATGTATTGTGTTTCCTTGCTGGCTTGATTCTAGGTGACCCTGACTCCCTCTGTATGAAGTGCAGGCAGCCGGTGGTCGTGTCCCCTCACTATTATAGGGTTTTCAGGTGTCACACAGTCTAGGTACGTGGGCATGCAATCGTCTACCTCTGAGACCCTTGTATGTGCTTAGCAGTCAGGGTGAGCTCTTAGGGTTTTATAGGGGTCACCGATATTCTCCTTAGTTTGGGATCAAGCCAGTCGGACATTTATTCATAACTCCCAGCTATCTGCAACATCATCCGTGACATGCTGAGAATCAGTTAGACACAAACCGCTGCATGCTGCAGTTTGTATCCAGTCCATGGATGGCCAACCTGAGGCTCTCCAGCTGTTGCAAAACTGCAACTCCCAAATGCCCACACTGCCCACAGCTATCAGCCTACAGCAGGGCATAGTGGGAGTTGTAGTTTTACAACAGCTGGAGAGCCGTAGGTTGGCCATCCCTGATCCAGCCGATTCCTGACATTCTGTGCCAGAACTGGAGCCTGGATTGTACTGCTGCGGATGTAAAAGTAGCCTTAGGGAAGGGAACCGCTATTGCCTGAAAAATGTTCCAATATCTTCTCCTCTTTTGTCTTTGATGTTCTACGCTGAAGGTCAAATGTTGGCATAGTCAGCTTCAGTAGTTATAGGTCTCTTTATGCATTACCGTATTCTTGGTTGCAATTTTTGGTAGGGTTGGCTGAAAATCTAATGTTTTTGTGGAGCTTGTGACTCTCCCCTGACAAATGATGGTGGAGAAGAAGTTAAAGGGGTTATCCCACTTTGCGTTTTTAAACTTACCTGCTGCCATCGCGCGTTCACTTCCTGGATTCTGGCTGGGGGCGGGCTTCATCTTGATTGAAGTCTTCTCCCGGCCGTGCCGCACGCTGGACTGAAAGCGCACGCCGCCGCGCATGCGCAATGGTGACTTGTACGCAGCTCTGTACTATTCTGGCCGGGAAGAAGTCACCGTCGCGCATGCGCGGCAGCGTGCGCGGCAGCGTGCGCGTTCAGGACAGCGAGCGGACCGGCCGGGAGAAAAGAAGGAGTCCTCTGGGCAAGCGCGACCATCGGGATTTTGGAGAAGAGCGGTGGTCGTAACCAGGGGAGACCGAGTCACAACAATAAGGTAAGTGGGGGTGAATTTTATCCTAATCGGTGGGAATTTGTTAATAAAGTATATTTACAAAAATGATCACTGTCAAATCATTAACAGATTTAACAGTGATCATTATGATGGGATAACCCCTTTAAATATATCCAATCATTTTGTTTTCCTGGGAGATAAGAACCATCAATATTGTAGCACTACAAAACCCCTTTCAGAATAAAGGTAGCTGTTCAGTTCTGATATCTAAAGAAACAAACATATCAGACAGAATTAGAACATGTACCTGCTCACATTTTACTTCTCTGGGGACAATAGACGAAGTGGGAACCTGAAAAGGGAGGTAGAAGTTGTAAAGATGTTATCTGTATTCTGAGGTTTGCATTTTGCTGCACTTCATTTACCGAAATTACATGTAAGTTATTTTTTTGCCAGGTTCTCCTTGACTTTAATGGTATTTGTCAACTATGGAGGAGGCGGCTATTGGTTCTTCCAGCATGCTCCTTGGAACGGTAAGCAAACATTCCCATAAAAAAAATAATCAAAGCAGCCCCCACATCTTAAAAAAACCTTTTAAGCAAATCAGCAATCTCTTTATTGATCTATAAGAGGAAAGGAATTAATATGGACCACCATCTGCTTAGGAGGTGGGGTATTTAACAATGAACTCTGCCTTAACTTCATAAAAGCCACTTCAACAAATCAGCAGGACTGTATTGATCTTAAAATAAGCTGCAGATTGCTAAATGTATTTTCTTGTTACACCAAGGGACATTAGTTTCTTAATCAAGAAGTTGTTTAACCCCTGGATTGCCATGACACAATCACTATGTCAGATTGCAATGTTTTGCAGAACTTTTGCATTTCTTTTAGGCAAGGTTCACACTTGTGCTATTAGTCAATGGGACTAAAACAGAGGCCAAGGGGTATGCGTCTTCAAAACAAACTGATTTTCCTTTATACTAATATATAAGATAAGGCTTAAAGGGGTTCTGCACTTTCAATTAACTGATGATCTATCCTCTGGATAGATCATCAGCTTCTGATCGGCGGGGGTCCGACACCCGGGACCCCCGCCGATCAGCTGTTTGAGAAGGCAGCGGCGCTCCAGCGGTGCTCCAGCAGCGCCGCGGCCTTCTCACTGTTTACCGCCGGGCCGCCCGCCCACTGACGTCACGACTTGTATCAACTAGAGTGGGCGCGGCTAAGCTCTGTTCACTTGAATGGAGCTTAGCCGCGCCCACTCTAGTTGATACAAGTCGTGATGTCAGTGGGCGGGTGGCCCGGCGGTAAACAGTGAGAAGGCCGCAGCGCTGCTGGAGCGCTGCTGCCTTCTCAAACAGCTGATCGGCGGGGGTCCCGGGTGTCGGACCCCCGCCGATCAGAAGCTGATGATCTATCCAGAGGATAGATCATCAGTTAATTGAAAGTGCAGAACCCCTTTAAGTGCACATTTCACCTATGCTTAGAACATGTCATATTTTTTAGAACTATTTCCTAGCCCAGGGGTCAACAATCTTCGGCACTCCAGCTGTTGTGAAACTACAATTCCCAGCATTTTCCATTCATTTCTATGGGAGTATGCATGCTGGGAGTTGTAGTTTTACAACAGCTGGGCCAGAGGTTGCCTACCCCTGTCCTAAAGGAACCAGTGATTTTTTTATTTTTATGTTTTCAGTTTCAATTTGAACATGCCTTACTGGAGCCATAACGTTTTTTTTTTTTATAATGGAACAATTTTATATTGCATATTATATAGTGAGAAGCTGGAAAAAATCCAAATGTGGTGGAATTGGCATTACCTATGCGGTAAAAACTGACATATTTACTTCATTCTTTCGGTCATTACTATGACAGTGATGCCACATTTATATAGTTTTTCTTGTGTTTTAATACTTCAAAAAATAAAAACTGATTTTTATTTTCTTTGCATTTGCATATTCTGATTCCCATGGATGGATCTTTGCAAGGGCTCGTGTATTGTAGGGTGATCAGTAGTTTTTAATTATACCATTGTAGTGTGTAAGACTTTATGATCACTTTTTATTCAGTTTTGGGAGGTGAGACGACCAAACAATGGCAAATTGGCCATTTCGATTTTTTTATTGTGCTACAATGTTCACTGTACGTTATGGGACACGACGATGCTAATTATATATTTTTATAGTTTTTTTTATTTTAATATAAGGAAAAGTGGTAATTTAAATATTAATCTTTTTATCTTTAAAAAGTTAAAAAAAAATGTTTTTTTTACACTTACTTAGCATACAGTACCCAGGAGACTTTAATATATGATTATCTGATTGCTTCTCCCGTAGACTGCAATTATTTAATATTGCAGCCTATTGGGGCATTATTATGTTCCTTTTGAGCCCTGCCACAGGCAGGGTCTGATAGGAACTTCACTGTGGCAGGGCTCCATAGGAACACAGTGTAATTCTCATAGACTCCAATGATAATAAAAGGTGCAACATCAGCTCATCTTGCCTGCTGGGGAGTGTGGGATGTGCTCTGTTCATCCAGGGAATGAAGCTTAGTAAGAATGTATGTTTTTAAATTTTATTTACCCCACAGTGGCTTCACTAATGTAAGGGGAAGCACTACTATGTGAGACCCTAAAGTGGAGCTTTACTATGTGGGTGCACTAAGGGGGAGTACTATTGTGTGTGGGCATTAAGGTGGAGCACTACTGTGTAGGGGTACTAAGGGGGCAGAACTACTGTGAAGGGGAAACTAAGGGGGCATAATTACTATGTTGAGGCACTAAAGGGGCATTCTACTGTGTGGGGGGCACTAAGAGGGTTTACTACTGTGAAGGAGGCACTAAGGGGGCAATACAATTGTGTTTGGGGCGCTGTAATTGGCATAACTACTGTGATGGCAGTATAACTACTGTGTGAGGCCACTAGGGGTGTATAAGTACGATATAAGTACTGAGTGGGTGGGGTTTTATGGTGGATATGGTTAGATTAAGTTCAAACACTGCAGTTTTTGTTAGCCAAAAAGGAGTTGATCTTAAAGGGGTTGTACGGGATTAAAAAAACATTTGATGCCTTCTTTCAGAAACAGCAAAAATCCTGTCAATGTTTTGCAGCTTGGCTCAATTAATAAAGTCTGCAATACTGCACACAACCTCTGAAAAAAATGTGATGCAGTTTTGGGGGAAAAGAAGCCTTTAGGAAAGTGTTACAGGATTTAATGTGATGTATTTTAAAAGTTGCTTAATTTTCTTTGCATGTTATAGGTAAACCATCAATACATTTATAGAACATAATATTGAGCATTATGTATTGTAGAAATAATATGTACAATGTATTCTAAAATTGGACCTCTTTTTTTTTTTAGGTCTAACAGTTGCAGATTTAGTTATGCCATGGTAAGCACTTTATCTAACAGTACTTCAGACACCTAAAAGACATCTTAATCCGTTCTTTCTTGCAAAATTCGATCAACGTCCCCCAATCGTTGAGAATTAATATTGTTGTATGTTGACAGCCTGGGGTTTACCAAAGATCTGTATGTGTGCCCAGCAATATTACTCTAGTCAGGCTCTAACAGATTTATATTGTATTTTATACACACAAGCAATATTGTAATGTTATAAGTTGTAAAATAACTAATCATTTTTATGCCAAAATCTATAATTCCCCCACCAAAAAAAGAGAGACTTCAAATATATGTAGGAAATAGAATATTTTAAACATATTGAAAACTTTTAGTTTTTATTTTAGTCCAACTTAGAGGCCTGAATTTCTATTAGCTATACATATGTGTTGCAGACAGTGTATTATGTCTGTTAATATAATAATATAAAGCTGTCAGGAACTCTAGTATGCCCTGCCTCTAGCAGGGGCTAATAGGTGTCCTAAAATGGCAGAACTGGGGGTCAAAGATGGAATCAATGGGAAAGACTATCAGAACCTTACAAGATGGGAACTTGATGCTTGGAACCATGCTATAGATTCTATAGAAAAATAGGGGGGCATTTATTATACTGAAATACTCCTAAATTAGGTGTATTTCAGGCACAGATGGTGGTGCAGTGGTTAGTTGTGCCGCTATCTGTGACTTCTCCCCGCTCATGCCAGGTCTAAAATTTTGGGCGTGGCATGGGCTGGGAAGGGGACAGGGCAGAAGGCCCTTCTCATTTACCATTTTCTACACCTGTTTTAGGAAGCTGTCTCACATTTAGAACTGGTGGAGGATCCGCTGAAGTTATGGAGAGGCTGGAACCTCTTCATAACTTCAGCGGATCCTCCACCAGCTATGGGCTTTATTAGGACCGGCATCTAAAACGCTGGTCTTAATAAATGTGCCCCATAGGGTTGTCAGACCAGGAGGTGTTTTTATAACCTACGGCTCTGCAACAATTTTGGTGAGTCTGGGTCCACTGTGTCTTCAGTTTCCTGTTTCGGGGTAATTTATGTGTTCAACTGTGTCTTATGGGCTCTTTTACGCAGCCTGAGGATCAAGGCAATTATCTGGAACAAACATTCCTACTCATGCCCATTCCCAAAAATTGGCCTGTGTAAAGGTGCCACTGAGCACCTGTCCAACAAGCAAATGCCTGATTGTTGGGTGACAGCATCTTTCATAGTAACAAGTACTCATCTTCATACATCACCAAACTTTTTTGCATGTACATGCAGCTAATGTGCTCATTCCGGATCATTGCCATCTCCGCCAGCAGGTGTAAAAGAGCCCTAAGTTGCATTAACATTCCTCTTTACTTGAACCCGTCTGATAAATTTTTAATGCAATTTTTAATACAAATTTTTTATTATTGAGATTTTTTTTTTGCCAGTTGGATTGGTGCACTTTGGAAGTTTTGCAATCCGATTGGCCCCAATTGTTCCATGGTCAAAAAAAGTGGTCAAAATTTACCTCATTAGCAAATTGCTGTATAAGTCCTATAACAATTATGTTTTTCCATAAATCAAACCGTTGTTTTTATGAACAAGGAGAGAAATAAAAGGGGTACTTCATCAGCAACTATGTACAGCATATCATATTTTGTCTGGTACTGAAAATCCTAATGACAATGTAATGTCAATGAACTATTTTACTTCAACTTTAAATTCTTCAAAATCAATAAGTTTAATTTAGACTTTGACTTTTTAACAAAAGTATCAAATTGAGTTCCACTGACATCTAAAATTTCATAAATCCCTTTCAGAGACAAAATAATGTCTATAGTTTTAGCTATGTATAGCCACTGAGGGAAAACGGTTTCCAGAGCAGAAGTCAGTCTGTGGTTGTGCACTGTATATGATCATTTCCTTGACCTATGAATATTATCAAACCTCTTGAGGTCCAGGAAATCTGCTTTCAAATGGAGATGGGAAAGCTGCCAGTCAAATTTCGAGGGGGCCGAGTAAAGAAGAATGCCAAAAATGCATAGCTTTCATCTTGTACATTAATGACTGCTAGCAAATATGGCACAAGAGATGAGTCCTTTCTGTATGATTGCGGTTATACAATAAACAGCATTAAGTCAGTAATGTGATTGCTGTTGATTGAATGGGTCAGTCGAAAAATTATTACCCACTTTACAAGCCATTAACATCTAAGCACACATTATAGGGACAGGCCTGCCATTTTAAAAAGTTGCTTACTTCAATGTAATTTACAGACATTTAACATCCTCTATGCATTTCTTACTTATCTGTGACATACAGCGGAGATGTTCTAAGTCATTTCTGTCTTTAGTCTGTCTTTGCATTCATGGTCTTATGATCTTATTTCTTATCTAATTGTAAGAGTACAGCCACATGTTAAGGTTTCTTGATATAGTATTGGAAGCCAAAATCGTGAGTGTCATAAAAGAAGACAAAGTATAAAGGACAGATATGATGTCTCCTGTTTTTTTTATTCACTATTGGTTTTGGCTTCTAAAAATGCCATACAGAAACCTGACTGTTTGGCCATACCATTAGTATCCAGTCTGGTCTGCTTGTTTAGCTTGATTTTTATTTTTACAGTTGAGCAGTCAGAATCCTAGCTACGCTATAAGTTTTAGTTTGCATTTTAGACATTTTAGGCTAGTTTCGGACACCCATAATATGGATATGTATTTGTCTTTGTATTGCAACTGCAATACCTGGATCTTCTGGGGTTCTACTGAATCAAACTTAGATCACCAAGGTAACATGTTCTAGTGTGTTCCTTGGCTTTCCAGGATTAATGAAACCCAGTTAATTTGTTACATTGCATATTTTGCTTGAGTATAATATAATACATACTGCTAAATATGTTGCAGGTTTGTCTTTATCATCGGCACCTCAGTGGCTCTAGCTTTTAGCTCCATGTTGAAGAGAGGCATTCATCGATCACAGCTTGTGCGTAAACTGACATGGAGAACATGTGTTCTTATGGCCATAGGAGTTTTCTTCCTTAACTATGGTCCAGCTGATGGTCCATGTGAGTAGCAACTGATGTAGAGTAATAATATGCTTGTAAGCTGCCAATGTATATTACTTTCCTGCTATTCCATCATAGTTCTTTTCCTCTCAGTTTAAATTCTGTTGTAAAAAAACACCCCTACCTATAAAAATCAGCACTCTTGTAATGGCAGAAATGCTGATCCTGGATATTTAAACCCATGATAGCAACTATGGTACCTAGGTGGTTTCAGAGGGGAGCGGCCCACTTTGTCACCCATTGGCGCTTATATCTTTAAATGGCAGCCATGGGTCTATTGAAGGATCCCAGGTCTGCCTTCTGTGTATGCCTAATAGGCTGTGCCTTTGCCTGTCAAATTGTCTGTGAGTTTCTCACAGCGACAGAGTTATACACTGTAATACATTAGTAGTAAAGTGTAGTATGTAAACGATCAAATGACTGCATGTCAAAGTCCCCTTGTGGGACTTTTAAGTGGTGGTTTTTAAGTTTTACTTTAAAAATCTCCAAAGTTGAAAAATCCACCTTTTTACGTTATATAATGGTTTTCAATGGAAAAAATTGAAAACTACAACCCCACCATTTGGTGTTGCTGAATGTGTAATGAACTGAGACATACCATGATTATTTAATTTATCCTTCATGGTGAACCCCGTAAAAAAAAAACAATGCCATAATTGCTGTTTTTGCTTATCCGCCGGCCAAAAAATATACTAACAGTCAATTACAGAAAGGACAGAAGTGGTAGTGGTGGCAAGAATAGGAGTAATAGTAGTCACAGTAGCAGTCATTACTCTGGCATTCCATGGTCGTGCACTAAAGGGAGAGGTGCAACCTTTCTTTGGTGCAGGGAACATCCTGGTTTGGGGGACTCCTGCTTGATGGTGGGTGGGGTGCCCTTGGTGTCAGGGGGTTGTAGGTGCAAGTCAGGGCTCCCTTGAGGAACTGGTGAAAAGGGCAATGGTAAGTCAGTGCAGGTAGACAATGCAGTGCAAAGATGAGGCCAATTTTGGGGCACCAAGTCCACTGTACTCTACTGAAGTAGTTTAAGCAGATGACACAAACAGGCACTTGCAAAAGTACATTCAGTATTTCCAGGCTGTACACACAGTTTTCTCAAGGCTATATATGAGATTATGGGCCATACAATAAATACTTCTCTGAGTCTCTCGCCAGTTAATTTGAGCAATCTTCCCAATTTGGCCAAGGAGTGCAAAATAGATGTCTAGTCGTTCTCCGAAGTATGGCAGAGCACTAGAAGGTTCTTCCCAACCAAATGGAGTGAAGGCCTACATTCATGGGTTACTTTCACTAACTCAGAGGCTGGCTTGTCTTAGGATCGCTCGTAAAGCTGTTCTTGGCAAGTGATGAGCAGCAGGTGCAATATTCGAATTCGCGATATTTTGTGAATAATTTGTAGAATATTTGTCATATATTTGTGAATTCTCGAATTCGAGATTATATTCTTGATTGCGAAGATCGGCAATGTATTATTCGCTTAATGCGTGCAAAATATTGGCGTGGGGAAGGCAACTTTTCTATTGGTTGCTAGGGATGTTGCTAAGCTGTGACAAAGCCTTCTCATTGGCCCACAAGCTAGAAGAAGGGAGGGAGGATCACCTGAAATATACTGTGTTAAAAAAACAAAAAATAAATATGAATATTCGTCATTACGAATATATAGCACTTTAAAGCACACAGCAGCTCTCACCTTCCCCTCCACCAACCGAGCACGGATGACGCACCTGGATGCGTTGCAATTAGGGATGAGCGAACTCGAACTGTATAGTTCGGGTTCGTACCGAATTTTGGGGTGTCCGTGACACGGACCCGAACCCGGACATTTTCGTAAAAGTCCGGGTTCGGGTTCGGTGTTCGTCGCTTTCTTCGCGCTTTTGTGACGCTTTCTTGGCGCTTTTTGAAAGGCTGCAAAGCAGCCAATCAACAAGCGTCATACTACTTGCCCCAAGAGGCCATCACAGCCATGCCTACTATTGGCATGGCTGTGATTGGCCAGAGCACCATGTGACCCAGCCTCTATTTAAGCTGGAGTCACATAGCGCCGCCCGTCACTCTGCTCTGATTAGCGTAGGGAGAGGTTGCGGCTGCGACAGTAGGGCGAGATTAGGCAGATTAACTCCTCCAAAGGACTTGATTAACTGATCGATCTGCAGCTGTGGATCATTGAGCTGCTGATCCTCAATTGCTCACTGTTTTTAGGCTGCCCAGACCGTTTGTCAGTCACATTTTTCTGGGGTGATCGGCGGCCATTTTGTGTCTTGTGGTGCGCCAGCACAAGCTGCGACCAAGTGCATTTAACCCTCAATGGTGTGGTTGTTTTTTGGCTAAAGCCTACATCAGGGTGAAGCTGTCACACCAAGTGCATTTAACCAGCAATAGTCTGTTTATTTTTTGGCCATATACTACATCAGGGGCAAGCTGCGCCTGTCACCAAGTGCATTTAACCCTCAATGGTGCGTTTGTTTTTTGGCTAAAGCCTACATCAGGGTGAAGCTGTCACACCAAGTGCATTTAACCAGCAATAGTCTGTTTATTTTTTGGCCATATACTACATCAGGGGCAAGCTGCGCCCGTCACCAAGTGCATTTAACCCTCAGTAGTGTGGTTGGTCAAGCTATCACACCAAGTGCATTTAACCAGCAATAGTCTGTTCATTTTTTGGCCATATACTAAATCAGGGGCAAGCTGCGCCCGTCACCAAGTGCATTTAACCAGCAATAGTCTGTTCATTTTTTGGCCATATACTACATCAGGGGCAAGCTGCGCCCGTCACCAAGTGCATTTAACCCTCAGTAGTGTGGTTGGTCAAGCTGTGACACCAAGTGCATTTAACCAGCAATAGTCTGTTCATTTTTTGGCCATATACTACATCAGGGGCAAGCTGCGCCCATCACCAAGTGCATTTAACCAGCAATAGTGTGGTTATTTTTTGGCCATATCCCAGTCTAATTCTGTCACTAAATCCATACCGGTCACCCAGCGCCTAAATACTAGGCCTCAAATTTATATCCCGCTAAATCTCTCGTTACCGCTGTCCTGTTGTGGCTGGGAAAGTTATTTAGTGTCCGTCAAAGCACATTTTTTGTTCTGGGTTGAAATACAATTCCCAATTTAGCAATTTAAAAATTTAGTGGTTTCTGCTGTATCAGAGCTATTTGAAATCTATCCCTAAAAGGGTATATAATATTCAAGGTGCACATAGGGTCATTCAGAATAACTTCACACACCCGCTACTGTGCATTTCCAAGTCTAATTCTGTCACTAAACCCATACCTGTCACCCAGCGCCTAAATACTAGGCCTCAAATTCATATCCAGCTAAATCTGTCGTTAGTGCTGTAGCTGGGCGAGTTATTTAGTGTCCGTTCAAGCACATTTCTTGTTCTGGGTTGAAATACAATTCCCAATTTAGCAATTTCATAATTTAGTGGTTTCTGCTATATCAGAGCTATTTGAAATCTATCCCTAAAAGGGTAGATCATATTGAAGGTGCACATAGGGACATTCAGAATAACTTCACACACCCGCTACTGTGCATTTCCAAGTCTAATTCTGTCACTAAACCCATACCTGTCACCCAGCGCCTAAATACTAGGCCTCAAATTTATATCCAGCTAAATCTGTCCTTAGTGCTGTAGCTGGGCGAGTTATTTAGTGTCCGTTCAAGCACATTTCTTGTTCTGGGTTGAAATACAATTCCCAATTTAGCAATTTCATAATTTAGTGGTTTCTGCTATATCAGAGCTATTTGAAATCTATCCCTAAAAGGGTAGATCATATTGAAGGTGCACATAGGGACATTCAGAATAACTTCACACACCCGCTACTGTGCATTTCCAAGTCTAATTCTGTCACTAAACCCATACCTGTCACCCAGCGCCTAAATACTAGGCCTCAAATTTATATCCAGCTAAATCTGTCCTTAGTGCTGTAGCTGGGCGAGTTATTTAGTGTCCGTTCAAGCACATTTCTTGTTCTGGGTTGAAATACAATTCCCAATTTAGCAATTTCATAATTTAGTGGTTTCTGCTATATCAGAGCTATTTGAAATCTATCCCTAAAAGGGTATATAATATTCAAGGTGCACATTGGGTCATTCAGAATAACTTCACACACACCCGCTACTGTGTATTTCCAAGTCTAATTCTGTCACTAAACCCATACCTGTCACCCAGCGCCTAAATACTAGGCCTCAAATTCATATCCAGCTAAATCTGTCGTTAGTGCTGTAGCTGGGCGAGTTATTTAGTGTCCGTTCAAGCACATTTCTTGTTCTGGGTTGAAATACAATTCCCAATTTAGCAATTTCATAATTTAGTGGTTTCTGCTATATCAGAGCTATTTGAAATCTATCCCTAAAAGGGTATATAATATTCAAGGTGCACATTGGGTCATTCAGAATAACTTCACACACACACGCTTCTGTGCATTTCCAAGTCTAATTCTGTCACTAAATCCATACCGGTCACCCAGCGCCTAAATACTAGGCCTCAAATTTATATCCCGCTGAATTTGAATACAATACATTGGGCCAAATAATATATTTGTTGTTGTGGTGAACCATAACAATGAGAAAAACATCTAGTAAGGGACGCGGACGTGGACATGGTCGTGGTGGTGTTAGTGGACCCTCTGGTGCTGGGAGAGGACGTGGCCGTTCTGCCACATCCACACGTCCTAGTGTACCAACTACCTCAGGTCCCAGTAGCCGCCAGAATTTACAGCGATATATGGTGGGGCCCAATGCCGTTCTAAGGATGGTAAGGCCTGAGCAGGTACAGGCATTAGTCAATTGGGTGGCCGACAGTGGATCCAGCACGTTCACATTATCTCCCACCCAGTCTTCTGCAGAAAGCGCACAGATGGCGCCTGAAAACCAACCCCATCAGTCTGTCACATCACCCCCATGCATACCAGGGAAACTGTCTCAGCCTCAAGTTATGCAGCAGTCTCTTATGCTGTTTGAAGACTCCGCTGGCAGGGTTTCCCAAGGGCATCCACCTAGCCCTTCCCCAGCGGTGAAAGACATAGAATGCACTGACGCACAACCACTTATGTTTCCTGATGATGAGGACATGGGAATACCACCTCAGCATGTCTCTGATGATGACGAAACACAGGTGCCAACTGCTGCGTCTTTCTGCAGTGTGCAGACTGAACAGGAGGTCAGGGATCAAGACTGGGTGGAAGACGATGCAGGGGACGATGAGGTCCTAGACCCCACATGGAATGAAGGTCGTGCCACTGACTTTCACAGTTCGGAGGAAGAGGCAGTGGTGAGACCGAGCCAACAGCGTAGCAAAAGAGGGAGCAGTGGGCAAAAGCAGAACACCCGCCGCCAAGAGACTCCGCCTGCTACTGACCGCCGCCATCTGGGACCGAGCACCCCAAAGGCAGCTTCAAGGAGTTCCCTGGCATGGCACTTCTTCAAACAATGTGCTGACGACAAGACCCGAGTGGTTTGCACGCTGTGCCATCAGAGCCTGAAGCGAGGCATTAACGTTCTGAACCTGAGCACAACCTGCATGACCAGGCACCTGCATGCAAAGCATGAACTGCAGTGGAGTAAACACCTTAAAACCAAGGAAGTCACTCAGGCTCCCCCTGCTACCTCTTCTGCTGCTGCCGCCTCGGCCTATTCTGCTGCTGCCGCCTCGGCCTCTTCCTCCGCCTCTGGAGGAACGTTGGCACCTGCCGCCCAGCAAACAGGGGATGTACCACCAACACCACCACCACCACCTCCGTCACCAAGCGTCTCAACCATGTCACACGCCAGCGTTCAGCTCTCCATCTCACAAACATTTGATAGAAAGCGTAAATTCCCACCTAGCCACCCTCGATCCCTGGCCCTGAATGCCAGCATTTCTAAACTACTGGCCTATGAAATGCTGTCATTTAGGCTGGTGGACACAGACAGCTTCAAACAGCTCATGTCGCTTGCTGTCCCACAGTATGTTGTTCCCAGCCGGCACTACTTCTCCAAGAGAGCCGTGCCTTCCCTGCACAACCAAGTATCCGATAAAATCAAGTGTGCACTGCGCAACGCCATCTGTAGCAAGGTCCACCTAACCACAGATACGTGGACCAGTAAGCACGGCCAGGGACGCTATATCTCCCTAACTGCACACTGGGTAAATGTAGTGGCAGCTGGGCCCCAGGCGGAGAGCTGTTTGGCGCACGTCCTTCCGCCGCCAAGGATCGCAGGGCAACATTCTTTGCCTCCTGTTGCCACCTCCTCCTTCTCGGCTTCCTCCTCCTCTTCTTCCACCTGCTCATCCAGTCAGCCACACACCTTCACCACCAACTTCAGCACAGCCCGGGGTAAACGTCAGCAGGCCATTCTGAAACTCATATGTTTGGGGGACAGGCCCCACACCGCACAGGAGTTGTGGCGGGGTATTGAACAACAGACCGACGAGTGGTTGCTGCCGGTGAGCCTCAAGCCCGGCCTGGTGGTGTGTGATAATGGGCGAAATCTCGTTGCAGCTCTGGGACTAGCCAATTTGACGCACATCCCTTGCTTGGCGCATGTGCTGAATTTGGTGGTGCAGAAGTTCATTCACAACTACCCCGACATGTCAGAGCTGCTGCATAAAGTGCGGGCCGTCTGTTCGCGCTTCCGGCGTTCACATCCTGCTGCTGCTCGCCTGTCTGCGCTACAGCGTAACTTCGGCCTTCCCGCTCACCGCCTCATATGCGACGTGCCCACCAGGTGGAACTCCACCTTGCACATGCTGGACAGACTGTGCGAGCAGCAGCAGGCCATAGTGGAGTTTCAGCTGCAGCACGCACGGGTCAGTCGCACTACAGAACAGCACCACTTCACCACCAATGACTGGGCCTCCATGCGAGACCTGTGTGCCCTGTTGCGCTGTTTCGAGTACTCCACCAACATGGCCAGTGGCGATGACACCGTTATCAGCGTTACAATACCACTTCTATGTCTCCTTGAGAAAACACTTAGGGCGATGATGGAAGAGGAGGTGGCCCAGGAGGAGGAGGAGGAGGAGGAAGAGGGGTCATTTTTAGCACTTTCAGGCCAGTCTCTTCGAAGTGACTCAGAGGGAGGTTTTTGGCAACAGCAGAGGCCAGGTACAAATGTGGCCAGCCAGGGCCCACTACGGGAGGACGAGGAGGACGAGGATGAGGAGGAGGTGGAGGAGGATGAGGATGAAGCATGGTCACAGCGGGGTGGCACCCAACGCAGCTCGGGTCCATCACTGGTGCGTGGCTGGGGGGAAAGGCAGGACGATGACGATACGCCTCCCACAGAGGACAGCTTGTCCTTACCCCTGGGCAGCCTGGCACACATGAGCGACTACATGCTGCAGTGCCTGCGCAACGACAGCAGAGTTGCCCACATTTTAACCTGTGCGGACTACTGGGTTGCCACCCTGCTGGATCCACGCTACAAAGACAATGTGCCCACCTTACTTCCTGCACTGGAGCGTGATAGGAAGATGCGCGAGTACAAGCGCACGTTGGTAGACGCGCTACTGAGAGCATTCCCAAATGTCACAGGGGAACAAGTGGAAGCCCAAGGCCAAGGCAGAGGAGGAGCAAGAGGTCGCCAAGGCAGCTGTGTCACGGCCAGCTCCTCTGAGGGCAGGGTTAGCATGGCAGAGATGTGGAAAACTTTTGTCAACACGCCACAGCTAACTGCACCACCACCTGATACGCAACGTGTTAGCAGGAGGCAACATTTCACTAACATGGTGGAACAGTACGTGTGCACACCCCTCCACGTACTGACTGATGGTTCGGCCCCATTCAACTTCTGGGTCTCTAAATTGTCCACGTGGCCAGAGCTAGCCTTTTATGCCTTGGAGGTGCTGGCCTGCCCGGCAGCCAGCGTTTTGTCTGAACGTGTATTCAGCACGGCAGGGGGCGTCATTACAGACAAACGCAGCCGCCTGTCTACAGCCAATGTGGACAAGCTGACGTTCATAAAAATGAACCAGGCATGGATCCCACAGGACCTGTCCGTCCCTTGTCCAGATTAGACATTAACTACCTCCCCATAACCATATATTATTGGACTCCAGGGCACTTCCTCATTCAATCCTATTTTTATTTTCATTTTACCATTATATTGCGAGGCTACCCAAAGTTGAATGAACCTCTCCTCTGCCTGTGTGCTAGGCCTAAATATATGCCAATGGACTGTTGCAGTGGTGGCTGACATGAAGCCTGATTCTCTGCTATGACATGCAGACTAATTCTCTGCTGACATGAAGCCAGATTGTCTGTTACGGGACCTCTCTCCTCTGCCTGGGTGCTGGGCCTAAATTTATGACAATGGACTGTTGCAGTGGTGGCTGACGTGAAGCCTGATTCTCTGCTATGACATGCAGACTGATTCTCTGCTGACATGAAGCCAGATTGTCTGTTACGGGACCTCTCTGCTCTGCCTGTGTGCTAGGCCTAAATATATGCCAATGGACTGTTGCAGTGGTGGGTGACGTGAAGCCTCATTCTCTGCTATAACATGCAGACTGATTCTCTGCTGACATAAAGTCAGATCGTCTGTTACGGGACCTCTCTGCTCTGCCTGTGTGCTAGGCCTAAATATATGCCAATGGACTGTTGCAGTGGTGGGTGACGTGAAGCCTCATTCTCTGCTATGACATGCAGACTGATTCTCTGCTGTCATGAAGCCAGATTGTCTGTTACGGGACCTCTCTGCTCTGCCTGTGTGCTAGGCCTAAATATATGCCAATGGACTGTTGCAGTGGTGGGTGACGTGAAGCCTCATTCTCTGCTATGACATGCAGACTGATTCTCTGCTGACATGAAGCCAGATTGTCTGTTACGGGACCTCTCTCCTCTGCCTGTGTGCTAGGCCTAAATATATGCCAATGGACTGTTGCAGTGGTGGGTGACGTGAAGCCTCATTCTCTGCTATGACATGCAGACTGATTCTCTGCTGACATGAAGCCAGATCGTCTGTTACGGGACTTCTCTGCTCTGCCTGTGTGCTAGGCCTAAATATATGCCAATGGACTGTTGCAGTGGTGGGTGACGTGAAGCCTCATTCTCTGCTATGACATGCAGACTGATTCTCTGCTGTCATGAAGCCAGATTGTCTGTTACGGGACCTCTCTGCTCTGCCTGTGTGCTAGGCCTAAATATATGCCAATGGACTGTTGCAGTGGTGGGTGACGTGAAGCCTCATTCTCTGCTATGACATGCAGACTGATTCTCTGCTGACATGAAGCCAGATTGTCTGTTACGGGACCTCTCTCCTCTGCCTGTGTGCTAGGCCTAAATATATGCCAATGGACTGTTGCAGTGGTGGCTGACGTGAAGCCTCATTCTCTGCTATGACATGCAGACTGATTCTCTGCTGACATGAAGCCAGATTCTCTGTTACGGGACCTCTCTCCTCTGCCTGTGTGTGTGCTGGGCCTAAATATATGCCAATGGACTGTTGCAGTGGTGGCTGACGTGAAGCCTCATTCTCTGCTATGACATGCAGACTAATTCTCTGCTGACATGAAGACAGATTCTCTGTTACGGGACCTCCCTCCTCTGCCTGGGTGCTGGGCCTAAATATATGCCAATGGACTGTTGCAGTGGTGGCTGACGTGAAGCCTCATTCTCTGCTATGACATGCAGACTAATTCTCTGCTGACATGAAGACAGATTCTCTGTTACGGGACCTCCCTCCTCTGCCTGGGTGCTGGGCCTAAATATATGCCAATGGACTGTTGCAGTGGTGGCTGACGTGAAGCCTCATTCTCTGCTATGACATGCAGACTGATTCTCTGCTGACATGAAGACAGATTCTCTATTACGGGACCTCTCTCCTCTGCCTGTGTGTGTGCTGGGCCTAAATATATGCCAATGGACTGTTGCAGTGGTGGCTGACGTGAAGCCTCATTCTCTGCTATGACATGCAGACTGATTCTCTGCTGACATGAAGCCAGATTCTCTGTTACGGGACCTCTCTCCTCTGCCTGTGTGTGTGCTGGGCCTAAATATATGCCAATGGACTGTTGCAGTGGTGGCTGACGTGAAGCCTCATTCTCTGCTATGACATGCAGACTGATTCTCTGCTGACATGAAGCCAGATTCTCTGTTACGGGACCTCTCTCCTCTGCCTGTGTGTGTGCTGGGCCTAAATATATGCCAATGGACTGTTGCAGTGGTGGCTGACGTGAAGCCTCATTCTCTGCTATGACATGCAGACTAATTCTCTGCTGACATGAAGACAGATTCTCTGTTACGGGACCTCTCTCCTCTGCCTGTGTGTGTGCTGGGCCTAAATATATGCCAATGGACTGTTGCAGTGGTGGCTGACGTGAAGCCTCATTCTCTGCTATGACATGCAGACTGATTCTCTGCTGACATGAAGCCAGATTCTCTGTTACGGGACCTCTCTCCTCTGCCTGTGTGTGTGCTGGGCCTAAATATATGCCAATGGACTGTTGCAGTGGTGGCTGACGTGAAGCCTCATTCTCTGCTATGACATGCAGACTGATTCTCTGCTGACATGAAGCCAGATTCTCTGTTACGGGACCTCTCTCCTCTGCCTGTGTGTGTGCTGGGCCTAAATATATGCCAATGGACTGTTGCAGTGGTGGCTGACGTGAAGCCTCATTCTCTGCTATGACATGCAGACTAATTCTCTGCTGACATGAAGACAGATTCTCTGTTACGGGACCTCCCTCCTCTGCCTGGGTGCTGGGCCTAAATATATGCCAATGGACTGTTGCAGTGGTGGCTGACGTGAAGCCTCATTCTCTGCTATGACATGCAGACTAATTCTCTGCTGACATGAAGACAGATTCTCTGTTACGGGACCTCTCTCCTCTGCCTGGGTGCCGGGGCCTAAATATCTGAGAATGGACTGTTCCAGTGGTGGGTGACGGGAAGCCAGATTCTCTGCTATGGAACCTCTCTCCAATTGATTTTGGTTAATTTTTATTTATTTAATTTTTATTTTAATTCATTTCCCTATCCACATTTGTTTGCAGGGGATTTACCTACATGTTGCTGCCTTTTGCAGCCCTCTAGCTCTTTCCTGGGCTGTTTTACAGCCTTTTTAGTGCCGAAAAGTTCGGGTCCCCATTGACTTCAATGGGGTTCGGGTTCGGGACGAAGTTCGGATCGGGTTCGGATCCCGAACCCGAACATTTCCGGGATGTTCGGCCGAACTTCTCGAACCCGAACATCCAGGTGTTCGCTCAACTCTAGTTGCAATGAATAAGGAAAAATGGAAGTATCCAGCTTAGAGATGATGGAAAAAATCTTAGCTTTATTGCAGTATAAAATTTTCGACACACAGGACAAGTTCGGTTACGTGTTTCAGACCATAAACAGATACATTACATATCAAAATATGAATATAAAGCACTATATTCTAAATATTCGCAAATTCTCGAAGTGCCGATATTCGCGAAAAAATATTATTTTCGAATATTCGCACTCAACACTATTCTTGGCTCACAAGGCTGAAGTATCCCTGTTGGCTGCTTCTATCTGTAGCACAAGTTTCACACTTTTGCTGCTCACATCTCGGCAGTTGAACGTAGCCCCCAAGGGGTGGAACCAGCCCATGGCCAACAATAGTCTCTAAGGGACTGGTAAATGAACCTTCTATCATTTACACACAACTCTTTGGATACAAGAATGCACAGAAGACAATTTAAATCATTTATCAGTGACCGGTAAACGGTGTGGGTCCCCCTCAGATGCTGTCTTCAATTATGATCCCTGCACCGAGATCAAGGGAGCCATTCGGTTACTATGGCAGTGACAAGCCCTCTGAAGGATCCAAGACCTGCCACATCCATGCTCCTGTAGGCTGCAATGTTAAATAATTGCAGTCTTAGGCTCCATTCACACGTCCGTAATGTGTTTTGCGGATCCACAGATCCGCAAAACACGGACAGCGGCAATGTGCGTTCCTGCGGACAAGAATAGGACATGTTCTATTTTTTTCGGGAACGGAAATGTGGACCCTCAAGTGCGACCCCATAGAAATTAATGGGTCCTCAATTCCGTTCCGCAAAATGCGGAACGAAATTGCGGACGTGTGAATGGACCCTTAGGCTACATGCACACGACCGTATGTGTTTTGTGCTCCGCAAATTGCGGATCTGCAAAAAAAATGGATGCTGTTCCATATGGCATCCGTTTTTTTTGCGGATACTTTTTTTTGCGGATCCATTGTAATATTGCCTATCCGCAAACTAGAAAAAAATAGGACATGCACTATTTTTTTTGCGGAGCAACGGAACGGACATACTGATGCGGACAGCACATGGAACGGACACAGAAACAAACAAGGCCTAGGGGGACTTAAAATATGCGTAGAAAAAGTAAAAAAAAAAAAAGAGAAATATATTAAAGATAAAGATCAAAAGGGTATCATCATCTTCCAAAATCTTCTTACTATTTAAAATATAATGTATTTATCCAGGGCGGTAAACATACAAAAAAAAATTAGGCTACTTTAACACTGCCGTTTCTGGGTCCGCCTGTGAGATCCGTTTCAAGGCTCTCACAAGCGGCCCCAAACGGATCGGTTTAGCCCCAATACATTCTGAATTGATAAGGATCCGTTCAGAATGCATCAGTTTGGCTCCGTTCAGCATCCATTCCGCTCTGGAGGCGGACACTAAAATGCTGCTTGAAGCGTTTTGATGTCTGTCTGACGAAACTGAGCCAAACGTATCCGTCCTGACTTACAATGTAAGTCAATGGGGATGGATCCATTTTTACTGACACAATATGGTGCAATTGAAAACGGATCCGCCTCCCATTGACTTTTAATGTAAGTCAAAACGGATCTGTTTTCATTATCATGAACAATGCAAACGGTAATGCAAACGGATCCGTTCTGAACGGATACAAGCGTTTGCATTATAGGTGTGGATCCGTCTGTGCAGATACCAGACGGATCCGCACCTAAACACAGGTGTGAAATTAGCCTTACATTACATTCACCACCTAAAAAATAAAAAGTGATCAAAAAGTCATACGCCAGAGTGGTATCAATAAAAACTTTAGATTGCCCCACAAATAATGAGCTCTCATACAGTTCTGTAGACGTAAAGCTAAAAAATGTTTTATTTTTTTAAGTATTAAAATATTTTTTAAGTATTAAGAAAACTATATAAATATGGTATCAGTGTAATTATACTGACCCTGAGAATGAAGGTAACAGGTCAGTTTTACTGCATAGGAAATGCTGTAAAAATGAAACCCATAAAACTGTTGCCCTTTTTTTCGAATTCCACCCCATTTGGAATTTTTAACAACTTCCTGCTACATTGCACAGTAATACTGTTAATAGATTTTCAGGTAACATATATACTATAAAAATAGTGCAATTTTATCCCCTTTATTTCAGTAATACTTTGTATTCTATTTATTTGATATTATGTCTGTGGAGAAACCAGTCCGATTTAGTAGTATTCCATTTTTACAGCAGTGCAGCTCTACAGTGCAGTGGTAAATCTGCTGCATGTCATGCAGAAGGTCTGGGTTTCAATTCCCAACTGAGAGCTAGAAAATCGTTTCTTTGGTAAGGCACCGTCCACTTTTCAGTTTTTCACTATGTGCTGTCTGCATTTTCTATGGCCACTGGCCAGCACATGTTTCCGTTGACTTGAATGTGTCTGTTCACAAATTAGTATTTTTTTTACTGATTGTGGGTCATTAAAAAAATCACTGAGACATGCACTACTTTGGTCCGTGATGCGGACCAAACATGCCAATCGAAGTCTGAGTCCCTGAAAATCACGGATACAACACGAATGGCATCCGTGTGGCATCCATGGTGCATCTGTTTTTCACTGAAGACTAATAGGAGATGCACTGGAAATTCATTTTTAGCTCAGGACTGTCCGTGAATTATGGATGACACACAGAGGGTAAAAACAGACACATGGACCAAACACAGATGCTTCACGCACATTTTCAACAAGAATGCTTTTTTCACTGACTTGAAAATGTGGACGAGGCCTAAATGTTTATGAGCTGGGACAGGGCCCCTACCCCAGCCCATATCCAGTAGTACAGCTTCATTAGTATGCCCGGGCTCATGACAGCACTATGGACCTGGCGATATTCCCATTTATTTCCATTTACCCCTACAAAGTTAATCAATAATAAAAGTGAATCAATACAACTACATCAACAGGAAGATGATAAAGTTTTAGCTTGGAATGCAACTCTACAGCCCAAAAAAGGATGGTCACTAAAGGGTTAAATCTTTTTACATTTATTAAATATTTTATTAAAACACCTAAGATATTGTGAGAAGTTGCCATTACGGGATTATTTTAGTTTCCATTGTTTTAAACCCATTTAAGCTCATTCAGTTTTCTCTCAGTTAATTTGCAGAAACTGACACTTAATGGGCATTAGTCATGCGAGAGATGAGATGTTATGTCCGGAATGCACTGGAGAGAGGATAAATATCATTACTGATGAGATGATGTATTTACTGTAACATTCACTTTCATTCAGTTTTAAACTTATTTCTTGTTATTCCTGATTATGACTTTTACTTATTACTATCTGAAAGCAGAAGAAGCTCTAAAGGAGTTTTCAATTTTTCCATGTTAATTTCCATGTATTTCAATAACCAAATAGAATTGTAACAGCATTTTTAGGCACTAGTCATATGAGCCATTTTAGGACTTTGTTGTCCTCTTAATAATTAGATTTGCTAAAGTGTAGCACATATTGGTTAAGCAGGGGTTAAATATGGAGAAAAGAAGGATGAGGATGCTCTATTCTGAGCAGATGTGTAACTTGAGTTTACTAGGTCGTAGGTAAAGTTTGTAATAGGGCCCCACAACTTTACAGGCAGGTTATACAACTTCTCACAAAAGTGAGTATGCCCCTCACATTTTTGTAACTATATTATTATTTTTTGTCATGGGACAACACTGAAGATATGACACTTTGATACAATGTAAAGTAGTCGGTATACAGCCCTTAAAATAACTGAACACACAGCCATTAATGTCTAAACCACTGGCAACAAAAGTAAGTACACCCCTAAGTCAAAATGACCAAATTGTGCTCAATTAGCCATTTTCCCTCCCTGGTGTCGTGTGACTAATTAATATTACAAGGTCTCAGATGTGAATGGGAAGCATGTTTGTGCTCTGATCAGCTCATGGTGAGAACCTACCCTACTTAACCCTACTCCCCCCCTACCTGGAAGCAGCAGGGTTATGCCGGAACTGCTGTTGAAGGGTAGCCTAAAGGGGCCAAAAAGAGACAATGCCTAGGAATTGAGAAGACTTTAATAACACATAACTACAAAACCAAATCTCGAAAGGCCAGTGGCATCTCATATTGGGGATCTGGGATATAGCGCATGTAGCAGAAGGAACTCCAACGCCCCAACTGTTTAATGACATGTACTGGTACCTTATGCATGGAGGCAGCAGCTGCTGCAGCAATGTAAAAATGAATGCCCTGTGATCGCCAAAGGATTAACCCCTAACTTGGCCAACAAAATGCGGATGAACCTGAGGAAAGATGTAGTATTCAGAGGTGCAGCCACTAACCTTAGCAATGGGGAACATGCCAGCTCGGCCTCGATCCTAAGCAACCATGCATCTAGCGCCTGTACCGGACACCAACTATTGGCAGTGGGGAAATATCTGACATTTACCGATTTCCCCGGCCGAGACGTCTTGGTCGAGGCCAAAGTAAGAATATACATGGAGCCGCAACGGCGGAGCTGATCTTTGTGCAAGAATTTAGCAGGCATGTTGGCGCCCGTGAGCTCGTCTGGCCTGAGGAATCCGTAGAAGGCCAGGTACATGGCAGTCTCAACCAAAGTGCTAACCTGCGGCCCAAACGGTTTACCCTGCAACATGTTAGCTAAGGACCTAAACATGCTACCGGTGAATGGCTGACGAGTATGACGTTTCTTAACGGACATTTTCTGTAAGCCTTTTAATGTCGCCTTGATAGGGTGGGCTAAAAATAGTGACGGTAGGTCCGGATACAGCATGTACCAATGGTGTTGAATACCTGCCAGGTACAGTTTAATGGTGCTATAGGCCAGGTTTAACTGAGAGTGGCAAAACCCGACAAAAGCCAGTAGGTGAGTTATAGGCCCTTCCCCTGTAGGTGGGTAGGTATCCTTATAATTTTGGAACAAGCGCCAAGCCGTCTTGTATGCTCTCAGGGTGTTACTGGACAACTAATTGGCCATTAAACTCCTAGCTACGGTGAGATGTGAGTCTAGTCCAACTGCAACTGGGACTGGTGAGGAGTTGGCGTTGGCAACCGATCTGCCCCTGGACAAACCTGAAAGAAAAGTTAAAAATTAAGGCGGGACAGAGCATCTGCGGCAACGTTACGCTGCCCACTAATGTGCGTACAAACAAAATGGAAATTATCCACAAGAGATAGCCAAACAAACCTC
The DNA here is from genome assembly GCF_014858855.1 of Bufo gargarizans. Classification (NCBI taxonomy): domain Eukaryota; kingdom Metazoa; phylum Chordata; class Amphibia; order Anura; family Bufonidae; genus Bufo; species Bufo gargarizans. The sequence goes on along the minus strand of NC_058085.1, from coordinate 196,127,559 downwards.
CTGACAAATGACATGACCTGTTTTGAACTAGACCTGCCCTTCATGAGAATGTCAGCGACTGCAGCGTTGTCAGTCAAGAACAGCACCCTACGGTTCCTCCATTGCTCGCCCCATACAACCGCTGCCCCCACCATAGGATAAACCTCGAACAATGAGGAACATATGGAGAAGCCTGGAATGGACGCGACCTCCGGCGGCCACGGACCAGCAAACCAATGACTGCCATACAGCGTGGCGAAGCCGACTGACGACGCATCAGTGTGGATTACCGGGGACTGGTTTGAGACCATCGGAATGATACTCCGTTCCACTGTGACAAAAACCTATCCCACATTAAAAGATCCTCCGATCCAAACTCACCATCCCGTCCTGACCACAGGCATGCGGGAGCCACACTAGGAGTCTGGAAATGAAGGACCTACCCTGGGGAATGATGCGCATGGTGAAATTGAGCAGGCCTAACAGGGACTGAAGATCCGCCCTGGTAGCAACCCTGACCTGAGCCCACCTATGCACAACCTCCCTAATCCTGTCTAACTTGTCTGGCGGGAGACTAGCTTGCAAGAGCACTGTGTCTAAATGAATGCCCAGGAATGTAATATCGGTGTTCGGACCTTCTATCTTGTGTGGAGCTATAGGCACGCTGAGATCTGAAAACACCGTACGCAAGAGCTGTAGGTCCTGAGGCTGCTGTTCAATGAGGAGAAAGTCGTCTAGGTAATGTGTGACATGACTGACTCGAAAGACTACCGACAACACCCAATGAAGGGCACTAGCAAACTGGTCGAACAGCCACGGGCTAGACTTGGACCCGAAGGTCAACTTGTTGGCGAAGTAATACTGCTCCTGCCACTTGATACCATGCCACTGCCATAGGTCGAACTGGATGGGGAGCAGTTTGAATGCGTCCGTGATATCTGCCTTAGATAACTAGGCGCCTTTCCCAAACCTGAGTATGACCTGAATAGCCTCATCAATAGAGGCATACCTCATAGAAAACTCATCTAAGGGGATCAGTGAATTTAAACTGGGTATGAGTAAGGAATGCGGGGCCAACAAATCATAAACCAACCTCTTTTTATTAGAAAACTTGCAAGTCACAACACCGACTGGGTTAACCCTCCAACATTTAAACGTGGGCTGTATAAAAGGGCCGAACAAATATCCCTTATCGAGCTCAAGCCGTATCAACTGTGTGACTGCCTCGGGATCTTTGGTTGCCAACAACAAGTTCCCACACTCGTGCGGGGCTTGAGGAAGGGCAAGCAAGCCTGTGTGAAAGCCGTAAAGCAGGCTGTTGAGTACAAACTGTACCCAAGCTGAGTCTGCATTACTGCCTAGGAGACAGCCGAGGAGGTCCACGTTGACCATGTTTAGTCATGCGTGACTATTACCCTTTTGCGTGCAAGCGACACAGGGGTGGGCTCTGAAACATAAACAGAACTGGTCTCAATGGTCTCCAGCCTAACCTGCATGTCCAACATGAACGAACCCACCGATGGCAGCATGTAGCTGAGTGAGCGAAGTCTGGATGGTACTAAGGTAAACCTCACCCTGGCTAGGTGCCGCCGAGTGTGTTGAAAGAAGGCGGTAGAGTTCAGCCTTCCTTGCAGAGGCTGGGAACGGAATCCCCCTTTTCAACAACTCAGCCGTCAGTTTTGGAATGGTTCAGAATCTGAATGGTAACTCCGCCTGTTGCTCTGACTGCTGCTCCCCGCTGTCACGAGAGGAAGAGGAACCTTCCGGAAGAAACCCCTGAGACATCTCCCTACTAAAAGAAAATTGAATCAAGCGACCATACCAACACCTATGAAGCAACATCGCGCCAAGCTAAGCAACAGACCTGACCAACGAAACAATCCACTGCACCTGTGCCTAAGAGCAAGGGCGCCCACGGTCGTAAAAAACACAAGACCTGCCAAGTCTGTCGAGCTGACCGGACTAAGGACACAGGAAGTAGACAACCGTTGAGGAGGTTATAACCACGCTGAGCCTATGGTCGTGACAGCGTGTAAACACGAGTCTGATGACGTGATTGAACGTCGACAATGCACCTGCCGGCGTAGACGAGGGTGCTATTGTGACAGGATCCCACAAGGAGTCTGTGGATGTGATTGGACATATGCCTGTAGGTCGTGACCGGGCTAATATCTGTAGTCGTGGTAGACCAGCGTGTATGGACGTGACGTGACTAAACGAGTCTGTAGTAGTGACAGAACTTTATACTAGTCTGTAGACGTGACTGACAAGTGCCTGTAGTCATGACAGGAGCCCATATCAAGTCTGTAGTCATGACAGACTAATGCCTGCAGTCGTGGCAGGGCTTTATAACGGGCCTGTAGTCGTGACAGACTAATGCCTGCAGTCGTGGCAGAGCTTTATAACGAGTCTGTAGTCGTGACAGACTAACGCCTGCAGTCGTGGCAGGGCTTTATAACGAGTTTGTAGTTGTGACAGACTAATGCCAGTAGTCGTGACAGAACCCCATATCGAGTCTGTAGTCGTGACAGACTAATGCCTGTAGTCATGACCGGACTTTATATTGAGTCTGTAGTCATGACAGACTAACGCCTGCAGTCATGGCAGGGCTTTATAACGGGCCTGTAGTCTTGACAGACTAATGCCTGCAGTCTTGGCAGGGCTTTATAACGAGTCTGTAGTCGTGACAGACTAATGCCTGTAGTCGTGACAGGAGCCCATATCGAGTCTGTAGTCGTGACAGACTAATGCCAGTAGTCGTGACAGGACCCCATATCGAGTCTGTAGTCGTGACAGACTAATGCCTGTAGTCCTGACCGGACTTTATATCGAGTCTGTAGTTGTGACAGACTAACGCCTGCAGTCGTGGCAGGGCTTTATAACGGGCCTGTAGTCATGACAGACTAATGCCTGCAGTCGTGGCAGGGCTTTATAACGAGTCTGTAGTCGTGACAGACTAATGCCTGTAGTCGTGACTGGACTTTATATCGAGTCTGTAGTCATGACAGACTAACGCCTGCAGTCGTGGCAGGGCTTTATAACGAGTCTGTAGTCATGACAGACTAATGCCTGCAGTCGTGGCAGGGCTTTATAACGAGTCTGTAGTCGTGACAGACCTGGCAGCACCCGCCTGTAGCCGTGACAGGCTCAACTGGGTTTCTATTATTTTTTCAAATTTTGTTTTTACTTTTTTTTTAAATATATATATATATATATTTTTTTTAACAGTGGCCACGACAGTAGGCGCCACCATCCGGAATTAATACAAGTGGGGCTGCGTGGCCGCGTGCATAGAAAGGCGGCGGCACCCACCCCCCAAAACTGTAAACGAACTAAAGAGTGTCTAAGCATAGGAGGCACGCCTTAAACTCACCTTGTGGCCATCTCAGCAACCTATAACTGCAGTGCAGCAGCGGAGTAGCTGACCGAACTGCGGACCTGAATAAACAACAACATACGGATAACTAAAACGTACGCAGGCTATGGCGCCCCTACCCTGACCTAACAGCCACACCCTGCAACCCATATACAGCGCCTGCGCTCTGAAAATAAAGAAACCGACTAAACAGCGCATGCAAGAGTATAAGCTGACAAAGTCGCCATGAGGCTCTCCCCCTTACCGGTACAGTATACGGACATAATTGCCTGTAGCTATTTATTAATCACTATAGAATAATCATTACATTGCTTTACCACACAGTAGCATTTGACATTTAATTATACTATGTTCAGAAGCATTGACAAGTTTTCAGTTTTGCCTTAAAGCACCTGCTGAAACTATAAAGACACTACTTATAGGCTGCAATGCCAGGAATAGCGCTCGCTAGTAGCACGCACAAGGGGCGGGCGCTACTGCCCGCCGGCCGGACCCAGCTGCTCTGAGACCCCACGCCTGGGAAGCCGGTAAGCAGTGTGAAACCATTTGGGAACCGGCGAGGTGTTGCTGAGGCAGAACTGAGGGGGTGAACGCAGAACTGGTGGGGGGTAGACGCAGTGAACGAGAAGTGCATCCCAGAGTGGAATGCACCACTGAGCACGCACTACAGGGTATGAGACGGGGAGGAGGGCGAGGGATGAAACCAGCGAGCCGGCCGGACATGTGGGGATAGCGGGGGATGCCAAGTGCCATGAGCACATACGTGCCTGCCCAGAGTAGCCCCCTCCCCGGCCTACCTATGCAGTACTGAAACAGCTCGGAACATGCGACCACGCGAACCTGCTACAGCCTCCCTCAGTCCAGCACCTGGAAGTGACGATTCACGTCTGAGCTGATCCAAAAGCATTCGAACCGACGAGTGGCAGCAGGTTAGGCAGGTATAAGAAGCCTACGCCCCGCCTCCCCTCTCACAAACACGGCAATCTCAATTGCCTACCACTTGTTAATTTTGGTGTTATTGCTTTCACACTCTATCATTCTGGTCACTGGAAGTTCAACATGCACCTCATGGCAAAGAAGTCTGAGGATCTGAAGAAAAGAATTGTTGCTCGAGAGATCGCCTAGTCTATAAGAAGATTGCCAACACCTTGAACTTAGATGCAGCATGGTGGCCAAGATCATATTGCAATTTAACAAGACAGAACACTCAGAAAGGGTTGACCAAAGAAGTTGAGTGCATGTGCTCAGCATCATATGAGGGGTGTACTCACTTTTATGAGATACTCTAGTGAAGAGGTATCTCTTGGAATCTATCTTGGAAGTGGCTTTCTATGAGTCAAAATCTGACTTTTTGACAAGCATTGAGACATGACATTGGCAAAATAGCCAAGCCAAATATCTATCCATTGGCTTAGCTATTTTCCCTTTTCGTGCCCCATGGCTTGTTAAAAAGTCGGATTTGGACTCATATGGAGCCACTTCCACAAGGTGGTGCTAGCCAAGATGGTTCTCTTTCCTTGGAAGATACCTCTTGGGATATTCGTTTCCCATGGAGCATTGCCAATAAGTCTTCACACCATGGAGCACTTACAGTAAGTCTCCATAAAGGGCTGGTCTCTTTAAGAAGAGCCAGTACCCTATCTAAGCTGTAACTTTTGTGAAAAAGGGATGCCACAGAGTAAACTATAATCAACAGTTTCCTGATGCTGCTTAAAGTTCAGCCCTTTATGTACAACTGTGAAAAGGCAGACAGTGTAATGGAATAATGCTTGTGGTCATGTCAAACATCTGTCATGCCACTATACAGGGATTTCTGTATGATGAGGAGAGTGATGTCACAGCACATGGCTAATGACCAATGTGAAGTAACAGTACATCAAAGTGCTGGGTTGTTGCAGGTGATGTCATATTATAGTTAGTGTTGAGCAAAGTGCAATTTGGTTCGACGTTAAGGAAAACTTCAATTTGCAACAAATCCAAATTTCCTCTCGCTTCATGGTAAGGAATACATTTTTCCTTAAATGACGGCCTGGCCGGGAATGCATGATCACCCATAACACCATGCAGCCAGCCAATCCACAGATAGCCATCCCTTGTGACAGCCCCTATAAAACCCTCAGCGCTGCATGCACCCATCCCACAATGCTGTTCTCAGGGGTTTTCATCCTCTGCTGCTGCATCCTCCCCTTGTGACTCCTTGACCAAGGTCAGAATCTAGGACTGAAACGTCAGAACTGAAAGTCACATGTGATCTCATGACATTCTATTATTGGATTTGATTTAATGGAGGATTTCCAGTATTTACTTGCATCATTCCCAAGAGAGTGCAGTAGTATTTAAATATTACATCCCAAACGGTCTCCACCTGTGAGCTTCGCATAGGGAAAGAATTGCCAAGGGCTCATGTACTAGGGACAGTGTTGCTGAAAATGATAAATTGAAAACTATTGGAGAGGAAGAGTACAGGGAGAGTGCAGGGAGAATTATGCTGCTTTGGTTTTATTTATTTATTGTTACATTTAATTATTTCTAGATCAGTCGTAAATGTAATTCAATACTAATAAGATGGAAGACTTTATTATTCCGGTGCCAGTGTGCAGACCAATACCATCCAGTCTGTACTCCTTAGGGGGGGTCAGGTCTTAATGATGACCATCCTCGTCTTTTGTTTTCTTCTTCCAATTCATTATTCAAAGTCTCCATATCCTAGAAAATTAAGCAAGATGCAGAGGGAAGAGGAGCTGAATGTTCCTGAAATGGGTCCCTGGGGCGAAAAACAATAAGGCCCCCCCCTTCCGTGACACTTGATGACTTTTACAGAAGAAACTGCATATTGTGGGGCACAGTGTATAGTATATGTGTATAACATAAACATATTTCATACGAAAACTTACAGTTACTTGGCTTGGCCCTTGGGGACACCACTTCAACACTTTGGCCGGGGGCTCGGTGGAGCTGATGTTGTGTTTTATCCTAATGAGAAAGAATTTATAATAAGGATTTGAAGAAGGGACAGAGGGATAGCAGAGCAGAGAGAGGCTGGTGCTGCTACTAGGGGGTCAAATCCATGGGGGAGTAATAGAGCCCACCATAATGCCCCCCCAGTAGAAATGAATCTCCTTATAATGTGAAAGTGCAAAAAATACCCCCATGTAATGCCCCCAGTTGAGATAATATCCCCATAATGTGCCAGTATAAAATACCCCTATATAGTGACCACAGTAAATGCCCCCAGAGTGCTCCTCTCCCCCTCCCTCCTAGTGCCCCCCATAATGTACCAGTATAAAATGCCGATTATATAGTGCCCCAGTAGATGCCCTCAGTGTCCCCCATAATTTGTAAGTATAAAATACCCCTTCTCAGTGCCCCCTTAGATGACCCCATAGCACTCCTCTCCCCCCTTCCCCGTAGTACCCACCATAATGTATCCCAGTATAAAATGCCCCTATACAGAGCCCCCATATAAAAAAAACATTATTTGTGGCCTCAGTAGATGCCCCTATAGTGCCCACCAATAATGCGCCAGTAAGAAGTGCCTCCAATGTGCCAGTAATAAGAGCCCCATAGATGTCCCCAATAATGTGCCAGTAAAATGTGCCCTCATAGATGCCCCCCAATCATTTGCCAGTAATAAGAGCCCCTCCCACCATCATGTGTCAATAATAAGAGCCCCCCATATCATGTTCCAGTAGCCAGAGCCCCCCTATATCATGTGCCAGTAGCCAGAGAGCCCCCCTATATCATGTGCCAGTAGCCAGAGCCCCCTATATCATGTGCCAGTAGCCAGAGCCTCCCCTATATCATGTGCCAGTAGCCAAAGCCCCCCTATATCATGTGCCAGTACATAGATCCCCCCATATCATGTTCCAGTAGCCAGAGCCCCCCCTATCATGTGCCAGTAGTCAGAGACCCCCTATATCATGTGCCAGTAGCCAGAGCCCCCCTATCATGTGCCAGTAGCCATAGGCCCCCCTTATCATGTGCCAGTAACTAGAGCCCCCCATTATGTGCCATTAGCAATACAGTGCACATGTGCCAGTAGCCAGAGCCCCCCATCAACATGTGCCAGTAGCCGTAGGCCCCCCCATCATGTGCCAGTAGCTATAGGGCCCCCCCATCATGTCCCAGTAGCCATAGGCCCCCCAATCATGTTCCAGTAGCCAGAGCCCCCCATCATGTGCCAGTAGCCAGAGCCCCCCATCATGTGCCAGTAGCAATACAGTACACATAAAAATAAAAATAAACACTTATACTTACATCCTTGGCAGAGATGCAATGCAGGCCTGTGTCCTGCGCTGTACGGCTCAGGGCTCAGGCGGCGCAATGACGTAATCGCGCCGCCTGCGCCGGCCTCTAATAGGCTGCCGGCCTAGTGCCTGTAGCCTATTAGAGGAAGGGGAAGAGACACACCTCTCCCTCCCCTGCCCTGCTGCACAGCCATCTGTATCGCTGTCCTGAGGACGGCGATACAGATGACTGGAGATGAGCACTTCCACAATGGAAGCGCTCATCTCCGTGTGACACTGACTGTCCTGCCTATAGTTAGTTGCGGGACAATTGCCCCCCTTGCCTCTATGGACGCGCCGGCCCTGAAAAGGTTAGAAAACCATCTCTAAAGAGTTTGGATCCCACCAATCCACAGTCAGACTGATTGTATATAAATAGAGTAAGGTCACAAATGAACCCAAGGTAACCTCTAAGCAACTAAAGGTCTGTCACAATGCAGTTCACTGTGATGCTGGTTGCCATGTGTACTTGTTTTAGTCGCTCTGGCGTACTAGCTGCAGGATATTCCTGTGTAGGCTGGTTGATTTGGACTACGAGTAGTTTTTGGCCTTCTGTGTGTGAACTTTGGCTTGCGAATGCATGCTCTTCATATCCATATTACTGTGTTGCTCGTGACACTTGTGCCATGCAAGCTGGCTGCATGCACTCTGTGTACTGGCTGTGGGCAGTTCCCTTGCATGCTGGTTTGTGTGATGTTTGCTGGCTGCGGCCTTATGTGTGTGAATGTGGGCTAGTGTATATGGATGCTCTATGTTTTAGCTTGTTGGTTCATGTGAGGTTAATGTTCCCTGGTCTGGGTGTGGTTTACCAGCTGGTCAGGTGCTCTCAGTTCTCAGCTATTTAATACCTGTGAGCTGTGTACCTTGGGAGTCTATCTTTAGCTTTGCTAGGTGCAGGATCTATGCACCTGACCTGAGTTTTGCCATCTGCCCTTTCTGTGTGGTCACCTGGTAATACATCGATCTCACCCTGTAGCGATGTTACCCTGCATCGATGTCTCCATGCAGTGAGGTCTCCATCCTGCGGTGTCTCCCTGTGTCAAGGTCCCTGAGCTATGTCACCTTGTAGACCTGTCATGTCTATACTATGCCTCTGTGCTTTGCAAATTTGGGAAAGCCATTGTCATGCATGGTGTTGCATAAAGCTGGAACTTATAAATAAACATCCGACTGGCTTGATCCCAAACTAAGGAGCATATGGGTGAGCCCTATAAAACCCCTAGAGCTCTCCCTGACTGCTATGCCCATGCAAAGGTCTTTATGGTAGACGATTGCATGTCCATGTACCTCATACTATGTGACACCTGAAAACCCTATAATGGTGAGTGGACACGACCACCGGCTCCCTGCACTTAATACGGACAGAGTCAGGGTCACCTAGAATCAAGCCAGCAAGGAAACACAAATAAAGGAAACAGACTTATCTCAGGAAGCAGCCTCCAGCAGTGAACACAATCGAGGAAGAAGTATAAACCGCAAAGTGAGGCAGTATGGGAGGGAATATAAAGGGAGACAATTAGTGTAAATAGGTGACAGTTGGGAGAAGGAAAGGAGATGACAAAGTGAAACCAAAACAAAGAACTTCATGCAGGTAGAGAAGAACAGACCTTCCCACAGAAGTGGCGGTGACAGTACCCCTCCCTATATGGGTGGACTCCGGACACTCAGAGCCCACCTTCTCAGGGTGAGACCTATGGAAAGCCCTGATAAGACAAGTGGCCTTAATGTCCGCCACTGGGACCCACATCCTCTCCTCAGGCCAATAACCCTCCCAATGAACGAGGTACTGGAGAGAACCGCGGATAATGCAAGAATCCACAATCCTAGAGACCTGGAATTCAAGATTACCATAACAACAATCGGAGGAGGAGGCAAAGAGCAGGGTACAGTGGGTTGGACATAAGGTTTTAATAGGGACCTGTGAAAAACATTATGGATCTTCCAAGTCTGAGGAAGATCAAGACGGAAGGCAACGGGATTGATGACGGACAAGATCTTGTAAGGCCCAATAAACTTAGGACCCAACTTCCAGGAGGGAACCTTCAGTTTGATATTCTTTGTAGACAACCACACCAGATCACCCACATTCAGGTCCTGACCAGGCACACGTCTCTTATCCACCACACGCTTATATCTCTCACTCATCCTCTTCAGATTACCCTGACTCTTTTGCCAAATAAATAACAAAGACGAGTACAATCTCTCCTCATCAGGTAAACCAGAAGACCCCTCTCCAGAGAATTTCCCAAGCTGTGGATGAAACCCATATGCACCAAAAAATTGTGACTTATCAGAGGACTCCTGGCGACGGTTATTTAAAGCAAACTCAGCAAGGGACAAAAAAGAACACCAATCCTCCTGATTCTCTGCCACAAAACAGAGCAGATATGTCTCCAGATTCTGATTGACGTGTTCGTTCTGACCATTTGACTGCGGGTGAAAAGCAGAAGAGAACGACAACCGGACCCCAAGCGAGAACAGAAGGCCTTCCAGAATCTGGAAACAAATTGCGTGCCCCTATCAGAGACGATGTCTGAAGGAATGCCATGCAATTTAACAATGTGATCAACAAACACTTGCGCCAGTGTCTTAGCATTGGGTAACCCAGAAAAGGGAATGAAATGCGCCATTTTGCTAAAACGGTCCACTACTACCAGAATCACAGTCTTCCCCGAGGAGCGAGGCAGGTCCATAATGAAGTCCATGGACAGATGCGTCCAAGGACGGGAAGGAATGGGTAACGGGAGGAGAGAACCCGATGGCCGTAAATGAGGGACCTTGGCACGAGCGCAGGTCTCGCAGGCTGCCACAAAACCCTCAACCATCTTACGAAGAGCTGGCCACCAGAATCTCTGAGCAATGAGACCCACTGTGGCTCTGCTCCCCGGGTGCCCAGCAAGGACAGTATCGTGGTGCTCCTTAAAAACCTTGTGTCGTAAAGCGAGAGGCACAAACAACCTTCCAGGGGGACAAAGATCAGGAGCCTCTGCCTGGGCTGCCTGAACCTCTGCCTCCAAATCAGGATAAAGAGCAGAGACGACCACCCCTTCAGCCAAAATGGGACCCGGGTCTTCAAAGTTCCCCCCTCCCAGAAAACAACGTGACAGGGCATCCGCCTTCACATTTTTAACCCCAGGGCGGAACGTAACAACAAAATTAAACCTAGAAAAGAACAAAGATCATCTGGCCTGTCTCGGGTTCAGAACCTCTGCCGATTCTAAGTAGGCCAGATTCTTATGGTCGGTAAACAAGGGAATAGGGTGTCTGGCTCCCTCTAACCAATGGCGCCATTCCTCAAAAGCTAATTTGATGGCCAACAACTCCCTATCTCCCACATCGTAATTTCTCTCTGCAGAGGAGAGTTCCCTTGAGAAAAAGGGACACGGTAGCCATTTGGCAGGAGAGGGACCCTGAGATATGACCACACCCACACCCACCTCAGAAGCGTCTACCTCAACAATAAAAGGTAGAGAGACATCAGGTTGTACTAAAATGGGAATGGAAGCAAAACTCTCTTTGATATTAGAAAAGGCTTTAAGCGCATCTACCGACCACGAAGAAAAATCTACCCCCTTTTAGTCATATCAGTGAGTGGCTTAAAGGAATTCTGTCACCTCCCCTAACCCAAAAAACGATTTTAAAGCAGCCATGAAGCACAGCTTACCTTGATTAGGCTGTGCTCTTTTATCTTGTAATCCGTCCAGCAGTTTCTGCAAAAAACGACTTTTATTGATATGCAAATGAGTCCTGAATGTGCCCAGAGGGGCGTTTTGTTCCTCTTAGAGAGCCCAGTACCGCCCCTCTTACAGTGCCCAGCCCGCCTTCCTTGCACTGTCTAACCGCCCCCAGCCTGCCACAGCCTCTCCTCCCTCTCCTCCACCTCTCTCACGCCGAACAAACTCTCGCACAGGCGCAGCAGGAGATCAGCAGGAGACTGAGGGCAGGAGCTTCATCCTCGTCACTGGGCATGCGCCGAGCCCAGTGACGTCCGATGCTCGCTCTTCCCTGTGGCATTTGGGGGCAGGGGAGTGGGAGGACTATGATCATGATTGTGTGTTGGCCAGGGCCTGGGAACCGTATCGAAGTGCTGAAGAGGAGACATCCGAGAAGAAGGGTGATGGTCACAGAGGCAACATGTGGCCAAAACCTTCAAAAGAACTAGTAGGGACAGATCTGCTTCTATTGTTGTCAGAACCTGGTGAAGCCACTGATACTGTGGGCGCAGGCTCAAAATGTCCTAGACCTAGACTAAGCTGTTGTGTATTTCCAATATAGCAATTTTTTTGCACATGTGTATGATCTGCAGGATTTATATGAACCGTGGGTAGAGTTGAGCGAACACCTGGATGTTCGGGTTCGAGAAGTTCGGCCGAACTTCCCGAAAATGTTCGGGTTCGGGATCCGAACCCGATCCGAACTTCGTCCCGAACCCGAACCCCATTGAAGTCAATGGGGACCCGAACTTTTCGGCACTAAAAAGGCTGTAAAACAGCCCAGGAAAGGGCTAGAGGGCTGCAAAAGGCAGCAACATGTAGGTAAATCCCCTGCAAACAAATGTGGATAGGGAAATGAATTAAAATAAAAATTAAATAAATAAAAATTAACCAAAATCAATTGGAGAGAGGTCCCATAGCAGAGAATCTGGCTTCCCGTCACCCACCACTGGAACAGTCCATTCTCAGATATTTAGGCCCCGGAACCCAGGCAGAGGAGAGAGGTCCCGTAACAGAGAATCTGGCTTCATGTCAGCAGAGAATTAGTCTGCATGTCATAGCAGAGAATCAGGCTTCACGTCACCCAACATTGGAACAGTCCATTGGCATATATTTAGGCCCAGAACCCAGGCAGAGGAGAGAGGTCCCGTAACAGAGAATCTGGCTTCATGTCAGCAGAGAATTAGTCTGCATGTCATAGCAGAGAATCAGGCTTCACGTCACCCAACATTGGAACAGTCCATTGGCATATATTTAGGCCCAGCACCCAGGCAGAGGAGAGAGGTCCCGTAACAGAGAATCTGGCTTCATGTCAGCAGAGAATTAGTCTGCATGTCATAGCAGAGAATCAGGCTTCACGTCACCCAACATTGGAACAGTCCATTGGCATATATTTAGGCCCAGAACCCAGGCAGAGGAGAGAGGTCCCGTAACAGACAATCTGGCTTCATGTCAGCAGAGAATCAGTCTTCATGTCATAGCAGAGAATCAGGCTTCATGTCACCCACCACTGTAAGAGTCCATTTTCATAAATTTAGGCCCAGCACCCAGGCAGAGGAGAGAGGTCCCGTAACAGAGGATCTGGCTTCATGTCAGCAGAGAATTAGTCTGCATGTCATAGCAGAGAATGAGGCTTCACGTCAGCCACCACTGCAACAGTCCATTGGCATATATTTAGGCCCAGCACACAGGCAGAGGAGAGAGGTCCCGTAACAGACAATCTGGCTTCATGTCAGCAGAGAATCAGTCTGCATGTCATAGCAGAGAATCAGGCTTCACGTCACCCACCACTGCAACAGTCCATTGTCATAAATTTAGGCCCAGCACCCAGGCAGAGGAGAGAGGTCCCGTAACAGACAATCTGGCTTCATGTCAGCAGAGAATTAGTCTGCATGTCATAGCAGAGAATGAGGCTTCACGTCACCCACCACTGCAACAGTCCATTGGCATATATTTAGGCCCAGCACCCAGGCAGAGGAGAGAGGTCCCGTAACAGACAATCTGGCTTCATGTCAGCAGAGAATCAGTCTGCATGTCATAGCAGAGAATGAGGCTTCACGTCAGCCACCACTGCAACAGTCCATTGGCATATATTTAGGCCCAGCACACAGGCAGAGGAGAGAGGTCCCGTAACAGACAATCTGGCTTCATGTCAGCAGAGAATTAGTCTGCATGTCATAGCAGAGGATGAGGCTTCACGTCAGCCACCACTGCAACAGTCCATTGGCATATATTTAGGCCCAGCACACAGGCAGAGGATAGAGGTCCCGTAACAGACAATCTGGCTTCATGTCAGCAGAGAATTAGTCTGCATGTCATAGCAGAGGATGAGGCTTCACGTCAGCCACCACTGCAACAGTCCATTGGCATATATTTAGGCCCAGCACACAGGCAGAGGAGAGAGGTCCCGTAACAGACAATCTGGCTTCATGTCAGTAGAGAATCAGTCTGCATGTCATAGCAGAGAATCAGGCTTCACGTCACCCACCACTGCAACAGTCCATTGTCATAAATTTAGGCCCAGCACCCAGGCAGAGGAGAGAGGTCCCGTAACAGACAATCTGGCTTCATGTCAGCAGAGAATTAGTCTGCATGTCATAGCAGAGAATGAGGCTTCACGTCACCCACCACTGTAAGAGTCCATTTTCATAAGTTTAGGCCCAGCACCCAGGCAGAGGAGAGAGGTCCCGTAACAGAGGATCTGGCTTCATGTCAGCAGAGAATCAGTCTTCATGTCATAGCAGAGAATCAGGCTTCACGTCAGCCACCACTGTAAGAGTCCATTTTCATAAGTTTAGGCCCAGCACCCAGGCAGAGGAGAGAGGTCCCGTAACAGACAATCTGGCTTCATGTCAGCAGAGAATCAGTCTGCATGTCATAGCAGAGAATGAGGCTTCACGTCAGCCACCACTGCAACAGTACATTGGCATATATTTAGGCCCAGCACACAGGCAGAGGAGAGAGGTCCCGTAACAGACAATCTGGCTTCATGTCAGCAGAGAATTAGTCTGCATGTCATAGCAGAGAATGAGGCTTCACGTCAGCCACCACTGCAACAGTCCATTGGCATATATTTAGGCCCAGCACACAGGCAGAGGAGAGAGGTCCCGTAACAGACAATCTGGCTTCATGTCAGTAGAGAATCAGTCTGCATGTCATAGCAGAGAATCAGGCTTCACGTCACCCACCACTGCAACAGTCCATTGTCATAAATTTAGGCCCAGCACCCAGGCAGAGGAGAGAGGTCCCGTAACAGACAATCTGGCTTCATGTCAGCAGAGAATTAGTCTGCATGTCATAGCAGAGAATGAGGCTTCACGTCACCCACCACTGTAAGAGTCCATTTTCATAAGTTTAGGCCCAGAACCCAGGCAGAGGAGAGAGGTCCCGTAACAGAGGATCTGACTTCATGTCAGCAGAGAATTAGTCTGCATGTCATAGCAGAGAATGAGGCTTCACGTCAGCCACCACTGCAACAGTCCATTGGCATATATTTAGGCCCAGCACCCAGGCAGAGGAGAGAGGTCCCGTAACAGACAATCTGGCTTCATGTCAGCAGAGAATCAGTCTTCATGTCATAGCAGAGAATCAGGCTTCACGTCACCCACCACTGTAAGAGTCCATTTTCATAAATTTAGGCCCAGCACCCAGGCAGAGGAGAGAGGTCCCGTAACAGAGGATCTGGCTTCATGTCAGCAGAGAATCATTCTGCATGTCATAGCAGAGAATCAGGCTTCACGTCACCCAACATTGGAACAGTCCATTGGCATATATTTAGGCCCCGGCACACAGACAGAGGAGAGGTTCATTCAACTTTGGGTAGCCTCGCAATATAATGGTAAAATGAAAATAAAAATAGGATTGAATGAGGAAGTGCCCTGGAGTCCAATAATATATGGTTAAGGGGAGGTAGTTAATGTCTAATCTGGACAAGGGACGGACAGATCCTGTGGGATCCATGCCTGGTTCATTTTTATGGACGTCAGCTTGTCCACATTGGCTGTAGACAGGCGGCTGCGTTTGTCTGTAATGACGCCCCCTGCCGTGCTGAATACACGTTCAGACAAAACGCTGGCCGCCGGGCAGGCCAGCACCTCCAAGGCATAAAAGGTTAGCTCTGGCCACGTGGACAATTTAGAGACCCAGAAGTTGAATGGGGCCGAACCATCAGTCAGTACGTGGAGGGGTGTGCACATGTACTGTTCCACCATGTTAGTGAAATATTGCCTCCTGCTAACACGTTGCGTATCAGGTGGTGGTGCAGTTAGCTGTGGCGTGTTGACAAAAGTTTTCCACATCTCTGCCATGCTAACCCTGCCCTCAAAGGAGCTGGCATTGACACAGCTGCCTTGGCGACCTCTTGCTCCTCCTCTGCCTTGGCCTTGGGCTTCCACTTGTTCCCCTGTGACATTTGGGAATGCTCTCAGTAGCGCGTCTACCAACGTGCGCTTGTACTCGCGCATCTTCCTATCACGCTCCAGTGCAGGAAGTAAGGTGGGCACATTGTCTTTGTAGCGTGGATCCAGCAGGGTGGCAACCCAGTAGTCCGCACAGGTTAAAATGTGGGCAACTCTGCTGTCGTTGCGCAGGCACTGCAGCATGTAGTCCCTCATGTGTGCCAGGCTGCCCAGGGGTAAGGACAAGCTGTCCTCTGTGGGAGGCGTATCGTCATCGTCCTGCCTTTCCCCCCAGCCACGCACCAGTGATGGACCCGAGCTGCGTTGGGTGCCACCCCGCTGTGACCATGCTTCATCCTCATCCTCCTCCACCTCCTCCTCATCCTCATCCTCCTCGTCCTCCAGTAGTGGGCCCTGGCTGGCCACATTTGTACCTGGCCTCTGCTGTTGCCAAAAACCTCCCTCTGAGTCACTTCGAAGAGACTGGCCTGAAAGTGCTAAAAATGACCCCTCTTCCTCCTCCTCCTCCTCCTCCTGGGCCACCTCCTCTTCCATCATCGCCCTAAGTGTTTTCTCAAGGAGACATAGAAGTGGTATTGTAACGCTGATAACGGCGTCATCGCCACTGGCCATGTTGGTGGAGTACTCGAAACAGCGCAACAGGGCACACAGGTCTCGCATGGAGGCCCAGTCATTTGTGGTGAAGTGGTGCTGTTCTGTAGTGCGACTGACCCGTGCGTGCTGCAGCTGAAACTCCACTATGGCCTGCTGCTGCTCGCACAGTCTGTCCAGCATGTGCAAGGTGGAGTTCCACCTGGTGGGCACGTCGCATATGAGGCGGTGAGCGGGAAGACCGAAGTTACGCTGTAGCGCAGACAGGCGAGCAGCAGCAGGATGTGAACGCCGGAAGCGCGAACAGACGGCCCGCACTTTATGCAGCAGCTCTGACATGTCGGGGTAGTTGTGTATGAACTTCTGCACCACCAAATTCAGCACATGCGCCAAGCAAGGGATGTGCGTCAAATTGGCTAGTCCCAGAGCTGCAACGAGATTTCGCCCATTATCACACACCACCAGGCCGGGCTTGAGGCTCACCGGCAGCAACCACTCGTCGGTCTGTTGTTCTATACCCCGCCACAACTCCTGTGCGGTGTGGGGCCTGTCCCCCAAACATATGAGTTTCAGAATGGCCTGCTGACGTTTACCCCGGACTGTGCTGAAGTTGGTGGTGAAGGTGTGTGGCTGACTGGATGAGCAGGTGGAAGAAGAGGAGGAGGAAGCCGAGAAGGAGGAGGTGGCAACAGGAGGCAAAGAATGTTGCCCTGCGATCCTTGGCGGCGGAAGGACGTGCGCCAAACAGCTCTCCGCCTGGGGCCCAGCTGCCACTACATTTACCCAGTGTGCAGTTAGGGAGATATAGCGTCCCTGGCCGTGCTTACTGGTCCACGTATCTGTGGTTAGGTGGACCTTGCTACAGATGGCGTTGCGCAGTGCACACTTGATTTTATCGGATACTTGGTTGTGCAGGGAAGGCACGGCTCTCTTGGAGAAGTAGTGGCGGCTGGGAACAACATACTGTGGGACAGCAAGCGACATGAGCTGTTTGAAGCTGTCTGTGTCCACCAGCCTAAATGACAGCATTTCATAGGCCAGTAGTTTAGAAATGCTGGCATTCAGGGCCAGGGATCGAGGGTGGCTAGGTGGGAATTTACGCTTTCTCTCAAATGTTTGTGAGATGGAGAGCTGAACGCTGCCGTGTGACATGGTTGAGACGCTTGGTGACGGAGGTGGTGGTGGTGGTGTTGGTGGTACATCCCCTGTTTGCTGGGCGGCAGGTGCCAACGTTCCTCCAGAGGTGGAGGAAGAGGCCGAGGCGGCAGCAGCAGAAGAGGCCGAGGCGGCAGCAGCAGAAGAGGTAGCAGGGGGAGCCTGAGTGACTTCCTTGGTTTTAAGGTGTTTACTCCACTGCAGTTCATGCTTTGCATGCAGGTGCCTGGTCATGCAGGTTGTGCTCAGGTTCAGAACGTTAATGCCTCGCTTCAGGCTCTGATGGCACAGCGTGCAAACCACTCGGGTCTTGTCGTCAGCACATTGTTTGAAGAAGTGCCATGCCAGGGAACTCCTTGAAGCTGCCTTTGGGGTGCTCGGTCCCAGATGGCGGCGGTCAGTAGCAGGCGGAGTCTCTTGGCGGCGGGTGTTCTGCTTTTGCCCACAGCTCCCTCTTTTGCTGCGCTGTTGGCTCGGTCTCACCACTGCCTCTTCCTCCGAACTGTGAAAGTCAGTGGCACAACCTTCATTCCATGTGGGGTCTAGGACCTCATCGTCCCCTGCATCGTCTTCCACCCAGTCTTGATCCCTGACCTCCTGTTCAGTCTGCACACTGCAGAAAGACGCAGCAGTTGGCACCTGTGTTTCGTCATCATCAGAGACATGCTGAGGTGGTATTCCCATGTCCTCATCATCAGGAAACATAAGTGGTTGTGCGTCAGTGCATTCTATGTCTTTCACCGCTGGGGAAGGGCTAGGTGGATGCCCTTGGGAAACCCTGCCAGCGGAGTCTTCAAACAGCATAAGAGACTGCTGCATAACTTGAGGCTGAGACAGTTTCCCTGGTATGCATGGGGGTGATGTGACAGACTGATGGGGTTGGTTTTCAGGTGCCATCTGTGCGCTTTCTGCAGAAGACTGGGTGGGAGATAATGTGAACGTGCTGGATCCACTGTCGGCCACCCAATTGACTAATGCCTGTACCTGCTCAGGCCTTACCATCCTTAGAACGGCATTGGGCCCCACCAGATATCGCTGTAAATTCTGGCGGCTACTGGGACCTGAGGTAGTTGGTACACTAGGACGTGTGGATGTGGCAGAACGGCCACGTCCTCTCCCAGCACCAGAGGGTCCACTAACATCACCACGACCATGTCCACGTCCGCGTCCCTTACTAGATGTTTTCCTCATTGTTATGGTTCACCACAACAACAAAAATATTATTTGGCCCAATGTATTGTATTCAAATTCAGCGGGATATAAATTTGAGGCCTAGTATTTAGGCGCTGGGTGACCGGTATGGATTTACTAACAGAATTGGACTTGGAAATGCACAGTAGCGTGTGTGTGAAGTTATTCTGAATGACCCTATGTGCACCTTGAATATTATATACCCTTTTAGGGATAGATTTCAAATAGCTCTGATATAGCAGAAACCACTAAATTATGAAATTGCTAAATTGGGAATTGTATTTCAACCCAGAACAAAAAATGTGCTTTGACGGACACTAAATAACTTTCCCAGCCACAACAGGACAGCGGTAATGAGAGATAAAGGCCCCATGCACACGGCCGTGTTTCACAGCCGTGTGCGGGCCGTGGAACCGCGGCCTGGATCCCTCCTGAGAGCAGGAGCGCACGGCGTCACTGGTTGCTATGACGCCGTGCGCTCCCTGCTGCCGCCGCAATACAGTGATACACTGGTATGGTCTATACCAGTGTATTACTGTACTGTGCCGGCAGCAGGGAGCGCACGGCGTCATAGCAACCAGTGACGCCGTGCGCTCCTGCTCTCAGGAGGGATCCAGGCCGCGGTTCCACGGCCCGCACACGGCTGTGAAACACGGCCGTGGGCATGGGGCCTTAGCGGGATATAAATTTGAGGCCTAGTATTTAGGCGCTGGGTGACCGGTATGGATTTAGTGACAGAATTAGACTTGGAAATGCACAGTAGCGTGTGTGTGAAGTTATTCTGAATGACCCTATGTGCACCTTGAATATTATATACCCTTTTAGGGATAGATTTCAAATAGCTCTGATATAGCAGAAACCACTAAATTATGAAATTGCTAAATTGGGAATTGTATTTCAACCCAGAACAAAAAATGTGCTTTGACGGACACTAAATAACTTTCCCAGCCACAACAGGACAGCGGTAACGAGAGATTTAGCGGGATATAAATTTGAGGCCTAGTATTTGGGCACTGGGTGACCGGTATGGATTTACTAACAGAATTGGACTTGGAAATGCACAGTAGCGTGTGTGTGAAGTTATTCTGAATGACCCTATGTGCACCTTGAATATTATATACCCTTTTAGGGATAGATTTCAAATAGCTCTGATATAGCAGAAACCACTAAATTATGAAATTGCTAAATTGGGAATTGTATTTTAACCCAGAACAAAAAATGTGCTTTGACGGACACTAAATAACTTTCCCAGCCACAACAGGACAGCGGTAACGAGAGATTTAGCGGGATATAAATTTGAGGCCTAGTATTTAGGGGCTGGGTGACCGGTATGGATTTAGTGACAGAATTAGACTTGGAAATGCACAGTAGCGTGTGTGTGAAGTTATTCTGAATGACCCTATGTGCACCTTGAATATTATATACCCTTTTAGGGATAGATTTCAAATAGCTCTGATATAGCAGAAACCACTAAATTATGAAATTGCTAAATTGGGAATTGTATTTCAACCCTGAACAAAAAATGTGCTTTGACGGACACTAAATAACTTGCCCAGCCACAACAGTACAGCGGTAACGACAGATTTAGTGGGATATAAATTTGAGGCCTAGTATTTAGGCGCTGGGTGACCGGTATGGATTTAGTGACAGAATTAGACTGGGATATGGCCAAAAAATAACCACACTATTGCTGGTTAAATGCACTTGGTGACGGGCGCAGCTTGCCCCTGATGTAGTATATGGCCAAAAAATGAACAGACTATTGGTGGTTAAATGCACTTGGTGTCACAGCTTGACCAACCACACTACTGAGGGTTAAATGCACTTGGTGACGGGTGCAGCTTGCCCCTGATGTAGTATATGGCCAAAAAATGAACAGACTATTGCTGGTTAAATGCACTTGGTGTGATAGCTTGACCAACCACACTACTGAGGGTTAAATGCACTTGGTGACGGGCGCAGCTTGCCCCTGATGTAGTATATGGCCAAAAAATGAACAGACTATTGCTGGTTAAATGCACTTGGTGACGGGCGCAGCTTGCCCCTGATTTAGTATATGGACAAAAAATGAACAGACTATTGCTGGTTAAATGCACTTGGTGTGATAGCTTGACCAACCACACTACTGAGGGTTAAATGCACTTGGTGACGGGCGCAGCTTGCCCCTGATGTAGTATATGGCCAAAAAATGAACAGACTATTGCTGGTTAAATGCACTTGGTGACGGGCGCAGCTTGCCCCTGATTTAGTATATGGCCAAAAAATTAACAGACTATTGCTGGTTAAATGCACTTGGTGTGATTGCTTGACCAACCACACTACTGAGCGTTAAATGCACTTGGTGACGGGCGCAGCTTGCCCCTGATTTAGTATATGGCCAAAAAATGAACAGACTATTGCTGGTTAAATGCACTTGGTGTGACAGATTCACCCTGATGTAGGCTTTAGCCAAAAAACAACCACACCATTGAGGGTTAAATGCACTTGGTGACAGGCGCAGCTTGCCCCTGATGTAGTATATGGCCAAAAAATGAACAGACTATTGCTGGTTAAATGCACTTGGTGTGACAGCTTGACCAACCACACTACTGAGGGTTAAATGCACTTGGTGACGGGCGCAGCTTGCCCCTGATGTAGTATATGGCCAAAAAATGAACAGACTATTGCTGGTTAAATGCACTTGGTGTCACAGCTTGACCAACCACACTACTGAGGGTTAAATGCACTTGGTGACGGGCGCAGCTTGCCCCTGATGTAGTATATGGCCAAAAAATGAACAGACTATTGCTGGTTAAATGCACTTGGTGACAGGCGCAGCTTGCCCCTGATTTAGTATATGGCCAAAAAATGAACAGACTATTGCTGGTTAAATGCACTTGGTGTGATAGCTTGACCAACCACACTACTGAGGGTTAAATGCACTTGGTGACGGGCGCAGCTTGCCCCTGATGTAGTATATGGCCAAAAAATGAACAGACTATTGCTGGTTAAATGCACTTGGTGACGGGCGCAGCTTGCCCCTGATTTAGTATATGGCCAAAAAATGAACAGACTATTGCTGGTTAAATGCACTTGGTGTGATAGCTTGACCAACCACACTACTGAGGGTTAAATGCACTTGGTGACGGGCGCAGCTTGCCCCTGATGTAGTATATGGCCAAAAAATGAACAGACTATTGCTGGTTAAATGCACTTGGTGTCACAGCTTGACCAACCACACTACTGAGGGTTAAATGCACTTGGTGACGGGCGCAGCTTGCCCCTGATGTAGTATATGGCCAAAAAATGAACAGACTATTGCTGGTTAAATGCACTTGGTGACGGGCGCAGCTTGCCCCTGATTTAGTATATGGCCAAAAAATGAACAGACTATTGCTGGTTAAATGCACTTGGTGTGATAGCTTGACCAACCACACTACTGAGGGTTAAATGCACTTGGTGACGGGCGCAGCTTGCCCCTGATGTAGTATATGGCCAAAAAATAAACAGACTATTGCTGTTTAAATGCACTTGGTGTGACAGCTTCACCCTGATGTAGGCTTTAGCCAAAAAACAACCACACCATTGAGGGTTAAATGCACTTGGTCGCAGCTTGTGCTGGCGCACCACAAGACACTAAATGGCCGCCGATCACCCCAGAAAAATGTGACTGACAAACGGTCTGGGCAGCCTAAAAACAGTGAGCAATTGAGTATCAGCAGCTCAATTATCCACAGCTGCAGATCGATCAATAATCAAGTACTTTGGAGGAGTTAATCACTGCCTAATCTCGCCCTACTGTCGCAGCCGCAACCTCTCCCTACGCTAATCAGAGCAGAGTGATGGGCGGCGCTATGTGACTCCAGCTTAAATAGAGGCTGGGTCACATGGTGCTCTGGCCAATCACAGCCATGCCAATAGTAGGCATGGCTGTGATGGCCTCTTGGGGCAAGTAGTATGACGCTTGTTGATTGGCTGCTTTGCAGCCTTTCAAAAAGCGCCAAGAAAGCGTCACAAAAGCGCCAAGAAAACGACGAACACCGAACCCGAACCCGGACTTTTACGAAAATGTCCGGGTTCGGGTCCGTGTCACGGACACCCCAAAATTCGGTACGAACCCGAACTATACAGTTCGAGTTCGCTCATCCCTAACCGTGGGCATTCAAACATAAACATCGGTACCAGGGCTATATTGCAATGCATGAAACAGCATCACTGGAACCAGTGGAAAAATAGATCTGGCCAGCATTCCAAATCGGAACAAATGTGACCCCTTTTCTACCTTGACCTACTTTTCCTCAGTTCCATTGTGAGGCATCCATAACAGATTGTGTGGCCATGGGAAAAGTACTTGCGACCAGCAATTACCGTGTGCGCATGTTGAATTCCCACCTAGCTGGTGGTGCATTTGCTGATTCACCACTTAGTTATGGTAATTTGGGTGCAATTCTGTGCATTCATTCTTTAAAATGTAATTCTTCGCCCTGCCATCTGTCTGACTTTTTGCTAGGCAGGTGTCTGTAAAAATTGTCTTAATATCCACAAAAAGTTATTCTTCTGTATGCCATAAGCTGGACATTTTGCAAGATGTCTGTAAAAATTGTCTCATCATTATGGAAATGTGGCACAGTTCCGCGGCTTCATCAAAATTTTATTCTGCTTTATAAGTTTCATAATTCTGGACTGCTCTCCATGTTTTTCCATTGTCTCATTTTCTAAATGATTGTTGCCTGTCCCTGGCACATACCTCGTTCACTGACTCTATGAACTTCTGGGCAGGCAGATGGGAACAGTGGCCGACACTGTCTTTTACAGCCTCCAGGTTTTCAGTGTGGCGGGTGGCGTTGTCACACCGAGACAAAGTTGTCCTCCATCAATGTACAAAGCATCACATTTGTCAAAATGAATAAGTCATGGATCTGTGAGGATTTTAACCCCTTAAGTATCAGGCCCATTTTTGGTTTTACATTTTAATTTTTTTCCTCCCCACATTCCAATAGCCATAACTTTTTAAATTTTCCATTTATATAGCCATATGAGAGCTTATTTTTTATGGGATAAGTTGTATTTTTTAAAGGCCCCATTTATTTTACCATGTCTACTATTTAAGGTCTTTGTAGGGTTAAATTGAAATTCCACCAAGGTCTTTGAGGTTTTGACATAAAGCAGTGGCCGGACTGAGGGGGGGCGGAGCCCCCTTTAGGGGAGGCCCCCATGACGGGGGGTTTGGTTTAGTGAGCTGGGGGGGGGGAGTGGTCGGGCTAGAGGAGAGGGGGGGGGGCTTTGGCAGGGAGAATAGGCCAGGATAGGTTGGGGGGTGGAGGGGGTGGAGTTAAGGGGTTAAATAGGCAGGGAAGAGGAAGGCTGGGGGCCATTTTAGGTAGAGAAAGAAGCTGGTGCGTCACCTGAGATGGAGCGTCTGGAGGCCATGATCGGCGAGTTGCGGGCAGCGGCGGAGGTGAGAGGCCCAGCATGGGTGCAGGAGCAGATCCAGCTGCTGCTGGGGGGGCCGAGTGAGGTGCCTGTCTTGCCTCACTCGCCGGTATCACGGCCGCGGCGGGCCAGGCCGCCGGCGCGCTTTTCGCCTTCCGCTTCCCCCCCTAGGGCTCAGCGCCGTATCAGGAGCCCCTCTCGGGACCCTCCACGCCGGGTGCCGCCGACGCCAGCTTCTACTAGGCCCCGGCGTAGGAGGAATCCTCATTGTAGGCGGAGCCTTGTGGGCGGCCGGGCCCGGCCGTCCTCTCCTGCAAGCGGCGACGGCGTGGGATCGGGACCAGGCACTGCGGGCGCCCCTGTAACCCTTGGCACGGGGGCGGCCCCTCGGCGTGGGAGAGCAGGCAATCAGCGCGGGGCGGCTGCGTGTGGATTCAGTGGCAGCAGCAGGCCTCAGGCGGCAGACAGGGCGGGAGGCTCCACCCCCAGGAGCAGCTCTGGTGCCATCGTTAACCCCGGCGTCCCTGGTGTGCTTGGAGCCAGGGGACGGGAGCCGACAGAGCCCAGGAGAAGTGCGGAGGTCCGGACCGTGGAGGGACCCTGTTGCAGCGCGCGTTCCTGCCCTGCCAGGAGGCAGGGTGAGGATGAAGATGCCAGCGGCGTGGATTATCCGGGTGAGGACGTCCCTGGTCCCGGCGGGTCCAGGGGACAGAGTGACGGCGACGGCGTGACGCAGAGGAGGAATCTTCAGGAATCAGGACCTGCGGCTGATGGGGACACAGCGCCCAGGCAGCCAGGTGAGATTGCATGGGGTCCACTTGCGCAGGTTGTGCAGGGTGTGGGGGCTGGGGTGGCGGGTGTCTCTCAGTTGGAATTGAGTAAGGGCTTGGGGCAATTGTTGGGGGGTCTGGCGGGGTTGGTGGCTAGTTGGGGGTTGAGTGGGGGGACACCGTTGCAGGCCTGGGGCGTGCAAGGGGGGGCGGCGGGCGCGGGCTCGTCGGGGGAGCCGCAGCGGGTGTTGCCGGCTGCGGGGGTGTCGGTGCAGACGCAGGCGGGAACGGATGGGGAAGAGGATGCTGTGCGGGTGGATGATAAAGCAAAGGGGGAGGTCTACGTTTGCTTTGAGGGTCCGTTGGGGGCGCATTTGAAGTCGGAGGTGAGGGAGAGGATTTGGAAGGGGGAATATGTTGAAATATTTTCCTTGCTTCCTTTGGAGCGCTTCAATCTGGATAGGGTGCGGCGGGAGGATGGTAAGCGGGAGGAGGAGGAGAAGCGGCGGTATCGGTTAATACCGAGGACGTTTGCTAATTGGTTGCAGGCGTTCGCGATATTGGCGAGTGTGGTTGGGGAGAGGACTCCGGAGGCTTGTTCGGGGCTGTTTTGTTATTTGGACGCAATCGGGGAGGCGTATCGGGTGTATGGGGGAGTGGCGTGGTTGCGGTATGACGAACAGTTCCGGCAGAGGAAGGCGGTTCGCCCTGAGATGCGGTGGGACCATAAGGACATTGCGTTGTGGCTGAAGGTTACGGCCCCGGTGCGGACGGGGCAGCCCTTTCGGGGGGACAGTAGTAGCGGGGGGTCGAGCAATACAACGGTTGCCTCCGCGAGGGGACTGTGTTTTGCCTTCAATGACGGTACCTGTAGGTTCGGGCCTAAATGTAAATTTAAGCACGAATGCTCGGGCTGTGGAGGGAGTCACGGGGCAGCGCGGTGTTTTAAGGGAGGCAAGCAGAGAGGGGGGGATGGTTTTGGAAAAGGGGGTGACGCCGGTGCGGCTGGAAAGGATGCAGCCGTACTTAGATAGGTATCCCAATAAGGAAGCGGCGGGTTTGTTGGTTTTGGGTTTTGCGGAAGGTTTTCGGATTCCGGGTGAGGCGGTGTTGCTCAAGAAGAATTTGCGGTCTGCTAGGGAGCATCCAGAGGTGGTGGGGGAGAAGTTGGGGAAGGAGGTGATGCTGGGGCGGATGGCGGGTCCGTTTTCGGAGCCACCGGTTTACAATTTGCGGGTGTCACCGCTGGGGGTTGTACCTAAGAAGGAGGCGAATAAGTTTCGCTTGATTCATCACCTGTCGTTCCCGAGGGGCTCCTCGGTCAATGATGGTATTGACCCGGCGGTTTGTTCTGTAGTTTATACGTCGTTTGACGCGGCGGTCGGTTGGGTGAGGCGTTTTGGGGCGGGATCGTTGATGGCTAAGACGGACATTGAGGCGGCGTTTCGGTTGTTGCCGGTTCATCCGGATTGTCAGCATTTGTTGGGTTGTTTTTGGGATGGGGGGTTCTTTGTGGTTCGGTGTTTGCCCATGGGGTGTTCATTGTCGTGCGCGTACTTTGAGACTTTCAGCTTGTTTTTGGAGTGGGCGGTGGTGGACTCGTCGGGTTGTGAATCGCTGATTCATTACCTGGATGATTTTTTGTGTATAGGCCCCCCGGGGTCGCCGGTTTGCGCGTTATTGTTGGCGACGTTGACTTCGGTTTTTGAGAAGTTTGGGGTCCCGCTGGCGGAGGGTAAGATGGTGGGACCGGTGTCGGAATTGAGTTTCCTTGGCATAGTGATTGACTCGGTGAGGATGGAATGTCGGTTGCCGGGCGATAAGCTGGAGGATCTGAAGGGTTTGGTGGCTAGGGCACTGCGGGTTAAGAAGTTGCAGTTGCGGGAGCTTCAGTCGCTATTGGGGAAACTTAATTTCGCTTGCCGGATTATGCCCATGGGGCGAGTGTTCTGTAGGCGCCTGGCACAGGCAACTGGGGGGGTTGTGGCCCCGCATCATTACGTTCGGTTGGGTAGGGAGCTGCGGGCGGACTTACGGGTTTGGAGTTCTTTTCTGGACCAGTACAACGGTCGCTCGCTGTTCATGGGGGACATGGTAGAGGCGTTTGATTTTGAGTTATTCACGGATGCGGCGGGGGGGGCAGGTTTTGGGGTTTTTTGTGGGGGCCAATGGTGTGCTGGAGTGTGGCTGGCTGTTTGGGTGGAACGAGGTTGGGTGAGGAATCTGGCTTTGTTGGAGTTGTTCCCTATTGTGCTGGCGGTGGTGTTGTGGGGAGCGCGGTTCCGGGATAAGAAGGTTCGTTTTCACTGCAACAATTTGGGGGTGGTTCAAGCGATAAATGGATTGTCGGCATCGTCGCCGCTGGTGGTGCGGCTGCTGCAGCGCTTGGTGTTAGAGTGCTTGTCGCTGAATGCTTGGGTTGTGGCGGTGCATGTGCCGGGGGTTGACAATTGTATTGCTGACGCCCTTTCTCGTTCGCAGTGGACTCGTTTTTGGCAGCTGGCTCCGGAGGCGGAGGCGATTGGCTTGGAGTGTCCGGGTTGCCTGTGGGAGCTGCTGGAGGAGCGTTGAGGGGGCTTATTCGGGCGTCAGTGGCTCCGGGTACGTGGGATGCGTATGTGCGTGCTTGGAGGGTGTGGGAGGACTGGTGTGCCGCGTTGGGGGGAGGGATGGAGGAGCCGGAGTTGGTTTTGTTAATGTTTTTGGGTCATGGTAGGGAGCAGGGTTGGTCGGTTAGCAAGATAAACGGTTACATGGCCGGGTTGGCTTTTGGTTTTAAGGCCCGGCGGATGGTGGATGTGACGAAGTCTTTTTTGGTGGTGCAGGCCTTAAAGGGTTGGAGGAGGATGGGTGCTGGGGTGGACGGGAGGAGGCCAGTTTCGTTTGGGGTGTTGCTTAAGTTGGGGGGACAGTTGCGGACGGTTTGTCGGTCTGAGGGGGAAGCGAGGTTGTTCCGATTGGCTTTCTCGCTGGCCTTTTTTGGGGCTATGCGGGTGGGGGAGTTGGTTTGCCCGTCGGTGAGTCGGGTTGGTGGACTATTGAGGAGGGATGTTGAACTGTTTGATGATAGGGTGGAGTTTATTATTCGGCGGTCAAAGACGGATACGTTGGGAAAGGGGAAGAAGGTGGTGCTTTTCCGGGTGGAGGATTGCGACATGTGCCCGGTTCAGTGTTTGCAGGATTATGGGTTGAAGGGGGGGGGGCGGGTCCCCGTTGTTGGTTCATATGGATGGGACCTTTTTGTCTCACTTTCAGTTTTCTGCTATTTTTTCGAGGTGTTTGAGCCGGGTGGGGGTGGATACGGCGGGGTACTCTAGCCACTCCTTTAGAATCGGGGCGGCGACGGAAGCGGCTAGATGGGGTGTGGGTGATGATGTGATTAAAAGGATTGGCCGTTGGGAGTCGGCAAGGTTTAAATCTTATGTGCGTTTGGATCGGTTGTAATGTGGGGGGGTTGGTTGTTGTTGGGTTTATGGTGTTCGTGCAATGCGGCGGTATTGTTCTTTTTGTTCTCTCGTTTCAGGTGCGACGCCCGCTTTGGTGTGGATTGTGGGGCATTCCTATGTCTTCTGGGGGGCCGTCCGGGCAGCGGTTCGGCCAGACGGTCAGCAGCTGGGATTTGACAGGGAGTCTGCGGTGGTAAGGTGGATTGGGAGGCGGGGTATGGTGTGGAAAGGGGTGTTGCCGGAGATTCATAGGTTTGTGAGGATGGATAGGGCGCCGGAGGTATTGGTGGTACACGCAGGGGGCAATGATTTGGCGGCGAAGCCTATCCGGGAGTTGATTAAGGAGATCAAGTGGGATTTCTTGAGGTTGTGGTCGTTATTTCCGGATATGGTGACCGTATGGTCGGATATTGTCCCGCGGCAGGTGTGGAGGGAGGCTAGGTCTCTGGATGCAGTGAATAGGGCGAGGATAAAGGTGAACAGGGCGGTGGGGCGTTTTATGGCTAGGAACGGGGCGGTGGTGGTCCGACATAGGGATTTGGAGGCGGGAACGGGGGCTTTTTGGAGATCGGACGGGGTGCATTTGAATGCAGTGGGATTGGATATGTGGAGTTTGGCGTTGCAGGAGGGCATTGAGGTGGCCCTGCGGTTGTGGCGGAACGCCCGGAGTTGAGGTGGTCAAGTCCGGTCGTTGGTGGCGGTGGGGGGGGGGTCCTTGGAGTTGGGCACGGTGGAATCTGAGGACAATTGGGGGGGCCCCACGGTGGGGGCTGGACTCCCAGGTGGACCGAGCGGTTGTGGTGAATCGAGGGGGGGTCATTCGATGGTGCCTTTGAGCTGGGCGGTACGGCTGGAGGCAAGAATGGCTCACCCTGATTTGACAGCTCGATGTTTTGAGGCTTCAAGGACCACCTCCCATTTCGGTTATACTGTATTATGTTATGTTATGGTTGTAAATGTTATTTAATAAAAGGCTGCTGTGGCCATTACATTTCCAATTGGTGGTCCGAGTTTTATTGGAAAAGGGGGCTCTGGGGGTGGAAATGTGTAATGGTGGTTAGAGGTGAGTAAGGGGGTATGAAAGTAAGAGTTGAGGCGAACGTGGATAACCAATACCCTCGTCATGGCATTCACTGTGCGCTAAAAATGTAATGATGTCCTTATTCTGTGGCTCATTATGACAATAGTAAACTTGTATATTATTTTTTTGCTTTACTACTAAAATCTAAATTTTCTTTGCATCGCCATTTTCTGACAGCCATAATTTTTTGGTACTTCTGTCCACAGTGCTGTATGAGGGTTTGCTTTTTGCGGGGCAAACTGTTGTTTTTATTGGTAGCATTTTTTGGTACTGTTATGACTTTTTTTATCACTGTTATTCAATTTTATTATTACATTTTTGGGTGTTAAAAGGTGAGTAAAAAATTTGAATTGTGTGTTTTAATTTTTTTTTCCGTTACGCGTTTACCTCACAGGACTTTTTAAAAATATTTTAATACCGTAGTTCAAACATTTTCATATTCGGTGATACCTGATATGTTTATTTTTATTGTTTACAGTATATATTTTTATATGTAAAATTGGGAAAGGGAGGTGTTTTAAACTTTTAATATTTTTTTAATTCTTTTTTTTACACTTATTTAATAATAACTGTTAACCTCCCCTAGGGGGCTAGAACCTGTGATCCTTTGATCCCTTATGCCATTCACCCTAATAGAGATTCTATTAAGATGAATGGGATTTTGACACGTTCCCTGCTGAGCTTTGCTCATGCACAGCTTAGCAGGGAGGTTACTAGGACAGCCCTGAGAAGCCTCAGCAGGCCCCAGGCTGTAATGGTAACTGATTGCATCCCCGCAATTTCACTGTAGGGGCTCCGATTGAAAGGCAGAGGGAGCTGCATCCCACTGCCTTACCTCACAGATGCCGCGATCAGTGTTGTTTGCAGAATCTGAGGGGTTAAATGACAGGATTTGGTATGATCACCATTCCCAATAATTGTTTCCAGGTACCCGTTGTATTATGCAGCTGACATCCATCGCGTATGGAGCAGGCTCACTACAGCAGCCCTGTCTATACAATACCTCAGCCATAGTGACGTACCAGTATGTCACAGTGGCAGAAGGGGTTAACAAACTTCCGGCTGAGGCCAGTGAATAGATCTGCCATTGCTACAGTTTATCACCAGCTGCATAGTGCCGCTGGCTGCCTGCCAATGATCAGTACTGTGTGGTGGCAATTACTGCTGCCACCACCGTAGCGGCTTTTCTTTCTAGTACCACTATCATTACACCTACACATCCACCACTACTACTATTACTATTCATAAACAGCCGCACATAGATCTACTGCCTTATCGGTTCCATGCTGTGCTGCTACTATTGCTGCCACTTGCCTCCATTATCCTATCATTTTCACATCCACACTGTACTGCTGCTGTTCCTAATTAAAAGGGAGGATTTTCATAGGCTTGTTCACAACAAGCCACTTTTTCTTCTGATAATTAACACTTGTCTGTGTGTGTAAATACAGAAGGCATTCTGCACTCATTATGGCATCATTTTTTTCCCCATAACATGGTATGTGTATAAACACCATCTGTCCCTAATAAAGGATCGTTTTTGGAAGGTTTCTAATATTAAAAAGCATAACAAATGCGACAGCACAGTGTCGTTAATCCCTTCAGTACAGAGTGTTAATGTAACAGACTCCATCTTGTCTTTAAACAAACCTTTCAAAACTTCTTAAGGACATTCCAATGCAGAGTGTGGGAAGGGGGTGGTGGGCTACAAGACTTGTTTAGGTTGCCAGGGACTAAGGCCAGGCAGCCCTTGTCCACAGATTCCACCAAAACCTCATCTGTCCTGACAAGAGGCATTGTTTCTTCTAATCTGATTGGATCACTGTCCTATACTATAAACATCTGATTGGCTTTGTGTTGGTGTCTTTATGTAGAAATAAACACTGAGGACTCTATTGAACACAAACTCTGTGTGTTTACTGTCCCCTGGCCTGTGAATTGCCTGATCCTCGACAACTTAATTTTCGGTAGAGGTAAATTTTTGCAAATCTGACATGTGTAATTTTATTTAGTAATAACTCTGGAATGCTTTTACTTATTCAAGCCCTTCTGAGATTGTTTTCGCTTGATACATTGTACTTCATGTTAGTGGTAAATTTGAGTCAATATGTTTTACCTTTATTTATAAAAATAAAATCCTAAATTTGCAATTTTTGAAATTTGAATTCCTCTCCCTTTAAGAAGGAGAGTGATACCTTATAAAATATGTCTAATTTATGTTGACATCACTTTGTAAATGTCTTTTTTTTTTTAAGAAACAGTTCAGTTATGAATAGAGATGAGCGAATTTTTCAAAAACTCGATTCGCAGGTTTGTCAAATTGTTTGGGAAAAAATTTGGTTCGATCCGAATAAATTCACGCAGAATTACGTTAAAAAACATATTTTTCCTTGCTGCAGAGAGCCTTTATAGTGTTGTAGAACACTGTGCCTTGCTGTAACACGCATAGGGAGTCTGCTTTCGTTGTGAAATAATACTGCAAATAACAGGCGTGCACACTTCACTTATTTGGGCAGTCACAGGAGCAAAACTGACCAAATAACTCATGTATGAACTCAGCCTTACAGGTCAATGTTAGCGCCAAGAAGCACTGTCGTCAGCTGATTCCACATAGATTTCTACAGAATCTGTTCTATTAAACATTT
Organism: Bufo gargarizans; assembly: GCF_014858855.1. Taxonomy (NCBI): domain Eukaryota; kingdom Metazoa; phylum Chordata; class Amphibia; order Anura; family Bufonidae; genus Bufo; species Bufo gargarizans. The sequence goes on along the minus strand of NC_058085.1, from coordinate 196,095,496 downwards.
ATACAAGTATAGCTCCCCGACAGAGTGGAGAGGGTGTCAGCAGTAATTTTGTGTTGACGTCACAGATTATTTTGCCCTTCCTCTGATCCGTCAGAACAATAACCCCCAAAAAACGGATCCTGTCTGTTGAGCATCCGCCTTCTCTCGGTCAGCATTTGGTCAGTAATCAATCAGTATTGCTAATGCCAAAAAAAAAATAAGGAATGGATCTAAAACAGAGATGACACATGAACGGAATATTTGCATGTCTTCTGTGTTTTGTACCCACTCCTGCTTTTGGCTACCAAATCTTACGCCAATTCTGATGGGACCATACAGGCCAGCTGCTACGAAAAGAGGATCTGTTGTGCATCTAATTTTTCCTTCCTTCTGACAGATCAGAAGATGGGATATATAAATGATGATGTCATCCAAGCTAAAAAGGCTGAATAGTAGCCCAGTCATGAAGTGTGGAGGGTGGGAACAGCATGAGAAGTCCACAGAGTGGCCCTATGACAGAGTCTGGAGGTGGAGGCACAATGAGGAAACCACAGAGTGGCCCAATGACAGAGTCTGGAGGTGGCAGCAGGATGGGGAGGCCACAGAGTGGCACAATGACAGAGTGTGGTAGTGTCGGCAGCATCAGGGGATGCATCAGTGGAGGTAGGTGGCAATACCAGTACCCGATGAAGATGGTGGGTGAAAGAAGGAGCACTTGGCATCAGATGTGTGGCATCAGGTGGATGGCAGCACCAGAATAGTAGCTGAGGCAGGTAGCCAGAAGAAACAGGTCTCTTTTGCCAAGTGCTGGTGTGGCACCATGGATAATCTAGTCTGATGCCTCAGGAATTGTTGGGTGGAAATCCTGGCTGATCCACGCCTGATTCATCTTGAAAAAGGTCAGTCTCTCCACATTTTGGGTGGACAAGCGAGTTCTTCTTGGGGTAACTATGGCCCCCGCCGCACTAACACCGGCTCTGATGCCACACTACTGGCCAGACAGGACAGCTTTTCCAGGGCAAACTCTGTAGTTGCGACTACAAATCCAGTTTCGCTGCCTAGTAGTCCAGCGGATGTTCAATGTGGGGTGGCAGGGTGCTGTCAAACTATGCCACCACCTGCTGGTTCAGGTCCTGCTGTATGTCTAGCTGCTGGTGAGTAGTTTCTTCACTATGCAGTTCAAGGAAGCTGCTCATCAGCCACTCTAGACTCAGGCTGCTGCTGATGGAGCTGGTACTGCTCCTGCGACTCCACCCCATCCCCAGCAGCCATGGCAGTGGAACATGAGCGGAGAGGGCTCCCCCGCTCAGACCAGCGAGAGGATGGACAATGGCGCAGATAGGCCAATGGACTACATAGGATGTCTCTATAGTAGTTCAGTTTGTCCTCCATCTCAGCGGGTGTAAAAAAGGCCCCCCATTTTGGACCGGTAGCGAGGATCCAACAAGGTGGAGAGCTAGAAGTCATCCCTCTGCCGAATGGTGATAATTCAGCTGTCACTACCCAAGCGAGTGAGCATGCATCGGGCCATTTGCGCAAGTGATTTCCTGCCTCCATCTCCACTGCATTCTGCCACGGTGTCCCTGGGACATCTGACTCATATTCCTCATCTCCCTCTTGCTCCTCCGGCTGCTCCTGCTCCTCCTCACCTGTCACCTGTGTAGAAAAAACTTCCATTCCATTTCGCTAGACATTGCTTGTGCTCCAATGTCCTCCTTCAGTTCAGCCCCCACAGGCTTATGTGGCAGTGAGATCTAGGTGCCACATCTCCAGTCCCCTGACCAGCCAGATTTAGCAGCATATGTTCCATGACATGAAGCAGTGGAATGACGTCATTCATCCCGTAGTCCTGGCGACTGACAAATAACGTGGCATCCTCAAAGGGCTTGAGCAAACGGCAGGTGTCACGCATGAGCAGACACTGGCTGACATTGAAGTTACACAGGGGAGTACTCCTGTCCGCTTAGATCATCGGGAAATCGTTGATGGCCTTTCTCTGTTCGTACAGTCGGTCCAACATATGGAGGGTGGAATTCCAAAGGGGGAAAACGTTACATATCAACGTATGTTGGGGGATGGCGTTCTACCACTGCAGCTCAAGGAGGGTGTGGTTCGCGGTGTACAAGTTGCTGAAATGCATGCAAAGTTTCCTGGACATTTTTATGATGTCTTGCAGATGGGTGGAAGACTTCAGGAAACGCTTGACAACCAGATTAAACACATGTGCCATGCAGGGCGCATGGCTCCGTCGTCCTTGACGCAGTGCCGACACAATGTTCTTCCCGTTGTTGGTCACCATGGTTCTGATTTTCAGTTGTCGCGGAAAAAGCCAGTATTTGATTTTTTTGATAAAAGACGTGGAGCAGTTCCTCCCCTATGTGACTCCGTTTGCCCAGGTAAACAAGGTGCAGAACAGTGTGACACCGCCGTGCCCTGCACATGTGGTATGCTGGAGGGCCACTGTGAATTGTCCCTGCAGTGGAGGCTTAGGACACGGCGGAGGATGAGGAGGCAGAGGCAGACATTGTCTCTGGACCAATGGCATTGCAATGTGGAGGAGGAAGAGGCGTCACCTGGCCAAGTTGCTGGTGTGGCTGTGCAGGAACCACATTCACCCAGTGGGTCATAAAGGACTGACCTGTCCCTGACCGTAGTTACAGCTCCACAACTCGGCGCTGCCGTGCACTTTGGCAGACACACCTTCTGTTCTACATGTGTGTGCAGGGCAGGTCAGTACGGCTTGGGACTCTCCACCTCGGCTCGGCACAAACCACCAGTTCTCTGAAAGATGAAGTGTTCACCACCTGGAAAGGGAGGGACTGCAGCACCAGCAACTTGGTCAGGAGAGCAATCAGCTTCTGCGCCATTTGATGCATGCATGCATACTGTTGTCTCTTGGCAATCACTTCAGTGATCGATTGCTGACGGAATGAGTGACGAGAAGTAGAAAGAGGAGGAGCAGGAGCATCGGGACCAGCAGATGATGGGAATGACAGACAGCCCCCTTCGGCTGAGGTGGTGGAGCCTTGACTGCCTGAAACGTGTGCATACCACTGTGTGATGCAGCAGTTGCTGCAGCAGTGTGGACCACCACATCGGAGCCACGGTTCTCCCAGGCCACTTTATGGTGACGCTGCATATGTTGACGCAGGGCCGTAGTGCCAACATTGGCACCCTGACCACACTTCACCTTCTGCCCACAGATTCTAAATATGGCCACATTTAGTGATGTGATTTTACCCCCAACACTGCGCACTGACCGACTGCTACCGCCACTGCCTCCGTGAACCAATGCACCGCTGCTTCCCGGGCAGGTAGGCTCCCACAAAGCGGGTGGTCTACCCCCGCCATATTTGGCTCCTGACCTTCCACTGCTACAGGAAAAAAGACCATGCAGCAGCACCCTGCAATTCAGATAAAGTACAACAATGCCATAGTCACAAAAATTATAGTGCTAATGCTATGCTTATTTATAAAGTGAGATGCTTGGCCAATGCATTTTGTACAAAACCATCTGAGCCGTCTGCTGTACGTCAAGGCGATCTCTGTTAGACGGGTCCTAACACTAAATACTACCTGTTATGCACCATAATGGCCGCCATAAAATTCAGGGAGTGTTGGATCCACATGCATGCTGGATCCACTCTGCCTTTTACCATTTTTGGTGCCATAATGGCCTCCATTACAAGGGATGCAGGTACCAACATGCATGCCGAGCCCACTCTATACCTTTCCTTGTGCCAGACAGCTTCCAATGAATATTGTGAGAGCAGGCTACAGCTTTATACTGAAACTAATTAAATCAGCCTATGGGACAGACAGGCTAATCAGGAGTGCACGACTCACTGGAGTGCCACATCTCCAGCATTGTAAATCTGCAAAAAAAGGGGGTTAGTCAGCACCTCCCAGGCAGAGTGGATCCAGCATGCATGTGGATCCAACACTCCCTGAATTTTATGGCGGCCATTATGGCGCATAACAGGTAGTATTTAGTGTTAGGACCCGTCTAACAGAGATCGCCTTGACGTACGGCAGACAGGCTCAGATGGTTTTGTACAAAATGCATTGGTCAAGCATCTCACTTTATAAATAAGTGTAAAATTAGCACTATAGATTTTGTGAATATGGCATTGTTGTACTTTATCTGATTTGCAGGATGCTGCTGCATTGTCTTTCTTCCTCTAGGTCTTTGCCATGGCAGCGTACTGGAAGGTGCTGACTAACCCTCTTTTTTGCAGACCTTCCACTGCTGCCACCTTGCTGACTCCCGACCACGCTAGCGACTTGCTGGCTCCGCCTCTGGCTCAAGGGCAAGCTGTCACCCTCTTCTCACGATGATGATGAAGCCGCTTCGTCACCCGGCTCCCAAGTGCTATCATCTACATCATCATCGAGTACTGTCTGCACATCACTGATGTCCTCCTCAACGGTGTCTGGGTCAGGAGCATGACTGCTCTTAATACCAGCTCCCATGCCACTCTTCTCATCACTACTTGCTCACCTAGTGGAGGAAGCGGCGGATGTCTCCTCCACATCTTGGCTGGCCAGTAGCTGCTGACTGTCCTCTAGTAGCTATTCCTCGCTGAAAAGTGAAGCAGAGCCTACAGCATATAATACTTCTCACGGTGAGGGAACAGAAAAGGACAGAGGCAGGTTGAGGACAGGTAAGGGCACAGGGCCTGCTCCCGGACCATACCAACTAAGGGTTGTGTCTGGTGAACCCACTGACTCTTGGCTGGGGTAGTCTGATGTCACTTGCGACAAAGTCGAAGACCGAGTCATCTACTCAAGAACCACTGGGTTGCTGGTCACGACACGACCGCTAGCTGAGACTGGGAGCTCATGCCTCTGGAAGTGACCCCTGCTGCCACGGCCCCTTACTCTGCTGCAACCTCTGCCTGTGCCAGAAACATTTAGGCCTCTGCCACTCCCCTGTGCAGGGCCTGGCACTTCTCTGCCTGACAAACTGTTAGATCAAATAAATAAAAAGCAAATGAAAACACCCCACAAAAGCCTTTACAACAGATTACTGCACCGCAGAGCGGCAAATGTATATTTTCTTTTTGTGCTAATACACGTCACAATAGGCTTAATAAGAAATAACTGCATCGCAAAGCGGCAAATGTATTTTTTCTTTTTGTGTTAATAAATGTCACAAAAGGCACTAAAAGAAATAACTGCAGCGCAGAGCGGCAATTTTTTTTCCCTTTTTGCTCTAATACACGTCACAAAAGGCTTTAAAAGAAATTACTGCACCGCAGAGCGACAAATTTATATTTTATTTTTGTGCTAATACACGTCACAAAAGGCTTTAAAAGAAATAACTGCACTGCAGAGTGGCAAATATATTTTTTCTTTTAACACTTAAACACCCCACAAAAGCCTTTACTACAGATTACCGCACCACAAAGCAGCAAATGTATTTTTGCGCTAATACACGTCACAGTAGGCTTAACAAGAAATAACTGCACGGCAGAGCGGCAAATTTATATTTTATTTTTGTGCTAATACACGTCACAAAAGGCTTTAAAAGAAATAACTGCACCACAGAGCGGCAAATGTATTTTTTCTTTTTACGCTAACACACGTCACAGAAGGCTTTAAAAGAAATAACTGCACCGCAGAGCGGCAAACGTATTTTTTCTTTTTCTGCTACTACAAGTCACAGAAGGCTTGAAAATAAATAACTGCACCGCAATGCCTTTACTACAGATTACTGCACTGCAAAGAAGCAAATGTACTTTTTCTTTTTGCGCTAATACACGTCACTAAAGACTTAACAAGAAATAACTGCACCGCAGAGCGGCAAATGTATTTTTTCTGTTTGTGCTAATACACGTCACAAAAGGCTTAACAAGAAAAAACAGCACCGCAGAGCGGCAAATGTTTTTTTTCTTTTTATGCTAACACACATCAGAAGCTTTTAAATGAAATAACTGCACCGCAGAGAAATTTATTTTTTCTTTTTGTGCCAATACACGTCACAAAAGGCTTAACAAGAAATAACTGTACCGCAGAGCAATGTATATATTCTTTTTTTTTGCTAATACACGTCACAAAAGGCTTCAAAAGAAATAACTGCACTGCAGTGCGGCAAAAATATTTTTTCTTTTTACACTAAAACACCCCAGAAAAGCCTTTACTACAGATTACTGCACCACAGAGCGGCAAATGTATTGTTTCTTTTCACGCTAATACACATCACAAAAAGCTTAACAATAAATAATTGCAATGCAGAGTGGCAAATTTATTTTTTATTTTTTCGCTGAAACACTGCACAAAAGCCTTTACAACATATTACTGCACCGCAGAGCGGCAAATCTATTTTTTCTTTTTGCGCTAATATACGTCATAAAAGGCTTAACAAGAAATAACTGCACCGCAGAGCGGCAAATGCATTATTTCTTTTTGCGCTAATGCACGTCACAAAAGGCTTAACAAGAAATAACTGCACCACAGAGCGGCAAATACATTTTTTCTTTTTGTGCTAATACACGCGACAAAAGGCTTTAAAAGAAATAACTGCACCGCAGAGTGGGAAATATTCTTTTTACGCTAAAACACCCCACAAATTTACTACAGATTACCGCACCACAAAGCGGCAAATGTCTTTTTGCGCTAATACACGTCACAATAGGCTTAACAAGAAATAACTGCACCGCAGAGCAGCAAATTTATTTTTTCGTTTTATGCTAACACACATCATAAAAGCTTTTAAAAGAAATAACTGCACCGCACAGAAAAGAGAGGCCGGACTAGGACCAAAGGTAAGGGGAGGCCGACATGAAATGTTTTGGTAGGAAGGGCCAGGGCAGGAGTGGGTTAATAGTGGTGGGGAGAAGGTGTTTAGGAGCTAGAGGGGGTGGGATTTAGGTATTAAAAGGAGGTGGCCAGGGGAGAGCCGACTCCATTTTAGGAGGAAAATAACTAAGGAAAATAACTTACCAGCACGATGTCCCACTCGGTAGAGGAGATGCTGCAGCAGCTGAAGGCGGCAGCGGACGCCATGGGACCGGACTCGCTTCAGGAGCAGGTAGCCAGGGGCGGCGGGTGCAACCCGGCCCACGCCTGAGCCCAGATGTAGCCCCTAGGGACCGGCGCCATGTCAGGAGCCCCTCCGGGGATCCTCTGCGCCGGGGGAGTAGTGTGCAGACTCCCTCTAGGTCCTCCAGCGCGGGAGGAATCCAACTGTTCGGCAGGGCCCAGTGAGGGGCGGGGTGTCCAGTGCCCCGTCCTCTGCAGCATGCGGTTTGGTGGCAGGAGAAGGCACTGCAGGCTCCCCCCACTCGGTCGGGGGGGGGGCTGCTTGGCGTGGGAGAGGCAGCAGCAGTAGCAGAGGACATGAGGCTGTGCACCAGGAGAGGGGGAGGGTGCACAGGCCTCAGCAGAGTGACAGAGAGCATCTAGCTGGTTCTGCCCAAGGGGAGAGGACGACAAATCGGGTTCAGCGCGCAGTGCATCCAGCGTGGAGGATGCTGGGATGCCTGGTTCAAGCGGGAGGATGTCGTCTGGAGTGGTCGTTCCGATGACTTCAGGGACACAGCGTCAGGATTCCAGAATTTCAGTTTTGGCTAATTCATCACTTATCCTTTCCAAAGGGTGGCGTCGGTCAATGAAGGTATTGATCCTGAGCTCTGTTCGGGGGTCTATATCTCCTTTGATGCGGCGGTAGGTTGGGTACATAAATTGGGGCGGGGGCTTTATTGGCAAAAACTGACATTGAGCCGGCGTCCGGTTGTTGCCCGTTAACCCAGATAGTTTACACTTGTTAGGTTGTTTCTGGGATGGCGGGTATTTTGTGGATAGGTGTCTGCCAATGGGGTGCTCTGTGTCTGTCTCTGTGCATACTTTGAAACATTCAGTTCTTTTCTGGAATGGGTAGTGAAGGATGTTTCTGGGTGCATGTCGCTTATCTATTACCGTGACGATTTTTTATGCTTAGGTCCAGCAGATTTGCGGGTTTGTTCGTTGTTGTTGTCCACGTTACAGTCTGTTTTTGAGTCGTTTGGGGGTGCCGTTGGCAGCAGGGAAGACGGTGGGGCCCACGACGGAGTTGAGCTTTCTGGGCATTATTATTGACACGGTTAGAATGGAGTGTCGGTTGCCAGAGGAAAAGGTGCAGGATTTGAGGATGGTGGTGGAGAACGCAGTGAGGGCTCCCAAGTTTCGCTTGCGGGACTTGCAATCAAGTTAAATTTCGCCTGTCGGATTATTCCAATGGGGCGCATTTTTTGTAGGATGTTGGCGTCCGCTACAGGGGGGGGGGGGGGGGTAGATGCCCCGCATCATTTTATTTGGTTTTATTTGGTTTTTGGGGGATTTTAATAGTAGGGCATTGGTGTCGGGGGATGCAGTGGATAGTTTAGATTTTGATTTATATTCGGACACTGCGGGGGGGTTGGGCTTTGGAGTGTTCTGTAATGGTCAGTGGTGTGCGGGACAGTGGCCCAAGTCTTGGGTGTTGAGGGATTGGGTTCGGAACATGGCGTTGCTGGAGTTGTTTCCGATTGTGTTGGCGGTGGTACTCTGGGGGAATAGGTTCAGCAATAGGAAGGTTTGTTTTCACTGCGACAACCTGGGGGTGGTGCAGGCGATCAATGGGTTGACGGCGTCGTCTCCCCCAGTGGTTAAGTTATTGCAGCATTTAGTGTTACGTTGTTTAGCGCTTAACGCTTGGATTGTGGCTGTACATGTGTCGGGTGTTGATAATGGGATGCATGAATCTCTTTCTTGTTTACAGTGGGAGCGTTTTCGGCAGCTGGCCCCGGAAGCAGAGGCGGTCGGGCTGGTGTGTCTGGAGTTTCTTTGGGAGCTCTTGGAGGTACAGTAGCGGGGTTGTTGAGGGACTCTTTGAGCGCTGGCACTTGGATGGCCTACGGTAAGGCATGGAGAGATTGGGAGTGGTGGTGCACGGATTTGGGTATGGGCATTGATGAGGGTGAGATTCCGTCGGTATTGTTCTTGGGGACCATGGCAGAGAATGGATGGTCGGTAGCGCAGGTAAATCGGGTTATGGCGAGTTTGGCATTCGGTTTCAAATTAAGGGGCCTTCCGGATGTTACGAAGACCTTCCTGGTAAGACAGGTATTGAAGGGATTTAGAAGGGGTAAGCGAGTGGCTGATCGTAGGAGGCCGGTTTTGTTCGCTTTATTGTTGCAGGTCGGTGCACAGGTGGGTTTTATGTGTAGATCAGGGAGTGAAGTGCGGTTGTTTAGGTTGGCTTTTTCGTTAGGGTTTTTGGGGGCTTTTCGTTTGGGTGAGCTGGTCTGTCCCAGTGTTCATAAGGCAGGAAGTTTGTGTGGGGGGAGGTGGACTTGTATGGTGATAGGGTTGTGGTGCGGATTTGCTTATTTAAGACGGATAGGGAGGGTAGAGGTTGTAGTGTGACACTGTTTGAGGTGCCGGGGTGTGTGTTGTGTCTGGTACGCTGCTTAAGAGAATACAGGGCGGGGGTGAGTTTTGAGGCGATGGAACCCCTGCTACGGCACGAGGACAGGTTGTTTCTGACACGTTTTCAGTTTGTGGCAGTGTTTAAAAAATGTTTGGGGACATTAGGAAAGTACTCTAGGGACTTTACGGGTCATTCCTTCAGGATTGGGGCGGCAACGGAGGTGGCTAGCTTGGGTTTGAGTGAGGAGGTGATTAAGAGGATAGGGAGGTGGGAATCTTCGCATTTTAAATCTTATGTTCGTTTGGTTTGGCTGTTACTAATTTCTTTTTTGTTTATGTTGCAGGTGCGGTTTTGGTGTGGATTCTTGGGCACTCTTTTGTTTTTTGGGGGATGCTTCGGGCAGATGTGCGACCACAAGGATGGCAGCTTGGTTTCAGTAGGGATGAAGCGGTGTTACGGTGGCTGGGGTGTAGGGGTATGTTATGGGGGAGCGTGTTGAGGGAAGTGCACCGTTTTGCGAGGTTGGATCGAGCCCCCGGTATATTAGTGTTGCATGTCAGGGGTAAAGATTTGGGAGTCAGGCCTTGCAGGCAATTGATAAAGGATATAAAGTTCGACCTTTTGAGATTGTGGTCCATGTTTCCAGGTCTGGTAACAGTTTGGTCTGACATAGTAGCCCCTAAGACCTGGAGGGAAGCACGTTCGGTGGAGCGCATTAATAAGGCCAGAGTGAAGGTGAATGAGGCAATTGGGAGATTTGTAGCGTGCAATGGGGCAGTGGCGGTCAGGTTTGCAGAGTGGAATCGAATGGGTTTTGCGTTTGTGGAGGAACTCGCAGGCTTGAGGGAAGTTTTTAGGATTCAAGCTTTGCGTCGTTGGCGGTGGGAGATCCTAGAAGCTGGTGGTATATGACGGTATTGGAAATGGGAGGGCCTCAATGGTGGGACTGGATTCTCATAGTTTCAGGCACTTGGTGGATTCGGAGAGGCGTCCATCAGTTGGTGTCTCCGAGCTGGTGTTTTTACTGCTGGAGGCAAGATGGAATTGCCATGTTGCCTTCTTATGGATGGTACATTTTTGGGGCTTCTACGATCTCCCTCGTCAGGAGTTAAAGGGGTTCTGCACCTTCATTTAACTGATGAGCTATCCTCTGGATAGATCATCAGCTTCTGATCGGCGGGGGTCCGACCCCCGGGACCCGCGCCGATCAGCTGTTTGAGAAGGCAGCGGCCCTCCAGCAGCGCCGCTGCCTTCTCACTATTTACCGCCGGGCCGCCCGCCCACTGACGTCACGACTTGTATCAACTAGAGTGGGCTCTGTTCACTTGAATGGAGCATAGCCGCGCCCACTCTAGTTGATACAAGTCGTGACGTCAGTGGGCGGGCGGCCCGGCGGTAAACAGTGAGAAGGCAGCGGCGCTGCTGGAGGGCCGCTGCCTTCTCAAATAGCTGATCGGCGCGGGTCCCGGGGATCGGACCCCCGCCGATAAGAAGCTGATGATCTATCCAGAGGATAGATCATCAGTTAAATGAAGGTGCAGAACCCCTTTAATGTTAAGGTTAATGCTATTGTTATTTATGGATGTATTTATTTTATTAATAAAATGGCTGCTGTGGCCGATTTAATCCAAGCAGAGTGTGTGGCGTCCTATTGGGAAGGTATTGGGGGAGGAGAAAGTGTGAGATTTAGGGGGAGGCCCTGAGTAATTAACCAATAACCTATTCATGTATTTTTTATTTTTGTACTATAACACGTCACAAAAGGCCTAACAAGAAATAACTGCACCACAGAGCGGCAAATATATTTTTTCTTTTTACGCTAAAATACCCCACAAAAGCCTTTACTACAGATTACTGCACAGCAGAACGGCAAATGTATTTTTTCTTTTTGTGCTAATACACGTCACTTTTTTTTTTTGCAGATTTCCATTTTATTCAATTTTTTTCCTGTAACACAGAAAGGAGTAACAGACCTCAATATTTATTACTCTTATTCTGTAATTTACAGAAACTCCATATGTGGTAGAAAATATCTGTATGGATAGATGACAGGGAAAGAGTACCATATAGTGTTTGGAGGGCATATTTTGATGCAATAGATTTTGGGTACTATTTTGCATTTGAGGACACCTTGAGGTACTCGTACAGTTGAAGTCCCGAAAATGTGACCTCATTTTGGAACTTACACCCCTAATGAATTGTTCAAAGGGTGCGTTGTGCATTTTGGCCCAACAGATGTTTTAACAAGTACATCTCAGGGCTCAGAAGAGAAAGAGCAACATGAGCATTTGAGGCCTAGATTGGAGATTGATACAGCACTGTATGACAACTGCAAAGGCTCTCAGGAAAAATATAAAAAGACACCCCCAAGAAATGACCCCATTTTAGAAACCACACCCCTCAGAGAATTTACCAGTGGGTGTAGTGAGCATTTTGACCCCATCGTTTTTTTCCATTCATAGCAGATGGTGCAAAGTGAAAATTGCAATTTTTACAAAGAGATGCCATCTCAGTGCCCAATATGTTGTGCCTATTGTGTGCCAGTGTGAAAAGCTAGCCTTCTTATTATTATGCTGTCCTTCCTGGTTTTAGACACACCCTACATGTGGCCCTTGTCTTTTGCCTGGACATACTATAGCTCTTAGGCTGGGTTCAGACCTGAGCGTTTTACAGCGCGTTCCTACGCGCTGTAAAACGCTCAACAGGCAAGAACCAATGATTCCCTATGGGAATGGTTCTCACCTGAGCGTTCTACAGCGCGTGCGATTGCGCTATAAAACGCCCGACGTCCTAAGAAGTACATGAGCTTCTTTGGGGCGTCTTGTCGCGCGTTCCCATACATAGACTTTACCGGGAACGCGCGACAATGGGCGTTCGCTTGTCTCTGTATGCGAGATTGCAGACGCCCATACAATCGCGTATACAGAGCGCTCCATCGCGAACGCTCAGGTCTGAACCCAGCCTTATGAGTAAAAGAGCACCATGCGCATTTGAGGTGCATTGTGGTGATTTACTCATCTTGTGCTGGCAACTGTAGAGGCTCTGGGGTAAAATAATAAATGGAACCCCCGAGAAGTGACCATATATCAGAAACTACACCCCCAAAGTTTAAGAGGAGTAGAGTGAGCATTTTAACTCCACAGGTGTAGAAATGAATGACCAGGGGCATGTGCGAAATTAAAATTGCAAGTTTTCCACAGATATGACATACAGTACAGCCAGTTTCTGGCAACCATACAGTCCTTGCAAAGGAAAAAGGGGGTCAGTCAGCACATCCCAAAGCGCAGGAGCACGTTGCTATGGCTGAGAACAAGACTGTTAAACAAGACATACAATGCAACAGCTCACTGCAAACCAAATAAAGTACAAAATTGCATCACAGTTGCAAATGCTATACTAATAAGTTAGAGATACTTGGCAAATCATGTTGTACAAAATTATTTGAGCCCATCTGCTGCACGTCAAGGCGATCTCTAGTTAGACTGGTTCCTAACACTAAATTCTATCTGTTATGTGCCATAACGGCTATCATATAATTCAGCAAGTGTAGGTTTCACATGCATGCTGGGCCCGCTTTAACTTCTGTCATTTTTTGGTGCCAAATGGCCTCCATTATATCCTAGGAAAGCAGGTACCAACATGCATACCAGGCCCACTCCATACCACTCCCGGCGCCAAATGGCCACCAAGGACTGCAATGAGAGTCCACACACTATCTCTCTCCTGGTGCCAGATGGCTTCAGTGAGTGAGGGGGAGCAGGCCAAGCTATATACTCACACTAGTTAAAATCAGCCTATGGGGCAGACGAGCTGATCAGGAGTGCACAGTACAAACTGCAAAGGAAAAAGGGGGTCAGTCAGCACAACCCAAAGCGCAGGAGCACGTTGCTATGGCTGAGAACAAGACTGTTAAACAAGACATACAATGCAACAGCTCACTGCAAACCAAATAACGTACAAAATTGCATCACAGTTGCAAATGCTATACTAATAAGTTAGAGATACTTGGCAAATCATGTTGTACAAAATTATTTGAGCCCATCTGCTGCACGTCAAGGCGATCTCTAGTTAGACTGGTTCCTAATAGGGATGAGCGAACTCGAACTGTATAGTTCGGGTTCGTACCGAATTTTGGGGTGTCCGTGACACGGACCCGAACCCGGACATTTTCGTAAAAGTCCGGGTTCGGGTTCGGTGTTCGTCGCTTTCTTCGCGCTTTTGTGACGCTTTCTTGGCGCTTTTTGAAAGGCTGCAAAGCAGCCAATCAACAAGCGTCATACTACTTGCCCCAAGAGGCCATCACAGCCATGCCTACTATTGGCATGGCTGTGATTGGCCAGAGCACCATGTGACCCAGCCTCTATTTAAGCTGGAGTCACATAGCGCCGCCCGTCACTCTGCTCTGATTAGCGTAGGGAGAGGTTGCGGCTGCGACAGTAGGGCGAGATTAGGCAGATTAACTCCTCCAAAGGACTTGATTAACTGATCGATCTGCAGCTGTGGATCATTGAGCTGCTGATCCTCAATTGCTCACTGTTTTTAGGCTGCACAGACCGTTTGTCAGTCTCATTTTTCTGGGGTGATCGGCGGCCATTTTGTGTCTTGTGGTGCGCCAGCACAAGCTGCGACCAAGTGCATTTAACCCTCAATGGTGTGGTTGTTTTTTGGCTAAAGCCTACATCAGGGTGAAGCTGTGACACCAAGTGCATTTAACCAGCAATAGTCTGTTCATTTTTTGGCCATATCCCAGTCTAATTCTGTCACTAAATCCATACCGGTCACCCAGCGCCTAAATACTAGGCCTCAAATTTATATCCAGCTAAATCTGTCCCTAGTGCTGTAGCTGGGCGAGTTATTTAGTGTCCGTTCAAGCACATTTCTTGTTCTGGGTTGAAATACAATTCCCAATTTAGCAATTTCATAATTTAGTGGTTCCTGCTATATCAGAGCTCTTTGAAATCTATCCCAAAAAGGGTATATAATATTGAAGGTGCACATAGGGTCATTCAGAGTAACTTCACACACACCCGCTACTGTGTATTTCCAAGTCTAATTCTGTCACTAAATCCATACCGGTGACCCAGCGCCTAAATACTAGGCCTCAAATTTAATTCCCTCTAAATCTCTCGTTACCCACCGCTGTACTGTTGTTGCTGGGCAAGATATTTAGTGTCCGTCAAAGCACATTTTTTGTTCTGGGTTGAAGTACAATTCCCAATTTAGCAATTTCATAATTTAGTGGTTTCTGCTATATCAGAGCTATTTGAAATCTATCCCAAAAAGGGTATATAATATTGAAGGTGCACATAGGGTCATTCAGAATAACTTCACACACACCCGCTACTGTGTATTTCCAAGTCTAATTCTGTCACTAAACCCATACCTGTCACCCAGCGCCTAAATACTAGGCCTCAAATTTAAATCCCTCTAAATCTCTCGTTACCGTTGTCCTGTTGTAGCTGGGAAAGTTATTTAGTGCCCGTCAAAGCACATTTTTTGTTCTGGGTTGAAGTACAATTCCCAATTTAGCAATTTCATAATTTAGTGGTTCCTGCTATATCAGAGCTATTTGAAATCTATCCCAAAAAGGGTATATAATATTGAAGGTGCACATAGGGTCATTCAGAATAACTTCACACACACCCGCTACTGTGTATTTCCAAGTCTAATTCTGTCACTAAATCCATACCGGTGACCCAGCGCCTAAATACTAGGCCTCAAATTTAATTCCCTCTAAATCTCTCGTTACCCACCGGTGTACTGTTGTTGCTGGGCAAGATATTTAGTGTCCGTCAAAGCACATTTTTTGTTCTGGGTTGAAGTACAATTCCCAATTTAGCAATTTCATAATTTAGTGGTTTCTGCTATATCAGAGCTATTTGAAATCTATCCCAAAAAGGGTATATAATATTGAAGGTGCACATAGGGTCATTCAGAATAACTTCACACACACCCGCTACTGTGTATTTCCAAGTCTAATTCTGTCACTAAACCCATACCTGTCACCCAGCGCCTAAATACTAGGCCTCAAATTTAAATCCCTCTAAATCTCTCGTTACCGTTGTCCTGTTGTAGCTGGGAAAGTTATTTAGTGCCCGTCAAAGCACATTTTTTGTTCTGGGTTGAAGTACAATTCCCAATTTAGCAATTTCATAATTTAGTGGTTCCTGCTATATCAGAGCTATTTGAAATCTATCCCAAAAAGGGTATATAATATTGAAGGTGCACATAGGGTCATTCAGAATAACTTCACACACACCCGCTACTGTGTATTTCCAAGTCTAATTCTGTCACTAAATCCATACCGGTGACCCAGCGCCTAAATACTAGGCCTCAAATTTAATTCCCTCTAAATCTCTCGTTACCCACCGCTGTACTGTTGTTGCTGGGCAAGATATTTAGTGTCCGTCAAAGCACATTTTTTGTTCTGGGTTGAAGTACAATTCCCAATTTAGCAATTTCATAATTTAGTGGTTTCTGCTATATCAGAGCTATTTGAAATCTATCCCTAAAAGGGTATATAATATTGAAGGTGCACATAGGGTCATTCAGAATAACTTCACACACACCCGCTACTGTGTATTTCCAAGTCTAATTCTGTCACTAAACCCATACCTGTCACCCAGCGCCTAAATACTAGGCCTCAAATTTATATCCAGCTAAATCTGTCCCTAGTGCTGTAGCTGGGCGAGTTATTTAGTGTCCGTTCAAGCACATTTCTTGTTCTGGGTTGAAATACAATTCCCAATTTAGCAATTTCATAATTTAGTGGTTCCTGCTATATCAGAGCTCTTTGAAATCTATCCCAAAAAGGGTATATAATATTGAAGGTGCACATAGGGTCATTCAGAGTAACTTCACACACACCCGCTACTGTGTATTTCCAAGTCTAATTCTGTCACTAAATCCATACCGGTGACCCAGCGCCTAAATACTAGGCCTCAAATTTAATTCCCTCTAAATCTCTCGTTACCCACCGCTGTACTGTTGTTGCTGGGCAAGATATTTAGTGTCCGTCAAAGCACATTTTTTGTTCTGGGTTGAAGTACAATTCCCAATTTAGCAATTTCATAATTTAGTGGTTTCTGCTATATCAGAGCTATTTGAAATCTATCCCTAAAAGGGTATATAATATTGAAGGTGCACATAGGGTCATTCAGAATAACTTCACACACACCCGCTACTGTGTATTTCCAAGTCTAATTCTGTCACTAAATCCATACCGGTGACCCAGCGCCTAAATACTAGGCCTCAAATTTAATTCCCTCTAAATCTCTCGTTACCCACCGTTGTACTGTTGTTGCTGGGCAAGATATTTAGTGTCCGTCAAAGCACATTTTTTGTTCTGGGTTGAAGTACAATTCCCAATTTAGCAATTTCATAATTTAGTGGTTTCTGCTATATCAGAGCTATTTGAAATCTATCCCTAAAAGGGTATATAATATTCAAGGTGCACATTGGGTCATTCAGAATAACTTCACACACACACGCTTCTGTGCATTTCCAAGTCTAATTCTGTCACTAAATCCATACCGGTCACCCAGCGCCTAAATACTAGGCCTCAAATTTATATCCCGCTGAATTTGAATACAATACATTGGGCCAAATAATATATTTGTTGTTGTGGTGAACCATAACAATGAGAAAAACATCTAGTAAGGGACGCGGACGTGGACATGGTCGTGGTGGTGTTAGTGGACCCTCTGGTGCTGGGAGAGGACGTGGCCGTTCTGCCACATCCACACGTCCTAGTGTACCAACTACTTCAGGTCCCAGTAGCCGCCAGAATTTACAGCGATATATGGTGGGGCCCAATGCCGTTCTAAGGATGGTAAGGCCTGAGCAGGTACAGGCATTAGTCAATTGGGTGGCCGACAGTGGATCCAGCACGTTCACATTATCTCCCACCCAGTCTTCTGCAGAAAGCGCACAGATGGCGCCTGAAAACCAACCCCATCAGTCTGTCACATCACCCCCATGCATACCAGGGAAACTGTCTCAGCCTCAAGCTATGCAGCAGTCTCTTATGCTGTTTGAAGACTCCGCTGGCAGGGTTTCCCAAGGGCATCCACCTAGCCCTTCCCCAGCGGTGAAAGACATAGAATGCACTGACGCACAACCACTTATGTTTCCTGATGATGAGGACATGGGAATACCACCTCAGCATGTCTCTGATGATGACGAAACACAGGTGCCAACTGCTGCGTCTTTCTGCAGTGTGCAGACTGAACAGGAGGTCAGGGATCAAGACTGGGTGGAAGACGATGCAGGGGACGATGAGGTCCTAGACCCCACATGGAATGAAGGTCGTGCCACTGACTTTCACAGTTCGGAGGAAGAGGCAGTGGTGAGACCGAGCCAACAGCGTAGCAAAAGAGGGAGCAGTGGGCAAAAGCAGAACACCCGCCGCCAAGAGACTCCGCCTGCTACTGACCGCCGCCATCTGGGACCGAGCACCCCAAAGGCAGCTTCAAGGAGTTCCCTGGCATGGCACTTCTTCAAACAATGTGCTGACGACAAGACCCGAGTGGTTTGCACGCTGTGCCATCAGAGCCTGAAGCGAGGCATTAACGTTCTGAACCTGAGCACAACCTGCATGACCAGGCACCTGCATGCAAAGCATGAACTGCAGTGGAGTAAACACCTTAAAACCAAGGAAGTCACTCAGGCTCCCCCTGCTACCTCTTCTGCTGCTGCCGCCTCGGCCTATTCTGCTGCTGCCGCCTCGGCCTCTTCCTCCGCCTCTGGAGGAACGTTGGCACCTGCCGCCCAGCAAACAGGGGATGTACCACCAACACCACCACCACCACCTCCGTCACCAAGCGTCTCAACCATGTCACACGCCAGCGTTCAGCTCTCCATCTCACAAACATTTGATAGAAAGCGTAAATTCCCACCTAGCCACCCTCGATCCCTGGCCCTGAATGCCAGCATTTCTAAACTACTGGCCTATGAAATGCTGTCATTTAGGCTGGTGGACACAGACAGCTTCAAACAGCTCATGTCGCTTGCTGTCCCACAGTATGTTGTTCCCAGCCGGCACTACTTCTCCAAGAGAGCCGTGCCTTCCCTGCACAACCAAGTATCCGATAAAATCAAGTGTGCACTGCGCAACGCCATCTGTAGCAAGGTCCACCTAACCACAGATACGTGGACCAGTAAGCACGGCCAGGGACGCTATATCTCCCTAACTGCACACTGGGTAAATGTAGTGGCAGCTGGGCCCCAGGCGGAGAGCTGTTTGGCGCACGTCCTTCCGCCGCCAAGGATCGCAGGGCAACATTCTTTGCCTCCTGTTGCCACCTCCTCCTTCTCGGCTTCCTCCTCCTCTTCTTCCACCTGCTCATCCAGTCAGCCACACACCTTCACCACCAACTTCAGCACAGCCCGGGGTAAACGTCAGCAGGCCATTCTGAAACTCATATGTTTGGGGGACAGGCCCCACACCGCACAGGAGTTGTGGCGGGGTATAGAACAACAGACCGACGAGTGGTTGCTGCCGGTGAGCCTCAAGCCCGGCCTGGTGGTGTGTGATAATGGGCGAAATCTCGTTGCAGCTCTGGGACTAGCCAATTTGACGCACATCCCTTGCTTGGCGCATGTGCTGAATTTGGTGGTGCAGAAGTTCATTCACAACTACCCCGACATGTCAGAGCTGCTGCATAAAGTGCGGGCCGTCTGTTCGCGCTTCCGGCGTTCACATCCTGCTGCTGCTCGCCTGTCTGCGCTACAGCGTAACTTCGGCCTTCCCGCTCACCGCCTCATATGCGACGTGCCCACCAGGTGGAACTCCACCTTGCACATGCTGGACAGACTGTGCGAGCAGCAGCAGGCCATAGTGGAGTTTCAGCTGCAGCACGCACGGGTCAGTCGCACTACAGAACAGCACCACTTCACCACCAATGACTGGGCCTCCATGCGAGACCTGTGTGCCCTGTTGCGCTGTTTCGAGTACTCCACCAACATGGCCAGTGGCGATGACACCGTTATCAGCGTTACAATACCACTTCTATGTCTCCTTGAGAAAACACTTAGGGCGATGATGGAACAGGAGGTGGCCCAGGAGGAGGAGGAGGAGGATGAGGAAGAGGGGTCATTTTTAGCACTTTCAGGCCAGTCTCTTCGAAGTGACTCAGAGGGAGGTTTTTTGCAACAGCAGAGGCCAGGTACAAATGTGGCCAGCCAGGGCCCACTACTGGAGGACGAGGAGGACGAGGATGAGGAGGAGGTGGAGGAGGATGAGGATGAAGCATGGTCACAGCGGGGTGGCACCCAACGCAGCTCGGGTCCATCACTGGTGCGTGGCTGGGGGGAAAGGCAGGACGATGACGATACGCCTCCCACAGAGGACAGCTTGTCCTTACCCCTGGGCAGCCTGGCACACATGAGCGACTACATGCTGCAGTGCCTGCGCAACGACAGCAGAGTTGCCCACATTTTAACCTGTGCGGACTACTGGGTTGCCACCCTGCTGGATCCACGCTACAAAGACAATGTGCCCACCTTACTTCCTGCACTGGAGCGTGATAGGAAGATGCGCGAGTACAAGCGCACGTTGGTAGACGCGCTACTGAGAGCATTCCCAAATGTCACAGGGGAACAAGTGGAAGCCCAAGGCCAAGGCAGAGGAGGAGCAAGAGGTCGCCAAGGCAGCTGTGTCACGGCCAGCTCCTCTGAGGGCAGGGTTAGCATGGCAGAGATGTGGAAAACTTTTGTCAACACGCCACAGCTAACTGCACCACCACCTGATACGCAACGTGTTAGCAGGAGGCAACATTTTACTAACATGGTGGAACAGTACGTGTGCACACCCCTCCACGTACTGACTGATGGTTCGGCCCCATTCAACTTCTGGGTCTCTAAATTGTCCACGTGGCCAGAGCTAGCCTTTTATGCCTTGGAGGTGCTGGCCTGCCCGGCAGCCAGCGTTTTGTCTGAACGTGTATTCAGCACGGCAGGGGGCGTCATTACAGACAAACGCAGCCGCCTGTCTACAGCCAATGTGGACAAGCTGACGTTCATAAAAATGAACCAGGCATGGATCCCACAGGACCTGTCCGTCCCTTGTCCAGATTAGACATTAACTACCTCCCCATAACCATATATTATTGGACTCCAGGGCACTTCCTCATTCAATCCTATTTTTATTTTCATTTTACCATTATATTGCGATGCTACCCAAAGTTGAATGAACCTCTCCTCTGCCTGTGTGCTAGGCCTAAATATATGCCAATGGACTGTTGCAGTGGTGGCTGACATGAAGCCTGATTCTCTGCTATGACATGCAGACTAATTCTCTGCTGACATGAAGCCAGATTGTCTGTTACGGGACCTCTCTCCTCTGCCTGGGTGCTGGGCCTAAATTTATGACAATGGACTGTTGCAGTGGTGGCTGACGTGAAGCCTGATTCTCTGCTATGACATGCAGACTGATTCTCTGCTGTCATGAAGCCAGATTGTCTGTTACGGGACCTTTCTCCTCTACCTGGGTTCTGGGCCTAAATTTATGAAAATTGACTCTTACAGTGGTGGGTGACGTGAAGCCTGATTCTCTGCTATGATATGAAGACTGATTCTCTGCTGACATGAAGCCAGATTGTCTGTTACGGGACCTTTCTCCTCTGCCTGGGTTCTGGGCCTAAATTTATGAAAATTGACTCTTACAGTGGTGGGTGACGTGAAGCCTGATTCTCTGCTATGATATGAAGACTGATTCTCTGCTGACATGAAGCCAGATTGTCTGTTACGGGACCTTTCTCCTCTGCCTGGGTTCTGGGCCTAAATTTATGAAAATTGACTCTTACAGTGGTGGGTGACGTGAAGCCTGATTCTCTGCTATGATATGAAGACTGATTCTCTGCTGACATGAAGCCAGATTGTCTGTTACGGGACCTTTCTCCTCTGCCTGGGTTCTGGGCCTAAATTTATGAAAATTGACTCTTACAGTGGTGGGTGACGTGAAGCCTGATTCTCTGCTATGATATGAAGACTGATTCTCTGCTGACATGAAGCCAGATTGTCTGTTACGGGACCTTTCTCCTCTGCCTGGGTTCTGGGCCTAAATTTATGAAAATTGACTCTTACAGTGGTGGGTGACGTGAAGCCTGATTCTCTGCTATGATATGAAGACTGATTCTCTGCTGACATGAAGCCAGATTGTCTGTTACGGGACCTTTCTCCTCTGCCTGGGTTCTGGGCCTAAATTTATGAAAATTGACTCTTACAGTGGTGGGTGACGTGAAGCCTGATTCTCTGCTATGATATGAAGACTGATTCTCTGCTGACATGAAGCCAGATTGTCTGTTACGGGACCTTTCTCCTCTGCCTGGGTTCTGGGCCTAAATTTATGAAAATTGACTCTTACAGTGGTGGGTGACGTGAAGCCTGATTCTCTGCTATGATATGAAGACTGATTCTCTGCTGACATGAAGCCAGATTGTCTGTTACGGGACCTTTCTCCTCTGCCTGGGTTCTGGGCCTAAATTTATGAAAATTGACTCTTACAGTGGTGGGTGACGTGAAGCCTGATTCTCTGCTATGATATGAAGACTGATTCTCTGCTGACATGAAGCCAGATTGTCTGTTACGGGACCTTTCTCCTCTGCCTGGGTTCTGGGCCTAAATTTATGAAAATTGACTCTTACAGTGGTGGGTGACGTGAAGCCTGATTCTCTGCTATGATATGAAGACTGATTCTCTGCTGACATGAAGCCAGATTGTCTGTTACGGGACCTCTCTCCTCTGCCTGGGTGCTGGGCCTAAATATATGCCAATGGACTGTTGCAGTGGTGGCTGACGTGAAGCCTCATTCTCTGCTATGACATGCAGACTAATTCTCTGCTGACATGAAGACAGATTCTCTGTTACGGGACCTCTCTCCTCTGCCTGGGTGCCGGGGCCTAAATATCTGAGAATGGACTGTTCCAGTGGTGGCTGACGTGAAGCCTCATTCTCTGCTATGACATGCAGACTAATTCTCTGCTGACATGAAGACAGATTCTCTGTTACGGGACCTCCCTCCTCTGCCTGGGTGCTGGGCCTAAATATATGCCAATGGACTGTTGCAGTGGTGGCTGACGTGAAGCCTCATTCTCTGCTATGACATGCAGACTAATTCTCTGCTGACATGAAGACAGATTCTCTGTTACGGGACCTCCCTCCTCTGCCTGGGTGCTGGGCCTAAATATATGCCAATGGACTGTTGCAGTGGTGGCTGACGTGAAGCCTCATTCTCTGCTATGACATGCAGACTGATTCTCTGCTGACATGAAGCCAGATTCTCTGTTACGGGACCTCTCTCCTCTGCCTGTGTGTGTGCTGGGCCTAAATATATGCCAATGGACTGTTGCAGTGGTGGCTGACGTGAAGCCTCATTCTCTGCTATGACATGCAGACTGATTCTCTGCTGACATGAAGCCAGATTCTCTGTTACGGGACCTCTCTCCTCTGCCTGTGTGTGTGCTGGGCCTAAATATATGCCAATGGACTGTTGCAGTGGTGGCTGACGTGAAGCCTCATTCTCTGCTATGACATGCAGACTAATTCTCTGCTGACATGAAGACAGATTCTCTGTTACGGGACCTCCCTCCTCTGCCTGGGTGCTGGGCCTAAATATATGCCAATGGACTGTTGCAGTGGTGGCTGACGTGAAGCCTCATTCTCTGCTATGACATGCAGACTGATTCTCTGCTGACATGAAGCCAGATTCTCTGTTACGGGACCTCTCTCCTCTGCCTGTGTGTGTGCTGGGCCTAAATATATGCCAATGGACTGTTGCAGTGGTGGCTGACGTGAAGCCTCATTCTCTGCTATGACATGCAGACTGATTCTCTGCTGACATGAAGCCAGATTCTCTGTTACGGGACCTCTCTCCTCTGCCTGTGTGTGTGCTGGGCCTAAATATATGCCAATGGACTGTTGCAGTGGTGGCTGACGTGAAGCCTCATTCTCTGCTATGACATGCAGACTAATTCTCTGCTGACATGAAGACAGATTCTCTGTTACGGGACCTCCCTCCTCTGCCTGGGTGCTGGGCCTAAATATATGCCAATGGACTGTTGCAGTGGTGGCTGACGTGAAGCCTCATTCTCTGCTATGACATGCAGACTAATTCTCTGCTGACATGAAGACAGATTCTCTGTTACGGGACCTCTCTCCTCTGCCTGGGTGCCGGGGCCTAAATATCTGAGAATGGACTGTTCCAGTGGTGGGTGACGGGAAGCCAGATTCTCTGCTATGGAACCTCTCTCCAATTGATTTTGGTTAATTTTTATTTATTTAATTTTTATTTTAATTCATTTCCCTATCCACATTTGTTTGCAGGGGATTTACCTACATGTTGCTGCCTTTTGCAGCCCTCTAGCTCTTTCCTGGGCTGTTTTACAGCCTTTTTAGTGCCGAAAAGTTCGGGTCCCCATTGACTTCAATGGGGTTCGGGTTCGGGACGAAGTTCGGATCGGGTTCGGATCCCGAACCCGAACATTTCCGGGATGTTCGGCCGAACTTCTCGAACCCGAACATCCAGGTGTTCGCTCAACTCTAGTTCCTAACACTAAATTCTATCTGTTATGTGCCATAACGGCTATCATATAATTCAGCAAGTGTAGGTTTCACATGCATGCTGGGCCCGCTTTAACTTCTGTCATTTTTTGGTGCCAAATGGCCTCCATTATATCCTAGGAAAGCAGGTACCAACATGCATACCAGGCCCACTCCATGCCACTCCCGGCGCCAAATGGCCACCAAGGACTGCAATGAGAGTCCACACACTATCTCTCTCCTGGTGCCAGATGGCTTCAGTGAGTGAGGGGGAGCAGGCCAAGCTATATACTCACACTAGTTAAAATCAGCCTATGGGGCAGACGAGCTGATCAGGAGTGCACAGTACAAACTGCAAAGGAAAAAGGGGGTCAGTCAGCACAACCCAAAGCGCAGGAGCACGTTGCTATGGCTGAGAACAAGACTGTTAAACAAGACATACAATGCAACAGCTCACTGCAAACCAAATAAAGTAGAAAATTGCGTCACAGTTGCAAATGTGTAACTAGAGATCGCCTTGACATGCGGCAGACGGGCTCAAATAATTTTGTACAAAATTATTTGCCAAGCATCTCTAACTTATTAGTATAGCATTTGCAACTGTGATGCAATTTTGTACTTTATTTGGTTTGCAGTGAGCTATTGCATTATATGTCTTGTTTAACCATACAGTCCCTGACAAAAGTCTTGTCGCTTGTGTACAAATTGACCTGAAGTGCCGCTAAAATATATTTCTAATCAAGATTTTCTTACAAGAAATGGGTCATTTTAATCCCAACAGCTTTTGTAATAATGTTTCAGTGCAAAACGAAACTGACAAAAAGTATTCTAATATTCACTTGGTTAAGCCCATTGAGTACATTTTTGCCAAGACATAAATGTTGTCGCCTTGTCATATGAGCTTCTCCTGTGACTAATAATGGATCAATTAGGTCTCAGGTGTGTATAAAAAGAACACTAGACCTTCACATCAACTGCAACTAGACCTCTGAAAACATGCCTAAGATTCACCCGGAGACTAAAGTGTTGATTATCAAGAGGCTGAAGACCAGATCCACTGCTGATGTGGCAGACACCTTCAATGTGTCTCAGCGTCAAGTTCAGAGGATAAAAAAAAGATTTGAAGAGACTGGAGACGTTTTGGACAAGGCCAGGTCAGGCCGACCCCGCAAGACAACTGCTCGAGAGGACCGTTTGTTGGCTCGAAAATCCAAGGCCAGACCATTTTCCACTGCAGCAGAGCTCCACGAGACCTGGTCATCTGAAGTCCCTGTGTCAACCAGAACAGTTTGTCGGATTCTGTCTCGAAATGGCCTTCATGGTCGAATAAGTGCCCATAAGCCAGCACTAAACAAAAGACAATTGAAAAACCGTGTGGCATTTGCCAAGGCCCACAGCCTGCTAAAAGGATGTACACTGGAAAAGTGGCAGAAGGTGGATTTTTCAGATTAATCTTCTGTTGAATTACACCACAGTCGCCGCAAATATTGCAGGAGACCTACTGGAACCCGCATGGAGCCGAGATTTACCCAGAAAACAGTGACGTTTGGTGGACGCAAAATCATGGCCTGGGGTTACATCCAGTATGGGGGTGTGCGAGGGATCTGCAGGGTGGAAGGCAACATCAATAGTCTAAAATACCAAGAAATCGTAGCTACCTCTTATATTCCCAACCACAAAAAAAAGGCCAAATTCTGCAGCAGGATGGTGCTCCATCGCACACTTCCATCTCCACATCAAAGTTCCTTAAGGCGAAGAAGATCAAGATGCTCCAGGATTGGCCAGCCCAGTCACCAGACATGAACATCATTGAGCATATGTGGTGTAGGATGAAAGAGGGAGCATGGAAGACGAAACCAAAGAATGTTGATGAACTCTGGGAGGCATGCAAGACTGTTTTCTTTGCTATTCCTGATGACTTCATCAATAAATTGTATGAATCCTTGCCAAACCACATGGATGCTGTCCTTCAAGCTCATGGAAGTCATACAAGATATTAAATTTGGATCTCACAGCACCACTACTTAATTTGCTGACATATTTTTGGATTTGCAGTAAAGTTGTTCAATTTCTGTATAGGCGACAAAACTTTTGTCTTGCCAAAATTTGACCTTTCTGTCTTGATTAAATGATACATCTTTTTTCAGTGAAACTAATTTATTTCAGTGCATTAAACATCATTTGGGAGGGCTTTAGCTTTTCATTTGAGCTATTTCTAACACCAATTGATTAATTAAAAGTCAGGTTAATAGCAGGAGATTCTACAAAATAGAGAAGCGACAAGACTTTTGTCAGGGACTGCACATTTATGTTTCTCTTGACTGGGCTGTGTGAGGGCTTATTTTTTGCAGGATGAGTTGCCATCATCATTAGTTCTATTTTGGGGTATATACGACAACACTATTTATTTAGCTTTTTGGGAAGCAGGATAAACTGCTATTTGGGTTTTGTTATTGCTTTGGGCACCGTTTGGAAACAATGACACATTATTTTTATTCTGTTCGTCAGTACAATTACAGGGATACCAAAAACTGGTTGTTTTGGAATAGTTTTTCTTTAGTTTTGTTTTACAGCGTTTACCTGATGGGGTGGATCATCTGATATTTTTATAAAGCCATTTATTACAAATGCAGCAATATCTAATATGTCTATTTTTTCTCAATTTCTTACAATTTTATATCAGCGTTTTTCCTTTTTAATTATGTAATACACTTTTTTCACTTTCTATTTTATTTTTTATTTTTGTCCCACTATGAGACTTGCGTATTGTAATGCATTGCCTGTCAGCATTACACTGACAGAGTGCTTATGAGACCTATCGTGGGGGCTGGGTCTTATAGGCTTCCGTAGCTGGAAGGCTCCAATTCCTGTGTAAGGTATTGGGCTGCCATAGCAGCCATCGGGCCCCGTCAGCACAGAGCAGGGACACGATGGGGTGAAAGAAGAAGCCTGTACCCTCCGCAAACCCTGTTCTTGCCAGCAGTATATAAAGGGTTAATATGCCGGCTCCTGACACTGATCAAGTTGGTGCAGCTCCCGATCAGCGTGCTGTACATGTACAGCACTGGGACTTAAGTCACATCCTGCAGCGCTGTACATGTACGGCGCTGGTATCTTATGGGCTGTTTGGTAACCCTGTCCACCATGCATTTACCCACAGCTATATATGTGAGTGTCACTGACATTATTTACTATTACTCACATTGCGTTAAGGAGATTAAAGGGGTGGGAGGCACAAATAAAATAAAAAAAAAACAAGAAAACAATAAGAGAACAAAAATCTGAGTTCTAGGAGACCTCAAAGTGTCATAAACCAATATGCAGGCCAATAGGAGAACTTTTGATTTGTGCAGAAGTAATACTGCCACATATTGAATGTTCTTAAAAATTTTCCGAAACAGATGCAAAACAAATTTCAAGAAATTTGCTAATCTGTAAATTACCTCCTTATCTAGCGCAGCTCAGCAGCACTTGTCCGGTCTTCCTCACACTTTTTATAGATATGGATAAGGCTACTTTCACACTAGCGTTCGGGTGTCCGCTTGTGAGCTCCGTTTGAAGGGGCTCACAAGCGGACCCGAACACTTCCGTCCAGCCCTAATGCATTTTGAGTGGATGCGGATCCGCTCAGAATGCATCAGTCTGGCAGCGTTCAGCCTCCGCTCAGCAGGCGGACACCTGAACGCTGCTTGCAGCGTTTGGGTGGCCGCCTGGCCATGCGGAGGCATGCGGATCCGTCCAGACTTACAATGTAAGTCAATGGGGACGGATCCGTTTGAAGATGTCACACTATGGCTCAATCTTCAAACGGATCCGTCCCCCATTGACTTTCAATGTAAAAGTCTGGACGGATCCGTTCAGGCTACTTTCACACTTAGAAATTTTTTTACAATATAATGCAGACGGATCCATTCTGAACGGAGCCACCGTCTGCATTATATGAGCGGATCCGTCTCAGACGGATCCGCTCTGAACTCTAGTGTGAAAGTAGCCTAAGTCACATCACCTTAGCAGACAATAAATGTCCTCAGCTATCTACAGCCAAGGACAGTAATTAGCTGTACTGCTGATGTGCCAAATTCAGGTATGTTAATGTACGCATCATAGTGTCGGTGATATGGCATATGACCACTAAAACCAATCACAGTCCTCAACTGGAGTTAGATGAGAACAGCCATGAGGTTCTTTGGTCATGTGCTTTATCCAGCACCAGGAGGATCAGTGGGTGAGTATCATTTATTTTTTATTTTCACTTATTCTAGGGGTTGGCAATTTTTTTTAATTACGGTACTCTGTTCAACCCACATAATATTAAAAATCCTGTCCTTGAGGATCCTGTGCCTTCAGGAATTATTTGACTTATTTAAATTATTATAATTTTGTGAGGCTCTAGAAGGCACATAGAGAGGTGTCATATCACTCAGCACAAATAGACGATCTATTGTTTATTATTGACTATTTTTTATATAATTTTTTTTGTATTTTAGAAGGGTAGAGGTGCTACGTATTTTATTTTTTATGTTAAAAATAGCTCATTATGTGGCCCATAGTTGGGGCACTATAATGATCATGTTGATATGTCCTCTTTCATGATGCATTTTATACCAATGTTCGTACTGCAGTAGACTAAATGGCCTTACAAGAGTAAAAACATTTCGACAAAGAAGGTTGCAAATCTTGTAGCATGGCACCGCAAGTATCCTAGTGGATCCAAATCAGCCCATCTAAATTGCACATTATGTAAATGACACTTCCATTGTCTTATTCCTACTATTGCTTAAGCTGCACTATACATATTTTGATATATTGTTAGATGCTTAGAAATATTAATCACCATAAATATTGACAGCCAGAATGTTATGGCTGCGGGAAGTATTTTTCCTGTAATTGCATATAAATAATTTGCTGTTAATCTAGTACAATAAACTGTCATGTGCTGAAACTCTACAGCAGGGGTTTAGCCTTATACAATTTCTTAATGGTGGAATATTGACCTTAAGCAGCAGGACGATAGAAAATTATTCCAGGACACATTTATTGGATTCTCCAGTAAGCCCAAGCTTTGACACAATAAGCGTCCTCTAATTTAAATGAACCTAAAAGTAGAGATGGCCTTGCGGTACGCCCGGCGGTCGTTTCACGGTGAACTTTGCGCATTTGCGATTCCACCGGCGCCATATTCTTTTGACCTATGACACATCCATCAGGTGGGACAGGACAGCCAATTGAGACGTTTCAGCACATGGACACACCCCCACCCTATCAAAGAACCCGATCTTGCAGCCATTTTACATTCTGTGTTTTGCCAGTGTAGGGAGAAGTTGCTTTGTGGAGCAGGGACAGGCTGTTAGGGACACCAAAGGCTAGCTAATAGGGCCACAAAAGTCCTTTTAAGGACTGGTATAGGTGTGCTATTGATAGGTGTGATATACTGAGGGGTGTGATATACTTATAATATACTTTCTAACATAGAAAGTATATTATAGTGCATTTGTATTGTGAAGCAGTTGCGTGCGGTTCTGCTGCGATACCGCAGCTATATAGACGGACAAACGCTATTGGAACAACTTATTACAATGGGTGTGATATACTGTTGCCCCCCAAAAAACTGATTGAGGGGTGTGATATACCTATGATATACTTTCTAACATAGAAAGCATATAGTGCATTTGTATTGTGTAGCAGTTGTATGCAGTTCTGCTGCAATACCGCAGCTATTTAGAGGGACAAGTGCTATTGGAACAACTATTTGCAACAAGTGTGATATACCTGTTGCCCCCCAAAAAACTGATTGAGGGGTGTGATATACCTTCTTCCACAAAATACTGATTGATTGCTGCAATATACCTGTTGCCCTAAATAAACAGGGTGGTGTGATATAACTATTGTAGCATAAAAAATAATTGAGGGGTGTGATATACCTGCTTCCACAAAATATTGATTAAGGGTTTCGATATACCTGCTTCCACAAAAAAAAGATTAAGGGATTCGATATACCTGCTTCCACCAAATATTGATTGAGGGCTGCAATATACCTGCTTCCACAAACTACTGATTAAGGGGTGTGATATACCTGCTTCCACCAAATACTGATTGAGGGCTGCAAGATACCTACTTCCACAAGAAAACTGATTAAGGGGTTCGATATAGCTGTTTCCACCAAATATTGATTTAGGGGTGCGATATACCTGCTTCCACAAAATACTGATTAAGGGGTTCGATATACCTGCTTCCACAAAATATTTATTGAGGTTGGCGATATATCTGCTTCCACAAAATACTGATTAAGGGGTTTGATATACCTGCTTCCACAAAATACTGATTGAGGGCTGCAATCTACCTGCTTCCACAAAATACTGATTAGGGGTTTGATATACCTGCTTCCAAAAATTTTTGATTGAAGGCTGCAATATACTGTACCTCTTTCCACAAAATACTGATTAAGGGGTTTGATATACCTGCTTCCACAAAATACTGATTGAGGGTTGCGATATACCTGCTTCCACAAAATACTGATTAAGGGGTTCGATATACCTGTTTCCACCAAATATTGATTGAGGCCTGCGATATACCTGCTTCCACAAAATACTGATTAAGGGGTTTGATATACCTGCTTCCAGAAAATACTGATTGAGGGCCGCGATATACCTGCTCCCACCAAATATTGATTGAGGCCTACGAATTGCCTGCTTCCACAAATACTGCTCTCTTCTAGGGACTTAGGCTTAGGGTCATTTTGAAAATGACAGGCAGAGGAAGAGCCAGGCCTTTCTGCAGGGGTGGTTGAGGCTGGGCAGGTGAACCAGGCTGGAGCCTAAGTGGGAAGTTGGAGAAGGACGCACCAGAGTTAGTTGAGTGGCTTATTCAGCCTTCTGCTTCTGCACCGTCCTCATCCTCTGTATCTGCACCCTCCTCACTCTCTGCTGTGTGCACCCCCAAAGACACCACCACCACCACCATAGCACCTCCACTCGAGCCAGAGGAATTATTTTCCCATCCATTGCCAGACCTTACCGATGCAAAGCCATTTTTGACATCAGATGAGGAAGAGGAGGTAGCAACGGTTGCCACCCAGTGGTCTGACAACAGTACTCAGATCAGCCCAAGGAGGGAGGTCCCCGCTGTTGCTGCCTACTCCAAGATCTCAAATGTCAGTGGTGGTGAAGGTGACGATGATGACATGTTGATGGACGTCACGTGGGTACTCACAAGAGAGGAAGAGGAGGGGAGTTCAGAGGGAGAGACGGAGCAGCAGAGAGGGAGGAGAAGGATGATAAGCAGGCAGAGCTCGCAGGGCAAAGGAGGCAAAAAGCAGACTGCAAATGTATCTGAAGCGAACCATGCACTGTCACTTCTGGCACTCCCAGGACGTCAGCACATGGCTCCTCAGTGTGGGCTTTTATAATGTGTCAGCTCCTGACAATAGTGTTGCCATCTGCAGCCTGTGCTGTCAATGCATAAGTCGCGGTAAGCCCACCAACGAGCCCAGTGGGAGCAACGCCGTTCAGACTCACAAAGCCACACTCCCTGTGCTCCATGTCCTGCTTCTTCTCCTCTCTTCTCCCATTTGTCCTCAACTCCACCTTCCACCATGCTGTCGTCACGTTCATCTGGCAAAAGGCAGGCTTCCGTGGCCCAAATGTTTGAGCGTAAAAAGATGATGACGCCTGATAACCCTCTTGCCCAATGGCTGACCGCTGGCTTGTAGAAAGTGCTAGCCCATTAACTTCTGCCATATAAACTGGTGGACTCGGAGGCCTTTAGAAAATTTGTAGCCACAAGCACACCACAATGGAAGGTCCCCGGAAGGAAATATTTCTCCCAGAAGGGCATCCCAGAGCTATATGGCCACGTTCAGCGGCAAGTGAATGTATCTCTTGCACACAGTCTCGGTGCCAAGATACATCTGACCACAGACACGTGGTCTAGCAAACAGGGGCAG
Source organism: Bufo gargarizans (assembly GCF_014858855.1). Lineage (NCBI taxonomy): Eukaryota > Metazoa > Chordata > Amphibia > Anura > Bufonidae > Bufo > Bufo gargarizans. The sequence continues at coordinate 196,063,646 of NC_058085.1, read as the reverse complement.
GGAAGGTACATAACTTTTATTGCCCACTGGGTGAACCTTCTGACGGCCATCAAGCATGTAACCTGTGGCTCCCGTATAGATTTTGTGTTACCGGCAAGGATTGCATGCAGGCCTGCCTCTTCTTCTCCTCCTCCTACTCCATCCTCCATCTCCTCCACGGCTGACTCCTCCTTTTCCACTGCTACAGCCTCTTCCGCTGCGCTCCTAAGCTCCCCAAAACCTATTCCCGGGTGAGACGTTTGTAACATCCCAGAGTATGTTAGTAGACTCTGTTTCCCTGCTACAACATGTCAGGTTTATATTTATTGTCATCTTGTGTAATCTAACATTGCATTTCCCTGTATATATACTTTCAGGCCTGTTTATGTATTTTGCTGTAATTTCCCTGTGCACCAGCAGGTGGCAGCAATATGTTCAGCAGACCATAGCTAGTTTAGTATTGCTAGACTGGAATAGTTCATTCCTGCCTAGACTCCCCTGTGTGAGCAGAAGTGGGATGTTCCCATGTCCTGTCTCATGAGGAGGAGAAGGAAGTTAAGTTAGTGTACCAGCCACCCCTGCTGGGGGTAGGTTGTGTTAGTAGGAGCTCCTAGGTACAGGGATCCCAACCTAGGATCCAGCGTCAGCTGGATTCAAGAGAGGCCTGGATGTATTTCTGGAGCGTAATAATATTACAGGCTATAGCTTCTAGAGAGGGGTCGTTGATCCAGGGAGTTATTCTGATTGCCTGATTGGAGTCGGGAAGGAATTTTTTATTCCCCTAAAGTGGGGAAAATTGGCTTCTACCTTAATTTTTTTTTTTTGCCTTCCTCTGGATCAACTTGCAGGATAACAGGCCGAACTGGATGGACAAATGTCTTTTTTTGGCCTTATGTACTATGTTACTATGATACTGTGAATGACAATATCATCCAGGTAAGACAAGGCGTACCTCTGATGTGAACGAAGCCCAATGTCCATTACACATTGAAAAGTGGCGGGGGTGCCATGCAGACCAAAGAGTAACACCTTATACTGATACAGCCCCTCAGGCATGATGAAGGCAGTTTTCTCTTTGGCAGCCTCCGTTAAGGGCACCTGTCGGTACCCTTTTGTGAGGTCCAAAACAGAAAAATACTGTGCTTGTCCTAACTTCTCGATTAGCTCATCCACCCGGGGCATGGGATATGCATCGAATTTAGATATCTCGTTCAGCTTGCGAAAATCATTACAAAACAGTAACTTCCCGTCCGGCTTGGGTATTAAGACTATAGGACTGGCCTACTCACTTTTAGACTCCTCAATGATGTCTATCGCAGCATTAGCTGCACTTCCTCCAAGATGACTTGTCGCTGAGCCTCGGGTACCCGGTATGGCTTTAACTGGACTTTTGCTTGAGGCTCAGTGACAATGTCATGCTAGATTGCGGAAGTGCGTCCAGGGAGGTCCGAGAACACATCCGTGTTCCGACTAATGAACTCCCTGGCCTCCTGAGCCTGTTTAGAGGAGACGCTGTCAGCAATTATTACTGTGGCAACCGCTTCCCTTGCATCAGACAGAGGGGCTGGAACCTGTTCCCCTAAAAAAACGGGCCGCTAGCTGTCTTCAGTACAGGTCTCCCTATCTTTCCAAGGTTTTAGTAAATTAACATGGTAAACCTGCTCTGGCTTTCGTCGCCCTGGCTGCTGTACCTTGTAATTTACCTCTCCAACTTTCTCGAGTACCTCGTAGGGTACCAGAACGAAAACCTGATCACCTGGGTTAAAGATTCAGACCCGGGCCTGCTGATTATAGATCCGACTCTGGCTCGCTGAGCGGCCTCCATATGATTCATGACAAGAGGCAAAATGGTCTCTATCTGCTGTTGCATCTTGGTAACATACTCAAGGACACTTCTATGCGGAGAGGGTTGCTGTTTCCATGCCTCTTTGGCTATGTCCAACAAACCGCGAGGATGTCTGTCATATAGAAATTCAAAGGGCGAGAACCCAGTAGAGGCCTGGGGCACCTCTTGCACAGCGAACATGAAATAGGGAAGAAGAAGGTCCCAGTTCTTCCCATCTTTAGACACCATCCTTTTTAACATGGTTTTTTATGTTTTATTAAACCTTTTAACCAGACCAACCATTTGCGGATGGTAAACGAACATCCGTAACTGTTTAATATGCAGCAACCTACAGAGCTCCCTCATGACCTTAGACATAAAGGGGTCACCTGCTCAGTCAGAACCTCTTTAGGTAGCCTCACTCTGGAGAACATTTCCATTAGCTCCTTAGCTATCAGTTTAGCCGATTTATGTCGCAGTGGCACCCCCTCAGGGTACTGATTAGCGTAATCTAGGACGACTAGGATGTGTTGGTGTCCTCTAGCGGACTTCGGTACTGGGCCTACGAGGTCCATCGCGACTCGCTCAAACGGTACCTCGATGAGCGAAGTTATAATACTGGGGTCTCACGGGCTCAGACGGGTTGAACCCCCACTGATGCACATGCTGGGCCCGGACCAACACATTCACCCCCAGTCTTGCCAGAATCTCACCCTTGACTTTCTGGTAGTTGGCCGCTTGATCGTCCGGCAAGTCGAAATACACCCGCTGGGAATCGGATGCCAGGAACGGAGCGACGACCTCAGCCCACTGATCTCGGGGTAGATTCTCCCTTGTGGCCACCTTCTCATACATCGCTAGGTAGGTTTCGATGTCATCTGAGGGTGTCATCTTGGGGATTGCCGCACGGACCGCTTTCCGGACATCATGGATACTCTGGGACATTCCTGCCATCTGTAAATCCATCACGTGTTGTAACAGCAGCTGATTTGTTTCTTGCTGGTGTTGGTTAGCCTACACGAGAGCTTTAATTACAGCCTCCATTTTGTCACGTGACACAGGTTTGAATTTAGCTGTTTTAATCCAGGACATCCAGCCGTACCCGAAAACAAAAATATTTCGGCGTTTACGCCAGCCTTTCTGCTCGTGCCCACATCCTCAACCAATTGTGGGGATTCGCTCTGTTAGACAAGGTATGCGGACGCAGTACAGAGGCAAATTACCAGTTCTTTTTATTTTTATTTTTTTTTTAAAATGCTTTATTTTCAAATTAAGAAAATACAATGTGAACAACACCAACAATGGTGTAACACGGTACCGAGCACATACAGAGCATTAATAATATAGACTGCGCAGGAATTGGACAGAGGATAGTTACAATACAAGATGCAAAAAGCACAGCCTAGTTATTCAATATATCTCAAGCAATACTTAGCAGAAAGGAGAAGTTCAGGCCTCCAAATAGGTGGGTGAGCACTCTGGAACTCTATAAAGGAGCGAATCATAATTTAGGTTCTAGGCCCTGACTCTCCATAAAACAGGACCGGTGGGTAGATGGGTCCTTCACGTAGCCTAATGGATTTAGGTCCTCTCACTTAAGCTAGGTTTAAGGAGGAGGAAGGGAACCTATATTTTGTCCATAGGGCCCATCTTTTCATAAATATCAAGTGCGATCGTGATTCCCAAGAGGCTAACTCTTCAAATCGGTGGATTTGATCAACCTTGAGCCTCCACTGTTCCATTGTGGGAACATTTGTTTGCAGCCATAGTTTGGGAATCAATAAGCGGGCCGCAAGCAGGAGCTGCTTAAAGAGGTATGAAGGAGCCGAAGAAGCCTCATTATCAAAAAAAGTGAGCAACGCTCCTTATGGTGAAATGGACACGTCGGAGGAACAAATTTGGTTGCATGCTTGAAAGATCTCTTTCCACCATTTGTTAATGGGAGGACACAACCACCATATGTGGAGGAAGGTGCCTACATCCTCCTGACATCTCCAGCATATATTAGAGGAGGGTCTGGTGAAACGTGCAGGTGTGATGTACCATTGTGACAATATCTTGTAACCATTTTCCTGGGCTCTAACGCACCTGGATATTTTGTGAGGAGCTTCAAATAATAAAGGAAGGGATTGAAAAGGGAGATCCAAGCCCGTATCCTTCTCCCAATAACGAATGAAAGCCGGTTTGGAAATTAGGGGAGGGGACCTCAGTTTGTTGTAGATAAGTGAGATTATTTTTTTTGGAGGGTTTGGATTTATTATTAAGGCTGCAAACCAGGTAAGAGGCCGTAGGAGCTCACCATTTGCATTATTTCTCCGAATGAATGTCTTAATAAGTGAGACAAGTGTAAGGTCACGGGGTTGGGGTATAAGCAACGATTCAATAGTATCAGACATGGGTAGTGAACCCTGCGACTCTAGAAGATGTGGTATAGGGACTGTTGAGGATCTAACTGAATTCGAGAAGGTATCGCGAGGTCCAGAGGAGGCCAAACCTAGAATGTCACTGATTGTGGTCAGGGGGGAAGGAAAAGGGATTGAGCAATGAGATTGGTTCCACCATTTCCAAGTTTCGATGGTGGCTTTGATTATAGGGTATGACTGTAGACTAATGGAGGGGGGGGGAGTCAAAGCCTAAGCAAACAGCACAAGCTGGCGTGCCTATAATGTCTTGTTCTAGGGCAACCCAAGACTTGTTTTTTTGAGTTTCTCAGCCAGTCAATGACTCTAGTCATCGATATGGCCCTCCCATAAAGTTCAGGATCTGGCAAGCCAATTCCACCTGTAGCTCTAGATCGGGACAGAAACGAATAAGAGAGTCTAGCTCTACGGCCATTCCATATGAATGCACTAAATTTTTGTCTGAGGGCTGCGTAATAGGATTTAGGGATAGGGATTGGTAGGACCTGTTGAAGGTAAGTGAGATGGGGGATGACAAGTGAAGAGAGGAGGTTTTTCCTGCCAAACCACGAGAGGGTCGGGGCTGACTTGTTGAGTTTATCTACAGCTTCAAATAAGGAGGATTTCAAGGGGGTGAAATTAAGTGAGAAGAGATCAGAAATGTTTGGGCCAATCTTTACTCCTAAGTAAGTTACGGTTGGGGACGACCAGTTAAATGGTGAGTTTTCCATTAAGGAGCGTTTGAGTTGAGGAGATAGGCCCGTGCTGACAATGACGGATTTACTTTCATTAATCCTAAAATCAGAGACATCACTATAGTTTCTTAAATGCTCCTGAATTAAGGGGAGGGAAGCTCTAGGGTTAGAGGTCATTATCATGACGTTGTCTGCAAAGGCGGCTAGTTTATGGCTCCTACCTCCCAAAAACATACCCTCAATCCTTGTGTCCGCTCGAAGTTTTATTAAGAGGGGTTCCATAGCTAAGATGAAAAGGAGAGGGGATAGAGGGCATCCCTGACGCGTACCGTTATGTATTTGAAAGGGGATGGAAAGGTCACCATTGACCATGACCCGTGCTGTGGCTTGCTCATACATTGCGAATATTGCTTTGATATATGGACCAGGCAGGCCGAACAGTTCTAGCACGCGGCTTAAGTAGTTCCAATTTATGCGATCAAACGCTTTTTCAGCGTCAGTACTGAGAAGTAATAGTGGAGAAGAAGTGCATTTAGCATGGCAAAATACGTTGATAACTCTAGCCGTATTGTCTCTACCTTCCCTACCGCGAACAAACCCCACCTGGTCCATATGTACTAAAAGAGGGAGAAGGACTGCCAAGCGGTTAGCTAAAAGTTTCGCTAAGAGCTTAAGATCGATGTTGAGTAAAGATATAGGTCTATAATTAGCACACACTTTGGAGTCCTTCCCCTCTTTAGGAATCAGAGCAATATGCGCAATCGTCATGTCCCTAGAAAGGGAGATATTTTGTAAGGACTGATTGCACACAGTGAGTAGGTGAGGCAGGAGTTGTTTCTTGAAAGTTTTGTAGTAGGAAGCGGGAAGGCCATCTGGACCTGGACTTTTACCCTGGGGCATTTGGGCCAAAGCTAGGGATAGCTCCTCGATGGTAAATGGAGCCTCCAGGGAATGTTTCTGTTCAACTGATAGAGTCGGGCAGGACAAGGGTTGTAGAAAAGTGTCAATTAATGAGGAGTGAGCAGAAGGGGAAAAAGAGGGAGGGATATTATAAAGGGCTTCATAAAAGTCCCTAAATTGAGCAGCAATTTTTGGTGAAGCGAAAATTGGCTCGCCTTTCGGAGAGGTGAGTTGGTGTATATAATTGTCTGCCCTCCTGGCCTTAATTCTGCTAATTAGAAATTTGGTGGCTTTGTCACCATGTGCATAGAACTTATATTGGGAGTTGAGGTAATATTTTGCTGATCTACTCTGTAATAGGGTTTTCAGTTCTGCTCTGGATTTAGATAGTTCCTGGAGTTGGGTCTCAGTCATGGATTTTTTATGGCCTGCTTCCAACTTTCTAATTGTGGAAAGGAGACTGTTAATTTTACCTTCCCGCTGCTTCTTTAAATGGGAGCTAATGCTAATAAATTCACCTCTAATAAAGGGTTTATGAGCGTCCCAAGTGACTTGGGGAGATAATTCCGGAAGGGAGTTAAGGTTAAAGTATTCATCCAGTAACGTGGCTATTTTTTCTACAGATTCAGAATTACCTAGGATGGACTCGTTCAGTCTCCAATTAAAACTCTTAGATTGTTGTGTTGGGAAGGCTATTATTAGATAAATAGGAGCATGGTCTGATAGGTGCATAGACCCAATGTTGGCCTTTTGGCATAGTTGTAGATGCTCTTTAGATACGAAGATGTAATCTATATGGTGATATGAGCCGTGGGCATGTGAATAGAATGTATAGTCCAGGGTACTAGGATGTAAGGTGCGCCACACATCCACCAAATGGAGATCCCAGAAAAAATTCCTAATGAGTTTTAGGGAACGCCTAGAATGGGGAGTTTTGTGTGAGGAAGACTCCATCTGCGGGTCGAGGGCCGTGTTGAGATCTCCTCCCACTAAGACTATACCTTCCTTAAAAGAGGAGATTGTTTGGGCTATGGAAGAGAGCCATTTAGCCTGATTGTTGTTTGGAACGTACAGGTTGACGAAGGAGTACATTTGGGAACCTATGTAGCCCTTCACCATAATAAATCTGCCCTCTGGGTCTTGTAGGTGACTGGTAGGTTTGAAAGGTATTCTCCTCTTAAAACCAATGCTTACTCCTCCCGACGAGGCAGTGGCCCCTCCACTATGGAACCAAGTGGGGTAGTGAGAAAATTCCATGTTGGGAAAATGGTTAAATCTAAAGTGAGTCTCTTGGAGGAGCAGCACATCCGCTCCCTCCTTGCGCAATATGGAGAAAATCTGGCTTCTCTTAGAGGGCGAGTTGAAACCTTTCACATTATAGGAAGCTATATGGATGTCAGCCATGGTTAATTATTATTGTGAACATAGGAGCATAGTGTGTGCTGGTCCCCCAAGAAAGAACACTTACGGACTGAAGAGGTCCTACCCCGCCTGGAGGAGAAGCTGGGATCTCGCCAACCTGCGTGTACTGCTGATGAGTCAAGGAAGTCTGTGTCTGGTACCTAAAATAAAATAACGGGACAAGGGAAACAATGAGAACAAAGGAAAAGTACAGAATATAACATAAAGTGGAATGAGAACCACTAGTATAAAGCATGGGGGAAAATCGGTCAAAGACCAGTTTACATGACGTTTAGCACGTTTGGAAGCAACCTGAAAACGGGTTAGAAACAAGCAACTGGGAGGAACCCTAATGGGGAGAGGAATAGGGGCCTAGAGAAGCCTCAATAGGTAAGCCAAGGGGTATATGAATTGAGGAAGGCCCACTGGTTGCTAGAGATGAACAGAGGTAAATGGCCAATAGACATGTAATGTGAAAACATTATCTGCCCGTAGCTATCTTAAACATGACTAACAAGAGGCTACATAGTGGATCTACTAGCAGAAATGAACTGAACTAGACAAAAGGGAGCTACTTCTCTGGATAGATCCACTACAGTCCTGTTAACGAAATTCACCACTGTCCATGGTTATAGCTGGAGGGTCAGAAGTATCATTCTTGAGCCAGTCTCTTAGGCGTCAGCTGTCGGCTTCCCTTCCCCGATTTATGAGCCCTAGGAGTATGATGCAAGGAAAAGGCTGCCACTTCTGGAACTGCAGGTAAGGCAAAGAGGTCTTGAAACTGATCCCAGTTTTCTATCTGCATGGGTGGGATTTGAAGGTGGTCGTAGACGGCATCCAGGTCAGCATGCGAGGTGATGTTGAAGCGGCGGCCCCCTTGAGAAAAGGAAAGGCCAAACGGAAAGTTCCACTTGTACAGGATTCTATTAGCTCGCAACCACTCCGTCAGAGGTTTAAGATGCTTGCGCTTCTTTAAGGTAGAAGGGGCCAAATCCTGGTATATCGAAACTAGTGCTCCTTCAAACACTATTTCGGACCTATTTCTGGCAGCCTCCTGTACTGCAGACTTGACCTGAAAGTTCAAAAACTTGCAGATGATATCTCTTGGGGGTTCATCTATTTTAGGTTTAGGCCGTAAGGCCCTGTGAGCCCTCTCAATTATGATCTCTGGAGCGAAGTCAGGGCCTAGGAGGGAGGCACAGAGGGAGGTGATAGCAGCAGAAATATCACCAGGGAGAACGGATTCAGGGATACCTCTTATCCGCAGGTTGTTCCGGTGTCCCCTATTCTCCTGGTCCTCCAAAGCGTTTTGCATCTCGTTCAGGTAAGTACCACATCTACGGAATATGCTGGTAGTAGCCCTCTGGTGGTCCAGCATCAGGGCCTGGTTATTCTCGAGCGTCTCGACTCGCTCACCCACCTGCCTCATGTCCTGGCGCATTGCGGCAAATTCGCTGAGCAGGGGCTCCAGGGCTTTATTCAAAGTGTTCTTTAGATAATTCCTAGTAATCGGAAGGGCCCCCCTGCCTTGTAGCTCCTCCGTTTCTCAGCTCTCCAGCACGGCACAAGCCTCAGATCCCAGCACACACACACTTTGCTGCTGAGCCCAGCTGTCTTTTAAGGACAGCTAGGTGCTGTCAAAACCCGGACCGGCACTTAAAATCCAGTCTGGTGTTTGACCCTACCTAGCTGCAAATCTGCCCAGCAGACCGCTTCTGTAGGGAAAAGGAACCATCGGGTGTCCCGGGCATTTCTGTCTTTGGCCTGGCTCATCTACTTGAGAGGGGAGTGGTTAGTCACCAAGCAGAATTTTCTCCCCAACAAATAATAGCGGAGGGACTCAAGTGCCCACATGATAGCCAGGCACTCTCTCTCCACTATACTGTACCTGGTCTCGGCTGGTATCATGATCCCTACTCAATAAGTCACGTCACTGGGGTGAATTATACTAGTGAGCTCATCAAGTTACCACATAAATTCCCACCCACCTATTCTAGATGACAGAATTACGGAATCCTACCGCGCCTGCAAGAAGAGGGCCGTTTGAAGATTTGTTGGTTGCTTCCGATATGAGATCATTCTTGCAACCAACCTATCGACAGCCGCCCTCCGGATCCAGCCTCAGGGAACACCTAGATCGACAGGTGTCCGACTACATCAGGCTAACGGCCGATGTGGATGCTCTGTGAAGCGAGGAACCTCTGGACTACTGGGTGTGCAGGCTTGACCTGTGGCCAGAGCTGGCACAATTTGCCATGGAACTCTTGGCTTGAGCCTCGTTGAGTGTCCTGTCCGAAAGGAGGTTCAGCGCAGCAGGGGGATCATGAACGATAAGCGCACTCACATTTCTAAAAATTAATGAGGCATGGATCTTGGAGGAATTCAACAGCTGTGACGACCACGTGTAATTGAATTTCCTCATGCCAGCCCACACATATCCGCCATGAAGAATGGTCCTTGTCTTATGTATATACAGCGGTATAAAAGGCCTTTTCTGTCAGGTGAATGCCTCATTTTTAGGGCCTGTACTGGCCTACAGTAAGATTTGTATCCAGTGACCGCCTAATGTACCTCTAGCCACATCATCACAAGTTCTTTTCTGTTAGGTGAATGCCTAACTTTTGGGGCCTGTACTGGCCTACAGTAAAATTTTTAGCCAGTGACTACATTTTTGAGAATTTCCCTTTAAGACGCATAAAAATAGCCCTTGATTAAAATACATATTTTTTGTGGGAATTTTTTTACCAACAATCCCCCTCTGGTATGTCACTGTCCATGTTGTGGGGCTATTTGTGCACTTCTACTAAGTATTTGGTGGCTGCAAATATGACCTAAAGGTTTTTCAGATTCGCCTTCCATTGAAGTCAATGGGGCCCGTCGCGGATGCGCGGTTCGCGAACATTTGATTGCGAACGCACGTTTGCGAACCGTCCTGGCCGATATTCATCCATCACTACCCAAAAGGTCTATAAGAAGGCAAATATTCCATTGACAATCACTTACTACTAGAGTCTATTTTCACACAGTAAATTCACAAATATCCTATTGGACCAAACTGATAATATGTTCTTAGGGTGCAAGGATAATCATACAAATAAAAGACATGTACATGTTCTGCATAGATGGGGAACTCCTGGAATACTACTACTTCTACTACTACTACTAATAATAATAATCATAATAATAAGGATTTCCTCTGGTCTTTTCAAAGAACCAGTCTAAAGCAGGCCATAAATCTCATTCATCTGACAGCTATTTCTCACAAACCCCTATACACATGCATGGTACTCATGGCCAAGTGTGCACGTATTCTGAATGAGTAGATGGAGTGAGCGGCCAGACACCTCTGGTGACAGCTCATATTCCTGAAAATATAAGCATTGGGCATGTTGAATTTCAACTGCCTAATCCTTCTCTCTCTTTCATCCTCTGCTGTTGGGGTCATGCAAAAATCTGGGGGTTTGGCCAACATTAATGTGTATGACCAGTTTAACAGTGACTACAGTCAGAGGCAAGACAAGATCTCTTGGTGCTCAGGGCCTTATAACATGGGTGATTTAAAAGAAATATCCTCTAACATGAAATGTGAAACTTCTTGAAACGCTATACATCAAGGTGATATAACAATCAAAGTATCTTTTAATTCAATGCCCCCTACAGCAATCCAATACTGTGAATTACGGAGCTCAGTGGAGTAATGTTTCTAAACCGGTATAGATTTCCTTCATTGAGTTGACAGTCATTATTATTTACAAGTCAGGAAAAAAGCAACATTAAAATCAAATTTCTGTGACCGCATTCAGAAATCTCTCTGCAAATAGATGCTGACAAGTACTAAGGTTAATTGAAAACCTCTTTACTGATGAAAATGTTCCAGTGAATGATTGTGCTATAGGTATGAACCCTTAGGTCAAGCGAGCACTGGTGATTGGCTTTACCAATAGCTAAAGGCTTTATCCTACAATAGTAAGTGATGGCACTTATTGCTCAGGGGAGCCTTACTGCTGGGGCCCCACCAATCCTCAGACTACCTTAGCACTGAGGCCTCTTCAAGGGGTTATCTATTCCATGACTAATGTAAAAAATGAAAATAAGACATCATACAGTACATGACAATCCCTTTCTAACAAAGCTAGAACCAGCCTTGTACCTGACATGATTCCAGAGATCTGCCCATTTATTGCTCTGCTAGATTTATATCAAGCTGACAGCTCAAGGGGAGTGTCTTTTCTGCTGCAGCTAAGGGGGCGTGTCTCAGCTCTCCCTATCACAGCTCAGGAAGCGTGTCTCAGCTCTGTCTATCACTGCTCAGGAGGCGTGTCTCAGCTCTCTCTATCACAGCTCAGGAGGCGTGTCTCAGCTCTCTCTATCACAGCTCAGGAGGCGTGTCTCCGCTCTCTCTATCACAGCTCAGGAGGCGTGTCTCAGCTCTCTCTATCACAGCTCAGGAGGCGTATCTCAGCTCTCTCTATCACAGCTCAGGAGGCGTGTCTCAGCTCTCTCTATCACTGCTCAGGAGGCAGTTGAAGAATGAAACTGAGCATGTGCGACCATATCAGTGAGCACAAAAAAGAAGAAAAAACTGCAGGTGGTGCTATACAAATACATTGAATTGAAAACTCAGCGACAATGCAAAATTTTTAATAACATGCAACTACAAAAGAATTCAGATTCAGGTGCTGGTTTGAAATCTGTAGAAAATGTTTCATTGGACAATCCATTTTCAGTATTGCTCTGCACATTAGTGATTCCAGCAACTTGCCAGGTTGCAGCTGTTTTTCAGTAGCAGAATATATATGATAGAAGTTGTATAATCATCAAAATAATGGATTTTTATTTTATTTAAAACTTTATGCAGTTAAAACCTTCTGCCTGTCTGGCTAATTAGATTTTCATCAAATAAATGTCACGGATGTTCCCACGACAGGTGGCAGGAGATCGGTCAGAATTGCAACATATGGTTTGATCTGGCAGGTTTTCCCTGTAGATAAATAGGTGTCTGTGTTATTTCTGGTAATGGCCACGCCCCTTGCCTCAGTTGTTGCTAATGTGGTAATTTAACCTTCCTTACATGTTGTTGCTTGCCCCACAATGCTGTGCGGTTTATAGCTTCAGTTTCAGTTGTGGAGAGCCGGTGTGTGGATCTCGGTAGAGTTCCTGGTGCTTCCATAGCCCCTGTGGCGATATGAACTATAAAAATGCATGGGAAAGTCCCGGAAGGGGGTAAATCTCTCCCAGGTTCCTCAACTGTAATGACGCTGGCTTCAGTAAATATCGTTGCTGAAGCTATTTTCTTTATTTATTCAGGACAGGATTTTACTTGGATTGGGATGGTAGGTTTTGGCAGTGGGACCTCCCAATCCACCCCCCCTTCCCCAGTCCGGGGTAGGTTTTCCCTAGCAGGAAGCGATCCCCAGGTAAGGCCTGCTCTAATCAGGCTGGGATAAAGCACCTCCCAGTGTGTCAGTCTGGGAAGAGAGAGAGAGAAAGTAATTTGGAACAGAGACCTGCAGAGGCTCTGTGAGTGTGGTCTCAGCCGGGCAAGGCTGGGCGGCCACGAGGCTGGGAGATAGCCTGGAATTTGGGGGACTCTAATTTGCTACAGCCTCGAGGCTGCTGGACTATTGTGCTGAGAAAGCCGCACCTGAAACAGTGTGTGAACTGTGATGTATAGGTGAATCAGAGAGACACGCCTTATTTGTTTAGTTAGTGCCTAGACGGGCAGGTGTTTCTTTTGCTTTGTTTGTGCTGGTGTGTGAAGACTGCCAAATAAATGCACTGTTTGGACCTTAAAGGGACACTGTCAGGCCTTCTAAGCATAATTAGATCTTGATATGCCCTCCTAGGTCTTGTAATAAGTTTCCAATTTATATAAGTATTATCCCTGTGCGCATTGTAAAACGTGAAAAATAATCTGCATGCGCCTGGCACCCTTGCTCGCCGGGATCACATTGCGCCTGCGTCCCCTATTGAGGCCGATGACCGTAACTTCGTATTGGGCATGCGCGGGGTCTCCAAATGTCAGGGACAGGAAAATACCGCCCAGCGAAGTGAATTCTAATGAGATGAGCATGTCTAAGGATCCGGCAGTTGGGGCGCGGCTGGGAACAAATGGGCATAAAGGACAGTTGATTGACAGGTGACTATAAAGATTATTTTTCACGTTTTACAATGCGCACAGGGATAATACTTATATGAATTGGAAACTTATTATAAGACCTAGGAGGGCATATAAAGATCTAATTATGCTCAGAAGGTCTGACAGTGTCCCTTTAAACCTGGTGTCCGTGAAGAAGTCTGTGAGTACGACCCCCTGAGAGAGAGCGATCCCTGACAATTTGTGGAGGATGCGCGCACAAGCAAGTGTTGTCCATGCTGAAGGCTGCGGAATTGCTGGGCAGTGTACATGTTAAAAAGGCACAAAGTGTTGCTAGGGGCAACGGAAGGTCAAAAAGACAGAGTGTTGCTAGGAGCAATGACAAGGCAGAAAGAGCAAGTGCTGCTGACTGCTGCTGAATTGTTGTGTGGAGTTTAAAGGGCCGGAAGCCCAAGTAAAAGAGACTAACCTGTGGGGAATTTCATTTTATTTTATTTTTTCTGTGTTGCTAGAGGACTGTCTGATATGGGGTGGATGGAGGATTTCACCAAGCAATTGATGCAGGCCAATCTGAAGGCTAGCCAAATGCAAGTGATGTGGCAACAGGAGCAGGAAAAGCTTATGGGCGGGTTGGACAGACAAAGAGACGTCCTAACCCCAGGCATTTCCCATGGTAACAGCTGTGCTGAGGAACTGGGCAGTGACCTCGTGACCAGGAACCAAGAACTGCAGGTTCTCAGGATGCAATTGAATGCAGAGGGGGAAGCTTTGAGGGCGCAACTGCAGCTGGCCCTGGAGACTAAGTCTTCAACACTGAGGGAACACTTTGTAAAAGTAAAAGTCCAAGGTGTCAGTGATGTACCTGGAGTTCCAGAGAAGGTGGTGTATGCCGTTGCCAAGGGCAACTGACGGTAAGAGAGTGATATGGAGAGCAGTGTGGCTCTCAAGAGTTCAAGTGTTTACGGCCAGTGTGTACAGAGTCTTAGAGAGGAAGTGCGGAGGTGCCATAAGGCTATTGCTGGGAGCAACCAACCTGGACTGCATGCAGCTGTCACGCAGCAGAAAGTGATACTGGAGATGCCGTCAAGTCAAAAAGTGTACACCTGATTGTCCTATGGCCAGGAGTCAAAGGCAGGAGGTTCCTAGTGTCCAGAAGAAGGATCGTGACCTCGGGGGAGATATTCCTAGAGCTCCCTCATCACCTGGGGCTGACGAACCTGTGACATCTGTGGGTAAGACTGTTCCTATGATTGCCTGTGTAGCTGGGGACTATGTGCAGGACACTCATACGGATAGCAAGGTCTATCCTGTGGCTCTCAATGAGGGTGAGATGCCAGTGAAAACTGGGACTTGTGAACTTGACGTTGGTAAAAGAGGGAATGTTTGGCCGGGATCTCCTCTTGTTTTGGGACTTGTGGCAAAATGGAAACACTGCTGCAGAAAGTGACGTAACTCCTGCAGAACCTGTACATATCCCTTTAAATGAGAGTGTAAGGGAAAAACACATTGAAAACAATGGTGTTGATAAGGTGCAAAGCGGTTGTGCCAAGTTTGCGGAAATGCATAATGAAAATGTGATGTCATGTGAAATATGTGATGATGATGACATGCCTCTTCCGTTGCAGGTTGTGGTTAGGGTAGTAGCAGCGCCTGGGGGTAAAAATGTAAATGATGCAGAAGTGCTGATAAATGTGCAGAGAACACAGCAGGACCAGATGGTGTACTGCATTTACCAGAGGTGGATATGCAGTCTCCACAGTGTTCTATGGTTAATAAAGAAATGTCCAAGGTGGGGATTAGCTCATGTGTGGACCCAGAGGTCATAATTGATGATGACATGAGTGGTATATGTAAGATAAGTGCTGTGACTAATAGCAACTCAGAGAGTGAGGCTGTCATGTCAAGGTCCGCTGAAACTAAGGTGGTTACTAGTAGCGACCAGACGACAGTTATACCTGACAAGACAAGAGTTAAGTGGGGAGACGTCAGCCTAGTGTCTGAGACCCATGCCCAAGCAGTGATAGATGACCTGACAGATCAGTACGACTGCAAACTTGAAGATGTTTTCGCCCGCTCCGCACAGTCCCTAGATACACTAGAGAAGGGACTAGCTGTTCTCGCAGAGCAACTGGAGAAAGCTCCAGAGGAGACTCAGAAAGAGATGAATGAACTAAAGGATCTAGAGTCACAAATAGAAGCGGAAATTCTCTAACTTCAAGAGGAACTTGCAGCTTCAGAGTGATCCAGACATCATGCAAAGCAGGAAAGAGATGAGCTGGATGATAAGGTCTAAAACAGCATCTCAAGAAAATCTGCTCTCTTGGAGGAGAAATGACAGTTGGAAGCCAGGATTTCTCAACTTGATCAAGAGTTGCGTGATCGGATGGTGGACCTGGACCACCAGAGACAAAATGTTTCTAAGTTGGAGAAGAAACAGAAGAAGTTTGACCAGCTCCTGGCTGAAGAGAAAAACATCTCGGCCCGGTATGCTGAAGAATGTGACTGAGCGGAGACTGATGCTCAGAAGAAGGAGACCAAGGCCCTCTTCTTGGCTAGAGCCCTTGAAGAAGTACTTGAGGAGCGAGATGAATTTGAGAGGCTGAACAGGCAACTTAGAGCAGAGATGGAGGATCTCATGAGCTCAAAGGATGACGTCGGGAAGAACGTCTATGAGCTGGAGAAGTCTAAGCATCCTCTCGAGCAGCAAGTGGAAGAAATGAGGACTAAACTTAAAGAGAGAGGCAATAGCTTCTCGAGGTGACAGATTGGCTCCATTAAAGGAAAATGAGAAACCTGAAGAGGAGAATCTTCTGAAAGATGCCAAGAAGTCTAAGCAAGAGCTTGTTAAGAATGGGTCTGGAGATGGTAACGCCGTGGTGCCGGCCTAGGCAGAGAAGATGGAAGATGGTTCTGCGGAACCAGGTAATTGGGCTGATATCTGTGGAACCAGGTAATGGGGCTGATATAGAGGCTGAATCCACGAGACTCATGGTAGTGAGTAGCCAGGACCTGGTCGTGAAAGCTGTCCCCTATGCCGTCAATGCCATCCAGAAAGCCAGCGGTCTGCTCGGGAAGAAATACGAGGAGACAGACGACCAGCAGGTCGATGTTGCCTACTACTGTGAGATGGCTCTCTTAGAGCCTGCACAAATGGAGAACGATATCCTGGGTGACTCTTTGGAGGGAATGCCAGAAGATGAAGAGTCTGATAAGGACCCCAGTATCCTCAGTGCCTCCAACCTTGTTGACAAAGAAAAGGAGGAGTTAAGAATGCAAGTATATAATGCCGTGTCTGAGAAGGATGAGAAGGCTAGCAAAGTGAATGAAGACTCCAAAGGAAACTCAAAGGCTGAAGAAGCTAAGGCCGATGAGTTGGAGTGGGATAAATCCTTGGATGTTCCAGATACCAAAGATAAGGCTGAAGAAGAGTCTGCCAAAGTGAGGAGAGCCACTGAACAAGCAGAAGACTCTGAAACTGAAGCCAAACCTGAGGTAACCCCTGTGGACACTAAAGAAAAAAGAGATGTGCTATCTGTTGATAGAATAAAGAAACAAAGCGAGTGTAAAGACCAGGTGACATCAGAGTAGCTGAAGGGTGGTATAAAACTGACCAGCCGGATCTCCAACTAAAAGGAGGAGGCGGGAGCTCCCCGTGGAAAACACTCTGTAAAGGTTGCGGAAGTTAGAGGTTATAGGCCTAAGAATATATCTGGAAAAGGAACAAGACAGAAATCTAAGAAGAAGTTCTCCAGCGAAGAGGAGAAGGAGGAGTCCCTTAGACACTGTCTGCTAGGTAGAAAGTCAGTGTTTATGAAAAAACAAGCTCTGCTAGCTTGGGGGTGGCAGAATAGAGGGAAATATGTGACACTGGCCACATCTTCCAGAGGGCATTGTATGATGTGGTAAAATCCCCAGACCTTCGGTCTGAAGAAGAGCGGGGGGTGATATGCGGCGATGTGAACTGTAAAATGTATGGAAAAGTCCCGGAAGGGGGGTATATCTCTCCCAGGTTCCTCAATTGGCTGAGGTGGGTGAAATCCAGAAAGACACTGGCTTCAGTAAATATACCGGGTGGGCCATTTATATGGATACACCTTAATAAAATGGGAATGGTTGGTGATATTAACTTCCTGTTTGTGGCAAATTACTATATGTGAGGGGGGAAACTTTTCAAGATGGGTGGTGACCATGGCGGCTATTTTGAAGTCCGCCATTTTGAATCCAACTTTAGTTTTTTCAATAGGAAGAGGGTCATGTGACACATCAAACTTATTGGAAATTTCACAATAAAAACAATGGCATGCTTGGTTTTAACGTAACTTTATTCTTTCATGAGTTATTTACAAGTTTCTGACCCTTATAAAATGTGTTCAATGTGCTGCCCATTGTGTTGGATTGTCAATGCAACCCTCTTCTCCCACTCTTCACACACTGATGATGTGTTTCCCTGTTTATGCACTGAAGCTGGCAAGTTCCCTGAGTTTTTCCAGCAAGATGGTGCACCACCACATTATGGGTATCAGATCCGAGCATTCCTAGATGAACAGTTTCCTGGAAAGTGGATTGGCCATCGTGGGCCAGTTGAATGGCCCCCAAGGTCTCCCGATCTGACCCCCTTAGACCTTTATCTTTGGGGTCATCTGAAGGAAATTGTCTATGCTGTGAAGATACGAGATGTGCAGCACCTGAAACTATGGATACTGGAAGCCTGTGCTAGCATTTCTCCTGCGGTGTTGCTATCAGTGTGTGAAAAGTGGGAGAAGAGGGTTGCATTGACAATCCAACACAATGGGCAGCACATTGAACACATTTTATAAATGGTCAGAAACTTGTAAATAACTCATGAAAGAATAAAGTTACATTAAAACCAAGCACACCATTGTTTTTTTTGTGAAATTCCCAATAAGTCAGATGTGTCACATGACCCTCTTCCTATTGAAAAAACAAAAGTTGGATTCAAAATGGCCGACTTCAAAATGGCTGCCATGGTCACCACCCATCTTGAAAAGTTTCCCCCCTCACATATATTAATGTGCCACAAACAGGAAGTTGATATCACCATTTTATTAAGGTGTATCCATATTAATGGCCCACCCTGTAGTTGATGAAGCTATTTTCTTTATTTATTCAAGGCTAGATTTTACTTGGATTGGGATGGTAGGTTTTGGCAGTGGGACCTCCCAATCCACCCCCCATTCCGGGGCAGATTTTCCCTAGCAGTAAGGGATCCGCAGGTGAGGCCTTCTCTAATCAGGCTGGGATAAAGCACCTCCCAGTGTGTCAGACTGGGAAGAGAGAGAGAGAAAGTAATTTGGAACAGAGACCTGCAGAGGCTCTGTGAGTGTGGTCTCAGCCGGGCAAGCATGAGTGGCCACGAGACTGGGAGATAGCCTGGAATTTTGGGGACTCATATTTGCTACAGTGTGGATGCTGCTGGACTATTGGGCTGAGAAAGCCACACCTGAAACAGTGTGTGAACTGTGATGTATAGGTGAGTCAGAGAGACACGATATAGTTGTTTAGTTAATGCCTAGACGGGTAGGTGTTTGTTTTGCTTTGTTTGTGCTGGTGTGTGAAGACTGCCAAATAAATGCACTGTTTGGCCCTTAAACCTGGTGTCCGTGAAGAAGTCTGTGAGTACTACCCCCTGAGAGAGAGAGCGATCCCTGACACCCCTTTGAAGTTAAGTCTTTCTTTTGCCTTTTGTATTTTGTTTGGGTTCTGTGTGTTGCATTTCCCTATTGTTTGTATTAGGCCTGTAGGAGACCTCAGTCTCATGCCTGCCATTAGTACAAGGGTCTTATAGAGCTAGATAGGACTCTAGGCATTCCTAGGTATGAACACACCTACCTCTGCGGTCTGTTCATACTGGTAGACAGTCAGGATTTTGGTTAGGGTTTTACTAGGAGGTGTCTATCTTCCTCCCCTAGTTCTCAGGCCTGATTCCTTGTTCCCCCCTTCCGTCTTATGCTTGGCGTGGGAGGGAAACACCAGCTAGGTGTGGTGTTTCCCTCCCACACTGAAGCGTGACATTATAAATTGCCAAACAGTAATTTTTTGTTTGTGTGCAGCCATGGATCCTATTGCTGCACTGGCAGGTCAGCTGCAAGGGCTGTCTTTGGAGGTAGCTGACCTGCCAGTGCAGCAATAGGATCCATGGCTGCACATAAACAAAAAATTACTGTTTGGCTTCCCCACGACCGTCATTGCAGAGACCACAGACTGCTAGTCCTAGTGGTGGTGGTGGTTACCAGGCCTGTCTTGAACCTAAAGTTGCCCTCCTGGACAGATTCTTTGGGGGACATGATCATTTCATTTTGTTTAGGAAGGCGTGCAAACTGTATCTGGGGATGAGAAACAGCGAGTCGGTGTAGTTATTTCCTTACTTAAGGGGTATGGGCTTTTTCTCTGCTGACCGGATCGCAGTCTCTCCGGTAGAAATGGCCTTGCGGTTCGCCCAGCGGTCATTCGCGGCGAACGTTGCTCGTACGCGGTTCTCTGAACAAGCGAACATATGGCGGTCGGCCGGCGCCATATTCTTTTGCATTGTGCCAAACTTTGACACATCCATCAGGTGGGACAGGACAGCCAATTGAGACGTTTCAGCAAATGGACACAACCCCTACCCTATAAATAAACCCGATCTGGCAGCCATTTTACATTCAGTTTTTTGCCAGTGTAGTGAGAGGTTGCTGTGTGGAGCAGGGACAGGCTGTTAGGGACACCAAACACTACCTATTAGGGCCGCAAAAGTCCTTTTATAGGTGGTATAGGTGTCCTATCGATAGGTGTGACAGACTGAGGGGTGTAATATACTTATATTATACTTTCTAACATAGAAAGTATATTATAGTGCATTTTTTATTGTGCAGAAGTTGTGTGCGGTTCTGCTGAGATACCGCAGCTAGAGGGACAAGCACTATTGGAATAACGAATTGCAACTGGTGTGATATACCTGTTGCCCCCCCCCCCCCACCCCCAAAAAAACAACTTATTGAGGGGTGTGATATAGCTATAATATACCTTCTAACATAGAAAATATATTATAGTGCATTTGTATTGTGCAGCAGTTGCGTGCGGCTCTGCTGAGATACCGCAGCTAAATAGAGGGACAAATGCTATTGGAATAACTAATTGCAACTGATGTGATATACCTGTGGCCCCCCAAAAAAATGATCAAAGGGGTGCGATATACCTGCTTCCACAAAATACTGATTAAAGGGTTTGATATACCAGCATCCACAAAATACTGATTGAGGGGTGTGATACACCAGCTTCCACAAAATACTGATTCAGGCCTGCGATACATCAGCTTCCACCAAATATTGATTAAGGTGTTTGAGATACCAGTTTCCAGCAAATACTCATAAAGGGGTTCTATATACCTGTTTTCACAAAATACTGATAGAGTGGATTGATATACCGGCTTCCACCAAATATTGATTGAGGCTTGCAATATACCTGCTTCCACAAATACTGCTCCTCTATAGAGACTTAGTCACAGGGTCATTTTGAGACTGACAGGCAGAGGTATAGGCAGGCCATTCCGCAGGGATGGTAGGGGTCGGGCAGGTGCAACAGGCCAGAGTCTAAGTGGAAAGTTGGAAAAGGTGTATGCGTCAAAGGACGCACCAGAGTTGGTTGAGTGGTTCACTCAGCCTTCCGCTTCCTCTTCATCCTCTGTATATGCACCCTCTTCACTCTCTGCTGTGTGCACCCCCAAAGACACCACCACCACCATAGCCCCTCCACTTGAGTCAGAGGAATTATTTTCCCATCCATTCTCAGACCTTACAGATGCGCAGCCATTTTTGGCATTGGATGAGGAAGAGGAGGTAGTAACGGCCGCCACCCAGCGGTCTGACAACAGTACCCACATCAGCCCAAGGACGGAGGTCCCCACTGTTGCTGCCTGCTCTGAGATCTCTAATATCAGTGGTGGTGAAGTTGACGATGACGTGTCGATGGATGTCACGTGGGTGCCCACAAGAGAGGAAGAGGAGGGGAGTTCAGAGGGCGAGACAGAGCAGCAGATAGGGGGAAGAAGGAGGAGAAGCAGGCAGAACTCGCAGTGCACAGGAGGCAAAAAGTAGACTGCAAATGTATTTGGAGCAAGCCATCCACCATGCATGGTCACATCTGGCGCTCCCAGGACGCCTTAAGAACGCACCTGGCCTCTCATCACTGAGCCCAGTGGGAGCAACGCCGTCAGAACCCACAAAGCCACACTCCCGACGCTCCACGTCCTGCCTCTTCTATTCGCATTTGTCCTCCACTCCACCTTCCACCGTGCCATCTTCACATTCATCTTGAAAAAGGTAGGCTTCTGTGGCCCAAATGTTTGAGCGTAAAAAGTTGATAATGCCGGATAACCATCTTGCCCAATGGCTGACCGCTGGCTTGTCGGAACTGCTAGCCCGCCAACTACTGCCATATAAATTGGTGGACTCAGAGGCCTTTAGAAAATTTGTGGCCATTGCACACCGCAAAAGAAGGTCCCCGGAAGGAAATATTTCTCCCAGAAGGGTATCCCAGAGATATATGGACACATTCAGCGCAAATGAATGTATCTCTTGCACACAGTGTCAGTGCCAAGATACATCTGACCACAGACACGTGGTCTAGCAAACACGAGCAGGGAAGGTACATAACTTTTACTGCCTACTGGGTGAACCTTCTGACAGGTGTCAAGCATGCAACCCGTGATACCCATGTGGATTTTGTGTTACCGCCACGGATTGCATGCAGGCCTACCTCTTCTTTTCCTCCTCCATCCTCCATCTCCTCCTCAGCTGACTGCTCCTTTTCCACTGCTACTGCCTCTTCTGCTGCACCCCCAAGCTCCCCAGAACCTATTCAACGTGCCAGGTGAGACGTTGCCATGCTGTGCTGCGGCTGTTGCGCCTGTAAGCCAAGAGCCACACTGGTCCTGCACTGCTTTCAGCTCTGCGGTCACAGGCCAATCAGTGGTTAAAAAAATGTGGGGGGTTCAGTCAGCACAGCCCTGTATGCACATTGCTATGGTGAAATACAGATACAAACGCAAAAACACAAATGCAGTTGCACTCTACAACCAGCACTCTGCGCTGCCTCTATGCTGGATGTTGAATGAGGCATTGGTGTACATTTTGGCCAAAGCGTAATAAGCCACTCACCACGTCAAGGTCGCCTCCATGAGTGGTCCCTAACACTAGTTCCTATCTGTTATGGGCCATGACAGCCACACAAAGTTCAGGGAGCGCAGGTACAGCATGCACGCCAAGCACACTCTGCTTTTAACCCCATCCGGTGCCATTACAGCTTTCATCGGATCCAGGAGTTCGAGGAGGATAGTGCCTGGGGGGAGGAGGAGGAGAAGCAAGAAGAGCAGGCTTTAAACTTTTTGGGGATCCCTGGTGTTGTCCGTGGATTGGGGAGGAGACCGAGGACAACATTCTCCTGGGCAATGAGCAGGAGCCAGGGTGCTCCACCGCTTCCAATTTAGTGTAAATGGGGGCCTTCATGCTCCAGTGTTTGATAAGGGACCCCCGTATAAAAAGCATAATGGGCAAAGACCAGTACTGGGTGGCAACGTACTTAGACCCCCGGTACAAACACAAAATGGCAGACTTTTTACCAGCATCACAGAGGGCTGTCAGAACGCTGAATTTCCAGGCCTTGCTACGAGAGATGCTGCATTCTACTGTTGCGGGCGCTGGTAGAGGAATTTCCACCCACAGAGAAACTGTTGCGGTTACCAATCCTACTGCGCATGCAAGGAGAGGGCGGTTTGAAGATGTGTTGGTCAATTCGGATATGAGATCATTCTTGCAGCCAACCCATCGAGAGCCGCCCTCCGGATCCAGCCTAAGGGAATGCCTAGACCAACAGGTGTCCGGCTACATCGGGTTAACGGCCGATGTGGACTCTCTGAAAAGCGAGGAACCCCTGGACTACTGGGTGTGCAGGCTTGACCTTTGGCCAGAGCTGGCACAATTTGCCATGGAACTCTTGGATTGACCCTCGTCGAGTGTCCTGTCCGAAAGGACGTTCAGTGCAGCAGGGGGATCGTTACCGATAAGCGCACTTGCCTAGCTCACGACAGTGTGGACTACCTTCTAAAAATGAACGAGGCATGGATCTCGGAGGAATTCAACAGCTGTGACGACCACGTTTAATTGAATTACCTCATGCCAGCCCACACATATCCTCCAGAACCCAGAACAAAGAATGGTCCCTGTCTTATGTAAATACAGCGGCATAAAAGGCCTTTTCTGCCCGGTGACAGGGCTCCAGATAGCGACCAAAATGGTCGCCAATGCGACTTAGAATTGCAAAATGGTGACAAGACTTTGTAGTCTTGTCACCATTTGCGCCTAGACCCTCCGCTGCTCTGCCGCTTTAAGAAGAAAGGTCTTGCATCCAGCAGACACACAACAATCCGTACAGTACAGAGCTCTGTTATTAGTGAGGAGGCTGCTAATTTATTGGCTGCTCCTCTCATACACCCCTTCTCCTACGCTGAACACAGCAGCTTGCTTTTCAGTTATGAAAACGGGGAGTGCGCTCACTGCCGACTGCTCCATAGACAAGGGGCAGCTAAAGTAGACGAGTTTTTCAATCATGCGACGCATGGAGGTGAGCGTTCTGTGTACACTGTGCCATGTGTTGAGGGTGCCCTGTGCCCCCCATGTAAAGGGTAAGTGGTGGAGAAGAGAGGGCAATGATGGTGAACAGCTACAGTGCACTCAGCCACACACAGAATGCCGAGTAGCGCTGGGCTTCATGTCTCCTCACAATAGCAGATGAACATGATTCCATAGCTGGTTTACGCAATTCTGTCACAGGGCCTGATGCACTTTATGTCTGCGTGCTACATAAAAAGAAAGGAATGCACTGTTGCCAGCACAACAATCATCGTAATGTAGTTCAGGGTTTCAAATCGTGACAGTGAATGGGATCGCATTGCAACCCTACAGTTGTGAGAATTATTGGGGCTGTCATGACAATGTGCAATGACCCATCTCTAGGGATGAGCGAACTCGAACTGTATAGTTCGGGTTCGTACCGAATTTTGGGGTGTCCGTGACACGGACCCGAACCCGGACATTTTCGTAAAAGTCCGGGTTCGGGTTCGGTGTTCGTCGCTTTCTTCGCGCTTTTGTGACGCTTTCTTGGCGCTTTTTGAAAGGCTGCAAAGCAGCCAATCAACAAGCGTCATACTACTTGCCCCAAGAGGCCATCACAGCCATGCCTACTATTGGCATGGCTGTGATTGGCCAGAGCACCATGTGACCCAGCCTCTATTTAAGCTGGAGTCACATAGCGCCGCCCGTCACTCTGCTCTGATTAGCGTAGGGAGAGGTTGCGGCTGCGACAGTAGGGCGAGATTAGGCAGATTAACTCCTCCAAAGGACTTGATTAACTGATCGATCTGCAGCTGTGGATCATTGAGCTGCTGATCCTCAATTGCTCACTGTTTTTAGGCTGCACAGACCGTTTGTCAGTCTCATTTTTCTGGGGTGATCGGCGGCCATTTTGTGTCTTGTGGTGCGCCAGCACAAGCTGCGACCAAGTGCATTTAACCCTCAATGGTGTGGTTGTTTTTTGGCTAAAGCCTACATCAGGGTGAAGCTGTCACACCAAGTGCATTTAACCAGCAATAGTCTGTTCATTTTTTGGCCATATACAAAATCAGGGGCAAGCTGCGCCTGTCACCAAGTGCATTTAACCCTCAATGGTGTGGTTGTTTTTTGGCTAAAGCCTACATCAGGGTGAAGCTGTCACACCAAGTGCATTTAACCAGCAATAGTCTGTTCATTTTTTGGCCATATACAAAATCAGGGGCAAGCTGCGCCTGTCACCAAGTGCATTTAACCCTCAATGGTGTGGTTGTTTTTTGGCTAAAGCCTACATCAGGGTGAAGCTGTCACACCAAGTGCATTTAACCAGCAATAGTCTGTTCATTTTTTGGCCATATACAAAATCAGGGGCAAGCTGCGCCTGTCACCAAGTGCATTTAACCCTCAATGGTGTGGTTGTTTTTTGGCTAAAGCCTACATCAGGGTGAAGCTGTCACACCAAGTGCATTTAACCAGCAATAGTCTGTTCATTTTTTGGCCATATCCCAGTCTAATTCTGTCACTAAATCCATACCGGTCACCCAGCGCCTAAATACTAGGCCTCAAATTTATATCCAGCTAAATCTGTCCCTAGTGCTGTAGCTGGGCGAGTTATTTAGTGTCCGTTCAAGCACATTTCTTGTTCTGGGTTGAAATACAATTCTCAATTTAGCAATTTCATAATTTAGTGGTTCCTGCTATATCAGAGCTCTTTGAAATCTATCCCAAAAAGGGTATATAATATTGAAGGTGCACATAGGGTCATTCAGAGTAACTTCACACACACCCGCTACTGTGTATTTCCAAGTCTAATTCTGTCACTAAATCCATACCGGTGACCCAGCGCCTAAATACTAGGCCTCAAATTTAATTCCCTCTAAATCTCTCGTTACCCACCGCTGTACTGTTGTTGCTGGGCAAGATATTTAGTGTCCGTCAAAGCACATTTTTTGTTCTGGGTTGAAGTACAATTCCCAATTTAGCAATTTCATAATTTAGTGGTTTCTGCTATATCAGAGCTATTTGAAATCTATCCCAAAAAGGGTATATAATATTGAAGGTGCACATAGGGTCATTCAGAATAACTTCACACACACCCGCTACTGTGTATTTCCAAGTCTAATTCTGTCACTAAACCCATACCTGTCACCCAGCGCCTAAATACTAGGCCTCAAATTTAAATCCCTCTAAATCTCTCGTTACCGTTGTCCTGTTGTAGCTGGGAAAGTTATTTAGTGCCCGTCAAAGCACATTTTTTGTTCTGGGTTGAAGTACAATTCCCAATTTAGCAATTTCATAATTTAGTGGTTCCTGCTATATCAGAGCTATTTGAAATCTATCCCAAAAAGGGTATATAATATTGAAGGTGCACATAGGGTCATTCAGAATAACTTCACACACACCCGCTACTGTGTATTTCCAAGTCTAATTCTGTCACTAAATCCATACCGGTGACCCAGCGCCTAAATACTAGGCCTCAAATTTAATTCCCTCTAAATCTCTCGTTACCCACCGGTGTACTGTTGTTGCTGGGCAAGATATTTAGTGTCCGTCAAAGCACATTTTTTGTTCTGGGTTGAAGTACAATTCCCAATTTAGCAATTTCATAATTTAGTGGTTTCTGCTATATCAGAGCTATTTGAAATCTATCCCTAAAAGGGTATATAATATTGAAGGTGCACATAGGGTCATTCAGAATAACTTCACACACACCCGCTACTGTGTATTTCCAAGTCTAATTCTGTCACTAAACCCATACCTGTCACCCAGCGCCTAAATACTAGGCCTCAAATTTAAATCCCTCTAAATCTCTCGTTACCGTTGTCCTGTTGTAGCTGGGAAAGTTATTTAGTGCCCGTCAAAGCACATTTTTTGTTCTGGGTTGAAGTACAATTCCCAATTTAGCAATTTCATAATTTAGTGGTTCCTGCTATATCAGAGCTATTTGAAATCTATCCCAAAAAGGGTATATAATATTGAAGGTGCACATTGGGTCATTCAGAATAACTTCACACACACGCTTCTGTGCATTTCCAAGTCTAATTCTGTCACTAAATCCATACCGGTGACCCAGCGCCTAAATACTAGGCCTCAAATTTAATTCCCTCTAAATCTCTCGTTACCCACCGCTGTACTGTTGTTGCTGGGCAAGATATTTAGTGTCCGTCAAAGCACATTTTTTGTTCTGGGTTGAAGTACAATTCCCAATTTAGCAATTTCATAATTTAGTGGTTTCTGCTATATCAGAGCTATTTGAAATCTATCCCTAAAAGGGTATATAATATTGAAGGTGCACATTGGGTCATTCAGAATAACTTCACACACACACGCTTCTGTGCATTTCCAAGTCTAATTCTGTCACTAAATCCATACCGGTCACCCAGCGCCTAAATACTAGGCCTCAAACGCAGCCGCCTGTCTACAGCCAATGTGGACAAGCTGACGTTCATAAAAATGAACCAGGCATGGATCCCACAGGATCTGTCCGTCCCTTGTCCAGATTAGACATTAACTACCTCCCCTTAACCATATATTATTGGACTCCAGGGCACTTCCTCATTCAATCCTATTTTTATTTTCATTTTACCATTATATTGCGAGGCTACCCAAAGTTGAATGAACCTCTCCTCTGTCTGGGTGCCGGGGCCTAAATATATGCCAATGGACTGTTCCAATGTTGGGTGATGTGAAGCCTGATTCTCTGCTATGACATGCAGACTGATTCTCTGCTGACATGAAGCCAGATCCTCTGTTACGGGACCTCTCTCCTCTGCCTGTGTGCTGGGCCTAAATTTATGAAAATGGACTCTTACAGTGGTGGGTGACGTGAAGCCTGATTCTCTGCTATGATATGAAGACTGATTCTCTGCTGACATGAAGCCAGATTGTCTGTTACGGGACCTCTCTCCTCTGCCTGGGTGCTGGGCCTAAATATATGCCAATGGACTGTTGCAGTGGTGGCTGACGTGAAGCCTCATTCTCTGCTATGACATGCAGACTGATTCTCTGCTGACATGAAGCCAGATTGTCTGTTACGGGACCTCTCTCCTCTGCCTGGGTGCTGGGTAGTGTTGAGCGCGAATATTCGAAAAGCAAATTTTTTTCGCGAATATCGCAACTTCGCGATTTCGCGAATATTTCGAATATAGTGCTATATATTCGTAAAAACGAATATTCGTTTTTTGTTTTTTCCCCCCCCCACAAAATTACAGTACACATATAATTGATTGTTTCCCAAAGGTCCAACAGCTCAGATCTTACTCACATTGCCTAGAAAGTGATTGAGGCGCGAATCTTCGTAAGGCGATTTTATTAGCGCACATGCGAATATCGGCACGTCCCAGAACAGAGGCAAAGGGCTTTGCATTCATACATTAGTGAATTGAGTTGCGAATCTTCGTAAGGCGATTTTATTAGCGCACATGCGAATATCGGCACGTCCCAGAACAGAGGCAAAGGGCTTTGCATTCATACATTAGTGAATTGAGTTGCGAATCTTCGTAAGGCGATTTTATTAGCGCACATGCGAATATCTACACTTGTCCCAGAACAGAGGCAAAGGGCTTTGCATTCATACATTAGTGATTGAATTGAGCTGCGAATCTTCGTAAGGCGATTTTATTAACGCAAATGCAAATATCTACACTTGTCCCCAGAACAGAGAGGCAAAGGCCTGTGCATTCATATAGTATAGCACCATATTCGCGAATACGTAGAACTTCGTAAAATTCGATTTACGAATATTCGTATTTTTTATTTTACTTTCCACCTTACAGATTACATTGATCTGTACTCTGTCAACTACTGTCATCACCCCCCACTGTATCTCGATTGATTCCCAAAAGTCTCACATTCCCTAGAAAGTGATTGAGTTGCGAATCTTCGTAAGGCGATTTTATTAGCGCACATGCGAATATCTACACTTGTCCCAGAACAGAGGCAAAGGGCTTTGCATTCATACATTAGTGATTGAATTGAGCTGCGAATCTTCGTAAGGCGATTTTATTAACGCAAATGCAAATATCTACACTTGTCCCCAGAACAGAGAGGCAAAGGCCTGTGCATTCATATAGTATAGCACCATATTCGCGAATACGTAGAACTTCGTAAAATTTGATTAACGAAAATTCGTATTTTTTATTTTACTTTCCACCTTACAGATTACATTGATCTGTACTCTGTCAACTACTGTCATCACCCCCCACTGTATCTCGATTGATTCCCAAAAGTCTCACATTCCCTAGAAAGTGATTGAGGTGCGAATCTTCGTAAGGCGATTTTATTAGCGCACATGCGAATATCTACACTTGTCCCAGAACAGAGGCAAAGGGCATTGCATTCATACATTAGTGATTGAATTGAGTTGCGAATCTTCGTAAGGCGATTTCATTAGCGCACATGTGAATTTTGCATAGCATATGCATTATCGCATATGCGAAATAATAACGAATTTGAATAATCGCGAATATTTTACGAATATTCTTTCGAATATTCACAAAATTTCGCGAATTCGAATATGGGACATGCCGCTCAACACTAGTGCTGGGCCTAAATTTATGACAATGGACTGTTGCAGTGGTGGGTGACGTGAAGCCTGATTCTCTGCTATGACATGCAGACTGATTCTCTGCTGACATGAAGCCAGATTGTCTGTTACGGGACCTCTCTCCTCTGCCTGGGTGCTGGGCCTAAATATATGCCAATGGACTGTTGCAGTGGTGGCTGACGTGAAGCCTCATTCTCTGCTATGACATGCAGACTAATTCTCTGCTGACATGAAGACAGATTCTCTGTTACGGGACCTCTCTCCTCTGCCTGGGTGCCGGGGCCTAAATATCTGAGAATGGACTGTTCCAGTGGTGGGTGACGGGAAGCCAGATTCTCTGCTATGGAACCTCTCTCCAATTGATTTTGGTTAATTTTTATTTATTTAATTTTTATTTTTATTCATTTCCCTATCCACATTTGTTTGCAGGGGATTTACCTACATGTTGCTGCCTTTTGCAGCCCTCTAGCTCTTTCCTGGGCTGTTTTACAGCCTTTTTAGTGCCGAAAAGTTCGGGTCCCCATTGACTTCAATGGGGTTCGGGTTCGGGACGAAGTTCGGATCGGGTTCGGATCCCGAACCCGAACATTTCCGGGATGTTCGGCCGAACTTCTCGAACCCGAACATCCAGGTGTTCGCTCAACTCTACCCATCTCACTAGTGGCAATGCTGCATTGCTACACTGTGATCTCTGGCCATGTGATGTTTGTCACAGCCACAGGCCCCTTGCAGACTAGTGTTCCTCCCGCAGCGAGTCCGCAAAGTAGCTCCGGCCTGACCTCCCAGCGCTGCCGGGGGTCACATAGTATTATATTGATTCATAATGCTATGTAACCCTTACAGTTCTGGAATGTATTGGATAACACTGACATAATGCTGTCCATGTTATCCAATACATTCCAGAACTGTAAGGGTTACATAGCATCATAAATTAATATAATGCTATGTGATTCCCGTCAGGCCGAGTGCTGTGTTGTGGACTTGCTGCGGGAGTAAAACTCGCCTGCAAGGGGCCAAAGTCACCATGTAGCCCCAGGCTTATCTAACCTGTGGTTATGTAATAAATGGCCATTTGGGACAACCACTTTACACCCCTTTTTGAACGCACAGTACAGCTGATATGCAGGAGAGGTCCAACGGCGCTTCTCATTAAAATATGGCTGTTACCTGCTAGGCTTCAGGTGGAGTCTCGACAAAACAGCAGGGTTAGGGCATGCAGCATCGCAGACATGGTGAGCAGGAGAGGTCGCAATTAGGGAACAAAGTTTTATGCGAATTATCTTCGGATGTTTCATTTCATTTTGCGGACCGCACATCACCGGCACTTAATAGAAAATGCCTATTTTTGTCCCCAATTGCGGACAAGAATAGGACATATTCTATTTTTGAGGGGGAACGGAATTGTGGACACGGAAGGGGGATCCGCAATTCCAGATCCGGGCAGCACATTGTGCGGCCCCCATAGAAAAGAATAGGTCCACAATTCCGTTCCGAAAAATGTGGAACAGAATTGCGGACGTGTGAATGGACCCTTAGGCCCCATTCACACGGGCGAGTTTCAGCACGGTTGCAAAGCGTGAGGTGAACGGATTGCACTCGCGCTGAATCCGGACCCATTCATTTCTATGGGGCTGTGCACATGAGCAGTGATTTTCACGCATCACTTGTGTGTTGCGTGAAATTCGCAGCATGCTCTACATTGTGCGTTTTTCACGCAACACAGGCCCCATAGAAGTGAATAGGGGTGCGTGAAAATCGCAAGCATCCGCAAGCAGGTGCGGATGTGGTGCAATTTTCACGCATGGTTGCTAGGATGAAAGTCTATTAACTGTATTATTTTCCCTTATAACATGGTTATAAGGGAAAATAATAGCATTCTTTAATACAGAATGCTTAGTAGAAGGTCAATTGAGGGTTAAAAAATAAAATACAAATTTACTCACCTCCTCCAATTGATCGCGTAGCTGCCGGTCTCCTGTTCTTTCTTCAGGACCTGTCAAAGGACCTGTGGTGACATCACTGTGCTCATCACATGATAAATCACATGATCCATCACCATGGTGATGGACCATGTGATGAGCTCAGTGACGTCACCACAGGTCCTTTGACCGCTCCTGAAGAAAAACAGGAGACCGGCAGCTACGTGATCAATTGGAGGAGGTGAGTAAATTTTTTTAATATATTTTAACCGTCAATTGACCTTCTACTAAGCATGCTGTATTAAAGAATGCTATTATTTTCCCTTATAACCATGTTATAAGGGCAAATATTTACAGAATACTGAACCCAAACCCGAACTTCTGTGAAGAAGTCAGTGTTCGAGTCTGGGTACCAAACATGCCGATTTTTCTCATGCGCGTGCAAAACACATTAAAGCGGTTTGCACTCGCAGGGGAAAATCGTGCATGTTCCCGCAACGCACCCGCATCTTTTACCATCTTAAGGCGACAGGTACTCTTCTTGTAGGCAGTCTTGTAGGATTGTATGATCAATTTCTAGTTTGTATTTACCTTCTAGGCACCCATCACCTTCAAATAAATCAGCATACTCTGTTATTATGTGCTGAAAATCCAAAATGCATTCTGCCTATTGTTTAGGATTTTGAGTATTCTGAAAAACTTCCAGAGCCATGATGTTATGGGACTGCACCTTTATTAAGTCCATAGCCTGAACTGCTTTAACTCCCAGCAAAGGAATGTGATGGTCCTCCGGCAGCACAGTAAATTCCACTCTGTAGCTCGTTCTGTTATGTGGATTTCTTAATTTTAGCTTGCATGTTCCCATAGGTTTCAGAACATTTTTGTTATACCTCACCAGTACCTTTATCAGTGGGCTCAATGGGAACCTGTTTGTTAAACAGAGTAAAAGGAATGACATTGCAGCTTGTTCCATGATCCAGCTTAAATCCTATGGGCCGTTCATCCACCATGAATATGGCAAAGAGCTGCTTGGCATCATTGGCTACTGGATGTTTGACTACATTGACATTCTCTGTTGCAGACTGCACCTGCAGCCATGTGCAGTACGCAGCGCTGCAGGGTGAGGCGAATGGTGAGGTCACAGGGGTAGTTACTAACCGAGGGTGGTTATAGTACTCAGTCTTTTATATACCCTGGGCAAGCGTACGGCAGTGATGGAGAGGCTGGCACAGGGGTCCTCTGGGGCACTCTCTGTATATAGGGACCAGGCCAGGTGGTTGGTGAGGTGCCCTGGATGTTGCAGGTTTTATGTGCCGGTGGCAAGATCCCTTTAAGTTTGTGATGCCAGTGCCGGTAATGGTGGCACACCAATTTATTGCAGGAATAATTGAGGAACACAATGTTGTAGTGAACCAAAACTTCCTTTTACTGAAAACAGTTCAACTATTTACAGTCTTTGGTCAGTTCCACATATAAACAGGTTGTAATAGGCAGGCTTGATATGAAAATGGCAGGCAATGTCTTTGCAAGATACTCAGAGGGAATAACACTTACAGATCAGGCTGTACTTTTCCTCAGAATCCTGTCTGTCTTTCTCCAAGCCCCGTATGCCCTATAGCTGGCTTTATCCTTGGGTAGGGAAAACTTTCTCTGGTATATATATCTTTGCTGTAGAATATAATTCTGCCCTTCAGCTCTCTGTTTAGCTGGGAATACACTTGGCTCTGCACTTCACCTTTAAGGGAACTTGGTTTTCTCAGGAGGCAAACCCTTCTCCTGGATGGCAGCATCTGAGCTTCTTTGCTCAGGACCCTTAGGCAGGCTAGACTGCACTAACTAGCCTCCTGGACTATACTGCACTGCCTCTTTCCTGTCTGGGCCTAACTATATATACTAGGGGTTCCCTAGCTCCCTCTACTGTCTAGGGGGAGGAACTACCCCTAACAGGCCTGATACAGGAGATAACAGGGAAAACACATAAAAAAACATCATATAAAATACAATGACCATGTTCCACAGGAGGTGGACAATAACGTGTCCATATTGACACTTGTGTAGTGCCCACATTTACCTAGTGGGACACTACATATGTGATGTCCTCTGTGCTGTCTATGTCCTGGGTCACTGTGTGGACTTGTCTGTTCTGTTTGCTGGTTTTCAATCTGCATACAGCTAAAAAATGGTTCATCTTGCCACAAGTCCTGCAGGTCTCCCCATGTGCTGAACATTTATCTTTGTCTCTCTCGTGTCTTTTGCCACAGTATTTACACTGGACTGAGCTCGCAGGGAGCCTGGACCTTGCTCTCCCTTTCACAGATATTGCATGTACTGAGGCATCACTGATGCCCTCCATCATCTTCAGGCTCAGCAGTCCTGCAGATTTGCATACATTTCTCCAAAGCCAGATCTTCCTCCCTCAGTAATCTTTCTCTGAGGTGATGCCACACACTATCCTATCTCTGACAAGGGAGTCCCTGATGTCCCCAAATCCACAGGTTGCAGCCATCCTCCTGATTCCTGGAGAAGAACTTGTATCTCTCCACTCTCCACTGTCTCATTCTTTTTGGGGTCACAGTGCTTATCAAATGCCTGCAGTATGTCTGTTGGTGCCAGGCTGTCTGTGCTGTCTGTCTGGGTCTGGGATATTTCTCTGCCTTTTTCCCCAACTAAGTAATAAAACCGTTTTACTTTCCTCTGCTCATCTCTGGGTGCCACTGTCAGATCCACATACATAGTAAACGTTTCTTTCCACTGTCTCAATGTCTGTGAAAGATTGGAAGAAGTGACATCCAGTCCTTGAGGGGGTTTCAGGCCACTCTCCATAGTGCAGTATGAGAGGGACTCTGTACTTACAGTTGCTGATTCTCTGTACAGTTATAGTGTCACACAATCTTTATTTGCAGACTTGCTGATCAGAGGTCCTGTGCCCAAATTCCACCTTGTTCTATTAGTTGGTCCTGAACCAGCTGCACAGGTAGTATGACCGCCCCTGTGTGTATGATTGATATAGTCAGTATTAGTGAATTAATTCTATTTGAAAAGGCATACCGATAGGGAACTTATATTGTAAGCGACATGTCTGTAAAGCGCCGCAGAATATGTCACTATATAAATGAGTCAAATAAACAAAAAATATATATTTGTGTATGGGGTGGGTGCCCCAATTTGCCTTGAAGGGGTTCTTCAATTTCAAGAACCCCCCCCCCCCCCCACATGTGCTGGGCCCATCACCGGTAATATACTTACCCCTCTCCTGGCGCTGCTCCTGGTCCCTGCACTGGCACTGCTGCTTCTCTCTGTGAAATCATCTGGTGTCGGGGGGGGGGGGGGGGTATCCAATGGCATGCGGGGACAGGGACGAGCCTCCCTATCATCACCTGCGATGCTAGGGAGGCTCGTTCCCGCCTGCCATTGGCTGCTTCCCCCCAACACCGGATGTTTTCATCCGTGTGCAGGGAGAAGCAGCAACGGCGGTGCGGGGACCAGGAGCGGAGTAAGTATATTACCAGTGAGGGGCCCGGCACATGTGGTGGCTTTATTGAAATTGGATAACCCCTTTAACTGCCTAGGCCACCAAAATTCCTTGTCCTAGCTCCATGAAAACCTAAGTTTGAGGGTTGGAATAGCTGTTAACAGGTACTAACCTCAATATTACAGCATAGTGTGTAGAAGAACATAATCACAGATTTACTAATTCTGTTTTAAAATGTAGACAATGTAAACTTACATCAGGCAGTCTGAGGTTGCACCAAATTTATCACAGTGGCTCATGCTGAATGATAAATGTGGTGTCCAACTAGACACATTTATCAAACTTTACTCCAACTATTGTAAGTTGGCTTACTTTGTAGCAGTATTTTTTTCCACAAAACTTTGGTGCTACTTTGGCACACATTATCCCCTCCTAAGCCATTCCACCTATATGCTAAGCCACACTCCACACATTTGCTACATACAGTCTAAGTCTAAAACTTCATTACACAAAGAGACAGTATGATTTGAGCAAGCCTACTTCCAGAGATGATCTGTGGTTGGTTCTCCAAGATGTCTGGAACAACCTCCCTGCCAAGTTCCTTCAAAAACTGTTACTGTGTGCAAGAGTACCTAGAAGAACCGATGCTGTTGTGAAAAGAGTGGTGACCAATATTGATTTGATTTAGATTTCTCTTTTCTTCATTCACTTTTCATTCTGTTAATTGATCAAAATAAACTATTAACACTTCTATTTTTGACAGCATTCTTATCTTTCCACACATGCACAGTACTTTATTTATAGTAGACATCTATTAATTATCACTAGTGTTGAGCGAATCAAGCTTTGGATGAGAGATCCGAAGTTGATTTGTTCAAACACTTGGGTTTTAATGTGGTGTCTCTACAGCAGTGGTTCTCAACCTTTCTAAAAGCCGTGACCCGTTAATACAGTTCCTCATGTTGTGGTGACCCCCAACCATTAAATTTTTTTCCTTGCTACGTCATAACTAATTTTGCTACTGTTATGAATTGTAATGTAAATATCTGATATGCAGGATGTATGACGAGCGTATTGGTTATTTCCCGTTCGCCACCTCCATTCACCTTAATAGCCCACTTCTAACAACCCCCCTTTTCCACCATTACACTTCCCCACCATTGATCCCCATACCACCAGCTGGAAA
The DNA here is from genome assembly GCF_014858855.1 of Bufo gargarizans. Taxonomy (NCBI): domain Eukaryota; kingdom Metazoa; phylum Chordata; class Amphibia; order Anura; family Bufonidae; genus Bufo; species Bufo gargarizans. Next base: position 196,027,627 of record NC_058085.1, on the reverse strand, counting down.
TGTAATGGCCACAGCAGCCGTTTATTAAATAACAATTACAACATAACATACATAATACTGTAAACCCCCAATGGGGGGAGGTCCTTGAAGCCCCAAACATCGAGCTGCCGAACCAGGGTGAGCCATTCTTGCCTCCAGCCGTAATGCCCAGCTCAAAGGCACCACCGAATGACCCCCCTTGATTCACCACAACCTCTCGGTCCACCTGGGAGTCCAGCCCCAACCGTGGGGCCCCCCCAATTGTCCTCAAATTCCACCATGACCAACTCCAAGGACCCCCCCCCACCGCCACAAGCCGCCGTGACATGATCTCCTCACAAAACCCCTCCCCCGAACCCAACCCCGATCCCTAAAGTACTCCAACCAAAAGGGACGGGTGGGCGGGATGCTTCTCTTCTCTACCTAAAATGGCGTCCTGCCTTCCTCTTCCCACCCTATTTAACCCCTTAACTCCACCCCCAGCTCAAACTATCCTATCCTACCCTCTGTCCCTACCTATAGCCCTCCCACTACCCTATTCCGACTATTCCGACCCCCCCTCCCCTCTAGCTCACTAAACCAAACCCCCGTCATAGAGGCCTCCCCTAAAGGGGGCTCCGCCCCCTCTCAGTCCGGCCATTGCTTTTTTATTGCTACAAATTGAACATAATTAAAGCAGAGTGATTAATCACAAAGACAAAATGTTGGGTACCCCTCAAATAAATAAATCAGCGGTGCTTCAAGTCCCCCCCCCCCCAAATAAATAAATCAGAAGTGCTCAGGGTCCCCCAAATAAATAAATCACCGGGGCTTCAGGTCTCCCCCAAATAAATAAATCAGCGGTGCTCAGGGTACCCCCAAATAAATAAATCAGTGGTGCATTAGGTTTCCCCCAAATAAATAAATCAATGGTGCTCAGGGTCCCCAAAATAAATAAATCAGAAGTGCTCAGGGTCCCCCAAAGAAATAAATCAGCCGTGCTTCATGTCCCCCCAAATAAATAAATAAATCAGAAGTGCTCAGGGTCCCCCAAATAAATAAATCAGCCGTGCTTCAGGTCTGCTTAAATTTTAAGCAGACCTGAAGCACCGCTGATTTATTTATTTGGGGGACCCTGAGCACTTCTGATTTATTTATTTATTTGGGGGGACATGAAGCACGGCTGATTTATTTCTTTGGGGGACCCTGAGCACTTCTGATTTATTTATTTAAGCCTTAAATAAATAAATCAGAAGTGCTCAGGGTCCCCCAAATAAATAAATCAGCCGTGCTTCATGTCCCCCCAAAACAATAAATAAATCAGAAGTGCTCAGGGTCCCCCAAATAAATAAATCAGCCGTGCTTCATGTCCCCCCAAATAAATAAATAAATCAGAAGTGCTCAGGGTCCCCCAAATAAATAAATCAGCCGTGCTTCATGTCCCCCCAAATAAATTAAGCCTTGCTTAGCCAAATAATTAAAATAAAATTAGCCAGGCTCAGCCAGGCTCAATTAAATCATTGATGGCAGTGGTGCTCAGCGGCGGTGTCATTAACGAAAAAACTCGGACCTCAGCAGACAGGCGGCCCGACTTACCTGTCCAGACGTCAGGCTCCTTCAAGCACAGGCAGTGATAGGACATCACTTCCTGTGCGCGAGGATAAGAGGCCGCTGCCGTTGTGCGGGCGACCCACAATAGGAAGCCTCAGGCGACCCCCCGGAAAGGGCCGATCGACCCCCAAAGGGGTCGCGACCCCTAGGTTGAGAACCACTGCTCTACAGCATTAAAATGTATTGGCTCCATGTTTTAATGTTTTATGTGGAGACAACATTAAAACCAAAGTGTTTGAACAAACTGACTTTGGATCTATGATACGAAGCTTTATTATCTCAACATTAATTATCACTAATAGAACCAGTTGACCACACCCAATCCACATATATGGACATGTACATGTCTTTGATTATATTGAATTGGCTGTGGAATATAAACATTTTATTAACAATAATGGATGGCTCTGATTGCTATGTTTACTGTCAAGGCCTGCAGGAGATAGTTGGGTTTCCCTGCAGTGATATAGTTTACATAGTAAATGCTGTGTGTTCAACACTGGAATAAACTTTTGTGATCCCACAGTCCAGGGTGCCAAATATATCTGCTACTCTGACAATTACTAAAGAAAGATTCCTCCAGATACATTTTCTTGTCACCTTCCATTGATTAATTGAATGTGCACTTCTCTGAAGAGCGAGGCGATATGAGGCAATAGCAAGCACAATGCATTGTACAGTCCATAGACATGAAGAGGTTTCTGGAACATGAAAGGAATGAATTAAAAGAGAGAAGAGTAATCCATTAATGGCTGCACTAAAGGGAATACTCGCACGGTTATTAAACAGCAAGGTGCTAGAGAGCACTTTGATTAATCTAGAATCCTCTCTGCCTGCAATGATGACCACTGCTCTTTAATGTAATGTACAGTATCTTAAAAGCATGTTACTACTATGACACAAATCCTATATTGTGCGAGACTGGGATTACGTAAGAATACCAGTAACACACAGATTAACCCCTTTTGTTACAAAAGTGATGAACAATAAGTTGTTCATTATCCTATTATCCTCTAGATGCAATTAACTTCTGTTTAATTCATGTAACAACTATCCTGCAATAGGAACGCTCATTTTATGTGATAACAGTGATAATAGGCATAAAATTGTGTATCTATTGTGTTTTATAGATATAACGTCACTGCCATAATGGCTGCACTAAAGGGATTACTCGCACAGTTATAAAACAGCAAGGAGCTAGTGAGCACTTTGATTAATCTAGAATACTCTCTGCCTGTAGTGAGGACCACTGATGAATGGCCACTTTATTAGAAACACCTATCTAGTAGTGCTTTAGACTCCCGTTGGCCTTCAGAACAGCAGCAATTCACTGTGGCTCGGACTCCACTAGGTGTTAAGATCTTTCTGCAGGAACATTAGTCCATGCAGACACAGCATTGCTTCCCATAAATTGCTGCAAATTAGGAGGAAGTAGTGAAAAGTTCTGGACAGCATGCTGTACCTCATCCAAAAGATGCTCTATAGGGCTAAGATTTGAGACTGTGAAGTGGGTGAAACAAAGAAAACTCACTGCCATGTTCCTGGAATCAATTCATGAGTGTACAACCCTTGATGAAAGGTGCATTGTCCTGCTGAAAGTGTCCTTCTGCCATGGATAGATGAACTTAGTTTCTCACAATGCTGAGGTAAGCCTTAGGCCTAGGTCACACTTTTAAACCAAAATAGGGAATGCAACCTCCATTGATAAAGTAGAATGGAAAAATCTGCACTCGTTCTGTGTTATGGACCCACACCTTGTTTTGGCAGAAAATCACTGAGAGAAATCACTAACTAAACACTGAAGTGTGAACTATACCTTACTGTCTAAATGCACATCTACAGATATCAAGGAACCAGGTGAAAACATTCCCTGTACCCGTACTCTATGTCTATCAGCCTGAACTATGGATACGTTGCAGAAAGAGTTTTTCGTTTCATATTCCCTGACTCTTCCATCTGCATGGTGTTACAGAATTCCAAATTTATCTGACCAGGAGATGTTTTTCCACTGTTCATGATACAATTTTTGCTCTCTTTTGCCCCCTAGAGTCTTATGGGCTGTTTCACAAGAGCGGATGCCATGCGTGGCATCCGCTCCGTGAAAGAGTGCCAAAACCCGATGCAGACTGCAGAGGTACAGAGCATTAACATGACTGATAATGCTCCGTGCCTCTGCAGTCTGCATCGGGTTTTGGCACTCTTTCACGGAGCAGATGCCACGCACGGCATCCGCTCGTGTGAAACAGCCCTTAACTTTCTGTTTCCCTTAGGCAGCAATGACATGCGAGTCAGTCCATACTAAAGAACAATGGGGGAGATTCATCAAACTACTGCAAAGGAAAACTGGCTGAGTTGCCCAGAGCAACCAATCAAATAGATAATTTTATTTTCAAAAGTAGCCCAGCAAAATGAAAGGTGGAATCGGGTTGCTATGGGCAACTAAGTCAGTTTTTCTTTGCATCAGCTTTGATCAATCTGTCCCAATGAGTTGTACATTCAGACATGTTAGATGGAGCAACAACATTGTATTCGGCTCCAGTTTGCTGCCTGTTCATCTTCCCTGTCTCCTTTCCTCATCATGTTGCTTACGTTCATAGGATTGGCTTTCACAGGATGTTTTTGATTACACCATTCTCAATATATGCTTGAAACCAAAGTGTGAGAAATCCCCCAAAAGTGACCATGTCCCTCAGATGGCTTGATTTTCCCATTCTAATTTGTGGAAAACCTGCTCTCTTGAATTAATGCTCCACATAGCTAACTGCAGGTTTTTGTAATAAAGTAGTCATGCCGTGTCTGTTTACCACTAGAAATGGCCCTACGGTTCGCCCGGCGGTCGTTTCGTTGCTTGTTCGCGATTCGCCAAACATGCGAACATATGGCGATGTCTGCTGGCACCATATTCTTTTGCATTGCACCGAACTTAGACAGGACAGCTAATTGAGAAGTTTCAGCATATGGACACACTCCCATCCTATCACAGAACCTGATCTGGCAGCCATTTTACATTCTAGTGTTTTGCCACTGTAACATAGAAAGTATATTATAGTGCATTTGTATTGTACAGCAGTTGTGTGCGTTTCTGCTGTACTATCGCAGGTATATAGAGGGACAAGCATTATTCGGACAACTATTTGCAATGGGTGTGATATACCTGTTGCCCTCAAAAAAACTGATTGAGGGGTACGATATACATGCTTCCAAAAAATACTGATCGAGGGTTGTGATATACCTGCTTCCACCAAATATTGATTAAGGGGTTCTATATACCTGCTTCCAGAAAATACTGATTAAGGGGTTTGAGATACCTGCTTCCACAAAATACTGATTGAGGGATGCGATATACCTGCTTCCACCAAATATTTATTGAAGCCTGCGATACACCGGCTTCCAAAAAATACTGATTGAGGGGTGCGATATACCTGCTTCCACCAAATATTGATTGAGGCCTGCGATACACCAGCTTCCACAAAATATTGATTGAGGGGTGCGATACACCGGCTTCCACCAAATCCTGATCGAGGTCTGCGATATACCTGCTTTCACAAATACTGCTCTTCTCTAGGGTCTTTGGCACAGGGTCATTTTGAAAATGACAGGCAAAAGAAGAGGCAGGCCGTTCCGCAGGAGTGGCAGGGGCAGGTGCACCAGGCTAGAGAGTTAAGTGGGAAGTTGGAGAAGGTGCATGCGATTACGTCAAAGGACGCACCAGAGTAGGTTGAGTGGCTCATTCAGCCTTCCCCTTCTGCACCCTCCTCATCATCTGTATCTGCACCCTCCTCACTCTCTGCTGTGTGAACCCCCAAAGACACAACCACCACCATAGCCCCTCCATTCGAGTCAGAGGACTTATTTTCCCATCCATTCCCAGACCTTACCAATGTGCAGACATTCTTGGCATCGGATGAGGAAGAGGAGGTAGCAATGGCCGCCACCCAGCGGTCTGACGACAGTACCCAGATTAGCCCAAGGAGGGTGGTCCCCGCTGTTACTGCCTTCTCAAGAGATCTCTAATGTCAGTGGTGGTGAAGGTGACGATGATGACATGTTGATGGACGTCACGTGGGTACTCACAAGAGAGGAAGAGGAGGGGAGTTCAGTGAGAGACAGAGCAGCAGAAAGGAAGAAGTAGGCAAAAAATTTGAAAATAAATAAATGCCGGATCCATTTTTCCAGAGAAACGGATCCACAACTCAATGCATTTTTCATGCGGATCAGAATCCTGATCCGTCTGACAAATGCCATCAGTTTGCATACGTTTTGATGGATCCGGCAGGCAGTTCCGGCAATGGAACTGCCTGCCGGAATCCTCTGCCGCAAGTGTGAAAGTACCCTTACTGAAATAAATGAACTTTTGCACGATATTAGAATTTTTCGAGTTTCTCCTGTATACCTTCAGCCATATAATCACTTGTTGTTTTCTGTCTGGTGAATGCCTAATTTTTGGGGCCTGTACTCCACTGGCCTGCAGTAAAATTGTTATGCACTGACCGTCTAATATACCTCCAGCCACATAATCACTAGTTCTTTTCTTTAAGGTGAATGTCTAATTTTTGGGGCCCGTACTCCCGTGGCCTAAAATAAAATTCTTCTAGGCTTCAGCAGTAGGGATGAGCGAACTCGAACTGTATAGTTCGGGTTCGTACCGAATTTTGGGGTGTCCGTGACACGGACCCGAACCCGGACATTTTCGTAAAAGTCCGGGTTCGGGTTCGGTGTTCGTCGCTTTCTTCGCGCTTTTGTGACGCTTTCTTGGCGCTTTTTGAAAGGCTGCAAAGCAGCCAATCAACAAGCGTCATACTACTTGCCCCAAGAGGCCATCACAGCCATGCCTACTATTGGCATGGCTGTGATTGGCCAGAGCACCATGTGACCCAGCCTCTATTTAAGCTGGAGTCACATAGCGCCGCCCGTCACTCTGCTCTGATTAGCGTAGGGAGAGGTTGCGGCTGCGACAGTAGGGCGAGATTAGGCAGATTAACTCCTCCAAAGGACTTGATTAACTGATCGATCTGCAGCTGTGGATCATTGAGCTGCTGATCCTCAATTGCTCACTGTTTTTAGGCTGCCCAGACCGTTTGTCAGTCACATTTTTCTGGGGTGATCGGCGGCCATTTTGTGTCTTGTGGTGCGCCAGCACAAGCTGCGACCAAGTGCATTTAACCCTCAATGGTGTGGTTGTTTTTTGGCTAAAGCCTACATCAGGGTGAAGCTGTCACACCAAGTGCATTTAACCAGCAATAGTCTGTTTATTTTTTGGCCATATACTACATCAGGGGCAAGCTGCGCCTGTCACCAAGTGCATTTAACCCTCAATGGTGCGTTTGTTTTTTGGCTAAAGCCTACATCAGGGTGAAGCTGTCACACCAAGTGCATTTAACCAGCAATAGTCTGTTTATTTTTTGGCCATATACTACATCAGGGGCAAGCTGCGCCCGTCACCAAGTGCATTTAACCCTCAGTAGTGTGGTTGGTCAAGCTATCACACCAAGTGCATTTAACCAGCAATAGTCTGTTCATTTTTTGGCCATATACTAAATCAGGGGCAAGCTGCGCCCGTCACCAAGTGCATTTAACCAGCAATAGTCTGTTCATTTTTTGGCCATATACTACATCAGGGGCAAGCTGCGCCCGTCACCAAGTGCATTTAACCCTCAGTAGTGTGGTTGGTCAAGCTGTGACACCAAGTGCATTTAACCAGCAATTGTGGTCGGGGCACTCACGAAAGAAGGACTCCTACCTGCTGGCTAGCTAAAGCGGTTAGAGTTATGCCGGAACCGCGACGTTGAAGGAATAGCTGAAGGAGGCCATCCCCTTGGTGTGAAGCTGAGAATGAGGGTGGGTAGGGTGGGAGAGTTTGACACGTCGTTCATTGAAGGAGGGGCAGAGGTGCCATGATATAGGCAACCGTGCCCCTCCCACAAATACAGGCCAATGAATCGGCCTTAACACTTGTGGTCGGGGCACTCACGAAAGAAGGACTCCTACCTGCTGGCTAGCTAAAGCGGTTAGAGTTATGCCGGAACCGCGACGTTGAAGGAATAGCTGAAGGAGGCCAAAAAGAGCAACAATTCCTATCATATCGGAACGCTACAAACATTTATTCATAACACCAAATTCTGACAAGCAAGACTCATTTCAGTATATGGACAAGGAATGTAGCGGCTGAAACATGACGAACGCCAACGACCTAGTCTTATGATTATATGTGCTGGAACCCGATTCCGAACCCGCATATTGAGGACGGGTCTACTGCCAGATTAGTCAGTAAAACGCGAATATGAGTTATGAATTGGGGACAGGTAAGGTGAGTATTATGGAATGGTAGCAAAGGACTGTCGGGCGGTTTGTTTGGCAGAGAGGACAGAAGCTGTTGCAGCACGCGCACGGGGCCCCATTGATGAGAGGTCGGGAAGAAACACCTGGGTCGGGGTGCCTACCTGAGAGGTCTTGGTGATGAGTAGCGAGAGTATGTAACCATCTCTGGAAGCCGAGAGCTGACCGAGAGTGACGTATCTGCTACTGTTAGCCAGGGAGGTAAACTCGGCCGGTCTCAACCCGTAAAAGGCCAGGTACATGGCAGCTTAATTATCAACTATGCAGTGCACCGAATGGTTTTGTCTAGCAGGTCGGAAAGGTCGCGGAAAAGCTGGCCAGTGACGGGTAGCCGGCGAGTGCGTGTCTCGCAGTCGCTTCTCTCGAGACCCCTCAGAGTAGCTTTAATGGCATGGATTGAAAACAACGAACCTGGCTGGGTGAAACTCATGGCTCTAAAATGTTGCACCCCTGCGAGGTAGGACTTGACCGCGGCGTGGGATAGTTTCAGATTGGGGTGACAGTAACCTATAAACGCCAGGATGTACGGAACGAACTCAGTGTCACCTTGCGGACAGGAGTCCTGAAATCTCTGGAAGGCTCTCCAACCTGTCTGGTAGGCTCTGGCTGTATTGGGTGAGAGGGACTTGTCTAACAGTGACCGAGCGGTGGCGAGATGAGCGTCTATGGAAGGAATAGAGCAGCGTATGGCGGGACTGGACTCCCGATGACATCGGCTTCTGGACAGATCTGTGAAAAGAGGGTAATAAACGAGATAATGCGTCGTCTGCTGCGTTGTGGTTACCGGCTATGTGAAGCTATGTAACGAAACTGGTGTTGTAATGACAGAAGGACCAGGCGCCTAAGAAATAACATGACATACAGACTTAGAAGAACCACTATTGAGAAACTCGATGACGGCTGCATTATCGGACGCGAAGGACGTTGTCTGACCTGACCAACTTTGACCCCAGGTATGGGATGCTGCCACTAAGGGCTAGAGTACAAAACTGCTGAGGTACGGAAAACCCAGGAATGGAACTGACTTCGATTGGCCATCTGTCTGCTAACCAATGATTGCCAAAAATAGCTGCGAAACCTGTATTGGCAGCGGCGTCGGACAAAATTACGGGGGAGTTGCCGGATATTGTGGGAACAAAGAGCGAGATGCCATTCCATTGCGTGAGAAATGATTCCACATGTTCAAGTCAGCTATGACCATATCGCCCAGACCTATGCTGCTATCCTGGGAAGGGGCTGTAGGAAGGAGTGAAAGTAACGAGATACGAATGCCCTACCTTGCGGAATTGTACGCATGGCAAAGTTCAACATACCTAACAGGGACTGAAGCTGAACTTTATAATCACTCTAGTGGATGTGAAACTATGAACGACTTCCCTGATTCTCTGTAATTTGTCCCTTGGCAACCATGTTCTGGGTGTCCAATACTATACCAAGGAATGTGATGACTGCGGAGGGACCTTCCACTTTCTTGGGAGAGACAGGAACCCCTAATTGTCTGAAACACTCCAGTAGCAACGAAGGTCTTTGGGGGGAGTGTCAGGACGCTCAATAATTAAAAACTATTCAGGAAGTGAATAACATAGCTACAGTGGAATTCATGGACTAAATCCAGTGGAGAGCCTTGGCTAATTGGTCAAATAACCACAGGCTACTCTTAGACCCGAATGTGAGATTGAAAGCAAAATAATAAAGGTCCCTCCATTTGATGCCATGCCATTGCCAGAGGGATGGTTTGATCGGTAGTAATTTGAAGGCGTCTGCAATATCAGCTTTAGAAAGGATGGTGCTGGGACCTAACTGTAAGATAAGAGCGATGGCTTGATCTATGGTGACATATCTCATGCTAACCTCTTCTGATGGGACGAGAGTTGATGTTAAGTATGGGAACTGCTGCAACCGAACTATATTGACAACACACATGTAATTATTATCTTCTTTTAATGAACAGACTACTTAGGGTGGGCTCTGAAGCAGTTAGTACATATGTGTAGCAAGCGGCACTGACTGAAGTTACAGGACGCATGGTTGAAATTATTACAATTTGTGACCTGCCGAGTAGTTTGATGGGTCTACCCAGCTTGTCACCTAAACCAGAGGATCTGTGTGAATCGGACGGGCCGGAAACAGGACCTGTAGAACTAGACCTCTCACTCTGGGCAGCCTTATGACACCACACCGTAGAATGGTCAATTGACTGGCACAGGGAGCATGATAGTGCTTTAAGCCCGGCGAAATGCCTACAAATCTCTGAATCAATATTGGCCCAGTTAGTAAGAAACTGGAACTGACTTGAGGTGGCAGCTGCCTTGACCGAGAAGAACAATGGTAGTCGTAGAAGGAACTCCCACCGTACTTGTAGCCCAACTCTGTTATCCTGAACAAGTATAAATCCAGTTCAACCCTTCTCTCGGGACGAACTGAACAGACTACGTCTCTGTACAAACTAAAAACGAGCACAAACTCAGGTACCGTGAGCTTGCGGTTCAGCCTGTGGTCCCGGCCTTCCAGGACCACTGACACATCCCGACAGGCAATTACCCTACTGTTTTCAACAACAGATGGATCTGTGTCAGCGAGTTCTGAACAGTGACCACTGAGACTTCTACCTGCTGCTGAGGGCCTTAGTTAATGACAATAACCGGTATAACTCAGCCTTCCCAGCAGAAGCGGGATGCGAAACACCCCGTCTGGACATCTCCGTCATCAGCCTAGGGACGGTCCAAGTGCGAGGAGACGACACATTGCCCCCTTCTGACATCCTGGCGGGGTTCTTGTCGACCGAAGCCTCCACTATGTCTGAAGCGCGTGACATATCCTGTAAATACAGCATGCACAAATCAATTTCTGACTGCCAACCGACACCGGGATCATGTGACGTAAGCTGTGGGAAGGTCGAGACCCATGCAACTGTGAAGAATACGAGTGAAAAGGGACGAGAGGACCTGAGCCGAGGAGAAGCGATAGCTGAACCTAGAACACCCCAGTGATTGATGAGTCTGACGGTGGCACAACTGACCCACCACCAGAAGGAGAGAAGAGGAATAGTAACACGACACAGCTACTGCCATACTGTACCCTGATGGTTGAACAACGTGCAGAATATATTGGAAGAAGGACGACACAGATCCTGGAATAATTCATATGTAAGATCCCTGCGTACGACATACCGCCAGGCGTAGAGGCGTGTGCCCAACAATACGGAGATCCTCTAACTAGCACTGAACAAGTATATCGCCCCTTCCTTAAACTCCATCAGTGAAGCATGGGTAACACTCTATAATGATTAAATGTATATGTATATATATATATATATATATATATACACACACACACACACCATTTCTCAACACTCCCTTTTTTTTTTTTTTTTTTTTTGTGGTCATAACCCCTGGTGGCCACTAGATGGAGCCAACACAGGGCACAGCACCATGGACTGTACAGCCGGCAGACGCCACCAGAGGGAGCCTGTGACAACCAACACTGCTCCATGGACTGCATTGACTCCGGCGGCCACCAGGGGGAGCTCACACAGCGCCGGCCACCTGCAGCACGGGCAGACAGCGGAGGAGACAGCAAGCAGGACGCTGAGGTGAGTGTGCGGCTGACATGACAAGGGCCAGAGCGGACATGGGGGACATGAGGGGCATGAGGGGAAAGAATTAACTACAGCTACCGAGAGCCCTACCTAGCTAATGGCACAGCGGCCCGTGCCAGACATTAGGGGAGGAGAGACGTATGAATCGGGATCGCGCTGATCCCTGCACCCTACGATTCATGCCACGTGGGAGTCGGGGCTCCTGGCAGACGCTCCGGTGCAGTGTGGCCCCCTCTTACCTAAGGGAGCCGGCACTGCCGGCCGGACTTGTGAGCCGAGACTGCAATTGTGGCAGCCACTTACCTGATCTAGTAGCTTGCTTTGCGTGGAAACGAACTTCCAGGACCAGACGCAACTTCACGCACCGAACGAGGCCAGCGTTTGACACGTCGTTCATTGAAGGAGGGGCAGAGGTGCCATGATATAGGCAACCGTGCCCCTCCCACAAATACAGGCCAATGAATCGGCCTTAACACTAGTCTGTTCATTTTTTGGCCATATACTACATCAGGGGCAAGCTGCGCCCATCACCAAGTGCATTTAACCAGCAATAGTGTGGTTATTTTTTGGCCATATCCCAGTCTAATTCTGTCACTAAATCCATACCGGTCACCCAGCGCCTAAATACTAGGCCTCAAATTTATATCCCGCTAAATCTCTTGTTACCGCTGTCCTGTTGTGGCTGGGAAAGTTATTTAGTGTCCGTCAAAGCACATTTTTTGTTCTGGGTTGAAATACAATTCCCAATTTAGCAATTTAAAAATTTAGTGGTTTCTGCTATATCAGAGCTATTTGAAATCTATCCCTAAAAGGGTATATAATATTCAAGGTGCACATTGGGTCATTCAGAATAACTTCACACACACCCGCTACTGTGTATTTCCAAGTCTAATTCTGGCACTAAACCCATACCTGTCACCCAGCGCCTAAATACTAGGCCTCAAATTTATATCCCGCTAAATCTGTCCTTAGTGCTGTAGCTGGGCGAGTTATTTAGTGTCCGTTCAAGCACATTTCTTGTTCTGGGTTGAAATACGATTCCCAATTTAGCAATTTCATAATTTAGTGGTTTCTGCTATATCAGAGCTATTTGAAATCTATCCCTAAAAGGGTATATAATATTCAAGGTGCACATAGGGTCATTCAGAATAACTTCACACACACCCGCTACTGTGTATTTCCAAGTCTAATTCTGGCACTAAACCCATACCTGTCACCCAGCGCCTAAATACTAGGCCTCAAATTTATATCCAGCTAAATCTGTCCTTAGTGCTGTAGCTGGGCGAGTTATTTAGTGTCCGTTCAAGCACATTTCTTGTTCTGGGTTGAAATACAATTCCCAATTTAGCAATTTCATAATTTAGTGGTTTCTGCTATATCAGAGCTATTTGAAATCTATCCCTAAAAGGGTATATAATATTCAAGGTGCACATTGGGTCATTCAGAATAACTTCACACACACCCGCTACTGTGTATTTCCAAGTCTAATTCTGGCACTAAACCCATACCTGTCACCCAGCGCCTAAATACTAGGCCTCAAATTTATATCCAGCTAAATCTGTCCTTAGTGCTGTAGCTGGGCGAGTTATTTAGTGTCCGTTCAAGCACATTTCTTGTTCTGGGTTGAAATACAATTCCCAATTTAGCAATTTCATAATTTAGTGGTTTCTGCTATATCAGAGCTATTTGAAATCTATCCCTAAAAGGGTAGATCATATTGAAGGTGCACATAGGGACATTCAGAATAACTTCACACACCCGCTACTGTGCATTTCCAAGTCTAATTCTGTCACTAAACCCATACCTGTCACCCAGCGCCTAAATACTAGGCCTCAAATTTATATCCAGCTAAATCTGTCCTTAGTGCTGTAGCTGGGCGAGTTATTTAGTGTCCGTTCAAGCACATTTCTTGTTCTGGGTTGAAATACAATTCCCAATTTAGCAATTTCATAATTTAGTGGTTTCTGCTATATCAGAGCTATTTGAAATCTATCCCTAAAAGGGTATATAATATTCAAGGTGCACATTGGGTCATTCAGAATAACTTCACACACACCCGCTACTGTGTATTTCCAAGTCTAATTCTGTCACTAAACCCATACCTGTCACCCAGCGCCTAAATACTAGGCCTCAAATTTATATCCTGCTAAATCTCTCGTTAACGCTGTCCTGTTGTGGCTGGGAAAGTTATTTAGTGTCCGTCAAAGCACATTTTTTGTTCTGGGTTGAAATACAATTCCCAATTTAGCAATTTCATAATTTAGTGGTTTCTGCTATATCAGAGCTATTTGAAATCTATCCCTAAAAGGGTATATAATATTCAAGGTGCACATTGGGTCATTCAGAATAACTTCACACACACCCGCTACTGTGTATTTCTAAGTCTAATTCTGTCACTAAACCCATACCTGTCACCCAGCGCCTAAATACTAGGCCTCAAATTTATATCCTGCTAAATCTCTCGTTAACGCTGTCCTGTTGTGGCTGGGAAAGTTATTTAGTGTCCGTCAAAGCACATTTTTTGTTCTGGGTTGAAATACAATTCCCAATTTAGCAATTTCATAATTTAGTGGTTTCTGCTATATCAGAGCTATTTGAAATCTATCCCTAAAAGGGTATATAATATTCAAGGTGCACATTGGGTCATTCAGAATAACTTCACACACACCCGCTACTGTGTATTTCCAAGTCTAATTCTGTCACTAAACCCATACCTGTCACCCAGCGCCTAAATACTAGGCCTCAAATTTATATCCTGCTAAATCTCTCGTTAACGCTGTCCTGTTGTGGCTGGGAAAGTTATTTAGTGTCCGTCAAAGCACATTTTTTGTTCTGGGTTGAAATACAATTCCCAATTTAGCAATTTCATAATTTAGTGGTTTCTGCTATATCAGAGCTATTTGAAATCTATCCCTAAAAGGGTATATAATATTCAAGGTGCACATTGGGTCATTCAGAATAACTTCACACACACCCGCTACTGTGTATTTCTAAGTCTAATTCTGTCACTAAACCCATACCGGTCACCCAGCGCCTAAATACTAGGCCTCAAATTTATATCCTGCTAAATCTCTCGTTAACGCTGTCCTGTTGTGGCTGGGAAAGTTATTTAGTGTCCGTCAAAGCACATTTTTTGTTCTGGGTTGAAATACAATTCCCAATTTAGCAATTTCATAATTTAGTGGTTTCTGCTATATCAGAGCTATTTGAAATCTATCCCTAAAAGGGTATATAATATTCAAGGTGCACATTGGGTCATTCAGAATAACTTCACACACACACACTTCTGTGCATTTCCAAGTCTAATTCTGTCACTAAATCCATACCGGTCACCCAGCGCCTAAATACTAGGCCTCAAATTTATATCCTGCTAAATCTCTCGTTAACGCTGTCCTGTTGTGGCTGGGAAAGTTATTTAGTGTCCGTCAAAGCACATTTTTTGTTCTGGGTTGAAATACAATTCCCAATTTAGCAATTTCATAATTTAGTGGTTTCTGCTATATCAGAGCTATTTGAAATCTATCCCTAAAAGGGTATATAATATTCAAGGTACACATTGGGTCATTCAGAATAACTTCACACACACACGCTTCTGTGCATTTCCAAGTCTAATTCTGTCACTAAATCCATACCGGTCACCCAGCGCCTAAATACTAGGCCTCAAATTTATATCCCGCTGAATTTGAATACAATACATTGGGCCAAATAATATATTTGTTGTTGTGGTGAACCATAACAATGAGAAAAACATCTAGTAAGGGACGCGGACGTGGACATGGTCGTGGTGGTGTTAGTGGACCCTCTGGTGCTGGGAGAGGACGTGGCCGTTCTGCCACATCCACACGTCCTAGTGTACCAACTACCTCAGGTCCCAGTAGCCGCCAGAATTTACAGCGATATATGGTGGGGCCCAATGCCGTTCTAAGGATGGTAAGGCCTGAGCAGGTACAGGCATTAGTCAATTGGGTGGCCGACAGTGGATCCAGCACGTTCACATTATCTCCCACCCAGTCTTCTGCAGAAAGCGCACAGATGGCGCCTGAAAACCAACCCCATCAGTCTGTCACATCACCCCCATGCATACCAGGGAAACTGTCTCAGCCTCAAGTTATGCAGCAGTCTCTTATGCTGTTTGAAGACTCCGCTGGCAGGGTTTCCCAAGGGCATCCACCTAGCCCTTCCCCAGCGGTGAAAGACATAGAATGCACTGACGCACAACCACTTATGTTTCCTGATGATGAGGACATGGGAATACCACCTCAGCATGTCTCTGATGATGACGAAACACAGGTGCCAACTGCTGCGTCTTTCTGCAGTGTGCAGACTGAACAGGAGGTCAGGGATCAAGACTGGGTGGAAGACGATGCAGGGGACGATGAGGTCCTAGACCCCACATGGAATGAAGGTCGTGCCACTGACTTTCACAGTTCGGAGGAAGAGGCAGTGGTGAGACCGAGCCAACAGCGTAGCAAAAGAGGGAGCAGTGGGCAAAAGCAGAACACCCGCCGCCAAGAGACTCCGCCTGCTACTGACCGCCGCCATCTGGGACCGAGCACCCCAAAGGCAGCTTCAAGGAGTTCCCTGGCATGGCACTTCTTCAAACAATGTGCTGACGACAAGACCCGAGTGGTTTGCACGCTGTGCCATCAGAGCCTGAAGCGAGGCATTAACGTTCTGAACCTGAGCACAACCTGCATGACCAGGCACCTGCATGCAAAGCATGAACTGCAGTGGAGTAAACACCTTAAAACCAAGGAAGTCACTCAGGCTCCCCCTGCTACCTCTTCTGCTGCTGCCGCCTCGGCCTATTCTGCTGCTGCCGCCTCGGCCTCTTCCTCCGCCTCTGGAGGAACGTTGGCACCTGCCGCCCAGCAAACAGGGGATGTACCACCAACACCACCACCACCACCTCCGTCACCAAGCGTCCCAACCATGTCACACGCCAGCGTTCAGCTCTCCATCTCACAAACATTTGATAGAAAGCGTAAATTCCCACCTAGCCACCCTCGATCCCTGGCCCTGAATGCCAGCATTTCTAAACTACTGGCCTATGAAATGCTGTCATTTAGGCTGGTGGACACAGACAGCTTCAAACAGCTCATGTCGCTTGCTGTCCCACAGTATGTTGTTCCCAGCCGGCACTACTTCTCCAAGAGAGCCGTGCCTTCCCTGCACAACCAAGTATCCGATAAAATCAAGTGTGCACTGCGCAACGCCATCTGTAGCAAGGTCCACCTAACCACAGATACGTGGACCAGTAAGCACGGCCAGGGACGCTATATCTCCCTAACTGCACACTGGGTAAATGTAGTGGCAGCTGGGCCCCAGGCGGAGAGCTGTTTGGCGCACGTCCTTCCGCCGCCAAGGATCGCAGGGCAACATTCTTTGCCTCCTGTTGCCACCTCCTCCTTCTCGGCTTCCTCCTCCTCTTCTTCCACCTGCTCATCCAGTCAGCCACACACCTTCACCACCAACTTCAGCACAGCCCGGGGTAAACGTCAGCAGGCCATTCTGAAACTCATATGTTTGGGGGACAGGCCCCACACCGCACAGGAGTTGTGGCGGGGTATTGAACAACAGACCGACGAGTGGTTGCTGCCGGTGAGCCTCAAGCCCGGCCTGGTGGTGTGTGATAATGGGCGAAATCTCGTTGCAGCTCTGGGACTAGCCAATTTGACGCACATCCCTTGCTTGGCGCATGTGCTGAATTTGGTGGTGCAGAAGTTCATTCACAACTACCCCGACATGTCAGAGCTGCTGCATAAAGTGCGGGCCGTCTGTTCGCGCTTCCGGCGTTCACATCCTGCTGCTGCTCGCCTGTCTGCGCTACAGCGTAACTTCGGCCTTCCCGCTCACCGCCTCATATGCGACGTGCCCACCAGGTGGAACTCCACCTTGCACATGCTGGACAGACTGTGCGAGCAGCAGCAGGCCATAGTGGAGTTTCAGCTGCAGCACGCACGGGTCAGTCGCACTACAGAACAGCACCACTTCACCACCAATGACTGGGCCTCCATGCGAGACCTGTGTGCCCTGTTGCGCTGTTTCGAGTACTCCACCAACATGGCCAGTGGCGATGACACCGTTATCAGCGTTACAATACCACTTCTATGTCTCCTTGAGAAAACACTTAGGGCGATGATGGAAGAGGAGGTGGCCCAGGAGGAGGAGGAGGAGGAGGAGGAAGAGGGGTCATTTTTAGCACTTTCAGGCCAGTCTCTTCGAAGTGACTCAGAGGGAGGTTTTTGGCAACAGCAGAGGCCAGGTACAAATGTGGCCAGCCAGGGCCCACTACTGGAGGACGAGGAGGACGAGGATGAGGAGGAGGTGGAGGAGGATGAGGATGAAGCATGGTCACAGCGGGGTGGCACCCAACGCAGCTCGGGTCCATCACTGGTGCGTGGCTGGGGGGAAAGGCAGGACGATGACGATACGCCTCCCACAGAGGACAGCTTGTCCTTACCCCTGGGCAGCCTGGCACACATGAGGGACTACATGCTGCAGTGCCTGCGCAACGACAGCAGAGTTGCCCACATTTTAACCTGTGCGGACTACTGGGTTGCCACCCTGCTGGATCCACGCTACAAAGACAATGTGCCCACCTTACTTCCTGCACTGGAGCGTGATAGGAAGATGCGCGAGTACAAGCGCACGTTGGTAGACGCGCTACTGAGAGCATTCCCAAATGTCACAGGGGAACAAGTGGAAGCCCAAGGCCAAGGCAGAGGAGGAGCAAGAGGTCGCCAAGGCAGCTGTGTCACGGCCAGCTCCTCTGAGGGCAGGGTTAGCATGGCAGAGATGTGGAAATCTTTTGTCAACACGCCACAGCTAACTGCACCACCACCTGATACGCAACGTGTTAGCAGGAGGCAACATTTCACTAACATGGTGGAACAGTACGTGTGCACACCAATCCACGTACTGACTGATGGTTCGGCCCCATTCAACTTCTGGGTCTCTAAATTGTCCACGTGGCCAGAGCTAGCCTTTTATGCCTTGGAGGTGCTGGCCTGCCCGGCAGCCAGCATTTTGTCTGAACGTGTATTCAGCACGGCAGGGGGCGTCATTACAGACAAACGCAGCCGCCTGTCTACAGCCAATGTGGACAAGCTGACGTTCATAAAAATGAACCAGGCATGGATCCCACAGGACCTGTCCGTCCCTTGTCCAGATTAGACATTAACTACCTCCCCATAACCATATATTATTGGACTCCAGGGCACTTCCTCATTCAATCCTATTTTTATTTTCATTTTACCATTATATTGCGAGGCTACCCAAAGTTGAATGAACCTCTCCTCTGCCTGTGTGCTAGGCCTAAATATATGCCAATGGACTGTTGCAGTGGTGGCTGACATGAAGCCTGATTCTCTGCTATGACATGCAGACTAATTCTCTGCTGACATGAAGCCAGATTGTCTGTTACGGGACCTCTCTCCTCTGCCTGGGTGCTGGGCCTAAATTTATGACAATGGACTGTTGCAGTGGTGGCTGACGTGAAGCCTGATTCTCTGCTATGACATGCAGACTGATTCTCTGCTGACATGAAGCCAGATTGTCTGTTACGGGACCTCTCTGCTCTGCCTGTGTGCTAGGCCTAAATATATGCCAATGGACTGTTGCAGTGGTGGGTGACGTGAAGCCTCATTCTCTGCTATGACATGCAGACTGATTCTCTGCTGACATGAAGCCAGATCGTCTGTTACGGGACCTCTCTGCTCTGCCTGTGTGCTAGGCCTAAATATATGCCAATGGACTGTTGCAGTGGTGGGTGACGTGAAGCCTCATTCTCTGCTATGACATGCAGACTGATTCTCTGCTGTCATGAAGCCAGATTGTCTGTTACGGGACCTCTCTGCTCTGCCTGTGTGCTAGGCCTAAATATATGCCAATGGACTGTTGCAGTGGTGGGTGACGTGAAGCCTCATTCTCTGCTATGACATGCAGACTGATTCTCTGCTGACATGAAGCCAGATTGTCTGTTACGGGACCTCTCTCCTCTGCCTGTGTGCTAGGCCTAAATATATGCCAATGGACTGTTGCAGTGGTGGCTGACGTGAAGCCTCATTCTCTGCTATGACATGCAGACTAATTCTCTGCTGACATGAAGCCAGATTGTCTGTTACGGGACCTCTCTCCTCTGCCTGGGTGCTGGGCCTAAATTTATGACAATGGACTGTTGCAGTGGTGGCTGACGTGAAGCCTGATTCTCTGCTATGACATGCAGACTGATTCTCTGCTGACATGAAGCCAGATCCTCTGTTACGGGACCTCTCTCCTCTGCCTGTGTGTGTGCTGGGCCTAAATATATGCCAATGGACTGTTGCAGTGGTGGCTGACGTGAAGCCTCATTCTCTGCTATGACATGCAGACTGATTCTCTGCTGACATGAAGCTAGATTCTCTGTTACGGGACCTCTCTCCTCTGCCTGTGTGTGTGCTGGGCCTAAATATATGCCAATGGACTGTTGCAGTGGTGGCTGACGTGAAGCCTCATTCTCTGCTATGACATGCAGACTAATTCTCTGCTGACATGAAGACAGATTCTCTGTTACGGGACCTCTCTCCTCTGCCTGTGTGTGTGCTGGGCCTAAATATATGCCAATGGACTGTTGCAGTGGTGGCTGACGTGAAGCCTCATTCTCTGCTATGACATGCAGACTGATTCTCTGCTGACATGAAGCCAGATCCTCTGTTACGGGACCTCTCTCCTCTGCCTGTGTGTGTGCTGGGCCTAAATATATGCCAATGGACTGTTGCAGTGGTGGCTGACGTGAAGCCTCATTCTCTGCTATGACATGCAGACTGATTCTCTGCTGACATGAAGCCAGATTCTCTGTTACGGGACCTCTCTCCTCTGCCTGTGTGTGTGCTGGGCCTAAATATATGCCAATGGACTGTTGCAGTGGTGGCTGACGTGAAGCCTCATTCTCTGCTATGACATGCAGACTAATTCTCTGCTGACATGAAGACAGATTCTCTGTTACGGGACCTCCCTCCTCTGCCTGGGTGCTGGGCCTAAATATATGCCAATGGACTGTTGCAGTGGTGGCTGACGTGAAGCCTCATTCTCTGCTATGACATGCAGACTAATTCTCTGCTGACATGAAGACAGATTCTCTGTTACGGGACCTCTCTCCTCTGCCTGGGTGCCGGGGCCTAAATATCTGAGAATGGACTGTTCCAGTGGTGGGTGACGGGAAGCCAGATTCTCTGCTATGGAACCTCTCTCCAATTGATTTTGGTTAATTTTTATTTATTTAATTTTTATTTTAATTCATTTCCCTATCCACATTTGTTTGCAGGGGATTTACCTACATGTTGCTGCCTTTTGCAGCCCTCTAGCTCTTTCCTGGGCTGTTTTACAGCCTTTTTAGTGCCGAAAAGTTCGGGTCCCCATTGACTTCAATGGGGTTCGGGTTCGGGACGAAGTTCGGATCGGGTTCGGATCCCGAACCCGAACAGTTCCGGGATGTTCGGCCGAACTTCTCGAACCCGAACATCCAGGTGTTCGCTCAACTCTATTCAGCAGGTCACATTTTGAGAGTTTCCCTTAAAGACACAAAAAAAATGGCCTCTGATTAAAATACATATTTTTTGTGGGAACTTTTGATCATGTCGCTGTCCATGTTGTGGGACTATTTGTGCACTTCTAGTAAGTATTTGGTGGCTGTAAATATGACCTGAAGGTTTTTCAGGTTTGCCTGCCATTTAAGTAAATGAGGCCCATCGCAAATGCACGGTTCATGAACATTTGATCACGAATGCACGTTTGCGAAACGTCCCAGCCGATGTTCGGCCATCACTATTTACCACTTGGCCTGTTAGCTAATGATTTTGTGGCATGTTTAAAATTCTATGGGTGTTGTTAAGGAACAATTTAAGGTCATCTCTACAAATTATTGTTTCTGCAGTGTCTTGGCGTTGGGCCCGAATTCCAGGAGTTCTCCAGCGTTTAGGGTTTACGTATTTTGTTTTGGCGTTGATCCACACCTGTTTCAGCAAAGCAAACCTGGAGCTTGTAGAGGTAAATTGCTAAGATTTTGAAAGTTAAGATGAATTTCCACTTCTAGGCTCACTGAACACGTTGCGGATTACCTGCAGTTTTTCATGCAGAAAAACTGCAACATAATACAGTACCAGCAAAGTAAATGAGATTTGCCAAATCTCATGTACAGTACACATTTGTGTGTTTTGTGAGTGCAGAAATTGATCTGTTGTGCAGATTTCAAACTCTGCAGCATGTTAATTGTCTGTGTGTAATTCTGCACCTTTATATATAGTGGTTTTCCCCATAGGGTTGTTAAACCGTAAATCTGCTCCAAAAACCACAACAACAAAAAACGCACTAAAAACAGAATAAATAGTGCCGATACAAACCCATATCATGTGAAGTAAGGCTACTTTCCCACTAGCGTTTTAGTTTTCCCGTATTGAGATCCGTCATAGGGTCTCAAAACTGGTAAAAAAAAACGCTTCAGTTTTGTCCCCATTCAACAAAACTGAACTGAATAGAACAGAATGTTCCAAAAATGCATTCCGTTCCGTTTAGTTGCATTCCCATACCGGAGAGCAAACCGCAACATGTTGTAGTTTGTTTTCCATCCTGGGATGCAGAGCAAGACGGATCCGGGATGACACCCAATGCAAGTCAATGGGGACGGACCCGTTTTCTCTGCCATAATCTGCCACAATAGAAAACAAATCCGTCCTCCATTGACTTTCAATGGAGTTCATGACGGATCCGTCTTGGCAATGTTAAAGATAATACAACCGGATTTGTTCATAACGGATGCAGATGGTTGTATTATCAGTAACGGAAGCGTTTTTGCTGAACCCTGCCGGATCCAATAAAAACGCTAGTGTAAAAGTAGCCTTACCCTGCGGTATGTCCACAGAGGACAAATACACTGCAGATCTCCCATAGCAGATTTAGGCTAGATGCACACGATTGTATGTGTTTTGCTGTCCGCAAATTGCGGATCCGCAAAAAAAGGGTTACGTAATGGAGCAACGGAGTGCTGTCCACATATTTTGCGGCCCTATTGAAGTAAATGGGTCCGCACCCGAGCCGCAAAAAATGCGGCTCGGATGCGGAACCAAACCACGTTCGTGTGCATGTAGCTTTGTGTTGAAAATTTGCAGCATGTTACAGTAACAGCAAAGTGGGTTTGATTTAGCAAATCTCATTTCCACATTGCTGAAAAAACATTCTCAGGGTAAACTGACCTGCAATGCTAATTTTTCTTTGGTTGCATATCAATTTATGCTGTCGAGTTCTAGCATGGATTTAACCATTTGCAATGCAAAGGTTGAATTCTGCGGTAAGTCCACAGCAAAATCTGCAACAAATCCACAATCTCAGAAATGTATGCATATAAACATTGGTCTTAATACCCTTTGCGCTGGCGGTGGCTGCGCCTAAGTTATGAAACTTATGTAGAGACGCCGGACTCTACATAACTCTGGCGTACCCACTGCCTGTCTAAATGTAAGCCAGCTACCTTGCTGACGTAGATGCAGACCATTTCCTCCGTCTAAGGCCTCTTGCAGAGGAGCGTGAGCGGATTAGGTCCAGATGCGTTCAGTGAAAACTACGTGATTTTGCAAGCAAGTTCATTCATTTTAGTATGCGATCGCGTTCAGTTGTTCAGTTTTTATTGCGCGCTGCAATGTGATTCAATAAATTTTTGCACGCGCGTGATAAAAAACTGAAGGTATACAAACAACATCTCTTAGCAAGCATCTGTGAAAAACGCATCGCTTCCGCACTTGCCTGCAGATGCGATGCGATTTTCACGCAGCCCCATTCACTTCTATGGGGCCAGCCTTGCCTGAAAAACGCAGAATACGATTTTCATGCAACGCAGAACTGATGTGTGAAAACCAATGCTCATGTACACAGACCCATTGAAATGAATGGGTCCGGATTCAGTGCGGGTGCAATGCATTTGCATCACGCATTGCACCCACGTGGAATACTCGCTCGTGTGAAAGGGGCCTAAGAAAGGCATAGGAAATGATAAATGAGACGGGCCTGCCAGCCAATCCTCTTCCCTGTCCACGTCACACCCCCTTCTTTAAACCTGGTGTGAGCGGGGAAAAGTTGCAGTTGCAGTCGCAATTAACCTTTGCGCCACAGTCTGTGCCAGATATTCGCCTGATAATAAGTGACCCCCATAATGTATGAACGCTACAATTTGTCTTGTCATAGGGGTGTACTTTGAAACAATCTGACATTGTCTAAATACTCCTTGGGACAGATTTACTGATCTTGAAGAAGGCATTATCGTAGACATACAGTCTAGACATGCACCAGATATTTTTTTTTTTTTTACAGTGTTTATCTGACCGGGTAAAATATGTGATACATTTAACCACTTGCCATCTGGGCCATTTGCCCTCTTCCTGACCAGGCCTAATTTTGCAAAACTGACATATCTCACTTTATGTGGTAATAACTTTGGAACGCCTTTACTTATCCAAGTCATTCAGAGATTGTTTTCTCGTGACACATTGTACTTCATGGTAGTCATAAATTTGAGTCAATATATTTCACCTTTATTTATGAAAAAATCCCAAATTTACCAACATTTTTTAAAAATTCGCAATTTTCTAAATTTAAATTTCTCTGCTTTTAAAACAGAAAGTGATACCTCATAAAATATTTATTACTTAACAATACCCATATGTCTACTTTATGTTGGCATCATTTTGGAAATGTCATTTTATTTTTTTAGGACGTTAGAAGGCTTAGAAGTTTAGAAGCAAATCTTTAAATTTTTAAGAAAATTGCCAAAACCCACTTTTTAAGGTCTGAAGTCACTTTGTGGGGCTTACATAGTAGTTACCCCCATAAATGACCCCATTGTAGAAACTACACCCCTCAAGTTACTTAAAACCGATTTTACAAACTTTGTTAACCCTTTAGGCGTTCCATAAGAATTAAAGGAAAATGGAGATCAAATTTTAAAATTTCACTTTTTTGGCAGATTTTCCATTTTAATCCAATTTTTTCTTTAACACATCGATGGTTAACAGCCAAACAAAACTCAATATTTATTACCCAGATTCTGCGGTTTACAGAAACACCCCACATGTGGTCATAAACTGCTGTATGGGCACACGGCAGGGCGCAGAAGAAAAGGAACTCCACGTGGTTTTTAGATGCCATGTCCCATTTGAAGCCCCCTGATGCACCCTTACAGTAGAAACTCCCAAGAAGTGATCCCATTTTGGAAACTAGGGGATAAGGTGCCAGTTTAATTGCTACAATTTTTGGGTACATATGATTTTTTGATCATTCATTATAACACTTTATGGGGCAAGGTGACCAAAAAATAGGTTGTTTTAGCACAGTTTCTATTTATTTATTTTTACAGCGTTCACCTGAGGGGTTCAGTCAAGTGACATTTTTATAGAGCAGATTGTTACGGACGTGGCGATACCTAATAAGTATACTTTTTCTTATTTATTAAAGTTTTACACAATAATAGCATTTTTGAAACAAAAAAATTATGTTTTAATGAGTCCATGTTCCGAGAGCTATATTTTTTTTATTTGAGAGAGATTTTCTTATGTAGGGGCTCATTTTTTGCGGGATGAGGTGACTGTTTTATTGGTACCATTTAGTGGGACATACGCATTTTTGATCACTTGGTGTTGCACTTTTTGTGATGTAAAGTGACAAAAATTGCTTGTTTTGACACAGTTTTTTTTACGGTGTTCACCTGAGGGGTTAGGTCATGTGATATTTTTATAGAGCTGGTTTTTACGGACGTGGCAATACCAAATATGTCTATTTTATTTTATTTTTTCTATTTAAAAAAAATATATATTTCCTTACTTGGGGAATTTTTTTTTTACATGTGAAACCTTTTTTTTATTTTATTTTTTCAACACTTTATTTTTTTATTTTACACTTTTCGTCCCCCATAAGGTCATACAAGACCTCTGGGGGACATTTACTTCACTTTTTCTTTTTTTTTTCACTTGATTTCTTCTGTAACTGGGGCTGACATAGTAGCCCCAGTTACAGGAGAAATACACCCCTCCCCAGAGAGTCTGTACAGCGCAATACTGTACAGCCTCAGTGCAGGGCTGATCGAGGTCTGTGAAAGACCTCACACAGCTCCTGCACTCTCCGGTCCCGGCGGTCACATGACCGCCGGGCCGGAACAGGAAGGGGCATTTTTTATGTGAAACATTATTTTTTATTATTAAAACCATTTTTTTACTTTTTTACTTTATTTGTGTCCCACTCTGAGATTTTTGGGAGTCTGATTCCCTCTGCAATGTATTACAATACACTCCCTGACAAAAGTCTTGTCGCTTGTGTACAAATTGACCTGAAGTGCTGCTAAAATATATTTTTAATCAAGATTTTGTTACAAGAAATGGGTCATTTTAATCCCAACAGATTTTGTAATAATGTTTCAGTGCAAAAGAAAGCTGACAAAAAGTATTCTAATATTCACAGCTTGGTAAAGCCCATTGAGTAAATTTTTGCCAAGACATAAGTGTTGTCGCCTTGTCATATGAGCTTCTCCTGTGACTAATAATGGATCAATTAGGTCTCAGGTGTGTATAAAAAGAACCCCAGTATACTAGACCTTCACATTAACTGCAACTGGACCTCTGCAAACATGCCTAAGATTCACCCGGAGACTAAAGTGTTGATTATCAAGAGGCTGAAGACCAGATCCACTGCTAATGTGGCAGACACCTTCAATGTGTCTCAGCGTCAAGTTCAGAGGATAAAAAAAAGATTTGAAGAGACTGGAGACGTTTTGGACAAGGCCAGGTCAGGACGACCCCGCAAGACAACTGCTCGAGAGGACCGTTTGTTGGCTCGAAAATCCAAGGCCAGCCCATTTTCCACTGCAGCAGAGCTCCATGAGACCTGGTCACCTGAAGTCCCTGCGTCAACCAGAACAGTTTGTCGGATTCTGTCTCGAAATGGCCTTCATGGTCGAATAAGTGCCCATAAGCCAGCACTAAACAAAAGACAATTAAAAAACCGTGTGGCATTTGCCAAGGCCCACAGCCTGCTAAAAGGATGGACGCTGGAAAAGTGGCAGGTATATTTTTCAGATTAATCTTCTGTTGAATTACACCACAGTCACGGCAAATATTGCAGGAGACCTACTGGAACCCGCATGGAGACGAGATTTACCCAGAAAACAGTGACGTTTTGTGGAGGCAAAATCATGGTCTGGGGTTACATCCAGTATGGGGGTGTGCGAGGGATCTGCAGGGTGGAAGGCAACATCAATAGTCTAAAATACCAAAAAATCTTAGCTACCTTTTATATTCCCAGCCATAAAAAAGACCAAATTCTACAGCAGGATGGTGCTCCATCGTATACTTCCATCTCCATATCAAAGTTCCTTAAGGCGAAGAAGATCAAGATGCTCCAGGACCAGGATTGGCCAGCCCAGTCACCAGACATGAACGTCATTGAGCATATGTGGTGTAGGATGAAAGAGGGAGCATGGAAGACGAAACCAAAGAATATAGATGAACTCTGGGAAGCATGCAAGACTGTTTTCTTTGCTATTCCTGATGACTTCATCAATAAATTGTATGAATCCTTGCCAAACCGCATGGATGCTGCAAGCTAATGGAAGTCATACAAGATATTAAATTTGGATCTCACAGCACCACTACTTAATTTGCTGACATATTTTGGGATTTGCAGTAAAGTTGTTCAATTTCTGTATAGGCGACAAAACTTTTGTCTTGCCAAAATTTTACCTTTCTGTGTTGATTAAATGATACATCTTTTTTCAGTGAAACTAATTTATTTCAGTGCATTAAACATCATTTGGGAGGGCTTTAGTTTTTCATATGAGCTATTTCTAACACCAATTGATTAATTAAAAGTCTGGTTAATAGCAGGAGATTCTACAAAATAGAGAAGCGACAAGACTTTTGTCAGGGACTGTACATCTGTATTGTATTGCATTGCCTGTTAGAGTATTACACAGTGTAATACACTAATGGTTGCCTAGGAGACCCAGCCTGGGGCAGGATCTCCTAAGCTTCTGCGGAAGGCAGCCCGATGCCACAGCACTGGGACCCGATGAGATCCCTCACCCGCTGCAAACACTTTCTATGCCACAGTTAGCTCTTACAGCAGCATAGGAGGGGTTAATCCACCAGCATCGGCTTTTACAGCAATATCGGCGAATACAGCTGGGGCCCGGGTATCAGTGACTGCCAGGCCCCTGCACTGATTGGGTAGTCAAATTGACTTCCTGGCCAAAAAAGCAATTTTTTGTCACCTTACATCAGAAAACGTGTAATACCAAGTGATCAAAAAGACATATGTACCCCAAAATAGTACCAATAAAACCATCATCTTTTCCCACAAAAAATGAAGACAATCGCCAAAAAATTAGGAAAATTTAGCATGTCAGAAAATGGAGACACAAAAACAAGAAGAAATGTAATACCACAAAATCAAAAAGACATATGTACCCCAGTGCACCCTGCTCTGATGAAGGGTAGGAAAAGTCTAAGGTGTATTGGTACAGCAGGGTGCAGGTGCCCACAGAGAGGGATCTGAGTGCCACCTCTGGCACCCGTGCCATAGGTTCTCCACCACTGCCCTAAGGTGAATGCTGTAAAAAAAATTGCACCAAAATAAAAAATTTTGGGGTCTACTTGCCCCATAAAGTGTAATATTAAATGATCAAAAAATGTGGTGTACCCAAAATTCATAAAAATCAACCAAAAAAAAGTCAACTCTTCCCACAAAAATCGAGGCCCTACACAAGAAAATCAGCAGAAACATAGAAAAAATATGTTCTTCAGAAAATGGAGACACAAAAACATTATTTTTATCAAAAATGCTTTATTACTTAAAACTGAAACAAACAAAAAAGTAGACATACTTGATATTGTCACGTCCGTAACAACCTGCGCTGTAAAAATATCACATGATCTAACCTGTTAAATGAACTTTGTAAAAAAACTAAATATTAAAACAGTGCCAGAGCAGCCATTTGTGGTAACCTTGCCTCACGAAAAGCATACTATAACGCAATCAAAAGTCATATGTACCCCAAAATAGTATCAATAAAACTGTCACCTCATCCCGTAGTTTCCAAAATGGGGTCACTTTTTGATTCTACTGTAGGGGTACATCAGGGGGGCATCAAATAGGACATAGTGTCTAAAAACTAGTCCAGCAAAATATGCCTTCCAAAAACCATGCGGCGCTCCATTCTTTCTGCGCTCTGCCGTGTGTCCTTACAGAAGTTTGCGACCACATATGGGGTGTTTCTGTAATCCACAGAATCAAGATAATAGAGTTTTCTTTGGCTGTTAACCCTTGCTGTGTTACAGGAAAATAGATTCAAATTGAAAATCTGCCAAAAAAGTGAAATCTAGAAATGTCATCTCCATTTTCCTTTAATTCTTGTAAAATACCTAAAGGGTTAACAAAGATTGTAAAATCAGTTTTGAATAACCTGAGGGGTCTAGTTTCTAAATTTGGGCCATTTATGAGTGGTTTCTACTGAAGTGGTCCTTAAAAAAGTGGGTTTTGAAAGTTTTCTTTAAAAAAAATATGAATTGCTTCTAAAATTCTAAGCTTTCTAATGTCTTAAAAAATTAAATTACATCTACAAAATGATGCAAACATAAAGTAGACATACGGGAAATGTAAAGTAATACATATTTTGTGAGGTATCACTATCTGTCTTAAAATTAGAGAAATAGAAATTTGAAAAATTATGAATTTTTCCAAATTTTGTGTATATTTAGGATTTTTTTAATAAATAAAGGTGATTTATATTGACTTAAATTTACCACTATCATGAAGTACAATGTGTCACGGCAAAACAATCTCAGAATGGCTTGGATAAGTAAAAGTATTCCAAAGTTATTACCACATAAAGTGACATGTCAGATTTCCAAAATGTGGCCTGGTCCTTAAGGTGAAAAATGGCAATGTCCTTAAAGGGTTAATACTTTATTCACTATGTAAAAAAAGAATGTGAGGTACTACAGCTTAGCAAATATATTTTAAAAATCAACACATCTACCACAGCAAGGTGACCTCATTCTGGATAGGAACCTACTCTATACTACCTCTCTCTGTGTCCACCAGCCTCTTATTTATTTAATTGTCATTGAATGCAGAGGCCTACTGGCACGGAGAGCAGACAAAGTATACATGTGGCATAGTGAGAGGTATCATAGAGTATGTTTTCATCCAGAATAAGGTCACCTTGCTGTGGTGAATAGCCACAAACAATTTTGATCAAAATATATTTGCTAAGTACCTATGGGGTCATCTATAAAACTGGTGTAAAGTAGAAGTGGCTTTGTTTCCCATAGCAACCAATCAGATCCCACCTTTCAAAAATCTGTCAAAAATGAAATGTGGGATCTGATTGGTTACTATGGGCAACTAAGCCATTTTTTTTTACTTTACACCGGTTTGATAAATTACCCCCACTAATGTTCAGTTTTTTATAGTAAATATTTTATTAGTCTATATATTGTATGTTTGCAGAGTATTGTTGCATTCTGTTTGTTTATGCTTATATTTATGTAGTTTCAGATATGGCAAGATGCACATTCACTTCATTTTGCAGGAGGTGCTTAGCAACTTTCGTCTTTTGTCTTATCTGTATAAGTGTCACCGGGAGGTCACTGGCTTTAATGTCCACTGTTTTACCATACTGGAATAGGAAATGATATGCATGCATGTAGAGAAGTTGATATTGATCTATGCATTTGGGTTCTACCCAGGCTACACTATAACTAGACATGTTTGATTAACGAAGTTTGAGATTCTGATTCACTGAATAGGAATGGTCAGCTTAAAATGAAAATAACAAATCTTTATTGGTATTATAAGTTAAAAAGTATCCCCTTATACGTATGGAAAAAAAAAAGGCTACAATGGATGGGTAGCATGTGGGGGTGGACATGAAAAAGTCACTTCCCACTTGTGTTGTGGACGTGCATTCAGTTGTACAAGTAGTGTACTATAAGCCCAATATAGTCCACAGAACAGTAATCCCACCACTCGTGTGATGACTGTGAAGGGGCTGGGATTATTGTATTGTACACTCCCAGTTCCTTCACCACATCTAAATATGTACGGGGTCCCTATCGTTAGTAGGAGAGATCAACTGTAATTAGATCCCCAAGGACCCTCCCTTTGCTAGACTGAGATCTAGTTAGAACTAGCTGGCCCAGCTCTCCGCGTTTCTAAATACCCTAAAGCGGGTCTTTCATCAGGAGCACAAAAGGGCATAAGTACAGAGGCATGTATCGCCTATCACACAGAGAAAGCTAGCACCGGCGCTGGTATGGCCGGTGAGATTCTCCTTTAATCATGCTGATTTTCTTACTGGAGAATACATGGTGGCTTTTCAACTATGTATTAGTAATAGGAGAATTGATTCACCGTGTTAGAGATGCGGTACCTTTAAAACGAGAAATGCAAATCTCAGGATTTCCTGCCTTTAATCCTTCAAGCAGTAATGCTGGGATGTGCAGAACATCATGTAATTGCTTGTTGCACAGAATGCCTGTTGTTCAAAACAAGAAGAAATGATCCTGCTGACCAGCAAGATAGAGGAAAGGCTTTAAATATTGATGTTGTAGCTAAGTCTCCCTGAAGTGGCCCAAAGTGCTTGTCTGACGATATATCCTCTTGTCTCTACAGAGCCATCAATGGAGTGCTGCCGTAAGGGATATTGTCATGTACTGGCCAGAGTGGATCATCATTGCAGCTCTAGAGATTGTTTCACTCTGTCTAACATTCCTCCTACCTGTGCCTGGGTGTCCCACGTAAGCACTATCAATCACTATAATATGTCTACTTAAGGCAGTCTTACAGTGTAAATAAGACTGACTCCTTAAACTGCTATTATATCAAATTCAGCTCATTGACATGAAAAACTTTGTCTAGGTCATACTTTCATATTGATTTAGCCATCATCAATAGAGAGCACACAGGAATTATGAATATTTTGAACACTGCAGAGGCAAGACATCAAAAATGGCCAGATTTTATACAGGGTGGATAATGAAAAAGTAGCCCGCGTCCATCGATAGTAGGACAAGATGAACGAGCAAGTGGATTGTTTTCTTTTAATTACCCACGAGTCACAAAAGATGCTGAAAGTGGTCCTGGTTCACATCTATGCAACTTCGGTCACGTCAGATTATGTTGGCTGATACTGCTTGCTTGTGATGGTGCGGATAGTGTTTGTGACGTTTTCCTTGGGTTCATCCAGGGTATGTGAATTGTTAGCGGACACTTTCTGTTTTAAATTTCCCCACAGATAAAAATTGCATGTGGACAAAGCTGGGGAACGTGGTGGCCATAACCTCTTGCTCACAGTTCGCTCCTCCGTAAACAGTTCATGAACCTGTGCTAGTGAGTTCCGTGAGGGTTGGCATGTTGCTCCATCTTGTTGGAAAAAGCAGGACATTTTTTTCTTCTGGTGTTAGTTTATTGTATAACTGTTAAAACATGTCCATGTAAATTGCGGTATTCACAGTTGATTTAAAGAAAATTGGGCCTACTATTTGTGTTCCTGACAATGCGCACCAAACGCCAATTTTTTGGTCATGAAGTGATGTTTTGTGAGTCAAATAAGAATTTTCAACGGACCACTACCTCGTATTCTGGGATTTTACGTGACCTAATAAATGAAACCAAGCTTCGTCCGTCATGAAGTACAGCAGTGGGTCCAAATGTCTGTCAGCAATCATAGTCAGCAACCAAGTAATTAACGGTTTTAGCTTTGTCATACGCTTTCAGTTCCTGCACACATGTTATTCATAGTATTGAGTGAATCAAAGTTAAAGTGGTTGGCCACTTTATGGTTATTGTTGACCAATATGTTTGTGAGATGATTATATGGCATTTTCTAATATAGCCTTTGATCTACCATTTCCTACATTTCATAAGGTTCCCTTGTTTAGAAAGTCTTTTGTGCTGTCCATACAGAGGTTCTGTCCATAAAAAGACCACTAATGGAGGGTCATGTGACCAGGCAAATCCATTCATACACACTGCACCTGCTGCACTAAACTCCTAAGGGTTCATTCACACATCCATGTGTGTTTTGCGGATCCGCGGATCCACAAAACACGGACACCAGCACATGAAGGTGATTTGCTTGGTCACATGACCCTCCTTCCGCAGCCATTTTATGGACATGACCTCTCGGTGGACAGCACAAAAGACTGTAAACAATAGGGCATACCTTATAAAATATAGAAAATGCTGCAGAATTTTAACAAAGGCTGTATTAGTAACTGCCATATAGTCATCTTAGAAACATATAGGTCAGCAGTAACCAGATAGTGGGTAACCCCATAATAAAGTGGACTTTGATCCAAATTTCAAGAAAAATTCAATTCGTCATGAAGCTGAATTTCCTCATGCTTCATGGTAACAAATACATTTGTCCTGAAATGGTAGTAAAATAAAAAACTAAAAATATGTGCTCACCTCATCCATTTGCTCATCAACTCTCTCACACGTTGACATGTGATGTCATCACGCTGGTTGTGCCCAGCCAGTGTGATGACATGGGGACATCATCATGTCAGCATACGCGAGACTTGGCGAGTTTTCTTCAATCGAGATGGCAGCAACAGCCTCTACATGAGCAAATGGATGAGGCGAGTATGTATTTTTTTGTTTTTAACTCCTTATTAACCCCTGAAAGGCATCAATGTGACTGTCAGATGCCGCAATCAGAGGAAAATTGAGGGATTCAATGATAGCGGCGATCGTCGTTCCCCGTCATTGCGCCTACTACATGCAATGGAATGAAATTCATGACAAAGTAATTAATCACTAATCAAATTTCTTTGTGAACTTCAGCTGAATCGAATTTTTGATAATTTCACTCATCTCTAGTTATTTGGTACGGTTCCAGGTTCAGAGATTTCAGCACTCAGCTGAGACAGTCTTCCAGTTGATTTTTGGGGGCTACTTGCAATCCACTGCTGAAACTCATTGATGAGTTTCTTCATGTCTGCAAAAGAGCCAGTTTGATGCCATTTCTGAACCAGACTCTGAATACAACATTTAGCTGGTGATTTTGTTCCTGGGTACTTGTTGGCAAAGGTCTCTTGCATTTCCTTAATCCTTCTGCTTCACACATAGCCTTTCCATAATAACTATTCGCTGTTCCAGGGAGGACACCATCTTTCTGACACAATAGGCCATTTTTATCAAACTGCATAATAAATCAGTCTTAGACCCTGCTGAAGGTGAGGCTCTACGGCTCCGACACTCATCACCGAGATCACATCCTGGCCAGGCCAACTCATAAAAGCCTGTATTTTCACCAAGTGTACACCTACAGCCAAAAGTGCCAGTTTACAGCTGTTAGCCAGAACTTCACAGGAAAGACATCAGTAACATTCACATGCAAGAGGTGCCATTATCTACCACTTTGCCAGCCACCATGCATCATCATCTGGGAAAATAAATTGCACTGTGTAAAAACTACTACTGATGTGCTACAACTACTATTTTGCACGTAGTAAAGAGAGACTTTTATTCTTCTACTTCTGGCCTGATTCTTTATAACACCTTTTTACTGCACCAATTCCCAGGGAGCAATGGCCTAAGGGAGTACAAAGTGACACATTAGTGTAGTGTTGACTCATGAACAGCACCATCTATTGGTTTCATAGTCTTATGACAAGACTATGAATCCAATAGATGGCACTGTTCATGAGTAGTGTTGATCACGAATATTCTAATCGCAAATAGTGTTTCAGCTGAAAAACAAGCAGATTCAGCTAATTTGCTAATCCCCACGATTATGCAAATGAGTTTACATGACAAAACTGTATAGAAAGGTTATTGAATATTATGTTAGGAGAATAAGAAAACTTTTTGTCAACCTAATGATAATGATCTTGGTGCGTAGGTCCACACAAGCTATCCAACAGTTATAAAGCAACTTTGAGGCTTACTGGTTTTGAATGTCTTATAGTGCACAAGGCTGCCATTGTAAGGTATGCTGACTATATCTGTCTCATGGATAGATTGTTGGCTTGCACATACCAGGCTTTTGGCATTTAGCCATTGTGTGGTTGTCTATTGTATGTCATAAGTAATGGGAGTCCAAAATGCTTCCAGACATCGTTCCAATGCTGTTTTCAAACCATTTCGGTGGTGTTTCTATCAATTTCTAACCTTTTTCTGTGAACCAGACACCCTCTCCTCTTCAGAGCAGGGGGTGCCTGGTTTAATGCTTGGGTTCTCCCATTGACTTCCACTGTGCTCGGGTGCTCAGTGGAGCACCCGAGCATCCTAATGTGTTTGGCCAGAGCACTTTTGTGCTCGATCAACACTATAACACCATCTCATCAGGGCCACTACAACTCCCATCTTCTGCACTAGCTTCTCAGGGGGTCGCTACACAAAACCTTTATGGCTAATCTAAAAAATTCTCACATACAGTACATGTAATAAAAATATTGTGTCTGGAAATATGTATGGCAAATACAGCTATTGTTATTATTTCTTTAGTGGTTACCTCGGTCCTGGTGGAATTGGTGACTATGGTCAGTATTCAAACTGTACAGGAGGAGCTGCAGGATACATTGACAAATGGCTTCTCGGTCCTAATCATATCTACAATTATCCAACATGCAAGGTAAATTTAAAATATTGTATTGAGATATATAAATAGTGTGAAGCTTGCTGAGAGAAGTGAAGGTATATACAAACAAGCACTTAAGCACTTTTTTTTTTTTTTTGCATTTTCGTTTTGCGCTCCCTGCCTTCCCAGAGCCATAACTTTGTTATTTGTCTGTTCACATAGCCATATAAGGGCTTGCTTTTTGTGGGACAAGTTGTACTTTCCAACGCCACCATTTAATCTTGCATATGATGTAGTGGGAGCCGGGAAAAAAATTCCAAATGGGGTGCGCAAAGGGGCCCAAATTCCAATGAGTACCTTTTAGGAGGGCATTTTTAGACATTTGGATTCCAGACTTCTTCTCACGCTTTAGGGCCCCTAAAATGCCAGGGCAGTATAAATACCCCACATGTGACCCCATTATGGAAAGAAGACACCCCAAGGTATTCCGTGAGGGGCATGGTGAGTTCATGTAAAATTTTATTTTTTGTCACAAGTTAGTGGAATATGTGACTTTGTAAGAAAAAAAAAAAAAAAACATTTTCCGCTAACTTGTGCCAAAAAAAAAACTTCTATGAACTCGCCATGCCCCTCACAGAATACCTTGGGGTGTCTTCTTTCCAAAATGGGGTCATATGTGGTGTATTTATACTGCCCTGGCATTTTAGGGGCCCTAAAGCGTGAGAAGTAGTTTGGAATCCAAATGCCTAAATATGCCCTCCTAAAAGGTACTCATTGAAATTTGGGCCCCTTTGCGCACCTAGGCTGCAAAAAAGTGTTACACATGTGGTATCGCCATACTCAGGAGAAGTAGGGCAATGTGGTTTGGGGTGTATTTTTACATATACCCATGCTGGGTGAGAGAAATATCTCTGTCAAATGACAACTTTGTATAAACAAATGGGAAAAGTTGTCTTTTACAGAGATATTTATCTCACCCAGCATGGGTATATGAAAAAATACACCCCAAAACACATTGCCCTACTTCTTCTGAGTGCGGCAATACCACATGTGTGACACTTTCTTTGCAGCCTAGGTGCGCAAAGGGGCCCAAATTCCAATGAGTATCTTTACGATTTCACAGGGCATTTTTTACGCATTTGGATTCCAAACTACTTCTCACGCTTTAGGTCCCCTAAAATGCCAGGGCGGTATAAATACCCCACAAGTGACCCCATTTTGGAAAGAAGACACCCCAAGGTATTTTGTGAGTGGCATGGTGAGTTCATTTAAAATTTTATTTTTTGTCACAAGTTAGTGGAATATGAGACTTTGTAAAAAAAAATTCCACTTCCGCTAACTTGTGACAAAAAATAAAAACTTCCATGAACTCACTATATATACTTATTGCATTTTTTAAATCAAAGACATGTAGAACAATAAATGTAGAGAAAAATGTATATAGAAATTCAGTTTCATTTGAAAAATTTTACAACAGAAAGTGACATTTTTTATTTATTTTGCAAAAATTTCGGTCAATTTTGATTAATATCAAAAAAAGTTAAAATGTCAGCAGCAATGAAATACCACCAAATGAAAGCTCTATTAGTGAGAAGAAAAGGAGGTAAAATTCATTTGGGTGGTAAGTTGTATGACTGAGCAATAAACCGTGAAAGTAGTGTAGTGCAGAATTGTAAAAAGTGGTCTGGTAATTAAGGGGGTTTAAGCTAGGGGGGCTGAAGTGGTTAAGGGGTTAAAGAGAATCTGTCAGCAGCGACATTCCTATTAAACTGTTTACATAGACACACAGCTGAGTTTTACGCTATTTTTCTTTTGTTGATCTGAGGCTCCGTTCCCGAGTTATTATACTAAAATATTATAGATTGGGAATGGAGCCTCCGATCAACAAAAGAAACAGTATTTTAATCAGGTGAACCACCGCTATGTCTTTGCAAACAGCTGGATAGGGAAGTCGCTGGTCACATATTCCCATTAACTTTTACTCCTAAATTGAAATAAAAAAAATTAAAATAAATCTAGGATTTATTTGATGTTTTTGTTTTATGCAGCTGTTTCTTAAGGACCCTATACAGATTACACTATTGTCGGCTGAACCAACCATGTTTGGTGGGATCAGCCGACAGCCTAATGTGTATGCGGAGCTCCGAACTCTCCAAGATGATGAGAAAAAGATCGGTATTGCTGAATTTCAGTGACCAATCCTTTTGTTCTCCTGGCAGATAAGTCACCACCACAAGTGACTGGCAGTGGCTTTCCCCTCCCTCTCCACTGAAAACATATTCATACTCACTTCTCAGCCAAACCAAGAATGCATGTATGAAAAGGAGTTGGGAGAGATAGTTGACAGGAGAAAAAGCTATTGCTAGATATGTGACCATTCCTGCACCCAGATCCTATTTGTGTCTGCTAACATTAATGTCAGCTATTCATTCTGTTCCAGGTTCACCACACTGTGCATTTCTAATGTTATGTAACTGTTCAAATGTAATGTGCCCTGTTCACCAGCAGGTGGCAGCAAACATGGCAGAGCATTAGTTAGATAGAATGGAACCTTCCATTCCATTCTAACCCCCACTTTGTGGGGAGTGGGTGAGTCCCACTTCCTGCAGGAAGGGTGGAGACCAGTGGGAGTTAGGCCCCTTTCAGACGAGCGCGTTTTCTGCGCGGGTGCAATGCACTGAATCCAGACCCATTCATTTCAATGGGTCTGTGTACATGAGCATTGTTTTTCACGTATGACTTGTGCATTGCGTGAAAATCGCAGCATGTTCTATATTCTGCGCTTTTCATGCAAGTGCGGATGCGCTGCGTTTTTCGCAGATGTTTGCTAAGAGATGTTGTTTGTAAACCTTCTGTTTTTTATTACGCACGTGAAAAACGCATCAATGCGCATTGCACCCGCACACAAAAAACACTGAACATCTGTATGCAATCGCAGGCAAAGCTGAATGAACTTGTTTGCGAAAATCGCACATTTTTAACTGAACACATCCGGACTTAATTCGTATCACTCGTTTGCAGGGTGTACCGAAGCACGTCTGCTGGACGTGCCCACGCCAGCCAGAGCACCTTAAGCTCTGCTGGCCATGGAGGCAAAAGCGTGAAACCTTTTAGTTTAGTTTTAATGCTAAAGCCTGCTGGGACCAAGACAAAGGCTTTAAACCGTTTTGGAGAACGTTTATGCAAAGTAAAGCTGCTATTCACAACTTTATCTCACCGTGATTTTGTAGTAAAAAGATCACAGAGAGGCACAGAGCATTATCAATCATGTTAATGCTCCATGTCTCTGCTGTCCACAGCGGGTCTTGGCTGTCATTCACGCAGCGGATGTAACGCACGGCATCCGCTCATGTGAAACAGCCCTTAGATTTTCCCCTAGTGGAGAAAGTGAAAGGACACTACATGTGCTCACTCCTCAAAGAACTAGGCCTTCATCTCAGAGAATCACCATATCTCAGAGATCCACAGAGAGACGGCCAACTCTACTTTACAGTACTCCAGAAATAAAGTAAGAGTAAGAAATAGAAGGTCCAGAATCTGCATGACCAAGCACTGGAGTCAGTAAGGTATTTGCTTTTTAAGACTGATATAGATTTTACTGCAATTAGAGGGATATTGCTAAAACACCCTTCATACTTGGACATGTTCTCGTCCACTGTATCTTAATCATAGCCATGATTGCAAGAACGTTATTGGCAGTCTTAGATGCTACAACTCCCATTCTGCACTTTAGTTAACTGATACTTATTTTCTATAACTGGCCTGGATACTGACTTCAGCACCATACACCGGCCACAGCACCTATATCTCCTGTATTGCACCCACACCAAACCCACAAAGAGCACCCTAACTACCATCAGTCTCACAGTGCGGTTCACGGTGACGTTTTCCGTATAGGCTGGCTGCATGCGCCCTTGAGTGCTGGCTGCTGGTCGAAATCCTGTACAGGCTGGTTGCTAGGGGCTGAGTGCTGGCTGCGGGGTCTGTTGTGAACCGCCTGTGTATGTTGCTCTGCCCATCTCTGCGGTGTCACAGGAGGTGGTTTCCCCGTGATGCTTCTGATTGTCTGTGGTGCCGAGTTAGTTGTGCTCTGGTGTACTGGCTGCGGGTGTCTCCATGTATGCTGGTTGCCAGGGGCAACGCCCGGTTATGTATCTGTGTATCCTGTTCTGAGCTATGGTTCTGATGGGATTAACTCCCCCTTTCTGCTGTGCCTGGGTGTCTCTTGCCAGGTGCCTCGTTACCCAGCTATATAGACCTGTGAGCTGTGGTTCTGGTGGTCAGTCTTTGTCTGCTAGATGTAGCACCTTGCTTCTGTTCCTGGGGGTTTTCCATCTACCGTTCTGCATGGTGTTGCCTAGTTTTGCATCATGTGTTATGTTCTGATCTGTATCTGCCCTGTCTGATGTTTCATGTTATGGTCTGTTATCCTGTTCTGTTCTGTGTATCGCCTAGCAGTGCGTAACTACATCTGAGAGCCTGGCAATGCTTAGCTGCT
This sequence comes from Bufo gargarizans, assembly GCF_014858855.1. NCBI lineage: Eukaryota > Metazoa > Chordata > Amphibia > Anura > Bufonidae > Bufo > Bufo gargarizans. Next base: position 195,988,021 of record NC_058085.1, on the reverse strand, counting down.
TTCGTTGTATCCTGTCCCATGTCTGTCCTGTAGTGCGCATGGCTTCTGTCCATGTCTGCCTTCGGAAGAGGGTTCCTGAGGTCCCCGGAGGGGGATTGCGCTTGCAGCTCTGCCTGGGGCCGCTTATCTCCTATTGCTTGTGGCACAGGTAACTGCTTCTGTCTATGCTCTAGCCTGTTCTGTGCCTGGTATCTCTGTCCTGTGCAGCTCTGCCTGGGGCCACTTAGCTTCTATTGCTTGCGGCGCAGGTAACTGCTTCTGTCACAATCCATGTATTCCTTTGCTCCTGGTTACGTATCTGTCTGTGCCCATATGTTTGTTTCCTGCCAGTACCTAATTCAGGTAGCTCCTGGTCTGTCTGGACCAGCTGCCACTGACTCGGCTTACGCTCTGGAGTAGATCCTGGCAACTACCTTCGGCCCAAGCCTATCCTCGCTATCGGAGGCTCTAGTGAACACCAGGTGTTGCTTAGTCACGCCCCTCCAAAGTATAGACAGTCAGTGGCGCAGTGGGTCCACAACCGCTGCTCCGTGTAGTGCGCCTGTGTGTACGTCTGTATCCTTGTTCTGTTTTACCTGTAAACCGGTTCCCTGACGTCCCGGAGGTCTGCCTTGGACCTCCAGCATGTGAGAATCAGGCAGGATCCCCAACATTAGGGTGTACCCTGAGGAAAGAAAGGGTGTGCTCTCCTATAACTTCCACTAGGGAGCATTTATGTGAGGATTGCCCTTCTGCTCCACTCCTCCGAGCCATGGCACATTTACAGATGCAAGTCGCCGCAAGGTCGACTGTGAGAAGGATGGAACTCCTGCCATGGTGGATGGCTGCCACCTCTGTTTTCCCCACTGAATGGAATGATGCCGCTTTATGTGGTTGTATAGAGCTGTGGAACCTATGTGTGTATTTGCCTGCTACATTTGTTTATGTTCATGCACAAGGCAATGCTTTTGTCTCCCGGCACCATGGAGGAAAACTGCCAGATAAGAGATACTCACGCAGAGGTATAGGCAGCCGAGCTGGGCTTAACTCTGGCACATTTTGGGCCTAACCAACTCACTGCATCAGCAGATACCAAAGCAGATGGGGCACTGGCCTAGGACTGCAGCTATCAATTATTTTAGTACTCAAGTGTTCTATCGATTAATCCAACGATTAATCGAGTACTCTAATAAGAAAAAAACTAATTAAAAGAACATTTTCCTTTATAAAAACTCATCAGCCCCCCCGTGCCATAATCAGCCCCCATACCATTATCTCCCCCCAGTGCCATCAGTCCTCTGTGCCATCATCCACCTCCAGTGCCATCAGTCCTCTGTGCCATCAACCCTTATGTCTTCAGTCCTCTGTGCCATCAACCCCCATGTCTTCAGTCCTCTGTGCCATCAACCCCCATGTCTTCAGTCCTCTGTGCCATCAACCCCCATGTCTTCAGTCCTCTGTGCCATCAGCCCCTCCATGCCATCATGTCCCCCACTCCCCTAGTGCCATCAGCCCCTCCAAGCAATGTCTCTGTGCCATCAACCCATCCATGTCATGTCTCTCAGTGCCATCAGGCCCTCCATGCCATCATGTCCCCCAGTGCCATCAGGCCCTCCATGCCATCATGTCCCCAGTGCCATAAGCCCCTCCATGCCATGTCCCCCATTGCGATAAGCCCCTCCATGCCATGTCCCCCGGTGCCATCAGCCCCTCCATGCCATCATGTCCCCCACTCTCCCAGTGCCATCAGCCCCTCCATGCCATTATGCCCCCACTCCCCCTGTGCCATCAGCCCCTCCATGCCATATTCCCCACTGCCATCATCCCCTCCATGCCATCATGTCCTCCACTCACCCAGTGCCATCAGCCCCTCAATGCCATCATGTCCATCACTCCCACAGTGCCATCAGCCCCTCCATGACATCCTGTCCCACAGTGCCATCAGCCCCTCCATAACATCCTGTCCCACAGTGCCATCAGCCCCTCCATGCCATGTTCCCCAGTGCCATCAGCCCCTCCATTGCCATAATCAGCCCCCATACCATCAGCTCCCCCCAGTGCCATCAGTCCTCTGTGCCATCAGCTCCCCCCAGTTCCATCAACCCCCATGTCTTCAGTCCTCTGTGCCATCAGCCCCTCTATGCCATCATGTCCTCCACTCCTTCAGTGCCATCAGCCCCTCTATGCCATCATGTCCATCACTTCCACAGTGCCATCAGCCCCTTCATGACATCCTGTCCCACAGTGCCATCAGCCCCTCCATGACATCCTGTCCCACAGTGCCATCAGCCCCTCTATGGCATCCTGTCCCACAGTGCTATCAGCCCCTCCATGCCATCATGTCCCCCACTCCCCTAGTGCCATCAGCCCCTCCAAGTCATGTCTCTCAGTGCCATCAGCCCATCCATGCCATGTCCCCCAGCCCCTCTATGGCATCCTGTCCCACAGTGCTATCAGCCCCTCCATGCCATCATGTCCCCCACTCCCCTAGTGCCATCAGCCCCTCCAAGTCATGTCTCTCAGTGCCATCAGCCCATCCATGCCATGTCCCCCAGTGCCATCAGCCCCTCCATGCCATCATGTCCCCCACTCCCCCAATGCCATCAGCCCCTCCATGACATCCTGTCCCACAGTGCCATCAGCCCCTCCATGCCATCATGTCCCCACTCCCCTAGTGCCATCAGCCCATCCATGTCATGTCTCTCAGTGCCATCAGGCCCTGCATGCCATCATGTCCCCCAGTGCCATCAGGCCCTCCATGCCATCATGTCCCCCAGTGCCATAAGCCCCTCCATGCCATGTCCCCCATTGCGATAAGCCCCTCCATGCCATGTCCCCCGGTGCCATCAGCCCCTCCATGCCATCATGTCCCCCACTCTCCCAGTGCCATCAGCCCCTCCATGCCATTATGCCCCCACTCCCCCTGTGCCATCAGCCCCTCCATGCCATATTCCCCACTGCCATCATCCCCTCCATGCCATCATGTCCTCCACTCACCCAGTGCCATCAGCCCCTCTATGCCATCATGTCCATCACTCCCACAGTGCCATCAGCCCCTCCATGACATCCTGTCCCACAGTGCCATCAGCCCCTCCAAGACATCCTGTCCCACAGTGCCATCAACCCCTCCATGCCATGTTCCCCAGTGCCATCAGCCCCTCCATTGCCATAATCAGCCCCCATACCATCAGCTCCCCCCAGTGCCATCAGTCCTCTGTGCCATCAGCTCCCCCCAGTTCCATCAACCCCCATGTCTTCAGTCCTCTGTGCCATCAGCCCCTCTATGCTATCATGTCCTCCACTCCTCCAGTGCCATCAGCCCCTCTATGCCATCATGTCCATCACTTCCACAGTGCCATCAGCCCCTCCATGACATCCTGTCCCACAGTGCCATCAGCCCCTCCATGCCATGTTCCCCAGTGCCATCAGCCCCTCCATTGCCATAATCAGCCACCATGCCATCAGCTCCCCCAGTGCCATCAGTCCTCTGTGCCATCAGCTCCCCCCAGTTCCATCAACCCCCATGTCTTCAGTCCTCTGTGCCATCAGCCCCTCCATGCCATCATGTCCATCACTCCCACAGTGCCATCAGCCCCTCCATGACATCCTGTCCCACAGTGCCATCAGCCCCTCCATGGCATCCTGTCCCACAGTGCCATCAGCCCCTCCATGCCATCATGTCCCCCACTCCCCTAGTGCCATCAGCCCCTCCAAATCATGTCTCTCAGTGCCATCAGCCCATCCATGCCATGTCCCCCAGTGCCATCAGCCCCTCCATGCCATCATGTCCCCCACTCCCCCAATGCCATCAGCCCCTCCATGAAATCCTGTCCCACAGTGCCATCAGCCCCTCCATGCCATCATGTCCCCCACTCCCCTAGTGCCATCAGCCCCTCCAAGTCATGTCTCTCAGTGCCATCAGCCCATCCATGCCATGTCCCCCAGTGCCATCAGCCCCTCCATGCCATCATGTCCCCCACTCCCCCAATGCCATCAGCCCCTCCATGCCATGATCCCCAGTGCCATCAGTCCCTCCATGCCATGTCCCTCAGTGCCAGAGGCGTAACTACCATAGCAGCAGACCATGCGACTGCTATGGGGCCCAAGGCAAGAGGGGCCCAGTCTTAGTTCGGATTATCTCCTCTTCTACTGGAGGTAAAAACTTGGTCAGGGTTCTACCCTCTGAAGGAAAAACATTTAGCAAATGAGGCAGTGAAAAAATGGCCCAAGGGTCATTGAAAGGGGTTTAGGCAAAAACCCTTCTGTCCTGTGTGGGGGGGCCTGGTTAGATCCTTTCTATGAGGCCCTCACTTCTCTATGTACGGCACTGCCCAGTTCCATCAGTCCCTGCATGCCATGTCCCGCACTGCTCCCGCCCCTCTGTAATACTTACCTTTCCTGGCAGGGTGTGCGGCTGGCCAATATGGAGTCCGCAGGAGAGGGACCGCAGCGTCTTCTTCTTCCCAACATGCAGGAGTCCTCTCCTGGATAATGGAAACAGGACGGATCCATTATGCAGGTCATAGACTTCTATTATGACGAAATGAATAATCGAATGCCTCTAAAGGCATTCCGTTATGCATTCCGTCATAGAATTGCGTTATGGTCCATGGTAGCAGAATCCATAACGCAATTCTGCTTTAACCACCAAACGAAGTGTGAACGAATTTCATAACATGAAATTCACTCATCTCTAGTTGTAACCATGCGCTTTAAATACAATCTCTTTCCATCATCATCATTTCACATTTACATATATTCATTTATAGCTTCAGTTTTCAGATATACATAAAATATTTATGTTGCATTCAGTGGCATGCCTAGGGTGTTTGCCCCCCCCCCCCCCCCCGGCGGGTCTTTTCTCTGGCAACCCCCACTAATACTTAAAAAAAAATGGTACCCCCTTTACAGTAGTATTGTCCTCGTACAACTTTTTACAGTACTGTAGTTTTGTAATATGTGCCCTCTCATGGTAGTTATTCCCATTTTGTGCCCCTTCAAGGTAGTTATGCCTTCACTGTACAACTTTCACAGTAGTTATGCCCACATTGTGCCCCCTTAATGCTATATTGTGCCCCCTTAATAGTAGTAATGCGCATTGTGCCCCCTTAATAGTAGTAATGCCCATTGTGTCCCCTTTATAGTAGTAATGCTCACTGTGCCTCCTTCACAGTAGTAATGCCCATTGTGCCCACTTCATAGTTATAATGCCCATTGTATCTCATTTATAGTAGTAATGCACATTGTACCCACCTAATACTAGTAACGCCCTTTGCAGTAGTATTGCCCTGTGCCCCCTTTGTAGTAGTAATGCCCTCTGTGCCCCCTTTGTAGTAGTAATGCCCTCTGTGCCCCTTTTGTAGTAGTAATGCCCTCTGTGCCCCTTTTGTAGTAGTAATGCCCTCTGTGCCCTCTCCATGGTAGAAATACCCTCTGTGCCCCCCATGGTAGAAATGCCCTCTGTTAAAAAAAAACAAAAAAAACACAGTACCTACTCACCTTGTCCCGTTCCTGAAGCTCACAGTCCTCTCTCCCCTACAGACACAGATCGCTCTGCAGCACTGTGTGGGCGGAGCTTATGCAGATTTACAGACTGCAGGCTCTGCCCACACAGGCCGGCAGTGTGATCTGTGCCTAAGTCTTCCTGCTTCACCATTCAGTGCCAGAGAGACAGACAGAGCGCAGGGAGCTGAGTGACAGGACCACAGCTGTCTGTGCTCCAGCACCACCACCGCCCCTCCCACGGCCACACCACTGGTTGCATTTAAAACCAGTTAGGCTACTTTCACACTTGCGTTCGGGGTTCCGCTTGTGGGTTCCGTACAGCCCCAATGCATTCTGAGTGGATGCGGATCCACTCAGAATGCATCAGTCTGGCTCCGTTTGGCCTCCGTTCCGTTCAGCAGGCGGACACCCGAACGCAGCTTGCAACGTTCGGGTGTCCGTCCGGCCGTGCGGAGCCAAACGGATCCATCCATAATTACAATGTAAGTGAATGGGGACGGATCCGTTTGACATTGACACAATATGGTGCAATTTTAAACGGATCCGTCCCCCATTGACTTTCAATGCAAAGTCTGGACGGATCCGTCTGACTAACTTTCAGACAGTTCTGAACGGATACCATCGTTTGCATTATAGGAGCGGATCCGTCTGTGTAGACACCAGACGGATCCGCTCCTAACGCAAGTGTGAAAGTAAACTAACTGAGATACTGATCATAGAAATTCCTTAAAATTGCAAATTTCATTTAACCTTTTAGGATATAGTGTCTCCATTTTCATTATCCATCTAGTCTCGTATTGTAGAAATCTGTTTATTTTCTGCCTAGTACCTTCATTAATGCAATCAAGCACTAGCCATTTTAAAGCATGCCATTTATGTTTCATTTCATAACAGTGTTGCAACAATGTAGTTTCGCTCTTCTTGTTTTCCTTTGTTTCACCTGCATTCTCCTCCTGCATTTCCATATATCATCTAATATTAGATTTATGTTCGTTTAATCGTACCTTTATCTCTTTTTTGTCTGTCCGATGTACCATAAACTACATGGACATTGAATGCAGTAAACAACATTTTTTGTCATACATGTAGTAAAATGGCGCATTGGGATTTTATATCCCTGTCTTGGGTGATATTTCGAATCTCCTTTTAAAATGACAGTTAGTACAGGATAAACATGGGAAGGTTCCTTTCTTCCTTGCAGCTAAAAACATCTGTTTATTTTTTATTTATTTTTTGTTCTGATGTCACCTCTGATAAGTGTATTCCCTACAGTTCTACCTTTCTGATATTAAAAAAAACTAGGTTTTTCTTTAAATAAATTGTCATTTTTTAAATCATGATTTAATAATCCCTAATATATATTTATAGCATTTTTTTTATGGGAGTCGCATGTCTATCATAGGTCCCTATATACACGAAGCGATTATCCTTGGCCTTTTTTTCTTTTCTGACTAATAGATCTTCACGTGAAATTTTGTTTACTTCACTACTAATGTTTTTAATCAAGCTCCCTGGGTAACCGCAATCGTTACATTTTTTAGCTAATGTTTTTTTATGCTTGTCATACTTGTGGTCTGTTTTAGTGATGCGTTTTGCATCAATTGTTAATCAATTGACCTTTTGGTATATATTTTTTGAATACGTGTGGAGCGTGATAGCTAGAATATAGCAATATATTATTTTGATTAGTTGGCTTGGTATATAGTGTAGTATTAAATCTCCCATTGTCTCCTTTCCTTTCTTAATCTCAACATCTAGGAACTGTATATTATTACGCCTCTTGCACACGAACGTGTGCTGGCCGTGCCCATGCTACGGACCACAAATTGCGGTCCGCAATGCACGGGCACTGACCGTCGGCCAGCCGCATGCGGATCGCGACCCCATTCACTTGAATGGGTTCCCGCGATCCGTCTGTTCTGCAAAAAGATAGAACAAGTTCTATTTTTTTGTGCAACGGAAGCACGAAACTGAACCCCACGGAAGCATTCCATAGTGCTTCCATTCCGCATCTTAGGATTTGTGGACCCATTCAAGTGAATGGGTCCATATCTGTGATGCGGAATGTACACGGCTGGTGCCCTGTGTATTGCGGACCCGCCGTATGCGGGCCGCAAGACGGCCACGGGGGACACACGGTCGTATGTAAGAGGCCTTAGGGTGATAGTGCAATTGAAATTTTATAGTTTCATGGCAGGAATAGAGATAATCAATGAATTCCATCAGTGACTGTTCCGCACCCTTACACAGTAGAAATATATCATCCACATAGCGTAGCCATGTGGATGATGTTTCTAATTTTCCATTATTAAAAATATGCTCATTCTTAAATGCCGCCATGAAAATATTTGCAAATCTTGGCGCCAATTGAAGTCCCCTGCATCTGCAAGTAATGATCTTCATTAAATCTAAATTAATTTTTTGTAACAATTAACTCAATAATGTCATCAGCAAGGCGATCATGCAGTTGTCCAGACTGACATCCTACATCAATATCTCCCTAAGGCCTCATGCACAGAACTGTTTTTGTGGTCCGCATCCGAGCTGCATTTTTAGCGGCTCGGGTGCGGACCCATTCACTTTACTAGGGCTGCAAAAGATGCGGACATCACTCTGTGTGCTGTCCGCATCCGTTGCACCGTTCCGTGGCCCCGCAAAAAAAATATAGCATGTCCTATTCTTGTCCATTTTGCAGACAAGAATAGGCATTTCTTACAATGGGCCGCCCGTTCCGTATATTGCGGAAGGCACGCCCGTTCCATATATTGCAGACAAGAATATGCATTTCTTACAATGGGCCGCCCGTTCCGTATATTGCGGATCCGCGGTTTGCTGACCGCCAAAAATGGCACGGTCGTGTGCATGAGGCCTTATGCATTGGAGTCCTTCATGTTGGGGAATATTAGTGTACAAACTCTGTACATCTAATGTACATAAAAAGGTGACATTATCAGATCTCTCTTTTTCTAGCTGTCTCAAAAAATCTGTAGTATCAGATAGACATCTCTGTAGTGTATTTTCTTATCTCCGTAAGAAGGAATCTACATAAATTTCTATAGGTTGCAACAATGAACCAATACAGGAAATTATAGGGCATCTAGGGGGGTTCAATCTGTCCTTATGGATTTTAGGCAATAAATATAGTATTGGCACTTTTGGACTTTCACATATTAGGGTATTCACAATTTTTTCTTCTATAATTCCACTTTGAATGAACTAATTCAATAATATAAGTTCCTTCATGAATATAGAAGTAGGAGCTCCTTTTAATTTTTTATATACATTATTATCATTCAATTGCCTCATTGCCTCTGCTATATATGGGGCCGCGAAACGGAGCCACGGATGCGGACAGCACACGGAGTGCTGTCCGCATCTTTAAGTGAATGGGTCCACATCCAAGCTGCCAAAACGGCAGCCTGGATGCGGACCCAAACAACGGTCATGTGCATGAGGCCTAAATATATGTAAATATGAAATGATGATGATGGAAAGAGATTGTATTTAAAGCACATGGTTACAACCCACAGGCACACGTGATTAAGGGGGCGTGACCCCCAAAACGTCACGCAGCATGGGGTAGCAATCAGTTCAGCGCTCTTAGGATTACTATGCATTATAGTGATTTATTTATATGAAAAATAAAAGGACTGAAAAATACAAGGAAAGCTTCAAAATAGTGAGTATTATTTATACCTCACGAATAACCATTTGAATGAGACTAATACAACTGAGTGGATTATGTGGATATAATTATGGCGCCTGAGTGAGGTTCTGAATCAGGTCGTGGTATACTAAAGGTGGAGCAACAGTTGACGATTGAACTGATTCTACTTAACTCCTTAGGGACCCATGACGTACCGGTACGTCATGTATAGTTCCGATCACCGCCGCCCGGCGGGCGGTGATCGGAACCCGGTGCCTGCTCAAATCGTTGAGCAGGCACCTTGGCTAAATGTGCAGGGGGGTCCCGTGGTCCCCCCCCCCCCACCCCCATGTCGGCGATCGCCGCAAACCGCAGGTCAATTCAGACCTGCGGTTTGCTGCTTTTACCTGGTGCGGTGGCGGTTGTGCCATCTGGTCCCCATGGGGCTGTAGGGCGGACCCGATGGCATGGAAGGCAGCACGATGCCTTCCTGAGGCATTGCTCTGCCTTCTGGTGACGGCTGGATCTCACAGGCCGTAAGCTATATGAGTAATACACACAGTATTACTCATACAGCCAATGCATTCTAATACAGAAGTATTGGAATGCATTGTAAAGGATTAGACCCCCAAAAGTTCAAGTCCCAAAGTGGGACAAAAAATAAAGTGCAAAAAAAAGTTTAAAAAATAGGGGGGAAAAAAATACATATTAGGTATCGCTGCGTCCGAATCAACCGTCTCTATAAACATATCACATGACCTAACCCCTCAAATGAACACCGTAAAAATGTAATATTAAAAACAGTGCTAAATAAACTATTTTTTTGGTCACCTTACATCACAAAAAGTACAACAGCAAGCAATCAAAAAGGTACCAATCTAACCGTCACCTCATCCTGCAAAAAATGAGCCCCTAGCTGAGACAATCGCCCAAAAAATAAAATAAACTATGGCTCAGAATATGGAGACACTAAAACATTTTTTTGGTTTTAAAAAAGCTGTTATTGTGTAAAACTTGCATAAATAAAAAAAAGTATACATATTTGGTATTGCTGTGTTCATATCGACCGCCTCTATAAAAATATCACCAATCATCAATATCATGATCTAACCCCTCAGATGAACACCGTAAAAAATAAAAACTGTGCTAAATAAACCATTTTTTGTCACCTTACATTACAAAAAGTGTAATAGCAAGCGATCAAAAAGTCAATTTAACCCCAAAATAGTGCCAATCAAACCGTCATCTCATCCCGCAAAATATTAGACCCTACCTAAGATAATCGCCCAAAAACTAAAAAAAACTATGGCTCTCAGAATATGGAGACACTAAAACATGATTTTTTTTTGTTTCAAAAATATTATTGTGTAAAATGTACATAAATTAAAAAAAGTATACATATTAGGTATCGCCGCATCTGTATCGACAGGCTCTATAAAAATATCACATGACCTAACCCCTCAGATGAACACTGTAAAAAATGTTAAATAAAAACTGTGCTAAATAAACCATTTTTTGTCACCTTACATCACAAAAGGTCTAATAGCAAGCAATCAAAAAGTCACACGCACCCCAAAATAGTGCCAATAAAACCGTCATCTCATCCCGCAAAAATCATACCCTACCCAAGGTAATCGCCCCAAAACTGAAAAAATGATGTCTCTCAGACTATGGAAACACTAAAACATGATTTTTTTTGCTTCAAAAAAGAAATCATTGTGTAAAACGTACATAAATAAAAAAAAATGTATACATATTAGGTATCACCGCATCCGTGACAACCTGGTCTATAAAAATATCACATGATCTATCCTGTCAGATGAATGTTGTAAATAACAAAAAATAAAAACTGTGCCAAAGCAGCTATTTCTTGTTATCCAAAAAGTGTAATATAGAGCAACCAAAAATCATATGTACCCTAAACTAGTACCCACAATACTGCCACACTATCCCGTAGTTTCTACTCTAGGGGTGCATGAGGGGGGCTTCAAATGAGACATGGTGTAAAAAAAAAAAACAGTCCAGCAAAATCTGCCTTCCAAAAACCGTATGGCATTTCCTTCTGCGCCCTGCCGTGTGCACATACAGCTGTTTACGACCACATATGGGGTGTTTCTGTAAACTACAGAATTGGGGCCATAAATATTGAGTTTTGTTTGGCTGTTAAGCCTTGCTTTGTTACTGGGAAAAATTGATTAAAATTGAAAATTTGCCAAAAATTTAATCTCCATTTGCCAATAACACTTGTAGTGCACCTAAAGGGTTAACAACGTTTGTAAAATCTGTTTTGAATACCTTGAGGGGTGTAGTTTCTTAGATGGGGTAACTTCTATGGAGTTTCTACTCTAGGGCTGCATCAGGGGGGCTCCAAATGGGACATGGTGTCAGAAAAAACAGTCCAGCAAAATTTGCCTTCTAAAAACCGTATGGCATTCCTTTCTTTCTGCGCCCTGCCGTGTGCCGGTACAGCTGTTTACGACTACATATGGGGTGTTTCTGTAAACTTCAGAATCAGGGCCATAAATATTGAGTTTGGTTTAGCTGTTAACCCTTGCTTTGTAACTTGAAAAAAATTATTAAAATGGAAAATCTGCCAAAAATTTGAAATTTTGAAATTGTATCTCTATTTTCCATTAATTCTTGTGAAACACCTAAAGGGTTAACAAAGTTTGTAAAATGAGTTTTGCATACCTTGAGGGGTATAGTTTACAGAATGGAATAAAGGCTTAGAATAAACTTCTAAGCCTTGTAACATCCCCAAAAAATAAAATATCATTCCCAAAAAGTATACATATGGGGAATGTAAAGTAATAACAATTTTTGGAGGTATTACTATGTATTATAGAAGTAGAGAAATTGAAACTTAGAAATTAGCAATTTTTAAAAAACATTTGGGTAAATTTGGTATTTTTTTTTATAAATACAAATAATTTTGACTTCATTTTACCAGTGCTATGAAGTAAATTACCGTATTTTTCGCCGTATAAGACGCACTTTTTCCCCCCCAAAAGTGGGGGGGAAATAGCAGTGCGTCTTATACGGCGAATGTAGCCGATTTTGCTTAGTTTTCAATGATACACCCGCCGCGATGCCGTGCGGCGGGTATATCAGCTGTGAGGGAGGAGGGGCTGGGGGCGGCATCTGCATTTATAATGACAGCGGGGCCCGTGCAGTGACTGTATTCTACTACACGGGCCCCGCTTACTGTACAATCATATCCCTAATACCGTAGTTAATTGTTGTGTGCACTGCATGTAAAAGCATAATGAGCGATGATGAGCGCTATTACTTACAATTAGAAGCGCTTGCCGTTCGGAGCAGAGAGGAGGGAGGAGGCAGGCCGGGAGGACGGGCGCTGGCAGTGTGAGTCATACGTCACGCGCCTGCGCCGCCTGCGCCGCCTGCTTCATGAATGAAGCAGGCGGCGTGGGCGCATGACGGATGACTCACACTGCCAGCGCCCGTCCTCCCGGCCTGCCTCCTCCCTCCTCTCTGCTCCGAACGGCAAGCGCTTCTAATTGTAAGTAATAGCGCTCATCATCGCTCATTATGCTTTTACATGCAGTGCACACAACAATTAACTACGGTATTAGGGATATGATTGTACAGTAAGCGGGGCCCGTGTAGTAGAATACAGTCACTGCACGGGCCCCGCTGTCATTATAAATGCAGATGCGACCCCCACCCCCATTATAAAAGCAAATGCGACCCCCACACTTATGGAGGGGATCTGTGGATGACACATAGCATAAGATGCTATATATGTGTCATCCACAGATCCCCCCCATAACTGTCATACACAGATCCTCATAACAGCGCCATCCAGAGAGGATCCCCTATAAGTGTCACCCACAGATCCCCCATAACAGTGCGTCATCCACAGATCCCCATAACAGTGCATCACCCACAGACCACAATTAGTTCAAAATATTTTTTTTCTTATTTTCCTCCCCAAAAACCTAGGTGCGTCTTATACGCCGGTGCGTCTTATACGGCGAAAAATACGGTATGTGACGAAAAAACAATCTCAGAATGGCCTGGATAAGTCAAAGCGTTTTAAAGTTCTCAGCACTTAAAGTGACACTGGTCAGATTTGCAAAAAAAAGCCAAGTCCGCAAGGTGAAATATGGCCGAGTCCTTAAGGGGTTAAAGACATCATCTGACAATGCTAAATTATCTTCACGTTGGACATAATGTATGTCTTTATCCTTAGCCAGGTCTCGTACAGTTTAGCAGAGTATACATAGTAAACTTTGTCTTGTATGTGGATCACTTCAGCTCCAAGGTCTATGAGGCCAAGGCTTGATGGTTGGAAGACGCCAACATGATACAAGAACGAAGTCTATCATTAACACAAACTGTCCCTGCTTTCTTGTCTGGTCATAAATAACTTGCTCATTAATTTGCATGACCTCATCTATGATTCTGCAATGTATTTTCCCATCTTTGAATAAATAATGTAATATACTGGCTTGATTTGTAGCATATGTGAGCAGTGAACACGAACATTTCTAATGGTGATTTTTATTGGAAGGGTGTTCACGCGGGTCTGTTAATCCTATCACATTTAAGAAATGTTTTAAAAATGTCATTACTTCACAGATGCAATTAGGATTGATGCAATACATGGAGTTTATTGACTTGATGAGATAATTTTATGATTCTGAGAGATGGTTTTCATCTTAACGCTTATTTGCATGAACGGCCTATAAACATTCACAAATTGCTGTTCGCTGTTTTGTTATGTTTTCTCACTTTGACTGGTAGCTTTAATTTAGATTCAGTTAAATTGATTTCATATTGAATGATTGTTTGGTCTTTTTTTTTTTTTTCATTTTGTACTTCTTTTGTAATAAAGAACAGTAGAAAATAAAATCAGAAGAAATCTCTGTCCACCCGATCACTTTCCATGGCAATCAGTAGTTTTATATATTTATTTTATTTTGTGTTTCAGTGGATTTTTTTCATTTTAATCTTTAAAAGTCTTTAAAGAGGACCTCTCACCTCTGCTAACTTTGTCTGTTTTAGTGACTAATTGCATCCCCCATGTAATAACAATTCTGGAGCGTCTGTTCTTATGATGCTGTTTTGTGCCATTAATTTTTTATTCCATCTGAAAATTTATGAATGAATTGCTAGCAGTTTGTAATTAGGGTCCAGATAGGTGTTACAGTATGACACTATCCAATCAGTGCTGCCAGTATTAGACATGCCCTACTGGTTACAACTTTCTAGTCCTTCATTGCAAACTGTTAGAACTTACTTCATAAATTCAAGGGACCAGTTGTTGTGAACGAAGGGGAGCAGTTCACTGCGGCAGAGGTCACATATCTTTTTCAGCACTGCAGGAACAGATAAAGCTGCCATGGGAGCGACAGAGACTGAACCAAATGTTAAGTATGATCTCCACCGTGAGTCAGCCATGCTGGGAGGTCTATATTAGTCTTTGATAACCCATTTATTTGCAAATAGTGCAGGCGGCTTTGGCATTCATTAAAGCTAGGTTCCCCTTTTAGTTTTGACATAGCACCACTCATGACCAGATGCCATGTCTGGTATTGCAGCTAAGCTGCAATTTCACCTCACATTATGGATAGGGCTGAGCAGCATGCCATAGCATACATGACTCAATAGATAATATCATGATATTATATAGCGTATTGCTGCTTAAATAATAACCTAGTACAGTAAAGTGACCAGATCATAGCATTACTTTAAACTTTAAGAAATTGTATTTTAATGGTAAGTAATTTCGCTTTCTAAAACCTTTGCATTTTCTGGTGAATAATTTATACATTAATATCTTTTATGAGCTGATTCAGTAAATAATAGCAGTCATTCTAATTTTTTGAGTAAGGTAGTGAAAGGGTTGCAGAAATCATAGGCTACTTTACTTACCTTTCCAATTAAACCTCTTTTATGCTTAAATCCTTGTGGCAGTTGAATTAATGGCTTTGAAACATCCGATTGCACTGTGTTGTCCAGTGTTAGTTGTCCGGCAGTGTTATTACCTCTCTAATAGATGAGATGTTGCTAATTGCTTGTCTTAATGATTGTACATGGTAGGAGTATAAACTGAAGGAGGAAAGTCTTTGTTTACCTCTATAAAAGATTAATGGGCTGCTTTGCATTAGGATTATACTGTGAGATGTTTATCACCTCTGGATGAGATCTGCTATCATGTCTTCTACATGTAAATAATTTACTTTTGCCACATTCCAGACAAAGATTTTGTCACAGGTTAAAGGGAAGGGAAAACAGCAAATACACACCACAACGAATAGACAACAATCTAGGCCTCAAAAGCTAAGGAAGAGGGATGGTGACCTCCTAGTTATACCTATGCCTTTCCATAACTCCTGCCAGTATGAGCAGATCCTGATGGTGGAAATACTCATACACCGTATACCTAAAGCCCTGCTAAAACTGACGAGCCCTAGGATAGGTAGCAGGGGATGAGACAGCTGGTTCCTTCCAGAATGAAGGAACCTAGGTCTCCCTGAGGCCTAGAAACAACACACACCAGATAATGAGAAACAGCGAAGGCAACAAGTACTTAGCTTAGAAATGTAAGGAGAAGCAGGAGATCCAAGACAAACCAGCACTAGCAGCTCCAAGCAGAAACTATCAACCGCATGGTCAGCAGTGTGAGGCGGATCTAAATAGAGCCTCATCACTGATAACAAGCGGCACCTGAGGAGAGGTGAGATCCTGCCAAACAGCATACATAGAGGAAAACAGAGAGACCTATCTGATCTTCTCACCTCTCTCACAGGAGGGGCCGTGACAGATTTATGTAGTATTTTGCATAAATTTAAAAGACTTAATAAAAATGTAGC
This sequence comes from Bufo gargarizans, assembly GCF_014858855.1. Classification (NCBI taxonomy): domain Eukaryota; kingdom Metazoa; phylum Chordata; class Amphibia; order Anura; family Bufonidae; genus Bufo; species Bufo gargarizans. The sequence goes on along the minus strand of NC_058085.1, from coordinate 195,972,052 downwards.
CTTGCTTATTTTTATTGAAACTGGAATTCTGTAGACAGTAAAAACAGGAAGATACAATCTACATGTACATGTATCCATGCAGGCCTACAGTCACACAACAATTAATATAAGCACTAGACATTCACTACACAGACATTCACTACATAGAATGAATACATTTAAACATAGGCACACTGTCACGGCGGACAGGATATCAGATACACAGAAAAATAAACAAACAAGTATCTAGGCAAGAAGCTGGGGATCAGGGTCACCTCCTGACACATCCCTACCAGCTCTCCCTATACTGCTATGCCCACGTTCAGACCCTTAAGATGGGAATAACGTGTCCTCGTGCCTGGGCTGAAAATACCCTAAAATCCATAAGCTGGTGAAGGGGAATAGAGCCAGCCTGCTCCATCAGAACCTGGAGGGGACAGGCGTCTCTCTAACAGCCTAGACAGCAAACAAAAAGAAAACAACAACCAATTTAGCTTTTCTGAGCAGCAAAAGCCTTCCTTCCTTGCTTTCGCAGAGGCAGACAATAGCTATAACCCGCACGGAACAATGGGAGTGGGTGTAATTTAAACCAACGACCCCACCCAGTGCACCTGAAGGGAGGCGGATCTAGCTTGACTCCAAAACAAAACAAAAGACTAGACACATGCTGCTAATCTGGCAGACCTCTGCACGTAGCCTGAGCAGGGCATGACAGTACCCCCCCTCTATGGGTGACCTCCAGACACCCCGGACCAACCTTATCCTGGTGGGATCTGTGAAAAGTCCTCCCCAGTCAGCTGGCACTGACTTCCAGCGCCGGAACCCACATCCTTTCCTCAGGGCCGTATCCCCTTCAGTGTACCGAAGGGCACCCCGAAGAACTCTACAGTCAAGAACCCTGGAGATCTCGAACTCTAAATTTCCATCAACCAGAACAGGAGGAGGAGGCAATGGCGATGGTTCCACCGGTGTCACATATTTTTTCAGTAAAGACCTGTGGAACACATCATGGATCCTCCAAGTCTGCCGTAGATCCAGCCGAAACGCTACTGGATTGACGACCGCAGATATTTTGTACGGTCCAATAAATCTTGGACCCAGTTTCCAAGATGGCACTCTCAGTTTAATATTTTTAGTGGACAACCAGACCAGATCACCCACACACAGGTCCAGACCAGTCACACGTCTTTTGTCAGCCATTCGCTTAAACAGTACAGACCAAAAGTCTAGACACACCTTCTCATTCAAAGAGTTTTCTTTATTTTCATGACTATGAAAATTGTAGATTCACACTGAAGGCATCAAAACTATGATTTAACACATGTGGAATTATATACATAACAAAAAAGTGTTAAACAATTGAAAATATGTCATATTCTAGGTTCTTAAAAGTAGCCACCTTTTGCTTTGATTACTGCTTTGTACATTCTTGGCATTCTCTTGATGAGCTTCAAGAGGAAGTCACCTGAAATGGTTTTCACTTCACAGGTGTGCCCTGTCAGGTTTAATAAGTGAGATTTCTTGCCTTATAAATGGGGTTGGGACCATCAGTTGCGCTGTGGAGAAGTCAGGTGGATACACAGCTGATAGTCCTACTGAATAGACTGTTAGAATTTGTATTATGGCAAGAAAAAAGCAGCTAAGTAAAGAAAAACGAGTGGCCATCATTACTTTAAGAAATGAAGGTCAGTCAGTCCGAAAAATTGGGAAAACTTTGACAGTGTCCCAAAGTGCAGTCACAAAAACCATCAAGCGCTACAAAGAAACTGGCTCACATGCGGACCGCCCCGAGAAAGGAAGACCAAGAGTCACCTCTGCTGCGGAGGATAAGTTCATCCGAGTCACCAGCCTCAGAAATCGCAGGTTACCAGCAGCTCAAATTAGAGACCAGGTCAATGCCACACAGAGTTCTAGCAGCAGACACATCTCTAGAACAACTGTTAAGAGGAGACTGTGTGAATCAGGCCTTGATGGTAGAATATCTGCTAGGAAACCACTGCTAAGGACAGGCAACAAGCAGAAGAGACTTGTTTGGGCTAAAGAACACAAGGAATGGACATTAGACCAGTGGAAATCTGTGCTTTGGTCTGATGAATCCAAATTTGAGAACTTTGGTTCCAACCACCGTGTCTTTGTGCGACGCAGAAAAGGTGAACAGATAGACTCTACATGCCTGGTTCCCACCGTGAAGCATGGAGGAGGAGGTGTGATGGTGTGGTGGTGCTTTGCTGGTGACACTGTTGGGGATTTATTCAAAATTGAAGGTATACTGAACCAGCATGGCTACCACAGCATCTTGCAGCGGCATGCTATTCCATCCGGTTTGCGTTTAGTTGGACCATCATTTATTTTTCAACAGGACAATGACCCCAAACACACCTCCAGGCTGTGTAAGGGCTATTTGACCATGAAGGAGAGTGATGGGGTGCTGCGCCAGATGACCTGGCCTCCACAGTGACCGGACCTGAACCCAATCGAGATGGTTTGGGGTGAGCTGGACCGCAGATTGAAGGCAAAAGGGCCAACAAGTGCTAAGCATCTCTGGGAACTCCTTCAAGACTGTTGGAAGACCATTTCAGGTGACTACCTCTTGAAGCTCATCAAGAGAATGCCAAGAGTGTGCAAAGCAGTAATCAAAGCAAAAGGTGGCTACTTTGAAGAACCTAGACTATGACATATTTTCAGTTGTTTCACACTTTTTTGTTATGTATATAATTCCACATGTGTTAATTCATAGTTTTGATTCCTTCAGTGTGAATCTACAATTTTCATAGTCATGGAAATAAAGAAAACTCTTTGAATGAGAAGGTGTGTCCAAACTTTTGGTCTGTACTGTACCTCTCACCCATCTTCTCCAAATTCACTTGGATCCTCTGCCAGAAGACAAGGCAGAAGAAAATCTCTCCTCCTCTGGCATCCCAGAGGAACTAGTAGCAGAAAAGGTACCAAACTGAGGATGAAAACCGTATGCGCCAAAAAATGGCGACTTACCTGTGGACTCCTGCCTACGGTTATTCAAAGCAAACTTTGCTAGGGACAAAAATGAGGACCAGTCCTCCTGATTCTCAGCCACAAAGCACCTCAAGTAGGTCTCCAGGTTTTTATTAGTATGCTTTGTTTGCCCATTCGACTGCGGATGAAAAGCCGAAGAGAACGAAAGTTGAATACCACGCCGAGAACAGAACGCCCTCCAAAACCTGGAGACAAACTGCGTGCCCCTATCAGAAACCACATCCAAAGGAATGCCATGCAATTTCACGATATTATCAATAAAAATCTACGCAAGAATCTTGGCATTGGGCAGACTAGCTAACGATATAAAGTGAGCCATTTTACTAAAACGGTCAACAACGACCAAAATTACTGTTTTCCCGGAGGAACTCAGATCCGTAATGAAGTCCATAGACAAGTGCGTCCGAGGACGAGACAGAATAGACAAAGGAAGAAGTGAACCAGCAGGTCGAGTATGAGCAACCTTTGACCGTGCACAGGTTTCACAAGCTGCCACGTAATCCTCAACGCTCTTACGTAACCCGGGCCACCAGAACCTCCGGGACACAAGGTCAAAGGTGGACTTACCACCATGATGTCCAGCAAGGACAGTATTGTGATGTTCCTTGAATACCTTGTATCGCAGTCCTTCAGGAACAAACAACCTCCCTGGGGGACAAGAACCAGGAGCCCCCTCCTGGGCTCCCAACACCTCCATCTCCAATTCGGGGTACAGAGCGGAGACCACCACCCCATCAGCCAAAATCGGAGCAGGATCTTCTAAATCACATCCCCCAGGAAAACTGTGAGACAACGCATCTGCCTTGATGTTTTTAACCCCCGGGCGAAAAGTAACCACAAAATTGAACCTGGTAAAAAACAGTGACCATCTGGCCTGTCTAGGGTTCAGATGCTTGGCAGATTGCAGGAAAGCCAAATTCATATGATCCGTATATACTGTAACGGGTGAGACGCCCCCTCCAACCAGTGACGCCATTCCTCAAATTAAATTAAATTTAATGGCCAGCAATTCCCTATCTCCTACATCATAGTTCCTCTTGGCGACTGAGAGCTTCTTGGAAAAAAAGCACACAGAACACATTTGCCAGGAGATGAACCCTGCGACAGCACTGCTCCAACGACCACTTCTGATGCATCAACCTCCACCACGAATGGCTGAGACACGTCGGGCTGCACCAGAATGGGAGCAGACGCAAAACATTCCTTAATAGTCAAAAAGGCCTGCAATGCCTCATCCGAACAGACAGAGACCGTGGCGCCCTTCTTAGTCATATCAGTCAGAGGTCTTACAATGGTAGAATGGTAAAATAAATTTTCTATGATAATTCGTAAACCCCAAAAACCGCATCAAAGCTTTCTGATTCTCTGGTCGGCCCCATTCCAGAACCGCCCGGACCTTTTCGCGGTCCATACGAAAACCAGAGTCAGAAAGCAGATATCCCAGAAACGGAAGCTCCTGCAGAGAAAACACACATTTCTCTAATTTGGCATATAATTTATTATCCCGAAGGATCGTCAAAACCTGTCTCACGTGATCCTGATGGGTCTTCAGATCAGGAGAGTAAATTAAAATGTCATCCAAGTAAACTACCATGACCCTCCCCACAAAATGATGGAAATGTCATTGACGAATCCCTGAAATACCGCTGGCGCGTTCGTCAACCCAAAAGGCATAACCAGATTCTCGAAATGACCCTCGTGCGTGTTTAAGGCCATTTTCCACTCATCCCCTTCCTTGATTCTGATCAGATTGTAGGCCCCTCTCAAATCCAACTTTGAGAACACCTTGGCTCCAACAATCTGATAAAAAAGGTCGGAGATCAAAGGAAGGGGCTACGGATCACGGACCGTAATACGGTTCAATTCCCGGAAATCCAGACAAGGTCTCAGCGATCCATCCTTTTTCTTTACAAAGAAAAAACCTACTGCCACCGGAGACTTAGATGGCCTAATATGACCTTTTGCCAAACTCTCGGCAATATACTTCCGCATGACCTCTTTTTCGGGTTAAGAAAGATTGTAAAGCCGAGACTTTGGCAACTTAGCCCCTGGGATGAGATTCACTGGACAATCATAGTCACGATGAGGGGGCAATTCCTGAGCCCCACCCTCCAAAAAGACATCCGCAAAATCTGAGAGATACTGAGATAGAGCCGTAGTAGACACACCAGAGATGCCAAGACAATTATCTGAACAAAATTCACTCCAACCAATGATCTGTCTTTCTTGCCAATCTATAATTGGGTTATGTTTTGTCAACCACGGTAACCCTAAGACTATAGGAGCGGGCAAGTCCTTTATGACAAAGCAAGACAATCTCAACATGTGAATCACCCACCCTTAACTGAATACCATGAGCAATATGAGTGAGACTCCTTTGAGAAAGAGGGGAAGAATCAATTGCAAAAAACAGAATCTCTCTTTCTAATGTGCAAGTACTTAGCCCCAGACTTTGAAGAAAAAGAGACTCAATAAGGTTTACCCCAGCACCACAGTCAATGAATACGTCAACAAAAAAATGTCTTGAGTCTAGCGCCACCATAGCTGGAAGGAGAAAATGAGTATTACAGGGAGCTTGCGTACCTGCTTGCTCCACCACTCCATTCACACTACCAAGAGTCAGGAAGTTGTTTTTTTTTCTCTTTCTCATCAACATGCGGTTTAACAAAAGGACAAGCAAAAATAAAATGACCACTTTTCCCACAGTAGTAACATAATTTATCCAATCTCCTAAAGTCTCTACTACCAGACCGGAAAGATACCTGACCCAGCTGCATGGGTTCCTCCCCTACCCCAGAGTTACATGTCATATCACCCTGGGGAGCAGGTGAGACAAAACCACTCACAGAAGGGATCCCTTGCGCGGAGGGAGCCTTACACCTCTCTCTAATATGTCTATATAACCGTACTGCCAAAGACATTGCATTCTCCAAAGTATCTGGGTACTCATGAAAAGTAAGGGCATCCTTCAATCTCTCAGATAACCCCTGACAAAACTGACTACGTAACGCGGGGTCATTCCTCCCTGACTCGGTAGCCCATCTCCTAAACTCAACGCATTAAGTCTCTGCAGTATGTTCACCCTGTGATAAATTACGCAATTTAGATTCCGCCATCGAGACCCGATCTGGGTCATCATAAATTAATCCCAAGGCTTTTAAAAATTCCTCCACCGTCCGGAGGGCCAGAGAACTGGGCGGCAGAGAAAAGGCCCAGAATTGCGCGTCCCCTTTAAGCAGAGAAATGATTATACCAACCCTCTGTCTTTCATCACCTGACGAAGATGGACGCAGCAGAAAATATAACTTACATGACTCTTTAAAGCGGATAAAGTCATCCACATCCGCTGAAAACCGATCAGGAAGTGCAACCTTAGGTTCAAGGTTGGACTGACTCCCACCAGCGGAGCCATGAAGCAGAAAATTCTGACAAAGTGCAACAGAGGTCAGCTACCTTCCAAGTTAATTCCTGCATATGATCAACCAACTAATTAATTGACTCCATCTCAAGGCTTCTGCGAAATGGCAGTCTAGGTTTTGCCGGGTTATAATGTCACGGCGGACAGGATATCAGATACACAGAAAAATAAACAAACAAGTATCTAGGCAAGAAGCTGGGGATCAGGGTTACCTCCTGACACATCCCTACCAGCTCTCCCTATACTGCTATGCCCACGTTCAGACCCTTAAGGTGGGAATAACGTGTCCTCGTGCCTGGGCGGAAAATACGCTAAAATCCCTAAAATGGTGAAGGGGAATAGAGCAAGCCTGCTCCCTCAGAACCTGGAGGGGACAGGCGTCTCTCTAGCAGCCTAGACAGCAAACAACAAGAAAACAACAACCAACTTATCTTTTCTGAGCAGGAAAAGCCAATCCTTCCTTCCTTGCTTTCACAGAGCCAGACAGAAGCTATAACCCGCACAGAACACTGGGAGTGGGTGTAATTTAAACCAACAACCCACCCAGTGCACCTGAAGGGAGGTGGATCTAGCTCGACTCCAAAACAAAACAAAAGACTAGACACATGCTGCTAATCTGGCAGAACTCCGCACGTAGCCCGAGCAGGGCATGACACACACACTATACACCTGCAGAATTTTGTACCTACAGTATGCTAGTGTATGGACACATAATGAAGACAGACACAGTGAAGATAGCAGAGGGCATCTACATTCAGAAGAGAAGACGCCCAACTGCATAGGTAGGTTTAGAGTAGGACCTTCCTGACTGAGACCACCTTGGCGCTGGTAGGAGGGCACAGATGAGTTTCAGATTTTATCATATAAGAGTGAGGGCTTAGTCCATATATAATGCTTGCATCTATTGTGTTTTTTGTTTTCTGTGATTTTTTTTATTTAATTTTTTCAGAAATGTAGTATAAGGGATCACTCTCTCAAGCAGGGCGGCGCTGACAGATTCCTTCTCAGACAACAGGGTTCAAGTCCAAATGGTGCTTTTTTTCGGGGTACTTCAGCACCAGCACAAACATAAACCAAAAATAAACACCTGCCCGTCTAGGCACTAGCTAACACGTATGTCATGTCTACCTCACCTATAGAGCACAGTTCACACATACCTCTACCTTGCACTTTACTGTTCACATTAACACATATCCCCCCTCTCTTCTCCAGACCAGAGGTCTGGGCATTTCTCCATATCGTACCATGCCCTCTGGAAGATGTGGCCAGTGTCAAATTTTTTCCTTTATTCTGGAACACCCAGGCCAGCAGAGCTTGGTTTGTCACAAACACATGTTTTCTACCCAGGAGATAACATCTAATGGACTTCAGTGTCCATCTAACAGCCAGACACTCTCATTCTACTCTTTCACGAGCGATGATGGTGCACTCTCGCACTCTTTGATCTCGCTCTTTTTGTGTCTGGCGTTCATGCTCCCTTTGTTTCTTTATTTTATTAAAAGATTACATTTCTCTTTTTTCTTTACTCTCAGAGTTTTGATCTTGGCTTTTGGAACTCTTTTCATAATATGTTTTTATACTATCGACAGGCTTTACCTTTGGATTCTTTGGCTCCCGAACATGCTCATGCCCTTTTTTGGACTGCTGCAGCTCTTGACTGAACTGTTCACATAGTTGCTCCCAGTCATGGTCGTATCCAGACACTTTGTCCTTTGCTTAGCTTCTTCAGCATTTGTCTCTTTGGAGTCTGCATTCTCTTTGATGGCCTTCTCATCCTTCTCGGACCTGGCATCATATACCTGCACTCCTAACTCCTCCTTTTTCTTTCTCATCGAGGTTGGAGGAACTGGGGATATTGAGGTCCTTATCAGACCCTTCATCTTCTTCTAGCATTCCCTCCAGAGGGTCACCCAGAACATTGTTCTCCATTCGTGCCAGCTCCAGGAGAGCTATGGCATAGTAGTAGACAGCATCTTTCAGAGGACTCTCCTCCTCAGGTTTCTTATTTACCTTCTTCCATACTAGACGAGAGATGTCTGTTACACAGTTGGTTCCCCGTACAGTACAGTCCCCTCTCTTCTCTGCTGCAGCAGCAGATGTAGAAGTACCACTGTTCTCTTTTGGGAACCCTAAGAGAGTTCCACCCAGGGTCCCAGTAAGTGCTTTGCCTGTGCCTTCTGCAGTTTTCTGTGCTTCTTTGGAGCCTTTAATCTTCTCCTTGATATCAGGCAGTAGACCCTTCATTTCATCCATCTCTTTCTGGGTCTCCTTATGGACGGTCAGACCTGCCAGGTAGTCTTCCACTGCCTGGGTATAGTTCTCATACACTATGCTGACTTCTCCCCATTTAATCAGGTTCATATCCTGAACCAGCTCAGGCTCCCTTTCATGTGCCCGATTCACGTTGTATGTCACCACACCTTCATCAACCCTGCACCCGAGTTTACTAAACATAGAACACTGTGGAGGCTGCTTTTTCGCACCTGGTATGTGTGGTACACCCTCTGGCATGTCTACACTTTCCTGCAAATTTATCACAGTGGGTTCCCTCAGCTGTGTGCTCTCAACATCAATCAGCATTTCTAAATTACATACATCTTTACCAGCAGGGGGAGCTTCTTCCCTGACCACAACCTGCAAAGGAAAAGGGGTCTCATCATCATCACATATTTCACATGACTCCACATTTTCATTATACACTTCAATTTGCTTGTCAGGTTCACTCTGCACCATTGTTTTTAATGGTCGTTTCACCTAAACCATTGTGTATACTGTGCATCTCCCTTACACCTTAATTTAAAGTAACAGGTACAGGTTCTGCAGGCGTTTCGTCACTTGCTGCAGAAGTGTTTCCATTTCCCAACAACTCCCAAAACAAGGAGAAATCCCGGCCCATCATTATATCATACAGGAGCCTTTTTTCAACACCAAGTTCATAAGTCCCAGTTCTCCCTGGAATCTCATACTAAGTGAGAGGCACAGGATATCTGGTATCTGGTCACGAGGTCAATGCCCAGTTCCTCAGCATAGTGGTTACCATGGGAAATGCCTTAGGTTAGGACGTCTCTTTGTCTGTCAAACTCCTCCATGAGCTTTTCATGCTACTAGTGCCTCTTTAATTGCTCATATAGGAGCCTTTGGCTAGCCTCCAGATTGGCCTGCATCAGCTGCTTGGTGAGATCCTCCATCCACCCCATAGCAACCAACAGTCCTGTAGCAACACCGTTTCTGCAACTTGGGCTTCTGGCCCTTTAAATTTCAGCAAACTTTACTTGCAACAAAGCAGAAATGTCCAGAATAGCAAGAGCAGCAGCTTTCACCAGACAAACAGCCTTCCGGCCCTTTCACTCTCTGTTGCCCTTAGCAACAACATTGTGCCCTAAGCAACCTGTTGTTGGTGCCTGCATCCTCCACCAATTGTAAGCATCACTGACAGATTCCTTCTCAGACAACAGGGTTCAAGTCAAAATGGTGCTTGATTTCGGGTACTTCAGCACCAGCACAAACATAAACCAAAAATAAACACCTGCCCGTCTAAGAACTAGCTAACACATATGTCATGTCTACCTCACCTATAGAGCACAGTTCACAAACAGGGTATCAGTTTCCGACAGTCAACCGGCCAGCTCACCTGGCTGTGACCACACAAGCCTCTCAAGCTTCCCTCTCTGTAGGGTCACTTCTCCCCAGACTCGTACACTGAAGGTTGATTTATCCCAGCTGGCCTCATCTGGGACCAAGGAACCTGTAATGGATTAGGGGTGTGGACTGGAAAACTCCCACTACCAACCTGTCTCCCATTCCAAAGAAATCCAGACCATACAACTTTAAATAAAAACTGCTCCAGCAACTATGCCTTGCTGAAGCCATACCATTTCTGGATTTCAATTCTTATCCAGCTAAACTGAAAAACCAGGTGAGATACACACCCCCACCATACCTCTACCAGGCACTTTACTGTTCACATTACCACAGTAGCCATGGACATCTGCATATTTATTATATCGTGCAGGATGTTTTTTATCTGTTTCTGTGATTTTTTTTTTTAGTTTGTCGTATACAGTTGAGGGAGCGGCACCTTCAGGTGTGAATGCACTTCTATTTTATCTTGGGAGTAGCGTTCTTGTGCACTTTTGCCCCACTTATCTTATAGTCGACCTTGATTAGGTGCCTATAAGAGGTGACTAGGAGCAGTACACTATATGCTCAGGGCCTGCTCTTCTGAATGTAGATGCCCAATGGCATAGGTAGGTTTAGAGTAGGTCCTGCCTGACTGAGACCACCTTGGCACGGTTAGGTGGTCACAATGTGTTTTGATCAAAGTATATTGGCTGAGAGTCCATATATAATGCTTGCATGAGTCAGTTAGTGCATAATTTTTTTTTCTATGATATATATATTTTTTCATAAATGTAGCCATGGACATCCGCATATTTATTTATCATATTGTGCAGCATGTTTTTATCTTAGTTTTTTTTATCTTTTCTCTGTGATTTTTGGTTAAACTTATGTCTGACTTCTCTTTCTCTTGTGGACACGTTACTTTTACAGTGTATATAAATAAAGAATGTTTAAAAAGGTGCATAGCCTATGAGAGATGCTGCCAGGGGCAGACTGGGAATTTAAAATGGCCCAGGAAAAAAAAACTAAAAGTGGCCCCAAATTGACAGAAGGCGGACAACACGAGTAAGGGGTCAGCAATACCATAGAAACATAGAAACATAGAATGTGTCGGCAGATAAGAACCATTTGGCCCATCTAGTCTGCCCAATATATCTGAATCCTATGAATAGTCCCTGGCCCTATCTTATATGAAGGATAGCCTTATGCCTATCCCATGCATGCTTAAACTCCTTCACTGTATTTGCAGCTACCACTTCTGCAGGAAGGCTATTCCATGCATCCACTACTCTCTCAGTAAAGTAATACTTCCTTATATTACTTTTAAACCTTTGCCCCTCTAATTTAAAACTGTGTCCTCTTGTGGTAGTTTTTCTTCTTTTAAATATGCTCTCCTCCTTTACTGAGTTGATTCCCTTTATGTATTTAAAAGTTTCTATCATATCCCCTCTGTCTCTTCTTTCTTCCAAGCTATTCTTCTTTCTGCTTTGTGTGAACCATATACCACAAAACGGCACAATATATTGTCACAAAAGCTGTCCTTCTGTGATGGCCATCAATAGATGCCATTTTCTGTCCTCCTCCTCCAGTTGTGCCTCATTCCGGCCCCATTCAGACAACTGTATTTTTGGTCATTATCAGATCGCACATGGACCCATTAATTTCTATTTGGTCTGCATCCATATGTCCGTTTCCGAGTAGAAATTTCCTTGTTAGGTCTATGGCCAATCTGCCCCTGGATGATTCAGATGCCTTAAGGCCCTTTACAGTGGCCGAGAATCGCCCAGATAATCGCTAACAAGCATTCAATTACACTCGTTCATCAAGTAATATGATTATTTGTGCAATCACCAAAATCATTGTTTGCCATGAGCAGATCATGTTGTCTAAACAGCACCCTCCTACTGGCAAACAATGATTCTGTATGGGAATGAGCTATGGTAATAGCGGTCACTCCTTCCCATACTGTGGAGCAGGCGATTACTGCGAAGGAATGCTTCCTTCCTGGCAATATTCTGATAAACCTACCAGTGTAAAGGAGACTTTGCTTTCCTGTAGCAAGGTACCATTTATGTTCTAACGTTAGTTTTATACATGAACCCACTCCATTTGTACATGTGTACAGGGTTGGACTGAAGTCCCTTGGGCCCCAAAGAGGAAATGATTCTGAGGGCCCACCCTCTGTCCATATAGAACCTTAAGGGCACTGTTTTACTGATACTCTGGTGGGCCAGAGCAACCCTGCATGTGTATCACATGTACCCTAATAATGAGACAGTATGTTTTATACTTTTGCAGACCTCAATTCCAAAACTTGCCTGTTAAGAATTTTATTTTATAGTAGTTGTAAAATTACTGCTAAGATTAACATTATATGGGAATCTACAATATATTTGTGTTTTTGTTTGTTCTAGGAACTGTACCAAACTACTCAACCATTTGATCCAGAAGGTGTACTTGGGACCATTAACTCTGTAGTGATGGCATTTTTTGGACTACAGGTAAAGAGCAATGACCTTTTCTACAGTACATACAGACTTCTAGAAAGTAATAACATTTAAATGGGCTCTTCGACCTAGATCATTTGGGTCCAACTCCTGGCACCCCTTCTTTTTGCAGAAGCTCTGACACTTGAAACAGACATAGAAACTACACAGCTCTGTCTACTGTGTAGAGGATAGAGCTGGTTACTTCAGCACTTCTCCCATTCAAGTAAATCTGTTTTCCTACTGGTCAGCATATAACAATGAGGACAACATATGACAAGGACAGGTGCACTCTAATATTATACCAAACAGAGCAAAAATGTGTGTTGTATGTTGTGTCCAGTCAGGTGCATAGCTAAAGGCTCATGGGCCCTGGTGGAAGAGTTTAGCTTGCCCCCCGCCCCCCCCCCCCTGCCTCAGTGCTTTGTGGCAAGTGGAAAGTGGCAGGAATGCACCTAGGCTTTCTGCTGCCTGAGGCAAAAACTGCCCCCCCCCCCATGCCAAATTCTCAACCTAACCCATTCCTACTGTTAAATGGGTTGTCCTCTTTTTTACTACTGATGATCTGTCCTCAGGAGAGGTCATCAATATCAGATCGGCTGTTTGAAGAGAGGGCAGCGCTCATATGAGAGCTGCTTTCTCTGCTCTGTTCACGTGCTTGCCACCCCAATTGCAGTGGTGAGCACGCAAACAGAGCAGAAAAGGCAGTGCTCGTACGAGAAAGAAAAAAAAACTGACAACCCTTTAAAGACATACAGCGCTACAGAACATACAGGAGAATACGGCCCTACATATGTACCTCTTACATCCAGTGATGTCTCCTCTGATGTATATTTTCTCTTTCCTCATCTTCTCCATTCAGACCAGACCACCTTGGTGACTTCTTTCAGCCGTGTCTTGTCTCTGCAGAGTTTAACAGACAGACATCTTAGTTGCCTATTTTCCACCCCATCCTGCCCCCCGAATACTATCCTGCAGAAACAGTCCCCCTGAAAATACTGGTACTACACAGATAGTGCACCAGTACAAAATACCCATTTATATTCTGCGCCAGTACAAAAAATACCCACTTACCATTCAGATCAGACTCCCATATAAAACCCCATATAAGACCTCCCCATCTCACACCAGACCCTCTTTATACCTCTATGTCATACCCCAGTTTTAGACCTTCAAACCCCAATAAGATCTCCAGGGCCCCAATCAGACCCCTATTAGACCTCCAGACCCCCATTAGACCTCCAGTCAGCTGACTGCCTACAGCAGTGATGGCAAACCTATTGAGACCGAGTGCCCAAACTGCAACCAAATATACACTTATTTATCACAAAGTGCCAACACAGCAATTTAACCTGAATACTACAGTCCAATATAGTATATCTTCCATCTACTTTATCATTTAGCTATAATAACCTGCCTACATTCAATGCGCTGCCTGTGCTCTTCATAGTGTATCCTGCGCTGATGAATAGCAGGGAAAGTCTAATGCATATTGGTACACCATAGACTTTTTCCATGGTGCGGGTGCCCATAGAGAGGGTTCTGAGAGCCGCTTCTGGCACCCGTGCCATAGGTTCGCCACCACTGGCCTACAACATCAGGTCATAGTGCGCTCTGTATGTCCTGCTGCTGCAAGGAGCCAGGACAAAGGAGCGCAGGACCTGAGAAGAGCAAGCAAGCGGAGGGGATAAGCTTTACTCTCTCGCCTCTTGCATACTAGTGATGAGCGGCAGGGGTCATATTCGAATTCGCGATATTTCACGAATATTTTTTAGAATATTCGTTGAATATTCGAAAATTCACGTTTTTTTTTTCTCGAAAAATCGGCAAGGTAATTATTGTGTAATATGCGGATTTTCGTAATTCAAATTTTCATTGCAACTTACAACTATTAGACAAAGAAGATTATAGCACTATATTAGCTAAATTGCTCTATATTCGATTTTTTTTCTAATATTCGCTATATTGCTATAACTTAGTTTTTTCAAATATTCGTAACATTCTAAAACAAGAATATATAGCAATATAGCGAATATTCTAAAATAAACAAATATAGAGCAATTTAGCTAATATAGTGCTATAATCTTTTTTTTATAGTTGTAATTTTTTTCCAATCTGAACTTGAGCTGAGAAAAAAATTACAACTATTAGACAAAGAAGATTATAGCACTATATTAGTTAAATTGCTCTATATTTGTTTATTTTAGAATATTCGCTATATTGCTATAACTTTGTTTTTTCGAATATTTGTAATATTCTAAAACAAGAATATATAGCAATATAGCGAATATTCGAAAAAAACGAATATAGAGCAAAATGTGTACTGATAAAAAAAATAAAAAAAATAAAATAATCGAATATTCGAAATTACGAATATATATAACTATATTCGAAATATTAGCGAATTTTCGAAGTACCTATTTTCGCGATAAAAATTCGAAATTCGATTCGTGATCAACACTATTGCATACTAGTGAGTGCTTCCATTATACAGCACCATTGGCAAGGGGGACCTCTGGGATGCCACCCTCCTATGAGTCATTTGTGATGTCCCAGAAGTCATGAAGGGTGCAGAAGTAGCATTCACACCTTGGCCCCCATGCCTTAGTGGACCTAAAGTCAGACAGAAACAGTATGTATCTGATGCACTAAAAAACGTAGCCTAGTACTCCGGTATGATAGCAATCTCTGCCGTTGTTACATGTTGATCTATTGCACAGTATAATGATCGAGGGATCACTACTACAAATCCTTCATTCACAATCTACTTATTACATTAGTAAGTTCCTGAATTTCCCAGAATTTGCATTAGATTAAAGAAACATCTCTGCTTTCTTCCAGAAACATGACCACTTAAAGGAAACTTGTCATCAAAGTAATGACCAACACACTGCTTTTAGCGATTTGTCACTTATGTACTAACATTTGTTAGCTGCAGGGAACTTACTGAGTAATCCATTCCATGCAGAGAACAAAAAGGGTACAACTACATTGCGACATGTGCCGCACCAATGACGCATTAAATTTTTTGTAATGATAGTCAATGGTGTTGCATTACCACATGCCACATGCTGCGACTGCAACACAACCATCTCACAGAAATCCATGGATCCATATCCTAGCAGTACGCCATAAATGTCCTTGATGTCTATATCCCTTTAATAAATTTCCTCTCTAGATTTTAATGGTTACCCTTCCTTCAAGGGTTCAGCCCTGTACCCATTTAATACACCCCTAGGATACCTATAGAAAACAGGCGTGCAGGAGAAATGGCATGATTTAGTATTGAAGAAAAAAAACACAACAATCATATTTTTTTATGAAACACACAAAAACCTTTATTTATTATAAAATGGTCTTGGATTTCTGTGGTTCTGACCCTTGAATGGGGGTGACGGCTCCTTCTTCACTTTCTCCTGGGATTCTTCCATTGGAGGAGGTTGAGTGTTGCACCTCAGGCAGATTTTCAGGGGTCTGAGAGGGTCACATGCAGCTCTCACATTGTATAGAAGAGAAAGAAAATAAAGATCAGCAAAACTATTTCCAAACACGGCCAAACTTACCCAATCTGGTCCTGTGCTGCTCGTCAGAGGTCCTCTAATGTTGAGAGTCAGCCCAGGAGACCGAGGATTGCGTCAGTGCGTCATCTCACCTAATAACCTATTATGACATCACTAGTAGGTGAGTCATCTGCCAGGATTCTAATGATGACTTCACAATCAGTTTCTCCACATGACAGCGGCCATATTGAATGTAATAAGATAAGACTACAGATAATGATTAACACAGCTTCTTTGCGGCTGATTACTTTGGGAAATCACTTCAGAGAATTCCCAAATGCGCTAATTTCCAAAAATGTTGGACATTTTGGATACCGCCTATAAAACAGGAAATACAGTATTTACATATGTGTTCAGACAGTATAAGCAGACCGTGTGCTGTCCGCATCAGTATATCCGTTCCATAGCCCCGCAGAAAAAATAGAACATGTCCTATTCTTGTCCGTTTTAGACATTGTTGCAGTGGATCCAGAAAAATAAAATGGATGACATCCGTATGCCATCCGTTTTTTGGGGGGGAGGATAAAGATATGCAAATTAGTGATTGCAAGTGCCCAGGGGTGGCGAGTGTGATGCAAGTGCCCATTGCTCCTCTCCTTATTTGCGCCTGACTCCTCACCTCTGTATCGTCCGGCCAGCCCTGTATCCATGTGGCATCATTTTCATCTCTATTCATAATCCAGTGCTTGTGCGCTTCACCACCGGGCCTGGCATGCATAGTACATTGCCCACTGTGGGCAGAGGCATAGTGATAGCCCACGTGCCAGTTACTGGTTACTTAACTCCAGGGAGCAGATGCTGAGAAGACTTCTAGGCACAGAGGCGGGTCAGCCATTACCCCGTTCCCCGCCTTCTTGAAGTCGCTGCAGGTGCCCCCATTATCAATTATATTGCAGCATCTTGCTGCAGCCTGCCTCTGCGTGACCATGTGTTCCTGAATCACCCAACAAAGAGTGTAAAGACAGGGACTGGTCAGCAGGATACTGACAGGGTCTGCAGGGACAGCCTAGGTGGCAGGCTACCCCTGAAAAAATGTGGGTGGGCCCTAGGATAGGTTATATAATACTGGCTACAGCAAATATTCGCTCCAAGGTAATCAGTTATAACAGACCCAATCCACATGTCAACAACTGAGATTAAGGGTAGCCGTTCAGCAATACCAGATGCTATGCAGTGTAACTAGGAACAGCCATTAATACATTAGAAGCGTGATTTTCACCTAAACTCTGTTTCAAATAATACCGATGATAATTTATTGAGTTGAGTTTGCCATTCATAGTGAATTTAGTTTCAGATATAGCAAGGGCTGGTCCTACATGAGAAACTGAAATCTGCTATCAAAGTATATTGGAAACTCCTTTATAATTTCCTCAGTGGTGACATTTAAATATTTATACCTTATCTTATAATAGCAGATGTACTTAGCTCCATATTGTGCACCTATATATAAGCCTAAACAAATGTGCTAAACAAAATGTGCTAAACAAATGTGCTAAACAAAAGTGGCATATGCAGGATACATACCAGTGACCAATAATGATATCAAACACATAGCCAAGAGACGTGCTGTTGAGTTACACCTAGTACCAAGATGGTCCATTTTAGTAATGCTAATAAATGTATTTTTATATTTAAATAATGTCATGGCGGTGCTCAGTGCCCGCTGAGACACTGCTATTCTGGGCGGGCATGGACATCGCATCTCTCACCTAGCATCTGCCCAGCTGTCAGACTCCCGTGTCTCACGTTGCTGCTTGACCAATGAACTCATCAACCCTGCTTACCTCACTTCCTTGCCTGAGCAATCCTGTAGATAGCTTTTGGTTACACTTGCTTGCTAGGTCCTGAAAAAGAGGTATACGGTAATCCATTTATCTGTCTGTGTACTGAATTCTGCTTGTTCCCTGGCTCCTGGCTCTGCTATCTGACCTGACCCACGCTTGTTTACCATAATAACCCTGAGCCACATTCCTGACCTCTGGGCTGCTACACAGATTTACCTGCTCTGACTTCTGCTTGTTTCCTGACTACATGTATGGCCTAAACCCGTGATGCCTCTCACCTATGTCTCTGACTCCAGTGGGTCAGCAGTCAACGACACAGAGGCTATTCCAAACGGTAGTGACCTGGTGGCTCCACTTCAATGAAGGCTAGATTCCTGTATAAGGGTTAAAGGGTAAAAACCAGTGGTTCTCCAAGATATTTCCCTCAGAACTAGCCCAAAGTCCAAGCGGTTGGTTGACACAGTCGCCCCATATTTACTGCCTGTAACACCCAATAATGATACAACTAACAATAAGATGGATGTAACAATACTGTAACTTGTTAGGTCTTATTAAAGGGTTTGTCTGCGTTGGGCAATCACTACTTATTAGAAGGGCCCCTTGAAAATATGATGATCATAGAGCCTACTGGGAACCCTAGTGATCAGCTGTAATCTGTAGAGTAACTTGGCAGTAAGTGCCTTGCTTCCCTGAAGCACTATTACAGGGGAAATTAGGTATTACAGTGCCCATTTAAATCAATAGGTTGTCTGTGTAAGACAGGAGAGGTGCTGTAGAGCAACTGAAGCTTGTAACCACTCACAACCCTGGCCAAGAGATGAGGGTCCAGAACAGAGAACCCCCCCCCCCCTTCCTTTTATAGGGGTTTTCTGGGTTAACAATGTTGGTGACCTATCCCATTCCCCCAGCATGGCCACTACACTGAGAATGGAGCTGTGCTGCTGACTCCGTTCAAGGTGGTAGTTCTGACATTGGAGGCTGCAGGGAACATCTGATCAGTGGAGGGTGCCAGGTGTTGGATCCTGATCTGATATTGATGACCTATCCTGAGGACTTGTTACCTTGAATCATAATGGATGAAACTAGTGCTATTGTTAACTCATGGTGTCAGCTTTTGCAGGTCCTTCTGGCTTTTTACAAAGATATTGTATCCTCCAGAATTTGTTGGGCCTTTTTTTGTTTTATTTGGGCAGCACAAATGCCCAGTAAGTTACAGCACAACACATGGGGATGGGGTTTTCAAAACCTCATCTATTCTTAGCAGAAACAATCTGAATGAACATATGAGCATGCTGCAGATTTACCCTCAACAAGCTCATTATGGTTTTTTTTTACCACAAATTTTCTGTGGCAAATCTACTCACAAATACATGCAGATTTTGCTTTGAATTCATTGCAGATTTGTGTCTGGACCCGACCTAAAAACCCACAAATAATATATTTTTTTTGTACCATAATTCTTTCGTTTAGAGGGTAAAGGGTAAATCATCATGTTTTTCTTTATGTCCTGTATTAATGTAATGCCTGTGCACGAGGAAGTGAATTTCGACATCTATTTTTTACTATCACAAGACCCCTTGTTCCATTACTATGTAAACCAGATGATTGTCTGCTTACTTCGGCTGGATAGCATTTTATTAGTTATGCAGTCAATAAATTGTCAAAAGTTATAGCTTTTAAACTTGAAAACGTGTTCTTTTTAAAGGAAGAAAATAATAAAACCCAAACAATAGAGAAATCTATATTGCCATAGGATGTCTGAAGGCTTAATATTTTAACCAGATGACTGCTGTCAGGAACATGAATGTGAGAGACACAGATATGGTATTATGCTGGAGGGGAAATGTAAAGGTGACCATTTCTGTGTCTCTGGAATGGTTTCTGTCCTGGTCTATTAGTGTCTACTTTATAGATGAGCTGTGTAATGCATGTCCTCCATTACATTTATTCTTGCCTCAAAGTGGTTGGTTTATGAGGGTCTGGTAGATACTGTCCACAATTTTTTGTACTGTTGAGTTAGACTTTAAATGTGTTAGGGGAGCAGAAACATGGAAAAAACGCAGTCTCTTATTTATCTCACTTATGTAGCGTTGACATATTCTGCAGCGCTTTATAGACATTAGCATCAAGCTGTCCCCTGTAGAGCTCACAATCCAAGTTCCCTATCAGTATCTCTTTGGAGTGTAGGAGGAAACCCATGCAAACACAAAGAGAACATATAAACTCCATGCAGATGTACTAACCACTGAACCACCATGCTGCCTCTTAGTAGTCAACCCGCCCATGTAGTGGAGTGCAAGGAGTTGCTATAATGGCTCACCAGAGTGAGCACACTCTTTGTGAAGGCATGACTGGAGACTTTTGGACCATACTGTATAAAACCCCTGTTCATGCCACGAAACAGTTTTTTGGGCACAGTCAGCTGTAAGTGGTAAGTGTGCTACACTTTGACACATAGCCCAGTTGGCTGCCTAGACGCTGAGCTAGTGCAGAAGAAGTGCACTGCTAGATGTGAGCACCAGAACACAAACTGGAACTGCAGATAAGGCTATAGAGGAAAGGAGAAGTAACACCAGGCTGTGCCGTTCTGGCCTCTGCACCCATCGAGTATATATCAGAGATGGCTAACCTTGGCACTCCAGCTGTGGCAAAACTACAACTCACAAGATGCCCCCCTTGCCTGGCTGCTCTCAGAACTCTATAGAAATAAATGGAGCATGTTGGGAGTCGTAGTTTCGCCACAGCTGGAGTGCCAAGGTTAGCCATCACTGGTATATATCTATATCAGATGCATCAACTCACTTGCCCTATGTACTCTGACTAGGCACAAGTCTATTGAGTGTCCGTCTATTACTTCTAACAGCTGCAGCCACAAAACAGTATGACTTTTTCAACACTACCTATTGCAAAACTTCTTATTTTCATTTTAGATGCATTGGGTTAATTGATAAAACATCTGGTTGTAGAGGTGGAGATAGCCTTAAATAGGATAAGGGGTATTCCATCCACAAACATTTATCATCTATTCAATTGATTGGTGACAAATAAAAGATTAATAGAAGTCCCACCACTGGAGCCTCCATAAATCATTAGAACCCCCAGATCCCCACCCTCACCCAACTGAATGATGGGTTTGAAAAGAGCTGAGATGAAGCAGGTACACTTCTGCATAGAATGTACAGAAACAGATAAGAGCAGCGCTCATGCATATTACGGGGAGGTTAATCTAATTAGCTGTTAGACAAAGCTAAATAATGGCTTTGGCCAAATTAGTAGGATCCTTTGTCAAAATAGGGGTGTCTTTAACTCATTATTCATGGAAAATAATAATTGTTTGCATTTTTTCATTTTGGCAGTACTATGCCATGGAAAATGAAATGCCAAAATTTCCCTTATGTAGCAGTGAGCACTCCTATATACTTAGGGGACCTATTGTCAGTTTACTGCTGCTGTGAGGGGAGATGTTATCTGAAGAGTAAGCGTCATTGTGATAGGCATAGGATAGCAGTATGACAGCTCTATTGTCTTGATAGGCCTAAATAAAGATGTCCACACAAGAACCTTGCACTTATCAATGTAATGTGTGATACTCTAATTGAGTCACTCATCCCCTATCCTCTCTGGTCAGAGTGAATGGTCTGACTGAGACGGCTGTTTGCCATGCTAAACATCCAAACAAAATGTAATGCAATACAAATTATAAATACAATGATAACAAATGTCCTCATAGCCTTTAAAGAGCCAGGGCAGGATGTAAAATGCATTGAGCGACTGCTTAAAAAAATTATATCAATAAAAAAAATCATGGAATTACATATAGTCCGGTGTCATATCTTAATATGTAATAAAACATGTCCTGGTGGTGTCCCTTTAAGCAGCTATTACCTTGCATTGCCTTCTTGTTACAGAAGTGATATGTTGCTGTCTGCATCCTTGTGTTTGCATCCAAGGTTAATGACTCAGATATGCCAAATCTTCCAAGTGCAGTCAACAAAAATTGCATCCAGTAAGTCAAGATCTAATCTTGGACATAGGCCTCATGCACACGACCGTTGTGTGCATCCGTGGCCGTTGTGCCGTTTTCCGTTTTTTTTCACGGACCCATTGACTTTCAATGGGTCCGTGGAAAAATCGGAAAATGCACCGTTTGGCAGCCGCATCCGTGAGCCGTGTTTCCTGGCCGTGAAAAAAATATGACCTGTCCTATTTTTTTCACGGCCAACGGTTCACGGGCCCATTCAAGTCAATGGGTCCGTGAAAGAACACGGATGCACACAAGATTGGCATCCGTGTCCGTGATCCGTGGCCGTAGGTTTTAGTTTCATACAGACGGATCCGAAGATCCGTCTGCATAAAAGCTTTTTCTGATCTAAGTTTTCACTTCGTGAAAACTCATTTCCGACAGTATATTCTAACACAGAAGCGTTCCCATGGTGATGGGGACGCTTCTAGTTAGAATACACTGCAAACTTTGTACAAGACTGCCCCCTGCTGCCTGGCAGCACCCGATCTCTTACAGGGGGATATGATAGTACAATTAACCCCATCATATCCCCCTGTAAGAGATCAGGGCTGCCAGGCAGCAGGGGGCAGACCCCCCCCCCCTCCCCAGTTTGAATATCATTGTGCGGCCCCCCCCCTCCCCTGTTGTTAACTCGTTGGTGGCCAGTGTGCGCACCCCCCTCCCTCCCTCCCTCTATTGTTTTAATACATTGGGGCCAGTGTGCGCGCCCCCCCCAACCCCCCCTCCCTCCCTCTATTGTTTTAATACATTGGGGCCAGTGTGCGCGCGCCTCCCTCCCTCTATTGTTTTAATACATTGGGGCCAGTGTGCGCACCCCCCCAACCCCCCCCCCCCCCTCCCTCCCTCTATTGTAATCATCATCGGTGGCAGCGGAGTAGAAGATTTTCATACTTACCTGCTTCTTGCTGCTGCGATGTCTGCGTCCGGCCGGGAGCTCCTCCTACTGGTAAGTGACAGGTCTGTGCGGCGCATTGCTGTCACTTACCAGTAGGAGGAGCTCCCGGCCGGACGCAGACATCGCAGCAGCAAGAAGCAGGTAAGTATGAAAATCTTCTACTCCGCTGCCACCGATGATGATTACAATAGAGGGAGGGAGGGGGGGGGGGTTGGGGGGGTGCGCACACTGGCCCCAATGTATTAAAACAATAGAGAGAGGGAGGGAGGGGGGGTTGGGGGGGCGCGCGCACACTGGCCCCAATGTATTAAAACAATAGAGGGAGGGAGGGGGGGGTTGGGGGGGCGCGCGCACACTGGCCCCAATGTATTAAAATAATAGAGGGGGGGTTGGGGGGCGCGCGCACACTGGCCCCAATGTATTAAAACAATAGAGGGAGGGAGGGGGGTGCGCACACTGGCCACCAACGAGTTAACAACAGGGGAGGGGGGGCCCACTGGCCACCAATGAGTTAAAAACAGGGGGGGGGGGGTCTGCCCCCTGCTGCCTGGCAGCACCTGCCAGGCAGCAGGGGGCAGTCATGTACACAGTTTTTTTGTATATTCTAACCTGAAGCGTCTCCATCACCATGGGAACGCCTCTGTGTTAGAATATACTGTCGGAAATGAGTTTCACGATGTAGCTCATATCCGACAGTATATTCTAACATAGAGGCGTTCCCATGGTGATGGGGACGCTACAAGTTAAAATATACCATCGGATTGGAGAAAACTCCAATCCGATGGTATAACAGAACTCCAGACTTTACATTGAAAGTCAATGGGGACGGATCCGTTTAAAATGGCACCATATTGTGTCAACATCAAACGGATCCGTCCCCATTGACTTGCATTGTAATTCAGGACGGATCCGTTTGGCTCCGCACGGCCAGGCGGACACCAAAATGACTTTTTTTTCATGTCCGTGGATCCTCCAAAAATCAAGGAAGACCCACGGACAGAAAAACGGTCACGGATCACGGACCAACGGAACCCCGTTTTGCGGGCCGTGAAAAAAAACTGTCGTGTGCATGAGGCCATAAGCAGCATGCCTGATACCGATCAGCCTTCTCCTTATCAGTCTTTCAGTCTCTTTATCCCATGGTGTCTATAGAGCCACAATTTCTGTTGCAGAAGCCACTGGGGCCGTTGAACAGAATTGCATGCTGGGATTACTGCTGATGTTCTTTGCAGTCAGGCCCTGTTTACATGTGCAAGATATGACCCAGATTTTGGTGCAGTTTCTATATGCCCAATATGTTGAACCTGTGTGTTTTTACTATGGTGTTACTGTTTTACTGTGGATTTCACCTGCAGCCAAATCTGTAACAAAATCTGAATGTAACACTTGTATTTTGCCATAATTGCTTGCCTGGACAAATTTGCAGGGTACGTCCATGAGTGTGTGATCTGACAGATTTTGGTGCAGATTCTGCACCAAAATCCCATCCACATCTGGCTTAATTATTATTTGAGTCATGTCTCAAGGCCTATTTAAAGGGTCAAACATTGACTTGTAGGATAGCTTCCTTACATCTGGTGGCATTAGAGGCAGAGCTTGTTAAGAGCTCATTTGCATCCCTTTCTTCCAAGAATTCCAGGGCAGCATTGCCTGGCATATAAATCTCCTCATACCGTTTAGGCACTCTCTCTAAGAACATATAGTATGCCCATCTGACTGTAGTCAGTAGTTATCAGACACCATGAAAACCACCATACTGATGCCACTGTTGAAGCAGCTTCCCAAAACTGACTACCAACCATCAACTTGTAAGCCACCACTTCAATACGAGTGCTATTCCTGATGTGGTGCAGGAAGGGGACTACAGGATGATTCAAAAAGAATGATGCAAAATTACAGCCTCGGAATTCCTGAGAGAACATGAAACATCAGACATCTACCCAAGTTTTATCTCCAAATGTTCAATGTGACCTCCATTGGTGACATGGAAGATGTGTAGGAGGTTGTTCAACTCTGTCCAGCATATGCTCGGATATGGACTCCACTTTTTCAGTGATGCATTGTTTTAGGTGATTCACATCTGGTGGCTGGGGTAGGAGGGACAGAAACATCCAGTTCTTAATGTATCCTCACACAAAAAATTCACAGGGTGTTATATCTGGTGAACCTGGAGGTCAGCGCAACATTGGTCAATAGTTTATTCCAGCGCGGTCGATTCAACATTCTGGTATGGTTTTATTCAGGTATCGTCAAACAACCAATCACAGCCTTCATAGCAACCAATCACAGCCTTTATAGCAACCAATCACAGCTTTCATAGCAACCAATCACAGCTTTCATAGCAACCAATCACAGCTTTCATTTTTCAAGAGCAGGATTATTTTACTTTACCTAAAGGCCTTTACTTTCCCACCATCCTTTTTGAATCGCCCTTTATATACTTTGCTGATGGTAGTAGCACATAGCTTTACTTTCATCACATGTCTGATTTAGCAACTACTTGCATTTCCCACACAATTCTGAAGCATCATTTCTTATAGCTCTATGTTGTACGGTCCCTCTATTATTCCTACTAGAAGTGTAGGAATTAATTTCCAACTGGGTGTTACCAGTTGGGCTGTGTCCTGGCAGCTTTGATTAGATAATGTCAGTCTGTGCAGAGACACAACCCTAACTGGTAACACCCATTTGGACCTTTTTTGCAGACAGCTGCCAATTCATTCATACACTTCTAGCAGCAATAATAGAGGAATAACATGACATACAGTTATATGAAAATTTGCTCTAGAATTGTTCTTACATGGGGAATGCAAGTAGTGACTAAAAAACACAATGGCGCTTATTCTGGAAACAGACAGAACCCATCTCATAGAACTATTTTAATATACTATTTTCTTCTATTTCTGCTATAATTGTTGATGGTCTTCTTACATAAGACTATAACTTAGCATAACCAGAGAATGAAAAAAAATCTGATTTTCTCTCTCCATGTTGCTACTTACTTCTGGAGCATTAATTTCATCCCTCTGTACTTTAGTCTACTTCCTTACTAATGTGTCTTAGTTCATTATTCTAGACTGTTGACTCTGATTGCTCTTATAAAGTTCCATGTTAGTATTTAGAATGAATAGAACATGACACAATCATATTAAATTACAAGAGAGAATACATTTTGTTCTGCAGCACAGCCTGAGTAGAACACTCTGCTTCTACAGTATAAAGTCTTGTCCTTAACCCCTTGGCTGCCACTGCCCGGGACCAATAGCAGACAGGAATGTTCTGTGGTATGGTGGAGGATCGCGAGGGTTAAATATATTGGCATTTCTGCTCAGCTCTGCTTATTTGTTCTGGAAAAAAATGATTTCCTTTATTAAATTTTCTCTTGTCTTTTATATCCTGATTCATTTATGTAGAAACTATTTTTCCTTGCCGACAGTACCTTGGAAATTGGGCATGCTTAGACTTTTAAACATTTTCAAATAGTCAAGAAAAAGTTTATAATGTTAGAAAAATGTAATACAATATGATAATTCTGCCAGATAAGTAAATATAAAGGAAACAAAGGCAACCTATTGTTATGACAGCAGTCCGTGCCCGCTGCCGCTCAACCCTTCCTGGTGGGAACAGCCGCCCCATTGCTCACTGCTCACCTATTACTCTTTTCTGGTGGTTTGGATCCACCGGCATCTCTCTCCTCCTGCTGATGTGCTGCCTCCTGCCATAGGGTACTTGTCCAAGCTTTGTTGGGTTCTTAAATGGCCAGCACAGGCCTATGGCAGACCTCCCTTTGTTATATAAGGCATATTCCCCTGTGGGAGGGTGCCTGAGCAATAGGTTCTAATTCTCTAGATTTTTTGCAAAAGAGTGCTACTTGTCTTATTTCGCTCCCTTGCATACTGACTTCTGCTTGTCTCAAGATGTTACCCTTCACTGCCTGATGTGATCTCTCAATTCCATACTGACCCTGAGCTGCCTGCCCTGAGGTTAGGACTGACTTTGGATTGCATGACCACTGCCTGCCCTGACCTCTGCTTGTCCAGGCTACAGTTTTGCCTGTCTCTTTGGTGTTTCACACTGGGTCAGCTGTCTACTGAACAGAGGCCATAGTTCCCCTTCAGCAATACCAAGACCTCTGTAAGGGGTTAAAGTGTGAAGACCAGGGGAAGTACTTACATAATGTCCTTATGAGTAGCCCCAAGTGAGATCTGTTCAGTGGACACAACCGATCCACATCCACTTTTTAACACCTATATTTAACACTTCTGTACTTGAGGCTTTAGGACCTTTTGTAGCCGAGATAATTTTTACACTGATAACGTGTAAATATAAGCTTTAGTATGGAGTTAAAATGTCATAGTCCACCCCAGACACATGTATTTTCTGAAAAAAAGACACCTGACACATTATCAAAATACTATCCTGCTCTTTACATTCACAACTGTCTTTGTATTATGTAAAAAAAACTACCGTATATATTTTTTGTTTTTGTTTTTTGCCTTATAGCAAAAGTATGGATGGAGTAGAGTTAACTCTCCTGTTTTCTGAGATTTCTGAGTTGTGTTATCTAATCTAAGCAAACGCCTTCAAATGCTTTTCAATGGCTTTTGTCTCAAGATAAGAAATTTGAGTTAAGCGCTAACCATCTGTAGCATGCTGGAAGTGCAAAATGAATAAAAAAAAATCTCAGTATCTGCAGAGTTTAAAGAGTGGCATAAAAATAAAATCTCCAGCAATCACCCATAGCTTTCTTTTTGACGCTCACAGGTCCCTAATGATCTCTGCTTCCCTGGTCCTTTTTGTTCTGTGCAATATTATCCACTGATCTTCTGGATATTGGGTACTCAATCCAGTCAATGAAATTCCTGCTGATTGAGGTTCTGGGTTTAAAGTTATGAATTACCACTCTATTGCCCTTAGAGAAAACAGGGATGCCTTATAAATAGCTGCTTTCAATAAAAAGCACTAGAGGAATCTTCGATATAAGAAAGCACATGTTTAAGATTTTGTTGTCCTTAATGTGTTAATACTGGTTTGGAAACGGAGGATAATTTCCGTTGCTCTATTTTCCTATTGGTAATTTTCTCTCCACCATCTTTAAGAGCTGGATGAAGCTATGATTTACTCTAATTAATGGCTCACATTTCCAGGAATAAGATATAGAAGTAAGAGTTCACAGAGAGGAGTAGGTAACTGCACAAGTGAGAGGTTCTTCCCATCTATGTCTTCATGATGTTCCTGGGCAGACGTCCAACTTCACGTTAACCTGTGTACTTTTGGCTCCCCTTCACCTCAATTTATGAGGCTATGTAGCTTGAGCCTCTTTAAATCCTCTGCTGGCAGACAAACCTGCAACATGTTGCGTTAAGAATATAAAGCTTTATACCCTGTTCTTAACATGCTAAGATACAGCCAATTGCAGCAATTCATCCAGGAAGGACTGCAAACCTTCTAACAATTTACACTGCAGAAGGATGGCATATATTAAAGTGAAAAATCAATGTGAGGGGTGACCAGTCAAATATACTGTATGTGACTTTCTTTTTCAATTTAAAATTTAGTGTCTACGACACACGCTTTGATGCTAAGGTTAGTGGGGCTGACTGAGCAGTGGACTGTGATGTTAGGCTACAAACAATGTCCAAAGGATAGAGAACTGATTGGTTTTCTGTCCAGGTTGCGTCACAAATGTAATGTTTGTGTGTTGTCAGGTGGTATCCTGATGTCTGGATAGGTCATCATTATCTGATTGGTGGGTGTCCTACACCAGGGACACCACCAATCAGGTGTTTGAGAAGGCACTGGTGCTCGCAGTAGCACACCTGTCTTTTTGCAGCTTTGCCTAAGCCATGTCTCACGTGCCGGTCAATGGTCACATGACCTAGCTAAAGCTAGCCCCTTTTAAATGAAAGGGGCTGACCTGTGATACCAAGCACATCCCCTGTACAATGTATGGCACTGTGCTTGGTAACCTGAGAAAAGGCTCCTGCGAGTACCAGTGCCATCTCAAACAGCTGATCGGTGAGGGGTCCTAGGTGGAGGACCTCCAACAATCAGATAATGATGACATATCCAGAAGATAAGTCATCAGTTAAAAAATCTAAAAAAATCCCTTTAGATGGATTATCCAGGATGATAAAATTGATGGCCAATCAGTTCAGCAAAACTCTCAGCATCTCCACCAATTAGCTATCTGATGGGGTGATGGTATTTTGGTGAGCATCGCATCTCCTTCATTCCGGGCACAGTTCCATACCTCTAGTAGTGATTGTGCCTAGTGTTAGAGCTCATTCCCTTTCACTTGAATAGGATGAAGCCAGGGGTGTAGCTAAAGGCTCATAGGCCCCTTCACCTAGCCTTTCTGCTGCCTGAGGCAAAAATTGAAACTGCACCCCCTAAATTCCAAATTCTCTACTTTATCCCTTCCCTCCAGTCCTACTGTTAAAAACCTACTTGGAAAACATTACAGCAGCACTACAAAACATACAGTGTAATACAGCGCTACATTCCTCTTACATCCAGTGACATCTCGGATATTCTTTTTCCTCATCTTCTCCATGCAGACCAGACCATCATGGTGATTTTTCACCCATCTCTCGTCTCTGCAGAGTTTGACAAAAATCCATCTTAGTTTCCTACTTTTCCATCATCCTCCCACCTTCTGAACACCCCAATACTGTGCACACTGTGCAGCCTAATACTATACTGCAGAAACAGATAATCCCCCTGAAAATATTAGTACCACACAAAAAGTGTCCTCTTCAATAATTATTGGCACACAGTTCCCTAAAAAATAACTGCCCCCAGCAAATTGTGCCCCTGACACTAATAGTGTAAACATAATATCCCCCAAAAATAATTGTGGCCCCACAGTAATAGTAGTCCCAAAAGTTCCACCAATAGAAATAATTATCTGCCTGAGTGCATTGTGTTAAGTGTCCCCAATAGTAATAATGCCCACATTGTGCCCATACTAGTAATCATGTTCCCCATAGTCCCCCAGTAGTAGTAATTCTTATAACATGTGTCAGTAGAAAAATACCCCCTTATAAAGTGCGCAAGTACATACAAGAAATAACCTCTTACCTTTCAGATCCGACTCCTATATAACACATCAAATTAGACCCTCATATCAGATTCTGAAATCAGACCCCATATCAGATCCTCAGATCGCCATATCATATCCTCAGACCCCAATCAGACCTCCATGTTAGACCCTCCCATATCAGACCTCAGAATCTACCCCCTTTAGACCTCTATGTCAGACCCCCATATCTTATCCTCAGAGCAGATGCCCATATCAGACCTCAGATCAGATCCCTATATCAGATCTCAGATCAGGTTCCTATATCAGATCCTCTGACTCCCTGATCAGATCTTGAGACCCCTTAAAGGGGTTCTGCACTTTCATTTAACTGATGATCTATCCTCTGGATAGATCATCAGCTTCTGATCGGCGAGGGTCCGACACACGGGACCCCCGCTGATCAGCTGTTTGAGAAGGCAGTGCCGCTCCAGCAGGACCGCGGTCTTCTCACTGTTTACCGCCGGCCCACTGACGTCACGACTAGTATCAACTAGCGTGGGCAGGGCTAAGCTCCATTCAAGTGAACAGATCCTCAGACTTTAATCAGATCCTCAGACTACCATATCAGACCCTCATATCAGACCTCAGATCAGTGTCAGATCTCAGATCAGCATCAGATCCCAATAGTAGACCTCAGATCAGACCCAACATAAATAAATAAACGTACCTTTCCTGCTCCGCCGCTCCTCTGCAGGACAAGTGTTCTCTCCTTCAGTCCCCGCTCTCTGGTCTTCTCGGATCTCGTGCAGCACTGTCACCTGACTGCGTACAGCGTCAGGTCGTAGTGCTGTACCCAACAGGACAGTTCAGCGTGGATCTGGAGAAGACCAAGGAGGGTGTAGTGCTTCACTCCCTCTCCTCCTGCACACTAGTGAAACGCTTCCATAATGGAACCACTCATTAGTATTCACTCTATAAGATGCACTGTTACTAATAAAGAGAAAGATACTGCAATTGGCAGTGCGCCACTGGTAAGGAGGGTCCTATGGGCCCCCCTGCCTCAGGGGCCCAGTCGCAGTTGCTAGTATTAGTATTATTTTGTTTTTATCTTTTATACCCAGGAAAATGTAAATAAAGGGGAAAAATTGTCTGTTTTTCAAATTTGTTTTCATTTTCTAAATAGCAAAAAGTGCAACTAAAATACTTTTCAAAATTATGTCCCCATTCCATAATGGTAATCTTAATATAGGATAGGTATAGGTTATAGTTGTCGGGGTTAGGGCTAGAAGCTGTAATGTGGCGTGTTTTCATTATTTTTTAAATTGTCTTTTTTTTTTTTTACACTTTGTGCCCCTTATACAAGATATACAAGACTTTTTGGGGGACATTTAACATTACATTTTTAAAATTGCTGCTTTGTCTTGTAACTAGGGCTGATATTTTAGCACCAGTGACAGGGATAATACAACCCCCTGAGGCTTTATAATGCTGCAAAATCTAAGTGCAGAGCTGATGTGCTAAAATCCAGCCACTTGTGCAGACACCCAGCCCCCAGAGATCACATGATCGCTAGGACCAGAATGACAATTTTTTATGTGTATATACAGTGGTCACTGAGTGATGTTTATACAGTGATGAAGGCGGGGGACGCTATGCGGAGTCCAGCTATCACTGACAGTAGGCTCCCTGCCCCCATAGCTGCACGACTAGCATGCAAGTGCGAGGGGCAGACTGGGAATATAAAGTGGCCTGGAAAAAAAATATAAAAGTGACAGGAGGTGAGGCCAACGCAAGTAGGCAGGGACAACTCAAGCAGGCGGTGTCAGTGGTACAACAGTCCAGAACACACCACCACCCCAGCAGAACAAAATACCACAGTGCACCACAAAATAGGCAGTACAAAATACCTCCCTAGAAGTACCTGACAGTCCCTTGTTAATTAATGCTAGGAACGTCAGGTTGTTATGTACCCAGCTGGTGGACCTGAGGAGGCCTCAGGTGGCCCTCCCTGGACACTGATCCATTGGGAAGCTTCCCTGTAGGGTGTATTGCCAGTCTGCCCCTGACAATTGCTAACACTGCAAGGACCTTTAGGAACCGCTTGGACATTTAAAGGGATTCTGTCACGAGATTTGAGGCCTATAACCTAAACATATGGCCAGGTCCCTACTAATACGCTGAATCCGAAACTGACCTTATTAAAT
The DNA here is from genome assembly GCF_014858855.1 of Bufo gargarizans. Taxonomy (NCBI): domain Eukaryota; kingdom Metazoa; phylum Chordata; class Amphibia; order Anura; family Bufonidae; genus Bufo; species Bufo gargarizans. Next base: position 195,940,045 of record NC_058085.1, on the reverse strand, counting down.
GTGCCTGTGGCTCTATTAGCACATAAAACAGGTTTTTATAACCTGTCATTCACGTACCTAATGTGCCCAAGGGGACGTCTCTTCATGCAGGGTGCCCGGCTGCAGCCATCTCCATCTGGTGCCCAGCGCCGCCTTCCCACTAGAAATCGCGGCCCTCCCTTTCAATAGAGCCGCCTACCTCACCTCAGCGCCGCCTCCGAAATCGTCCGCACTCCCTCATCCAGATCCTGTGCGGCTGTGAGAGGATGGCTGCAATAGGGCGGTCAAGGCAGGTTTGAGCGAAGTGCGCCGGCCAGCGCATGCGCACTTCGCTCAACGAGGCCGCTGCCAGGAGTCCGCATGGGCGCATCAGGTTATACCTAGTGCGCACGCGCGGGATCTGGCTGAGGAGAGCGGACGATTTCGGAGGCGGCGCTGAGGTGAGGGAGGTGGCGATGAGGTGAGGTAGACGGATCTATTGAAAGGGAGGGCGGCGATTTCTAGTGGGAAGGCGGCGCTGGGCACCAGACGGAGATGGCTGCAGCCGGGCACCCTGTAAGAAGAGACGTCCCCTTGGGCACATTAGGTAGGTGAATGACAGGTTATAAAAACCTGTTTTATGTGCTAATAGAGCCACAGGCACATTTAATAAGGTCAGTTTCGGATTTAGCGTATTAGTAGGGACCTGGCCATATGTTTAGGTTATAGGCCTCAAATCTCGTGACAGAATCCCTTTAAAGTCTACGTGTGGTCGTTTATGTATGTTCGGTGGTGAGTAATCTTCTTATACCCAAAACGGAAAGATTAAAAAGAAAACTGATTTTACTTTGTAAAATGTAGTTACAAGACAGGTAGACACAGTGCATGAAATCATCTTACATAGTACATCAGTAATATTTCAATGTGAGACTAGATGAGGTATTTGACCTGCTAGTGGATTTCCTCATTGCAGCAGAAGGCAGGTGAAGAGGAATATGGATAAACATTTTTGTTTGTCGTCTGAGCCCAGCAGCATAAGGCGATACAAATGTATTCTGTAATTATGTAACTAGACAAGTCCTTAAGAATTCACTAGGGCAGCATTTTGTAGAAGAATTCCAGAATGATCTAATAATAACAGGATTACATATTATCACATCCAAGGAAATGACATGACACTATCAAGGACAGATTTACAATAACTTTCTTTTCTTAAATGGAAAGCAAATGTGAGATAGATTTATATTCAGCAGTTCATAATGGCTTTTGCTTTTCATATTTCTACACTTGTCTAGGCTGATCCTGCAATACGAACTGTTGTAGGTTTATATATCCTCAGCAAACAACATTACTTTTGCAGTTCGTGCTATGGCTCCATTCATTTCTATGGGATCACCGCTCCTCTCCGATCCTGGCTAGGACAGATGTCGTGTGACCACTATTGCCGTGTAGCTCTAGCTAAAAGGGGTTATTCCTGGATTTTAATATCGGTGACCTATCATGAGTATAGGCAAGGTCTGACTCCCAGCACCCCCACCGATCAGCTTTTCCCAGCACCCCCTCCTCACAGCTTACCAACCATTGGATAGCAGCTGTGCTTGGTATTGCAGCTCAGCCCATTCAGAGTTGGGCTTAGGCCATGCAACCTATGAATGTGACATCACATAGCCTAGGAACAGGCCTAAGTGCCCGCCGAGCTCTGCAGCCATTTCATATAGATGAATGGTGGGAGTGCTGGGAGTTGAACCCCTGCAGATCTGATATTATTGACCTATCCTGAAGATAGGCCATCAATATGAACATGCTGGAGAACCCCTTTAATGGGAATTACATAATGTTTCCTATTTCCTCTGTTGGGGCACTGCAGAGTAATTGAACACTTTTTTTTTTACAATAAATGCTGCATACCAGATGTTATGTGTTGGACAATAGGAAATTATAAAATGCCCTAAAACACTACATTTTTATAGTGGCATTTTACAACAGTCTTCTTTATTTTTATTTTTTGTGTGTGTGTCCTGTACCATTTTTCACCACATTATATGAAACTATCAGAACAGAAGTCCTTTGTGCTTTTTTACTCTTACTTTACTCCATCCAAACCTTTCAAGGTTCCCAAATTTGTATAATGTTCTGAAAAATATATTTTGTGCATTTTCAGAAACTAGCCTGAGCTCCATGTAAAGTCATAATTCCTTTTGCATGGAGTTGGCAGCCTTCTGCGCAGCCTCACACATTTTTGGTGATCATTAATGTCATCAATCTATTACATTTATACAGGGATTGTTTCTTTTTATCATTCGTGTTCTTTTTAGGGTACTTTCACACTTGCGTTTTTCTTTTCCGGCATAGAGTTCCGTCACAGGGGCTCTATACCGGAAAAGAACGGATCAGTTTTATCCCCATGCATTCTGAATGGAGAGTAAGGTCCCTTTCACACGAGCGTGATTTCCGCGCGGGTGCCATGCGTGACGTGAACGCATAGCACCCACACTGAATCCGGCACCATTCATTTCAATAGGGCTGTGTACATGAGCGTTTTTTTTCACGCATCACTTCTGCAATGCTTTGAAATCGCAGCATGTTCTATATTCTGCGTTTGTAACGCAGCCCTGGCTCCATAGAAGTGAATGGGGCTGCGTGAAAAACGCATTGCATCCGCAAGCAAGTGCGGGTGCAATGCGTTTTTCACTGATGGTTGCTAAGAGACGTTGTTTGTAAATCTTCAGTTTCTTATCATGCGCATGAAAAACACATCAAAACGCATTGCACCCGCGCGGAAAAAACTGAACAACTAAACGCAATCGCAGACAAAACTGACTTGTTTTAGTGCCAAAATCGCAGCATTTTCACTGAACGCACCCTGATTGCATCCGGATCAAATCCGTCACGCCCGTGTGAAACCAGCCTAATCCGTTCAGTTTGCATCAGGATGTCTTCAGTTCAGTCGTTTTGACTGATCAGGCAAAAGAGAAAACCGTAGCATGCTACGGTTTTCTCTCCGGCAAAAAAAACTGAAGACATGCCTGAACGCTGGATCTGGCATTTTTTCCCATAGGAATGTATTAGTGCTGGATCCGGCATTCAGAATACCGGAATGCCGGATCCGTCGTTCCGGCATGCGCATGACAAGCGGAGAAACGAATCCGTCCTTGCAATGCATTTGTGAGATGGATCCGCATCCGGATCCGTCTCACAAATGCTTTCAGTCAGCGGCAGATCGGCGGATCCGGCGGCCAGTTCCGACGACAGAACTGCCCGCCGGATCACACTGCCGCAAGTGTGAAAGTAGCCTTAGAAGTGGTTCTAAAAACATTTTCTGTGTTTCATTAGACCCAATACATTCCATATGCTTGGAAAACACTTCAAATGGTTTGAGGAGCATGTGCACACATTGCTTTAGATTTATGATGTCCCAGCAATAGCGTAAACCAAATACACATGTTCACACAGTGATGCACTAGATGGCTATACTAATAAAAATACAGACTTCTGCCTCATTCAGATGTATTTCACTTGTGTTTAACTTTCTGTTTTCTGGATTTAACATATGGACACCCTGTTTAGTAACGGCATGGGAATCAAATGTTATAACAGGAATATACACCAGAAAAGTACACCTGTCTATGTGAGGTTTTACTCTTATGAGGCCTTTACCCCAGTCTTAATAAAAAAAAATAATATGGCGCAAGATAGGCCAAATTTAGTAAGAGGGACACACCTCTTAATAAGTTTGACGCATCTTAAAAGCTGGTATAGATTTCAGGTGTAATTTACATCAGTTCTCTATTTTATATACTAGTAAATCGATCTGCCATCTTAGGCTACTTTCACACTTGCGTTCGGGGCTCCATTTGTGAGTTCCATTTGAAGTCTCTCACAAGCGGCCCCGAACGGATCCGTCCAGCCCTAATGCATTCTGAGTGGATGCGGATCCGCTCAGAATGCATCAGTCTGGCAGCGTTTGTCCTCCGCTCAGCAGGCGGACACCTGAACGCTGCTTGCAGCGTTCGGGTGTCCGCCTGGCCGTGCAGAGGCAAACGTATCCGTCCAGACTTACAATGTAAGTCAATGGACTTTTTATTGGAAAACTTAACAGAGATCTTACAGAAATCATACAAAAACATTTCCAATAAAATAACTTAGCCCGACCAGTCACCCTCCCCCTCCCTTCCCCCTACACTCATAATATCCACTCATACTCATCCATACACTATTTACATATTTACAACATAAATATAAACATATTTACATACCCTTCACCCACCCACATATAGCACAAAAAGCCAATCTCCCAACAGAAGTTCAAAAGAGGAAACCTCGAGCTTCTTCAGTCCCAAAGTTCAATTCCCCAGTAGGACTTGGTTAAGTAGAAGAGTAGAAAGTAAGTAAGAGTAGAAAGACCTGACAACCTCCAGGATCCCTGATTTGGACCTGTTCAGGGATCCTGTACTATCAATCAGGCCTGTCACCAACTTACTTCTTACTGACATCCTGCAGTTGCCATAAGGGTCGGGCGAGCGGTACTTCCCGAAATCCATCTCAGCAACCAAAGATGCGTACCTATCATACTGACACCTCTTAAGCAAGGACTTCACACGGGAGATATCCTCGCGGCTACCTCCCGTCGAGACAAGACTTTCAAGTTTCTTCCTCAGTTCCTGGTACAGATGATTTTTGTCCTGGCTCCTGAGGTACGAGAGCTCTCGGAAAAACCTTGCCGTCCTTGTTTTGAACATCTCCCACCACTCTGACTTACTGTTACAGAGGTCCACCAATGGTTCCTGGCCCTGAAAAAACTCCTCAAAGGATTGTCTTATTGCCGCATCTTCCAGGAGAGATGAATTCAGCTTCCATAAAGGGGGTCTCTGCAACATTCAAAGAAAAACTAATTAAACAGTGATCGGAGAAAACCACTTCCTCAGTTTTTAAGACCGAAAAAACAGCTTCCCCCTTCAAATAAAACCTATCTATCCTAGACCTTTTACTACCTTGATGAAAGGTGAAGTCCACGTGGTCTGGCTTATGCTTCAAATGAGCATCCACCAGACTAGCTTCCTCAACTATCTTACTCAGTGCGACGCCATCAGAATCCAGCCTGACTTTGGAGCCTCCCCTGTCACAGACTCTTGTCACATTGTTGAAGTCTCCACCAAAGATCACCTGACGGCTAGAAAAAAGGTATGGTTTAAGCCTCATGAGAAGACATTTGCGGTCCCACACAGTTTGTGGACCATAGATGTTAATGAGCCTGAGCTCTTGTCCTCTCATGAGCACATCCAGGATCAGGCACCTTCCCATTTCTAGTTCGATTACTTTCCTGCATTCCACTCTCCCAGCGGTTTTAAAAAGTACCGCTACCCCGCTACGTGGCTCGGCCGCAAGAGACCAGAAGGATGGACCATGGTGCCACTCACTCCTCGCTTTCTCTATTAACTCTGTGGAAGTCAACCAGGTCTCTTGCAAAAATAAAACATCAGCATTAAGACGGCTGAAAAAATCAAAGGCCACATAACGAGCCACGTCTGACTTAATGCTAGCAACGTTAATGCTTGCTAGCGCCAACGGGGTGAGTTCCGCCATCATAAGTAATTGAACTAGATAGCTTTCTTCTTACCCCTCCCACCACCCTCACCATCACCATCATCAGACCCCTCGCTTTCCTTTTGTCTTTTTAAGCAATGTGAAACATCCATTTCACACTTATCTTTGCCCGCAGGATCTGACTTAGCCCCCCCTCCAGAAGATGGAATATCCCCTGAAGGGTCGGATCTGGCAGCCTGCGAAGAAACCCTATCGCCCCCCAGCACTGCATCCCTCGCACCCTCCTCAGCCAAGTTAGCCGTAGAGGTGTCACTCAGGACACAGTACCGGTTGGAGACCTCCACAAGAGGGGCCCCGGCCAAAACCTCCCTCGGTATCTGGTCTAGGGAGAGTGGGATGGACGGATCCCACTCAAGAGAGGCCTTCCTGCCCTCTCCCTTCTTGCTTTTATTCTTACCCCGCTTGTTCCTCCTCCTCTCCAACCATTCACCACGCTCCTCGTCCACATTCTCCCCACCTGAGGAGGCAGAAACAGCGGAGAGGTCAGCCTCTTCAGATTGAACTCCGGGGTCCCCATCATCACCGCTGTCACCCGAGTCACTATTGACCAGATCCTCAGCCAGGGGACCAGTTGAGGGATCAGCTGCCTCCTGCTCCCTCATGTTACGGCGTTGTTCCCGCCGCCTGGCCTTAGCTGCTGTAACTCGCTTATTCTTACTAACCGGATCCTTTTTGCTTCCTCCAGTGCCAGAAGCCCTAGCACTTGTCCCCTCGCCAGCCTGCCCAGTCCTGGCAGCAGATTCTTCCCCAACTACAGGCTCAGCCTCGCGGCTAGTACCTGCCTGGTTCTGAGTCTGTCCCTGAGCCTGGTTGGCAAAGGCAAGCGGACAGCGGCTAAATGGATGACCCAGGTCACCACACAGATTACACCTGATCCGCCGACAGGTTGCGGCTAGATGGTCATTCCCCCCGCACTTCACGCACTTCTGGGTCCTACACTGTGCACCAAAATGCGTGGGGTCGCCACACCTGTGGCAGACCTTTGGCTGCCCCTGGTAGAAGACCATTATCTGATCCCTCCCTATAAAGGCCGAGGAGGATATGGGTAACAGAATTTCCCTGGGCCCTCAACATCATGTTAAAGGTCCAGGCCCCTGACCAAATACTGTGCTCGTCCAAGACCTTGGCTGGATAGCCCACCTCACCATAACGACCTAACCAAGTTGCTATGTCAACACAAGAGAGAGACTCATTACAAGTTAGCACGGTCACTCTCTTCACCATCGTCTGGCGGGTGATGGCCTGGACGGCAAAACCTCGCCACTCCGGGGTGTTCTTTGTCAGCTCATATCTGGACCAGAAGAGCTCAAGCCCCTCTGGCCGGACAAAGCTGACGTCAAAGAACTTGGTCCCGTAGGGATGGATGAGGGCAAAGAACTCTTTTGCCTCAAAGCCCATCCGCAGGAGAAGCTCCACAACAACCTTTCTGGAAGGTGCTGCTTCCTCACCTTCCCAAACCAGACGGGCCACATTCCTACGGTCCCCCCCCCCCGGCTGTGGGGTGAGTCCAAATGGTCTCATCCCCTCTTTTCTCTCGGAAGGCTCTCAGCCCATGTCTCTCCGTCCAGAAAGACAGGTTGACCGGTTCACCCTCTACCTGTATGGAGGTCCCAGTGCCCTCCATTAAGGCCCCCACAAGGCGCCGTTGCAAGTTACCTTTGCCAGATCCTGCGGGCAAAGAATCCCCTGCTCCCCCTTTTACGGCATCTGCAAAAGTTCTTTTTGCTTCCGCCAGTATTTTTTTCCTCTTCTTTTCCTCTCTTACTCTCTCCTCCTCTGCTTCCTCCTTTTGGAGCAACTCCAACTCCTCTAAAGACAAAACCCTGTCATCATATTCTTTCATGTCTACATTACTATCTTGCACTACATTTCCACTTGCCTTGCCATTCGCACTCACATTCGCACCCGCATTTGTATTTGTTCCCGCACTCCCACCTCCATTCTGGCCTCCTTTCACACCACCATGCATACCACTCACATCACTTTTCATACCACTCTTACCCCTTTTTCCTGGGACCCCACCACTTACTCCCCCCAAACTGGTCGGGCTCCCCCCCCATTTGGGGTTACAGCAGTTACATTGGTTTTCTTTGATTTTCCAACGGACGTGGCGACACTATGTTCAGTATCATCGGATTTGGGGTTAGATTCATCCCCTACAGCAATTACAGGGGATGTCTCACTCCCCTCACCCTCAACCAACACCATGTCCTCCACCATGTCCTGCTGTGCCTTGTCATTTTTTCCAACAGCAGTTTTGTCATTTTCTATTGTCACCATCACCTCCTCAGATTTTAATGACGCTTTTGCAGCCCTCATCACCCCTTTCTCCGCAGAAGGGGTTCCCTTTGCCTTGTCCGCCACCAAAGAACTCTCCCGCCCTGTATGACCCAGCTCCACTTCAGAAGCTGGGCCGGGCCCAGCAGCGGGTTCTAGGAGTGTGTACACCATGACGTCCTTCTCCGTGATTTTACTTTTGTTTTTACTCTTCCTTGTTTTTACCATTTCATCTTCAGGAATGTCATCATTTCCAAAGTACAGTTTTCCTACTGGAGATTCTAGTTGTTTGATTTTTTTGATTATCAGTCCTCCAGCAGACCCTCCTTCCTCCCCAGACGCTGTTTCCTGGCTCTAGGAAGGTTCCCCCTGCCCTGCTGGCAGGGTGTCGTCCCCAGAATCTTCACCTACTAGGGTCTTACTCTGGCTCCTGATCCGTGGCCCCAACGGACCAGGTGTACCAGACCCAGACCCTGACATACTTTCAAAACGGCTTTCATTCTGGAACTTCTCCATAAACGGACCGCCATTTTTTTCTATTGCAAACTTTTTCTCCTCCAAAGCCATTATCACCTCCTCTAGCTTGTCCAGCTTAGAGGAGAGAGTGGCTTTCTTACGTTTGGGCAATAAGCTCTCCTGTATTTTCACATTTTTGTGTTCTAATTTGGCTCTCCTCAATTCTTTTTTAATCTCTTCATACACCCTTAGATAATATATCACTCTAGAAGCCAGAATAGCCGGGGTTTCAGTAGGGCCCTGTACCCCCCAGTTATGGATAGCCTTTAGTTCTTGCTGACACCCCTCAGGGCGAGACATACCAGACCCTCCAGGGCAAGACAGACCAGTCACACCTGGGCGAGACAGACCAGACCCACCAGGGCGAGATACAGACATACCAGACTCACGTACCTTCACCCCAGCCCTGGCCATCTCTGCCTCGGATCCCACATTCTTAGAGGACTTTGCTGGCGCCTTCTCTGCTTGTTTACCTGCTACTTTTCCAACCACTGTCCTCTTCACCACTTGTTCAGCGGCAATCCCTCTTTTTGCTGCGCCCACCACCTGCTCAGCGGCAGACATCTTCATACAACAGGGCTTAACCACATGAGAGCCAGCCCGGTCCAAAGAGGAGTCAAGGCTGCTCCCCTTTCTCATGCTGCCCAGGACTTTCCCTGAAAGCTGGGTTTCAGAGCCACTCTTCTCCATACTGCCCCTCTCTGGAGCACTTGACTGCATAACTTGGGAATCATGCCGCTTACCTCCCGGCTGCGACACTGTCCCCAGTCTCTTCAAACATTCAGGTCTTTCTGTGGCTTCTCCTTCCCTCTCCACCTCCCGCAGCACAGGCACTTCCTGCGCCGGGTCTCCCGCGTTCCTCTCCATCGCTGCAGCTCCGCCATGGCTGCCCAGCATAAAGCGGCGGGCGGCCGCAGCCCGGGTGTCCACAGCCCGGGTGTCCATGCTGGGAAAAAGCACCACCCCCTGGGGAAAGGGCAGCACTCTCCCCAGCAATCCTTGTTCACCTCCTGGTTCTCCTGCAGAAGCACAGCACACAAACACACACACACCAGGAAACAGGAAACAGGAAAGAACAGTAACTAAGTCAATGGGGACGGATCCGTTTGAAGTTGACGCAGTATGGCTCAATTTTCAAACGGATCCGTCCACATTGACTTTCAATGTAAAATCAAAACGGATCCGTTTGCACTATTTTTTTTTTGTTCATGGTAATGCAAACGGATCCGTTCTGAACGGATCTAAGCGTTTGCATTATAGGTGCGGATCCGTCTGTGCAGACACCAGACGGATCCGCTCCGAACGCAAGTGTGAAAGTAGCCTTACTACTATGGTTTCTATACTCATGTGCCAAATTTACAGCAAAATAGAATGGTGGCTATCATCTCATATTTTAAATGAGTTGAATTTCTATTGGCCGACTGCAAGGGCTTTGTCAAAATAATAATAAAAAACCTGTAAACTCACCTTCCTGAGTCCCCTCCAATCCAGGGCTCAGTCCCCTTTGCTGGGCTACAGCAGTTCTGTATTGCTTTGGCTGCAGTGAATCACTGGTCTTGAGCCCAGTAATTGGCTGCAACAGTAGACAATACTCTACTGCTGTAGCCTGGCAGAGGGGACCGAGTGGGGTGGCTATGCCTATCATTGCCCTATCAATTGATAATCCCTTTTAAAGACATTGGAAATGGTCCTCACATCTCAACAAAATGTTACAAAATACAAGTTCTAGACTTAAAAGGGTTGTCCGCTTTTGTAATATTTATGACCTATCCTCAGAATAGGTCATCGTAATCAGATCGATGGGGGGAAGGGGACTGTCGCCTGGTACTGAGGATAGGTCATCAGTATTACAAAAGTGCACAACCCCTTTAAATTAAAAGCTTGTAATAGCCCTACATGAGGCAAGATGACCATGTAGGAACCAGGCCCTGTCAATCAACAGGGGAGGGGCTGGCAGAAGAAGGCAAAGAATTAGTGGGTGCATAGGGTGGCTTAGTCCTGTTCTTGGTGCTCTTAAAGAGATTGTGCAATGGAAGTATATTGATGACCTATCCTCAAGATAGGTCATCAATATCAGATTGTCAAGGGACTAATTCCTGGCACCCCCACCGATCAGCTGCACTTTTTAACTGCATTCCATCTAATTTATAGCGGTGGTGCAGTGTAATTACAACTGCTGGTCTCCTTCAAGTGAATGGTATGGGCAGTTACACTGCACCGCTGCTACAAGCTAGACAGCGAGCAGTTAAACACTGAAGAGGATGCAGTGCTTGCACAAGTGCCACAACCAACTGAAAAAGCTGACCAGCCAGAGGTCAGACCCCTGCCGAGCTGATGTTGATATTCTATCCTCAAACTAAATCATCAGCATCCCCTTTAACTGCTCATTTGCATATGGATAAAATGTACCTTTTTTACAGACTGAAGCATCGGATAACAAGTAAAAAAGATACCATTACATTCAGCTGAGCTAGCCCTCGAAGACATTGTGCCTGGATTACCAGTAATTTCCTGCCCTTTAAGGCTACATTCACATGGCCTGATCTGTTTTCATGTGAAAACCACAAATCCACAAAATGCGGATACTGGCCGTGTGCATCCCTCACTTTTTGTCAGCCCCATTGTCAAAGTGCCTATTCTTGTCCACAAAATTTGCAGCATTGCGGTATGGAAGCGGACGGCGCACATATGACATATTCATATCCATGAGCACTTACAGTGGACAGAGAGGATGATGAGAATTATATGTTTTGTTATAATTTGCCTCTGGGGGCACAATACAGTGAAAAACAATTAGTAAGTAACACTAAAACTAATGTCTGTTTAATGTTAATATCCAGATTAAGGAGGTCACTTTTCTACGTTGAAAGAGACTAAAATATCAGTCTGTCTGTTGTCTTCACTTAACAGAAAAAGCCAGGTGGGGCATTTGAAGTCACAAGTTGTTTTTCTCTGCTGCCCATCTTCTGAGGGTCCTGATTATAGGACCCTTTAGGTTATTTCAGAAGCAGCCGTATGTCTTTCTTAGCAGTTCTTTCTAATTCCTGTGTGCTGAAAGATGGATTTCAGCTTGTGCCTAAATAGAAAGCACAATATCTCCCTTTCTCTGTAGTGCTAACTAGTCTGCTATGAGCCAGAGGACACCTGGTGAGTGATGTCAACCCTTGGGATAGTAAAAAGACGTCTCAGTGACGCAATTGTCATCACAGATACTGTAAACAAATAGGATTTTACCCGTGAGAACAAAACTGAAGAAACCCAAAATGCTTCAGCTAAACTGGAATCCCTCAATTTCCTTTATTCTGTCATATATCTCAAGGCACTTCCATGAGGTGTCTGTTACAGAGCACCTGCAGGTTTATAGGGATATAAAAATGAGATTATCCTATTCAGGTCAGAAATAATTGCCATGCAACTTATTGCTAGCTTTCTAAAGGGACATGTAGTATGATATTTTCACTTTGTTTAATATCAAAGCTGTGATGTGTATCATAGTGACATAGTTTGTAAGGCTGAAAAAAGACATGTCCATCCAGCTCAGCCTGCCGTCCTGCAAAGTTGATCTAGAGGAAGGCAAAAAAAAAACTGTGAGGTAAAAACAGATTTTCTCATCTTCCTCATATGTCTAATTGTGCCACCAAAAGCTGGTGTATTGTTCTGCGTCAATCATTTATATGGCGATGTTATATTTCAGTCTGCATCCAAGTGACAATTATAAAAGTTTTTATTGAAATCTAAATCCTGGTGCTGAGAGCATGGCACTGCCTAGTGATAGAGATGTCACAGATGTGATGTCACGCATTGTCTTTCCTATATCTAATTGTGTCACCCATCAGCAACAATACAGTGCACTTTTAAAGAGGACCCGTAACTTCTCCTGACATGTATGCTTTAGGACCTACTTGCATTCCCCTTTCTTCTAACAGTTCTGGAGCATCTATTCTTATGGCTGCATGTTGTGACATTTCTTCATTATTCCTGCTAGAAAGCAAGAAGTAATTATTAGCAGTTTACAATTGAAGGCCTAGCTGAGTGTTTGAAATAGGGGTGGAATAGCACATCATACTCATAAGTACAGATGGTCCAGAATTGTTAATACAAGGGGATGCAAATAGTTACTACAACAGACATGACAGATCTAATTTATTGCCGTGGACTTAACCATGCACCGCCCCAAGATTCAAGTAGTGGCCAAATGACAGAGTGGGAAGGGTGGCAGCAGCAGCAGTGGCAGTAACTGTGACAGAAGTGGCCCCATGACAGAGTTGGGACAGTATTTTGTCAGTGTTTTGCATCAGTATTGTACTGTAAGCCAAAAACAGGAGTAGGTCCAAAACAGAAATAAAATGTAATGGAATTATGTGCATCTCATCTGTTTTTTGGAACCACTCCTGCTTTTGGCTTATGAATTCTGATCAAATACTCATCAAATACTGACTAAAAGAATGAGGGCCTAATAGAATTGCTTATCTATTAATCAATCTGAACACCCCACAAACAGTAGAATGAAACAACACTATGCAGCAGCCTCCTGTCATTCTCTATGACAGGAGCTGCTGCATGCAAGCTCCTCCGATCACCTTCTGGGTTGGCACGCACTCAAATGCCATGGTCAGGTTTTACCATGGCATCTGAAGTGTTAAATGTCTGCAACCGGTGATAATGCGGACATGAGCCATGGGTGTCTGCTATATGAAACATCAGGCATCCTACGGTTATGCCGCCCACTCCGCTGAGAAGCAGGCGCCATCTTTACAGGCCCTGTCAGAGCAGAAATAGTACAGCACTGGTCAGGATGAGGTTAATCAATGTGGACATGCCACAAACAATAGAATCGGGTAGGTGTATCACCCCAATTTATGAATCAAGGCCTAATAGAATTGCTTATCTATTAATCACTGTGGACATGCCACAAACAATATAATTGAGAAGGATCTGGGTGTATTATTAGGTCATAGACTAAATAACAGCATGCAATGCCAGTCAGCTACCTCTAAGGTCAAAAAAGAATTTTGTCTTGTATTAAAAGAGGTATGGACTCACGGGATAGGGATGTAACATTGCCACTAAACAAAGAGTGTGGTCTAAACTGTAATACGCAGTTCAGTTACGGGTGCCAGTTCATAAAAAGGATGCCTTGGAATTAGAAAAAGTGCAAAGGAGAGCAACTAAACTCATAAAGGGCCCAGAAGAACTTAACTATAAGCAAAGATTAAACTAACTGAATTTGTTTAGCCTTGAAAAAAGACGTCTAAGAGGGGGAAGGAGGAGACATGATTAACCTGTACAAATATATAAATGGACAATACAAAAATATTGAGGAAAGCTATTCTGTAAAAAAGACTTCTAAATAATTAGAGCCACACAAATGACTATACAAGAATACATCTTTATTGAATCATCCAAAAAGGACATCATATACATAATCATAAGCAATAATGAAAAAAAAAACTTGCGAAAAGAAAGCCCTCCCCACATAAACTGGAGTCAATAGGGTAAGTATGCTGCCCCCAATGGTGGCTGTAAATAACACAGTTTAACACTGGGTTTCAAATACAGGCTGAATGAGCCATGCATAGAAAATAACACCCCGATCCACCAATTAAACAGTATATTAGGCAGCCAGCAGTAGGCTAATATGCAATCAGTATATTTTCCAGGGCAAACTCTGCCAGTTGTGGCCACAAATCCAGTTTGGCTGCCCAGTAGTCCATTGGATCTTCAATGTGGGGTGGAAGGGTGCTGTCCAAGTATGCCACCACCTGCTGGTTTAGGTCCTGCTCCAGGTCTAGCTGCTGCTGATGGTGAGTAGTTTGTTCACTAGGCAGGGGAAGAAAGCTGATTATCAGTGACTCTAGACTCAGGTTGCTGCTCATGGAGCTGGGACTGCTCCCAACGCCCCCACCCTGCCATAGAAGCCATGGGTAGAGGAACGTGAGTGCAGAGGGCTCTCCCGGTCAGACCTGTGAAAGGATGGATGATGGCGCAGATAGGCAGCGGCCAACTGACTAGATAGGATGTCTCTATAGTAGTTCAGTTTGTCCTCCCTCTCAACGGGTGTAAAAAAGGCCCCCATTTTGTACCGATAGCAAGGGTCCAACAAGGTGGAGAGCCAGAAGTCATCCCTCAGTAGAATGGTGACAATTTGGCTGTCGCAACGCAAGCAACTGAGCATGCATCGGGCTATTTGTGCAAATGACTCGGAGGGACTCCCTGTCTCCATCTCCACTGCATACTGCCACGGTATGTCTGGGTCCTCTGCCTCGTCTTCCTCATCACCCTGTAGCTCCTCTGGCTGCTCTTGTAATGCCCCAGAGTGACATTACCACTTTCGAATTCAAATTCGAATATTCGTTATATTCTACGATTTTTTTACTCGAAAAATCGGCAAGGTAATGATCGTGTAATATGCGAATTTTCATTGCAAATTTTTCAACTTTTAGACAAAGAATATTATAGCACTATATTAGCTAAATTGCTCTATAATTGTTTTTTTTATATTCGCTATATTGCTATATATTCTTGTTTTAGAATATTACGAATATTCGAAAAACAACGTTATAGCAATATAGCGAATATTCGGAAAAAAAACTAATATAGAGCAATTTAGCTAATATAGTGCTATAATCTTTTTTTTAATAGTTGTAATTTTTTTCTCATCTGAAGTTCAGATTGAAAAAAAAATTAGAACTATTAAAAAAAAGATTATAGCACTATATTAGCTAAATTGCTCTATATTAGTTTTTTTTCCGAATATTCGCTATATTGCTATAACGTTGTTTTTCGAATATTCGTAATATTCTAAAACAAGAATATATAGCAATATAGCGAATATTCAAAAAAAAAACTAATATACAGCAAAATTCGCAAACAACAGTACTCCTAAAGTCAAGTATATTGCAGCCTTCTTATTGGTCCACAAGCTAGAAGCAGGGAGGGATCATGTGTACTGATAAAGAAAAATAATAATCAAAAAAAAAAATGGGAAAAAAATCGAATATTCGAAATTACTAATATATATCACTATATTCGAAATATTCGCACATTTTCGAAGTACCTATATTCCCGATAAAAATTTGAAATTCGAATATTCGTGATCAACACTAGTATTTATTGCAGGACCGTCACACAGTGCATTTCCTATTTTGTAACTGTTTAAGTGTAATATGCCTGGTTCAACAGCAGATGGCGGCAAACATGGCAGAACTACAGGTACAGAGAATGGAGCTTTCTTTCCATTCTAACACCCCTCTGTGGTGTGGTGAGCATTTTTCCCACTTGCTGCAGGGAAGGGAGAAGTTTAGTTTGGAGTCAGTTCAGCTTACCCCCTGCCATCCCTGTTGGACGTGGCCTTGCCCAGGCCAGCTGGAGCACCGTCAGTTCAGCTGGATATAGAGGCAGAAGCTGGAAGCCTCTGAAGCCAGGAGTAAAGTTCCCTGGACCAGTTTAGAGTCAGACTACAAGAAGGAAGTTACAGCATACAGCAAAAGCTAAGTGATCTAGCTAGCCTGTCAGCACAGCAGGGCCAGAGAGCAACAGACGTAGCAGAGAGGAGTTTGCCTGCCACAGTTAATGCCAAAACCTGCTGGAACCCACACAAAGCCTGAGTCTAGAGAAACATTTATTCAAGTGAAGTTGTTATCTTGCGGTGTACTGGAGAGATGTTTTAATATATATGCTCCTTCTGTGAATTTAAAGTCCCCTTTATAGTCTCCTGCTCCTTTAAGTGTGTTTAACCCTCGCCTAACCCTCTGGACCCTTTGGACTAACAAGCTAACTAACTAACTGTATGCACAGTAACCCGCTTTTGTACCCGCCTCTTTGTTTCAACTTTTGAATATGCTTTTGCCGGCTTCTTTTCTTGTGGCTAATACAGAAGGATTATAGAGCCATCAAGGAATCACTCCTGATCTGCCTTTGTTTTAATGTTTTGAGAATATTAATAATAGGAATGTAACAGTTCTTGGTAATTCCGCCTCTCCGTTTTGGAATCAAGTCGATTAAGCGGATTGGGGTGACCGGACTAACTGTGTGGACTAACTGTGTGGACTAACTGTGTGGACTAACTGTTGCTGATAACATATTAACAGGGACAAATTATTAACAGTTTGAAGAAAGCTCAGGGGTGGGTGACACATCCGTCTGGTAAATTATAAAAATTGTGGGGAGGAAAAAGAAGGAGAGGAGGGAAGAGAGAGAGAGGGGAGGAGAGGGAGAAGAGGAGGGAAGGAAAAGAAAAAAAACAAAGGGAGTGGAAAAAGTCTATTCTAAAATATCTGTAGGTAGGGGATTGGGAGGATAGTATAGGAGGTAAATAGGAAAAGTGGGTGGTTAAAAAAGAATAATAATAAAAAAGATAAAATGTCTCCAAAGAAAA
Organism: Bufo gargarizans; assembly: GCF_014858855.1. Classification (NCBI taxonomy): domain Eukaryota; kingdom Metazoa; phylum Chordata; class Amphibia; order Anura; family Bufonidae; genus Bufo; species Bufo gargarizans. Next base: position 195,923,313 of record NC_058085.1, on the reverse strand, counting down.
AAGAGGAACAAAGGGCCCCGAGCAGTGTTAGCGCCAAGAGATCGTTAACAGGTCTAGATACCGGGCAAAAACAACACAGTTTAAAGGGGGTGTCCCACTTCATTAAATAGGGTTACATTAAATCATTGCCCCCCACTGAACATTTCTTCTAATACATGTAATAAAAAAAAACACTCCCCTTTGTTTGTGCTGGTATCCCATGGATACGGCCACATCTCGCCGGCCGCATCCATGCCGCACCTGCGCACTGGTAACTATTGCGATCCTACAGCCGGCCTCTCACTCACACTGTGAGCGCGCACGTCGCATAGTTTTGCGCATGCGCGGGCGCCCGATCATAGCAATGTATTACTGTTTACTTGTAGCAGGAGGGAGCGCACGGCGTCATAGCAACCGAGGACGCCGTGCGCTCCCTCCTGCCGCCAGAATACAGTGATACTCTCTTATAGATCATAGCAGTGTATTACTGTTTTCCGGCAGCAGGAGGGAGCGCATGGCGTCATAGCAACCGAGGACGCCGTGCGCTCCCTCCTGCCGCCGGAATACAGTGATAGTCTTATAGATCATAGCAGTGTATCACTGTATTCCGGCGGCAGGAGGGAGCACACGGCGTCATAGCAACCGAGGACGCCATGCTCTCTGGTGCCCAGAAGGAGTCCAGGCGGCAATCCACAGATGCCCCCCACCCCATAAGTGCCATCCACAGATCCCCCCACCCCATAAGTGCCATCCACAGATGCTCCCCCCATAAGTGCCATCCACAGATGCCCCCCCCCATAAGTGCTATCCACAGATGCCCCCCCATAAGTGCTATCCACAGATGCTCCCCCCCATAAGTGCCATCCACAGATGCCCCCCCCATAAGTGCTATCCACAGATGCCCCCCATAAGTGCCATCCACAGATGCCCCCCCATAAGTGCTATCCACAGATGCCCCCCCATAAGTGCCATCCACAGATGCTCCCCCCCATATGTGCCATCCACAGATGCCCCCCCCCATAAGTGCCATCCACAGATGCCCCCCCCCCATATAAGCTGGGTAATAGGTCAGTGATAATATCAGACACCGGGAAAGCTGGGTAATAAGTCTATAAGACTTATTACCCAGCTTTCCCGGTATCAGATATTATCACTGACTTATTACCCAGCTTTCCCGGTATCAGATATTATTACTGACTTATTACCCAGCTTTCCCGGTGTACAATATTATTACAGACTTATTACCCAGCTTTCCCGGTGTACAATATTATCACTGACTTATTACCCAGCTTTCCCTGTGTACAATATTATTGTACACCGGGAAAGCTGGGTAATAAGTCTGTAATATTATTGTACACCGGGAAAGCTGGGTAATAAGTCAGTGATAATATCAGACATCGGGAAAGCTGGGTAATAAGTCAGTGAATATATCTATCTATATCTAGCACAGATCATATGGCTACTAGCTAACATGCATTTAGGCTGTAGTGATTTATTGTTTTTGTTGCACAGAATGGGTTTGTAACACAGGTTTTATGTGTAAAAGTGCATTAGAATGCAGGACAGCCACAAGTTACTCCATTAGTTCACTAGCATTGGTCAGTGGTCACTGAGTGATTCCCCAGCAGGGGGATGGGCTTTACATACTGAACGAGTACGCAAGGACTGAGCTCTGAGGGTGAGTCATGAGGAGGCGTGGCCTTCACTCAACTGCCGGAGCCAAACCAGGAAGTTATCAGGACATTTACTGCTGGTAAGATTGAAAAAGCAAAGTGGGACAACCCCTTTAAGTAAGTATCTGACTCCTAATTCCCCAGTCTCTACTCCTTCACAAAAAGAAAAAGGTATAGATATAGGGGCACATAGCTTGACCCACGAGAATGTCACGGGAGACTTGCCCACCCCTGGTACAGTCTCAGAAATAGATGCGAAAATGATGAAAGATATACTATTAGCCGTATCTAGAACAGAAAATATTAGTGGAATAAATATTAGGGGACGATAGTGATACAGATCGGGGCAGTCCAAACTGATGTCAGTATAATACGTGCTGATATGGAAAAAAGGATTCCTGCTTTGGAATGTCTAGTAGGGAAGTTAGAGAAAGATCTCGCAAGTTTGAAAGAGACAAACAGTAAGATGGAAAAAAATAAAATAAATCAGGAAGACAGATCAAGGAGAACAAATATTCGATGTGTAGGGATCCCAGAACGGGAGGAGGGAAACAACCCCATAGAGTTTATGGAGGGATGGTTAAAGGAGAATTGTACGGGGGGCATTCTCTCTCCCATGTTCTCTATTGTGAGAGCGCACAGGGTCCCTGGTAAAAAGAAGGTTCCAGGGGACTACCCTAAACATATGTTGGTGAAATGCTTATTGAGTAAAGATCGTGATGCAATATTATCGGATGCAAGAGTTTCTGATAAATACCAGATACACGGGGTAAAGATAAGATTGTTTCCTGATTACTTGGCAGAGACAAATGCACACAGGAAGGAGTTTATTAGCGTAAAAAAAGAGATTAAGGGAGTTAGGGCTGAAGTATAGTTTACTCTTTCCTGCAAAGTTAAGGGTGGAATATAAAGGAAAGGTTGACATTTTTCAGTCACCAATAGAGGTAAATCAATGGTTGGATAGGATCGACAATTGAGGGTGCGGTGCTATGGGGGAGGGAGGGGGGGAGCCATCATGCAAGTAATGGAGCTGCCTTGTCCACCTTATAGTGGAAGGGGAGCTACCCAGCAGTGGGGTGGGAAGAGGGTGGTATGTTGGGGCGGAGAGAGAGAGAGGGGTGGGGGTCTGTTTTTTTTTTTTCCTTTCTCTTCTTCTTCCCCCTCTGCTAGATGGTTAGGATTGTCTCGTTAAATGTAAGAGGTTTGAGAGAAAGAATAAAGAGATACGCTGTCTTTGAGTGGATCAGGAGGTTCTTGCCAGCCATCGTTTGCCTCCAGGAGACACATCTAGATAGAGACTCCCTCAAGTGGATACAGAAGGGATGGATAGTAGCGGGATACAATTCGGTGTATACCACGTACTCTAGAGGGGTCTCAATTTTGGTACATAAAAAGATCAACTTTGATTGTGTCGCATGTGAGGCGGACGACTGTGGCAGATACCTCTTTCTATATTGTAATGTTGAGGGGGTCAAAATGGTAATTGCAAATATATTATTCCACCACCATATAAGTCAGATGTGTTATACGAGTTGCATAGATTTATGTTGAATAGACAGGAATGTATAATGGTTGCGATAGGAGATTACAATGCTGTTATGGATCCACTCAGAGACAGAATGTCTGGCGGAGGGGGAAGAATACAAAAGGTTGAAGTATTTAAGCTGGCACTGGAGTTTAATTGGATAGATGTATGGAGATATTTAAATCCAGAAGAAATAATGTATTCGTGCTATTCTAAAACTCACCAAACATGGTCGAGAATAGATATGGTGTTGGGAAATAAAAATGTAATGACCCAAGGTAAGATTAAGATAAAGTATTTGCCCATGGCCTTATCTGATCATAGCGCCATTGTAATGGAGTTAGAGTTGAATAGGAAGCAGAACTTTCCTCTGTTTAAATTTAACCCCCACTGTTTATCGCTTATATTAGATAAGGAGAGTATAGGACAGGACCTTAAAAACTTTTTTAGGGAAAATATTGGTACTGCTAACAGACTTATAGTTTGGGATACTGCCAAGGCGTATTTAAGAGGGTTTTTGATAAAAAAGGCGAATTATTATAAAAAATTGGTTAAAGAAAAGGGGAAAGAACTGGAGAAGAGTTTAGAAGTAGTAAGAACAATATGTATAATGAATCCGACCACAAACAACAAGAAGAAATGGGAGGAAGAACAGGAAAAATTAAGAATAAATTATATGGAAAAAACAGGCAGGGAAATGCTCTTCCAAGGCTTTTGTCTAGCTTCAGAGGGAGAAAAGGTTGGAAAAATTTTAGCAGGTATAGTTAAAAACCAGAGAGGAAAGTCATGGATCGGGGCAATTAGGGATAATAGAGATGAAATAGTTACTTAACCGGAGGGGATAAAAAAGTTTTTTTTCGACTACTTTGAGGAACTCTACAAGTCTAGGGTACAATATACAAAAAGAGATCTAGAGCAGTATTTAGATCAGATTACTATTCCCAAGATATCGAAAATACAAAAAGAATATTTGGAGAAGGAAATATCTATCTTGGAAATAGAAGAAGTTCTGGGCCAGGCGAAACCGGCAAAAGCTCCAGGATGTGACGGACTCCCTTTTGAAATATATAAGAGTTTTTCACAGGTGTTATTACCAGAATTATGAGTGACATTGTGTGAGGCCCAAAAAATAGGCGATTTACCCGATTCAATGAAGGAAGCAATAATTGCCCTGATCCCAAAAAAAGGTAAAGAACAATTAGATCCATGTTCATATAGACCAATATCCTTGTTGAACACGGATGTTAAGATTATGGCAAAGGTCTTGGCAGACAGGCTCGCTAAAGTAATTAAAGGTATAATTCAAGAAGATCACACAGGTTTTATACCCGGAAGAACAATATATTCAAATATTAGAAGGCTTTATCTCAATATTGAAGCAAATAAAACAGAATCTAGTGAAAAAGCTATACTCTCACTAGATGCGCAAAAGGCGTTTGACTCTATCGAGTGGGAGTATTTATGGGCGGTCTTAAAAAGGGTCGGTATAGGGGAGCGATATATAGGTTGGATTCGACTTATATATAACAATCCAAGGTCCCGGTTGATGGTGGATGGGAGCTTGTCCCTGCCTTTTGCCCTGCAAAGGGGCACAAGGCAGGGATGCCCTCTCTCCCCATTACTATTTGCCATTACAATTGAACCTTTGGCATGTATGATAAGAAATAATGTAGAACGTAAGGGATTTCAATATAAGGATGGGAATGAGAAATTAATAATGTATGCGAATGATATTTTATTATTTTTACATAATACTGGTGATGAGTTTAATAGAGTGATAGATATAATAGATAGGTTTGGGTTTTTCTCTGGATTAAAAATAAATTGGGGAAAATCACATATGATGGTATTGGGGAAGGGTATACCACAGAATACTTCAAGGGTGCATGCATTAGAGCAAACTGAAAGTTTTAAATATCTAGGCATACAGATTTCCACAAATATACAAGATTATGAAAAGTTAAATGTAATCCCTTTGATAAAAGAATTAAGAACCAAAATACATATATGGAAAAAATTGCCAATTTCAATGCAGGGCCGAGTGAACTTAATAAAAATTATCTTTCTTCCAAAGATATTGTATGTGTTACAAAATGCCCCAATTTGTTTATCTAAGAAAAATCTTAAGTTGCTGGACACTTTAATGGGGGAATTTGTATGGAAAGGTGATATCCCTAGGTTAAGGAGAGAAGTTCTTCAACTTCCTGTAAAAGAAGGTGGACTAGCAGTGCCCAACTGTTTTTTTTATTATTTAATTGCACAATATAGTCAGGTGAAAGAAAGTTTAAAAGGAATAGTTGGGAGGGACGAATTAACAAAAATGGGATAGACTGGGGACACGAATCACTTAGAGGTGTTGGAATCAGGAATACTTGGGAGAACTTTTTCAGGTAATAGGATAATGAATTTAATGGAATATATATGGGGGAAAATTAAAAAAAATATTGGATATTAAAGGATATTTGCAGTATACACCTATATGGAAGAATATGCACTTAAAGGAAGTACAAAGGATTAGATCTTATATAGATTGGGAAAGAAAGGGGCTGAAATACTTAGCGCAAATATTTGAGGAAGACAAATTGAAGGACTGGGCCACTTTGGTAAGGGAGTTTGGGATTCGCCAAAAAGATAGTTATAAATACCTCCAGCTCAAAAATGCCATTAGAACATCAGTCAATTTAAATAAATGTGATAAGCAACAATTAAATAGATTAGATAAATTTACTAACGGAGGGGAAAAAAGTGGTACCACGGCAAAAAGATATAGAATTTTGATGGAAGCAAAGAAAGAACAGATTAAAATAAACGCCAGAGGACATTGGGAAAAAGAATCTTTAATTCTTACAGAAGAAAAATGGAATGATGCTCTTTGAAGCTATACTAAGGTCTCAGAAAGGGCCTCACATAAAATCTCCCAGTTTTTCATTGTCCATAGGTTACATCAATCACCATGGATGCTTAAAAAAATGGGGGTTAGAGCCTCAGATAAATGTCCAAAATGTGGGTCCGAGAGGGCCGACCTTATGCATTGTTTTTGGAGATGTCCTAAATTGATAAGGTACTGGAAAGATATTTTGGAGATAATATCATTATATTTGGGTATCCATGTTATTGAAGATCCAGTCCCCTGTATTTTGGGGGCCATGACTCATCTTAAACTAAAAAGAGAGATACAATTAGTATTGGGTAAAGTCTTATTTCAGGCTACATTGCTTATTCTTCGTAAATGGATAAATAAAGATCGCCCTACAGTGGGACACTGGCAGAAAGCAGTGCTTAAAGGGAACCTGTCACCTGGATTTGGGGTATAGAGCTGAGGACTTGGGCTGCTAGATCGCCCCTAGCACATCTGGAATACCCAGTCCCCATAGCTCTGTGTGCTTTTATTGTGTAAAAAAAAACGATTCAATACATATGCAAATTAACCTGAGATGAGTCCTGTCCCTGACTCATCTCATGTACAGGACTCATCTCAGGTTAATTTGCATATGTATCAAATCGGTTTGTTTACACAATAAAAGCACACAGAGCTATGGGGACTGGGTATTGCGGATGTGCTAGATGCCATCTAGCAACCCATGTCCTCAGCTCTATACACAAAATCCCGGTGACAGGTTCCCTTTAATTTGATAAAACAGGAACAGGTGTTTGGGAGATATAAGGATAGAGAGGAAAAAACGGATAAAATATGGAAAAACTGGTGGAAACAGAGCCATGGTGTTTGATAAAGTTTTTTTTTTTTTCCCTCTTCCCTCTTTCTCCTCTCTCTTCTTTAAATTGGGGGGGGGGGGGGCGGTGTTTCTTCGGGGACTAAAATATGTATTTATGGATGTTTATTGTAATGGACCCTTTGGACAGTCCGATATTGTTTTTTTTTTTTTTGTATAATGCATAATAAAAAACGATTCACAAGGCCTGGACTCAATTTGTTTCTTAATCCCCTACTACTACTTACCCTCTTTTCCTGCTTTCGGAGGGCAATGCCTGGGGTTCTAATGCCAGGGAGCGATATCACGGTGCAAGGAGAGGAAGTGGAAGCTCCTCCTATGAAGCCCCTCCTTAATCACCAGTGTGTGCTAGCCAGAGAGGAAACAAGATGGCTCGTCCTCGTCCGCCACAATGGGGCAGCATGTGTTGGGGCGATGAAGTGCCCAAGATGTGGGCAGCACCCAAAATACATGTCTCTCAAGTGCAGTGGCCCCTGATAGGTAAAGAGGTGGCATTCCCCGTGCCGGCTCGCGCAGCGGAGGCAGCCGGAGTCACCACTCTTTTGAAGGACAAAATCCCATGGCCCCCAGAGAGATTACAGCCCATGGGGGAAATATGTGGCAATATCGGAAAATTATTCAGAACTGGGCAGTCAGGGTATGGGATCGATCCCAGCCCAGCGACCCGATTTTTGAGAGGAAGACCGGGAGCGTGATGTGGTTCTCGGTTGAGAGGGGGTCTGGCTTCATCCAAGATGACAAGACCGGGCAGGAGCTGTATGTTAACAGGTGCTCTGTGAAGCGCCGTTACCTTCCTCAGGCATGCTACAGCCTCTATAAGGGGGGCACTTTAGACTACACCCCCATGGAGTCCCTTCAGGGTTCATTTGCTGTAGCTGTAATCTGCCTCGATAAACCTCTGGTCCCTTTGTCAGTACCGGAGGTATGGCTAGATTACCCAGCTGCAACAAGAAAAGTGCGCTGTCTGCAAGAGTCGGCAGACACTGTGCTCCGCTTCCGGGAACAACCTCAGCCAGAGCAGGAGCCGTTCATCCCAGGGTTGCCTACTCCACCTGAGAGATAGGAGTAACACCAGACCACCGACCTCCCTGCATGAGGCCTACGTATGTGAGACCTCAGAAGGCCTTTGCTATGGCCCTGTCTCCCAGCCGGAAGTTCGGGCTAAACCTTCCCAGCTTCCTTCAGAGCGAGAAACATGTACCACCGTAAGCAACCCGTGGCTTCAGCTTCCTCTGATGTGTATGCCTACAGAGTCCTTTTGTTATGGCATTGCACAGAGAGCAAGAATGTTACGCACAATTCTGATGAAACTCCTGATCTTAAGAAACTGGACTTGGACTCCAAAGCAGAGGCTCTCCTGTTATGTCTTGTGTGCTGTGGAGATCAAATGCAGATGGAGCAGATAAAAACACATGAATGTTTTCAGCTTACTAAAGCTGCTTGATTTAATTGTGAATAGATGGTAAAGGCAAAGTCTGCTGGTGTGTTGTCATCAGCACCTTCTTTATGTTTACTGCTTGACCCACGACGATGTAATTCGGTCCATACCGCAAAAGGAGGTCTACAATCACCCATAATTTTTTCCAAAGAAAACATGGTTGAAATTAAAAAAATTCACCAATGAAAGGATAATGGAATTTGGTTAATACAGAACAAAGTCTACAATCACCCTACAATTTTCCCAAAAAAAGCCTGTTTCACATAAAAAATGTCACCACTACGTAAATCGGTCCATACCGCAAAAGGAGGTCTACAATCACCCATCAATTTTCCCTGAAGAAATCGTGGTTGCAATAAAAAATTTCACCAATGAAAGGATAATGGAATTCAATTCATACAGAAGAAAGTATACAATGACCCATAAATTTTCCCCCAAAAAGCCTGTGTCACAAAAAATTTCCCCACTACGTAATTCAGTCCATACCGCGAAAGGAGGTCTACAATCACCCATCAATTTTCCCCAAAAAAAGCCTGTTTCACATAAAATATTTCACCACTACGTAATTCGGTCCATACCCTTAAAGGAGGTCTACAATCACCCATCAATTTTCCCTGAAGGAAACATGGTTGCAATAAAAAATTTCACCAATGAAAGGATAATTGAATTCAGGTCTTACAGAAGAAAGTCTGCAATCACCCATAAATTTTCCCCCAAAAAGCCTGTTTCGCATAAAAAAATTTCACCACTATGTAATTCGGTCCACACCGCAAAAGGAGGTCTACAATTACCTATCAATTTTCCCTGAAGAAAACATGGTTGCAATAAAATATTTAACCAATGAAAGGATTGAAAGGTCCAATTTTTTTTCTACTTTTACACAACGCAAAAGGCTTTTCAACAGATTAGTGCAGCGCTGGACGGTGATTATATTTTTATTTTGCCACTAATACACGGAAAATAGGGCTATAGAATATATCACTGCACCACTGAACCGCAATTAGGCCCAAATTTAATTTTACTTTTACACAACAAGCTTTTCAACAGATTAGTGCAATGCTGGACGGTGATTATATTTTTATTTTGCCACTAAAAAACAGCGAATATATCACTGCACTGCACAAGGGCAATTAGGCCCTAATTTTTTTCTACTTTTACACAACACAAAAGGTTGAAAAACAGGTAAGTGCAACGCTGGATGGCGAATATATTTTTTCCCGCCACTAATACACGCCAAACAGGGCTGTAGAGTATATCACTGCACTACTGAACGGCAATTAAGCCCTAATTCTTTTCTATTTTTACACTACACAAAATGCTTTTCAACAGATAAGTGCAACGCTGGACGGCGAATATATTTTTATTTTGCCAGTAATACACGGCAAACTGGGCTTTAAAATATATCATTTCACCGCTGAGCGGCAATTAGGCCCTAATTTTTTTCTACTTTTACACAAAAGGCTTTTCAACAGATAAATGCAACGCAGAACGGGGAATATATTTTTATTTTGCCACTAATACACGGCAAACTGGGCTTTAGAATATATCACTGCACTGCTGAGTGGCAAAGATATTTTTTCTTTTTCCAATAATACATGCAAAAAAGGGCTTTAAAACAGATAAGTGCACCGCTGAGCGGAAAATATATTTTACTTTTGCCACTAATACATGCCACAAAAGGTTTCACAACAGATTAGTGATGATTGAGCACCAAAGTATTCGGGTGATCGGGTGTTCGGCCCAAACACATTGCTATAGTCGTGTGCTCGGCCGAGCACCTGAGTATAATGGAAGTCAATGCGAGACAACCAGGCACCCCCTGCTCTGAAGAGGGGAAGATGCCTGGTCCTTTGGAAAAGGTCAGAAAGTGACATAAACACCACCAAAATGGATTGGGAACAGCATGGGGACGATGTGTGGATGCATCTTGGACTCCCAGGTCGCTGCTGGGAACCATGTTGTCTGAGTTGTATGCCACTTTTACAGAAAACCTCCCCCAAAAAATCAATTTTACATGAAAAAGAGTCTTTCCTGTATATTCAATTGTATATAAAATGCTGCAAAAAATTACAAGCAAGAGGCACTCCGAAACAGCCTATATATCACATAAAGGAGGGCCTCATTCACTTTGTGGTACAATTGTTCAGGTAGTGGGACTCCTACACTCATAAAGCCTATGCACTAAGTGAAAGGGCTGCCAAAAATTACAAGGAACCGGGACTCCAAAACACATTTTATTACACATAAAGGAGGGCATCATACACACCCTTGAAAAATTATGATTGATGGCCGGCTGGTGACCCTCAAAAACATTTGGAGCAAGGGCATGCTGATCTGACCATCTAAAACCTTAGGGGCGAGGGCCTGCTGCTACATTGGTGACTCTAGATAACTTCTGGGCGATTGCACATCCCCATGATGGCGACGATCCATTTGGATGTCTGCCCTATCAACTTTAGATGTTCTTTTCTGCACCTACCATGGTGATCACGGGTAAAGGGGAATCAGGGTTCGATGCCAGAGAGGGAGCCTGAGAATCGGCTAACACATCCAAGGAAAGGCAAGCTGGTGTCGCTCAAATCACAGACTGCAGACTCCAGACTCGTGGAGGTAGTGACGATAAATAACAATACAGGACTCTTAAGATGCCCTGTTATTGGAATCATTAATAAAAAATTACAGGGAATATCACTGCGGTATTTTGGATGAGGAAACGTTATACAGGAGAGGCCCTGCTGCCGCTTTGTTGACTCTAGATAACTTCTGCCTGATCGCACGTCCCTGTCACGTCCACGATCCATTTGGATATCTTCCCTATCAACTTTTGATGTTCTTTTATGCGCCTAACATGGGGGAGGGAGCCTGATAAACGGCTACGGCTACTACTTCAAAGCAAGGCAGCATAAGTTGCAGGCCTGCAGGTGAGCTAAACCCTGTAAAAGATTTGAGTTGCGGGCCTGCAGGTGAGCTGACCCTGTAAAAGATTTTAGGTTTGGGCCTGCTGGTGAGCTGACCCTGTAAAACATTATATGCTAGTGCCTGTGGGTGAGCTGACCCTGTAAAACATTATATATGAGGAGCTGCAGCTGAGCTGACCCTCTAAATAGTTCTATGCGAGGGCCTGCATGTGAGCTGACCCTGTAAAAGATTTGAGTCGCGGGCCTGCATGTGAGCTGACCTTCTAAAAGATTCGAGTTGTGGGCCTACAGGTGAGCTGACCCAGTAAAAGATTTTAGGTGTGGGCCTGCTGGTGAGCTGAGGTGGAACCGACAAATCGTTAATTTCTAACGATAATTTGTTTTCCCTTAGTCCTAACAGCAGCACAGATGGGGTTAACTGCCCCTGTGGACTGGTAGGACCGGCGGAATTTTAATGAGCCCAAGAACCAATAAACGATCTTCAGCTCCCTGAAAGGGAGGAGATCACCCCCCAGCCCACCGTGTCTTTAACAAGTATGATGTAAGTTAGGGAGGGATATTTGTGTGCTGCTGTTAGGACTAAGGGAAAACAAATTATCGTTAGAAATTAACGATTCCCTTACGTCCTACCAGCAGCACAGATGGGGAGATAGCAAGATAAAACCCCTAGGGAGGGTCCTCATGCCTGGCAGAAGTAAGAACTGTCTGCCCGAAAGCCGAAAACTCTGCCATCCTAGCATCTATCCTATAATGGGAGATGAAGGTTGACTCAGAGCTCCAGGAGGCCGCCTTACAGATCAACTCTAAGGGGAGAAGGCTTCTTTCCGCAACCGAGGTGGAGACCGCCCTAGTAGAATGGGCTCTCACAAACTCGGGAGGATCTAAGGTTTGGGAGACAAAAGCTTCCTTAATGGCCTCCTTGATCCAGCGACTAATGGTGGCTTTAGACGCTTTACGGCCTTTAGACTTACCGGCAAACAGGATAAGGAGATTCTCTTCTATCCTGAACTCTCTGGATCTATCCACATAGATCTGGAGGCATCTAGAAATATCCAGCGGATCTCTAGCTGGAGTATCAGAGGAGGAGGCTGTAAACAAAACTGGTAAGGAGATTACCTGGTTGATATTTTGAAAAGTAGGCACCTTAGGTCTGAAGTATAGTAAAAACTTCAGGAGTACTCTGTCCTGTAAGAAAATAATATATGGATGAATTGCAGAGAAAGCCTGCAATTCAGAGACTCTTTTGGCTGAGGCTATAGCCAGAAGAAAGACCATCTTTAGAGTTAAATATTTGAAATCAACCTCCTCCAAAGGCTCGAAGGGGGGAGATGCTAGACCCCTGAGCACTACTGAAAGATCCCACTGGGGAATGGGTTTCAGTATAGTAGGCCTTACTCTTTCCGCTCCCTTCAAGAAGCGTTTGATGAGTGGGTCCCGAGAGTATGGCCTGTTGAGACAGGCCGAGATGGCACACATTTGTACCTTCAAGGTAGCTGGAGATAGGCCTCTATCTAATCCGTCCTGAAGGAAATGTAGTATCGCAGGAAGGGGCGGATCTGCAGACGCCACCTGTTTGGAATCACACCATGCCACGAAGATTCTCATGATCCTTGAGTAGGCCTTGTTTGTAGACTCTGCTCGGGAATGCGACAAAGTTCTCAGGACCGACTCGGAAAGCCCTTCTATGTTGGGAAGGGGCTGATCAACCTCCAGGCTGTCAGGTTGAACCTGTGCAGATCTGGGCAGAGGTGAGTGTCCCATGACACCAGGGTCTGCTCCGGGGGGAGTCTCCAGTATTGTCCCCGACTCATCTGAATGAGCTGGGTAAACCAGGATCTTTTGGGCCAAAACGGTATGATGGCTATTACCGAGGCCTGATCCTGACGGATTTTCATCAATACCCTCGGTATCATGGAAAAAGGAGGGAAGATGTAAGCCAGCCTGAACCTCCACGGTATCGACAGAGCATCTATCGCCAGGGGGTTGTCTTCCCGGTACAGGGAACAGAACCTCAGCACCTTGGCGTTGAACCTGGTTGCCATGAGGTCCACCTCTGGCATACCCCAACTGTGAACTAGCTGCCTGAAGACCTCCGGATGCAGAGACCACTCCATGGTCGGTAATCCTCGACTTAAGCGGTCTGCAATCATATTGAGGGAACCTCGGATATGAACGGCAGATAGATGGGAAAGGTTCAGCTCTGCCCACCGAAGAATCACCCCGATCTCTGATAGAAGGGGTAATGACCTTGTGCCTCCCTGCTTGTTTATATAGAGAACCACAGTCATATTGTCTGACTGGACTTTCACCGCTTTGCCCCGAATCTGAGGGGCGAAGTGAAGGAGGGCTAGCCGGATAGCTTGCATCTCGCGAAGATTGGAGGAAAGATGCCGCTCCAGGGGGGACCAAGATCCCTGCACTTGGGATCCGTCCAGGTGAGCGCCCCAGCCTACAAGGGACGCGTCTGTAGTCAATATGACCCAAACTGGTTGGGTCATAGACTTCCCTGCTGGCAGTCGAAACCACCATCTGAGGGAATTCCGGGTTTGACCGGACAGGGAGCACAGGGAATCTAGCCCCGCAGGGCTGCCGTTCCATAAGTGTAAGACCTCCGACTGAAGAGGACGGAGGTGCCATAGCGCCCAAGGGACTGCGTCCGCAGCCGCTGACATGAGCCCCACCATCTTCATGAGAGTCCGAATAGAGACTCGACGAGGGACATGAAGGACCTTTGCCAGGTCCTGAATCCGCGCTTTCCTTTCTTGAGTCAACCGGAGGGACATCTCCACAGAGTCGACCACGAATCCTAAATATTGGATTGAAGATGATGGGCTCACATTCGACTTCTGCCAGTTGATGATCCAGCCTAGGCGGAGAAGAAAGGAGATTGCGATCTGAAGATGGTGGGTAAGGATCGGAACTGAAGAGGCTATGAAAAGCCAATCGTCCAGATAAGGAATGATAGTCAGCCCTTGGAGTCTCAATGCTGCCACCACCGATACCACCACCTTGGTGAAGATAAGGGGGGCAGAAGAGATTCCGAAGGGGAGCGCGGTGAACTGAAAGTGCCTGCGAACCCCTGAAATCTGGACCGCGATCCTGAGAAATTTCCGGAAGGCGGAATGGATCGGAATGTGAAGATAAGCATCTTTGAGGTCCAGAGTAGCCATGACATCCCCGAGGTTGAGGATATGGGTGACTGACCTTATGGTTTCCATGCGAAACCTTGTTTTCCTTATAAATCGATTGAGAAATCTCAAATCGATGATAATCCGGAGGTCTCCCGTCTTTTTGGGAACCAGGAACACTGGTGAGTAAATGCCTAGGCCTCTCTCCCCTGCCGGCACCTCCTCTAGGGCTCCCTTGGAGATATAGTCCTGGATGTAAGATTCCAGGACCACTTGTTTGGCCGGCCCGAAGTTTCGTGTAGCGACGAATCTCTCTGGGGGGAGAGAGAGAAAGTCTACCCGGTACCCGACGGAGACTAAGTTCAGAACCCAAGGGTCTGCGATCAACTGACTCCAAGAGTCTTTGAAATGGGAGAGACGGCCCCCCACGGGCGTTTGGGGGAGTGGTGTGGGAAAGTCTAGAGGAGACACTGCAGGGACAGCAGGGCTTATCCAAGAGCCTTGACGAGGCCCATAGTCAGGAGGGTTTTGCCTCCTTAGCGGGTTTACAGGAGCGCCTCGAATACTTACGAGACGGTCCCCCCCAATCTCTGCGCCTAGATTGCTGCCCCGGGCGTCCTTCGCGCTTTTTTTCCTGCCTGGGGCGTCCCCGAAAGGGCTGCTGGGGGAGGCTCTTCCCCTTTTTGTCAGAGAGCCCCTCCATGATTTTATCCAATTCGGACCCAAACAGCCTGTCTGGTTCGAAGGGGAGCCCACAAAGATTAAACTTGGACGCGTTGTCCGCGACCCAAGGTTTCAGCCAGAGTGGTCTGCGGGCAGCCGAAACTAAGGCCATGGTTTTGGCGGCCAGCTTCAACTGCATCTGGGTGGAGTCGACTAAGAAATCCATAGCCAGGTTGGCTGACTTGAAAGCTGCTAAGATGTCATCCCTGGATACGCTCTGGTCCACATCTGTCTGGATCTGATTGAGCCTAGAGCGTAGATAGGTGGCCACTTCAGTGGCCGCAATTGAAGTTGATGCGGAGGCAGCGGCCGCCGCATAACTCCTTCTGAGGGTGCACTCTGCCCTCCGATCTAGAGGGTCCTGCAGACTAGACCCATCATCTGCAGGGCTATCGCCATGTCCACCTTGGGAATGGAACCCCACGATTCCACCAAGGGTTTAGCCATCGGGTACATGAGCTTGAACTTTCTAGTGAGAACTGGGCCTTTCTCAGGCTTTCGCCATTCTGTGCGCATCACAGAAAGAAGGGTCTCATCCGCTCTGAAGACACGCTGTGTCCGTACGGTGGGATCGGAGGACTCCCCAATGTCAACATCATGGTCCCCCGACCTGATGGACTTAAGTAACTTCTGCATCTTTTCTGGAGGGAAAAAGCAAGAAGTGATCTCTTCTTCCTCAGAAGAAGACCCCACCGAACAGGGGGTGGGTCTTTCGGGTGGTGCGACTGGAGTGGCCACATCCATGGGAGTCTGAGAGGGTCCTGGTAACCTCTCATTCAATAAGCGCACCACTCCCTTAATGGAATCATCCACATATGTCTTCGTCTACTGAAACATCTCCTGCATCGTGGGTTCCGTGGACGCCGTGCGACAACTCTCACACCTAGAATAGGGACAGCCGTCGTCTAAGGGCGTGTTACAATCAAAGCACGCCAAATGCTTCCTCTTGGTCCCAGATTTTCGCTGATCAGGATCCTTGGGGGAAGCCATAGTCTGTAATTGGAAACAAAAAAAGACAGGTCATAACACCTACAAAAAAATTGGAGGTGGAGAAACGAGACCTTAAGGGGGCCCACCAGCACTAGAGAAATATAGAGCTGCAGAAGGAACACACAAACCCACGGTCAAGTAATATATAAGGATATTACAAGGCACAGGGAACTCTGGAGCTAGCTTGTCAAAGCAATGCAACCAGAGCACTGAATGACAGGCTCTGGGCGCTTAAAAGGAAGAAGCCCCGCCCCCTGGGCGGGTCCCAAATCGTAAGTATCCTAAGATATAAGAGAGCTAACAAAACTAGCTCAGCCTGCTTTGGATAGCTGCCCCGGGTCATCCTGGATCACAGGATATCTATCGGTAAATAATTCTTATAAAAAGGGTGAGGATAGGACCTCAGCCGCGCTGCGGAAAAACCGGAAGTGACGTAGCGCAGCTAGTGCGCGTCACTTCCGGAAAATGGCGGCGCCCATAGCGCCACGTGTGTGTGGTGATGGGGGAACGGGAGACCAGGAGAAAACTGAAAAGAAGAGGGGAGGGGGACACCCCGCTCCCCGCGGTCCCCAGGTATAGAAAAATCGCCGCGATCCGCCTGAAAATAAAGGCAAAAAAAGAGAGCCATATAAAAAAACGGGGCGATCCTTTACATTAGAAAGAAAAAAAGGAGCCCCTAACTCTCAGCTCCAAAAAGGAGCGATACGCCAGTCCAACCTGTCCAAAGGACAGAAAAAAACACGGTGGGCTGGGGGGTGATCTCCTCCCTTTCAGGGAGCTGAAGATCGTTTATTGGTTCTTGGGCTCATTAAAATTCCGCCGGTCCTACCAGTCCACAGGGGCAGTTAACCCCATCTGTGCTGCTGGTAGGACGTAAGGGAACCCAACTTGATTTTGATGGCTGCATTAATCTGCAGGTGACCATCATACAGCTCTACAGATTTGTTTCCATCTGCATCTTTCTCAACAATCTGTGGCATTAGTCTTTTATCCAGACTCAGTCATTGTGCCACTATGTGGCCTCCTCATGCTGCCATCTCTACACCATGTCACCTTTCCACTAATTTTTATCACTATGCTGCTGCTGATGCAGCTTAAAAGGGCGATGAGTAGGACTTAAAAAGCTCTGCATGTCCTCCATCAACAACACTGTCCTTGCCGGCGTGGTCGTGGTAGGAGGAGGATTACTTTCACCTCTTCCCCTGTTAGATTCCCGTTGTGCTGTGACATCACCCTTATAAGCTGTGTAAAGCATACTTTTTAATTTATTTTGGAACTGCTGCATCCTTTCCGACTTCCGGTAATTCGGTAACATTTCAGGCACTTTCTGCTTATACCGGGGGTCTAGTAGTGTGGACACCCAGTACAGGTCGTTCTCCTTCAGCCTTTTTATACGAGGGTCCCTCAACAGGCACGACAACATGAAAGACCCCATTTGAACAAGGTTGGATGCCGAGCTACTCATGTCCCGTTCCTCGGTGAAGGTATGTTCTTCCCCCCAGCCACGTACAACACCACGGTTACCAGATAGGTGATAACGAGCACCCTGGGATGCCTGTTGTGGTTGGTCTTCCTCCTCCTCGTCCTCAAAGCCACATTCCTCCTCTGACTCCTCTTCCTCACACTCCTCTTCCGGCACTGCCGCAGGTCCAGCAACGATGCTGATAAGGCTGTTTCTGGTGGTGGTGATAGTGACCACAACTCTTCCTCTTCACGCTCATCTACGGCCTGATCCAGCACTCTTCGCAGGGCACGCTCCAGGAAGAAAACAAATGGGATGATGTCGCTGATGGTGCCTTCGGTGCGACTGACTAGGTTTGTCACCTCCTCAAAAGGACGCATGAGCCTACAGGCATTGCGCACGAGCGTCCAGTAACGTGGCAAAAAATTCCCAGCTCCGCAGAGGCTGTCCTAGCACCCCGGTCATACAAATACTTGTTGACGCCTTTTTCTTGTTGGAGCAGGCGGTCGAACATTAGGAGTGTTGAATTCCAACGTGTCGGGCTGTCGCAAATCAAGCGCCTCACTGGCATGTTGTTTTGCCACTGGATGTCTGAAAAGTGCTCCATGGCCGTGTAGGAACGCCTCAAATGGCCACATACCTTCCTGGCCTGCTTGAGGATGTCCTGTAAGCCTGGGTACTTATGCACAAAGCGTTGTACGATTAGATTACACACACGTGCCATGCACGGCACATGTGTCAACTTGCCCAAATTCAATGCCGCCAATAAATTATATGAGTTGCACTGGTGTGACACTGTGCCCTGGCAGGCCCTGAAACGCACACGTGTGAAGGGCAGGCAACTGACTGCTATTATTTCACAGTCAAATTTCTAGTTTTATTAAATGAACACTACTGTTACACCAGATATGAGTGGCACTGGTGTGACACTGTGCCCTGGCAGGCCCTGAAACGCACACGTGTGAAGGGCAGGTAACTGACTACTATTATTTCACAGTCAAATATCTATTTTTTTAAATGAACACTACTTTTACACCAGATATGAGTTGCACTGGTGTGACAGTGTGCCCTGGCAGGCCCTGAAACGCACACGCGTGAAGGAAACTGACTGCTATTATTTCAAAGTCCCAAATGTTGTTGTTTTTAAATGCAAGCTATTGTGACACCAGATATGAGTGGTGGCACTAGGCAAGTGGGCACAGTATACGCTGTGAGCCTGACACACACGCTGGCAGCCAGGCAACTGCAATTAGATTAAACAGGAAAAAAAAAAGCAGACATTTATAATAGATTTCCCTATTAAATCAGAAGAAGCTACACTGTCCCTCCTCTCACTAAGAATGCAGCTTCCGAATGAATCTAAAATGGATGCTGTCAAGGAGGTGGGAGGGTCTGGGAGGGAGGGTCTGCTGCTGATTGGCTGGAATGTGTCTGCTGACTGTGAGGTACAGGGTCAAAGTTTACTCAATGATGACGAATAGGGGGCGGACCGAGCATCGCATATGTTCGCCCGCCGCGGCGAACGCAAACAAGTGATGTTCGCCGGGAACTATTCGCCGGCGAATTATTCGGGACATCTCTACCGTCCACATCGTCGGTATGCTTCGGCGTACCTGGACGATATCGTTATCCATAGCACCGACTGGGAGAGTCACTTACCTAAAGTACAGGCTGTAGTGGACACACTTAGTAAGGCTGTCTTAACCGCTAACCCAAAAAAGTGCACGATGGGGTTAGAAGAGACCAAGTACCTGGGGTATGTAATTGGGCGTGGAATTATTATACCTCAGGTAAACAAAATTGAGGCAATTCGGAATTGGCCATGACCTGTCACTACTCGACAAGTAAAGTCGTTCCTGGGAATGGTGGGATACTATATGACGTTTGTCCTCCACTTTGCTACAGTCGCTGCACCATTGACAGGCCTTTTGAAGGGACGCAAGTCAGTGACAGTCCAGTGGAATGAGCAGGCGAAAAAGGCTTTCTCCGCTCTGAAGTCAGCTCTGTGTGGCTCCATGGTGTTGGTTACGCCCAACTTCAAGAGGGAGTTTGTGGTACAGACAGATGCCTCTGAAGTAGGCCTCGGAGCTATACTCTCTCAGGACATCAATGGGGAGTAACACCCCATTGTTTTCCTGAGCAGAAAACTTACCCCAGCCGAGACTAGGTACAGTATGGTGGAAAGAAAGTGCCTGGCCATCAAGTGGGCACTCGAGTCTCTCTGCTATTATCTGTTGGGGAGAAAGTTACATCTGGTAACTGACCACTCCCCTCTCAAGTGGATGAGCCAAGCCAAAAAGAGGAATGCTCGGGTCACCAGGTGTTTTTTGTCTCTACAGAACTTTAAGTTTTCCATGGAACATAGGGCAGGCAGGTTACAGGGTAATGCAGATGCCCTGTCCCGGGTACACTGTCTGGCAGGTGTTCACCCCCTCAGGGTTGAACAAAGGGGGGAGGTATGTAGGAAAGTGCAAGGGGCCGTCATTGACAGAAGATATGTGTCACCGAGGTTCCTGGCCTCAGTGAGGTAAGAGCCGGTAATTTTAAGTGTCAGCGGCAGCTTGTACTGACTGACACTATTGGTTATTTAGTGTGGCTGTAAAGCCGATCCGGGCCGGCTCTTACTGGGAGCAGCCAAAGTGCAGGGTGGGTGCCTGTTCCCCACGTTCCAAGCCAGGTTTTGGTTAGGGATATAAAACCCAGCCAGCAGTCTCAGCTGTGGGTGGATTGTCCTCCATCTGACAGTGGAGCTGTGCCAGTCTCTGTGTTAGGGCCTGAGAGTTTGGGCTAGGATTAAGGCCTGCTATCTTGTTTGGATGAAAGCACGTGGACTTCTGTTTCACCCAAGGATTTATGTGTTGTTGCCTGGTGTGAACAAACACCAGACTCAAGGTGACTGTATTTTCCTTGAAACTGGCAAAAGTAATATATATTTGCCACTCAGCGGTGTACTTATCTTTTTTAAAGCCCTTTTTTGCGTGTATTAGTGGAAAAAGGAAAAATATCTTTGCCGCCTAGCAGTGCAGTTATCTGTTTTAAAGCCTTTATTTGCATGTATTAGTGGAAAAAGAAAAAAATATCTTTGCTGATCAGCGGTGCAGTGAGATATTTTACAGCTTACTTTGCCATTTATTAGTGCCGAAATACAAATATATTCGCCATTCATAGCTGTACTTATCTGTTGAATAGCCTTTTGTGTAAACATTTAAAAAAACTTGGGCCTAATTGCCATTCAGCAGTGCAGTGAGATATTTTACAGCCCACTTGTATAAGTGGAGAAATACAAATATATTTGCCTTTCATTGTTGCACTTATCTGTATAAGAACCTTTTGTGTAAAAACAGAAAGAAACCTGGGCCTAATTGCAGTTCAGCGGTGCAGTGAGATATTTTACAGCCCAGTTTGTCATGTATTACTGGCGAAATACAAATATATATGCCGTTCATAGTTGTACTTATCTGTAGAAGATCATTTTATGTAAAAATCAAAAAAAAAGTGGCCCTAATTGACGTTCGGCGGTGCAGTGAGATATTTTACAGCCTAATTTGACGAATATTACTGCCGAAATAACAAATATATTTGCCTTTTAAGGTTGTACTTATCTGTTGAAAAGCCTTTTCTGTAAAAATTTAAAAAATTAGGGCCTAATTGCCATTCAGTGGTGCAGTGATATATTCTAAAGCCCTATTTGCTGTGTATTAGTGGCGAAATAAAAAATATTTGATCTAACAGCATGTCAGGCCCTGCACAGGGGAGTGGCAGAGGCCTAAATGTTACTGTTGCAGGCAGAGGTCGCAGCACTGTAAGGGGCTGTGACAGCAGGGGGTCACTTTGAGAGGTCTGAGCTCCCAGTCTCAGCTACCGGTCGTGTCGTGACCAGCAACCCGTGCCTCCACCTGTCCTCAACCTGCCTCTGTCCTTTTCTGTTACCTCACCGCGAGAAGTATTATATGCTGTAGGCTCTGCTCCACTTTTCAGCAAGGAAGAGCTACAGAGGACAGTCAGCAGCTACTGCCCAGCCAAGATGTGCAGTAGACATCTGCTGCTTCCTCTGCTAGGTGGGCAAGTAATGATGAGGAGAGTGGTGTGGGAGCTGGTGTTGTGAGCAGTCAGGCTCCTGACCTAGAGACGGTTGAGGAGGACATCAGTGACGTGCAGGCACTATTTGATGATGAAGATGTAGCTGATTGCACTTGGGAGCCGGGGACGAAGGGGCTTCATCATCATCGGGAGAAGAGGGTGTCAGCTCGCCCGTGATCCAGCAAGTCGCTAGCGTGGCCGGGAGTCAGCAGGGTGGCAGCAGTGAGAGGTCGGGAGCCAAACGCGCCCGGGAACCTACCTGCCCGGGAAGTAGCGGTGTAGGGGCTCAAGGAGGCAGCTGCGATAGCAGTCAGCCAGTGCATAGTTTTGGGGGTAAAATCACCTGCTCGGCGGTGTGGCAGTTTTTTTAAAGCCACCTGGGAGGTGAATGTGGCCGTATGTAGAATCTGTGCGCAGAGGGTGAACCTGCGTCAACATATGCAGCATAGCCATAAAGTGGCCTGGGACAACCGTGGCTCTGATGTGGTGGTCCAGCCTGCTGCAGCAACTGCTGCATCACCCACTGGCACGCATCCAGTTGCTGGCAGTCAAGGGTCCACCACCTCAGCCGAAGGGAGCTGTCTGTCCTTCCCATCATCTACCAGTGCTGATGCTCCTCCTCCTCCTCATCACGCATTACGCCAGCAATCGATCACCAAAGCGATTGCCAAGAGACAGCACTATGCGTGCACTCATCCAACAGCGCAGAAGCTGAATGTGCTCCTGTCCAAGTTACTGGTCCTGCAGTCCCTCCCTTTCCAAGTTTTGGACTCTACACCTTTCAGAGAACTGATGGCTTGCGCCGAGCCGAGGTGGAGAGTCCCAAGCCATCATTTATTTGCCAGGCCTGCACACACATGTAGCACAGAAGGCGGGCTAGTCCTTGAGCCTGTAGGTGTCTGCCAAAGTGCACGGCAGCGCCAACGTCTGGAGCTGTAACTACGGTCAGGGAAAATACATGTCCTTTACGGCCCACTGGTTGAATGTGGTTCCTGCACAGCCACACCAGCAACTTGGCCAGGTGACGCCGCTTCCGCCTCCACGTTGCCACGCTGTTGGTCCAGGACAAAGTCCTTCTCTGCCTCCTCATCATCCACCCTTTCCTAAGCCTCCATTGCAGGGAAAATGCACAGTGCCCCTCCAGCATACCACATGTGCAGGGCACGGTGGTGTCACGCTGTTCTGCACCTCATTTGCCTGGGCAAAGTCACACAGGGGAGGAACTGCTCCATGTCCTTCAGCAAGAAGTCGAATCCTGGCTTTCTCTGTGACAACTGAAAATTGGAACCATGGTGACCGACAATGGGAAGAACATTGTGTCGGCGCTGTGTCAAGGAGGGCTGAGCCGTGTGCCCTGCATGTTACACATGTTCAATCTGGTTGTCAAGCTGTTCCTGAAGTCTTCCACCCATCTGCAAGACATCCTAAAAATGGCCAGGAAACTTTGCATGTACTTCAGACACTCATACACCACAAAGGACACCCTCCTTGACCTGCAGCGGCAGAACGTCATCCCCCAACATAGGCTGATATGCAACGTTTCCACCGTTGAAATTCCACCCTCCATATGTTGTACCGACTGTACAAACAGAGAAAGGCCATCAACGATTTCCTAATAATCCAAGACAGGAGTATTCCCCTGTGTAACTTCAAAGTGAGCCAGTGGCAGCTCATGTGTGACACCTGCCATTTGCTCACGCCCTTTGAGGATGCCACATTATTTGTCAGTCGCCAGGACTGCGGGATGAACAACGTCATTCCACTGCTTCATGTCCTGGAACAGATGCTGCTACATATGGCTGGTCAGGGGACTGAAGTAGTGGCACCTAGATCTCACAGCCACATGAGTCCTGTGGGGGCTGAACTGGAGGAGAAGGACATTGGAGCACAAGCAATATCTAGCAAAATGGATTGTTTTGCTACACAGGTGACAGGAGAGGAGTTGCAGAAGCAGCCAGACGAGCTACAGGGCGATGAGGAAGATGAGGCAGAGGACCCAGACACACCATGGCAGTATGCAGTGGAGATGGAGGCAGGGAGTCCCTCAGAGTCACTTGCGCAAATAGCACCATTCAGCAGAGAGATGACTTCTGGCTCTCCACCTTGTTGGACCCTCGCTACCAGTCCAAAATGGGGGCCTTTTTTACACCCACTGAGAGGGAGGACAAACTGAACTACTATAGAGACATCCTATGTAGTCAGTTGGCCACTGCCTATGTGCGCCTTCGCCCATCTTCTCGCAGATCTGACCGGGGGGGCCCTCTGCGCTTACATTCCCTTGCCATGGGTGCTGGGGAGGGGTGGGGTGGTACCAGCTCCATCAGCAGCATCCTAAATCTACAGTTGCTGATGAGCAGATTTTTTCAACTGCATAGTGAAGAAACTACTCACCAGCAGCTAGATGTAGAGCATAACTCGAGCAGGTGGTGGCATACTTGTAGTGCACCCTGCCAGCCAACCTTGAAGATCCACTGGACTACTGGGAAGACAAACTGGATTTGTGGCCGCAGCTGGCCGAGTTTGCCCTGGAAAAGCTGTTCTGCCCGGCCAGTAGTGTGGCATCAGAGCGGGTGTTTAGTGCAGCAGGGGCCATAGTTACCCCAAGAAAAACTGGCCTGTCCACCAAAAATGTGGAGAGACTGTAAAGGGGGAATATTAATCACCAATATTTATGCAAATATCGATAATTAATATTTCTAAATAGCAGGAACCGTCTAGTGATGATTCCGCCTATTTATACCTTTATATAACAATAACACAATACTTTCGCTATGTTTTACACTAATCACTATACTAGCTGCATGCGCCTAACTAACTCACTACCGCTAACAAGTACACACTACACAAAGGGTACAAGTATAACAGTATTTATTAACACCTGACGCACACGATATACAGTAAATACACAGCCTAAACTACACTACACGTTCCCAAATTCCACCCATAAACTAACTATACAGTTCACACATACAAGTATATTAACAACCCACCCGTCTGACTGATCACTGTCCCTACGGGGTATAAGAGGTTAAACACAACAATGGCTCTTCAGGGGTTAATACCTGCAGGCCAAGAAATACAGGGTAAAAGGATTGTTTGCAGAGCAGAGGCATGCTCTACAGAGAAGAGGTTAACGCTCTGTATTGTGGCAGCAGAGCATGGGTTAAGGACAGCAGCAATGCTTGGGTTACAGTAAAGGGGGGGGGGGGGTGGCAGGGCAGGGGTTTGCCACCAGGGGTTAATCAGGGCCACTAGGGAAATCAGTGGCCCAGATCAGGGGTTTAGGGGTATGAATATCAGGGAAATCAGGGGCACAGGTATAGTGGTATAGGCAGGGGTTAACCAGGGGAATAGGGGTATGGAAGAATCGTTGGTGGGATAGGGGTTAATACAGGGAAATACTCAAGGTTTTGTTGCTCGTTCTCCTATGGGGGGGGGGGGGTTGTCCGGCAGGGATCCTCTTCCTGAGCGCAGGATGCGCTCTCCTATCCAGGTGGGGGTCTGGTCGGGGCTCTTCTCCAGAGCGCAGGAGGCGCTCTGCTCAAGGTGGGGGTCCCGATCCTTCTTCCCTGAGCGCCGATTGCGCTCTCATGGGGGGAGCCGGTCTAAGTCTCCTTCTAACTACTAGAGTGCAGGGGCCGCCGGATATTTATCCCCGGCGGCCCGCACTCCCACGCCGCCCACCAGGGGGCGCGCGCGCGTTCCCCCGAGCCAACAGGGCCGGCACAGTGATATGACGTCACTGCGCCGGCCCGCATGCTCACATCGGGGACGGTCTTCTAGCAGACAGGCGGGAGAAGCCTTTGATCTCCCGCCTGCAGCACCTAGCATTCCGGACAGTGCGATAGTAATCGCACTGTCGGAATGTGCATAATAGAAGGAAGGGAGGCTTCTCCCCTTCTTCTATCATGCGTAATTATCTCCAGCAGAGCTGGAGGTAATTACAACAAAGGGCTCAGATTCTGTTGAATCTGAGCTCTTTGTATCCATCAGGATGACCGGACCCTTGTTCGGTCATTCTGATGCAATTAGCCAGATTGCATCGGTGTGAATGCTTGGGGCACATTCACACCGATGCACCTGGTTTCAGGTGTAGGGGGGGGGGATATTGTATAAGATACATGTGTATGGATGCTTGGGGCACATCCATACACATGTATACATTAATCATATTATAGATGATAAGGGGGCACAGATGACTATATAAGGGGGCACAGATGACCATATAAGGGGGCACAAGCCCCTACATTATAAGGGGGCACAAGCCCCTACATATACAGCACATATATCCCACAGGGCCCACCAGGAGCCCCTGGGGATCACCATGGGCAGACGTGCGCAGATGCTGGGCACATCTGCGCACATCATCCCATGATGCGGTGGTTAATGTATGCATATATACCATACATGCCCGCACGTGTTTGCAGGCATGCATGGATATATATGCATACGTCTCAACCCTTCCTCAACAGAGACTGACCTTTGTCAAGATGAATCAGGCGTAGATCAGCCAGGACTTCTACCCACCAATTCCTGATGCATCAGACTACATCATCCATGGTGCCAAACCAACACTTTGACAAAAGAGACCGGTTTCTTCTGTCTAACTGCCTCAGCTACTATTCTGATGCTGCCACCCACCTGATGCCACACATCTGATGCCAAATGCTCCTTCTTTCACCCACCATCTTCAGCGGGTACTGGTATTGCCACCCACCTTCACACTCTGTCACCTTGTGGAGACCACCAGATGGTGCTCCTACCTCCACTCTGTCACCTTGCCACTCTGTGGCCTCCTGATGCTGCCGCCACCTCCAGACTCTGTGATTGGGCCACTCTGTGGTCTCCTCATGCTGCTTTCACCTCACCACTATGTCACCTTGCCACTCTGTGCTTCCTCATGCTGCTCCTACCTCTACTCTATGTCACCTTGCCATTTTGTGTCCTCCTCATGCTGCGGCCACCTCCACACTATGTTACCTAGCCACTCTGTGGCCTCCTGATGCTGCCGCCACCTCCAGACTCTGTCATTGGGCCACTCTGTGGTCTCCTCATGCTGCTGCCACCTCACCACAATGTCATAGGGCCACTCTGTGGACTTCTTATTCTGTTCCCACCCTCCCTACTCCATTGCTGGGCCACTATTTAGGCTTTTTGACTTGGCTGACATCTTTATTTATTTGATGAATCCTCTGATCTGTCAGAAGGAAGGTAAAATTAGACACACAACAGGTACTGTCTGTGTAGCAGCTGTAAGGCCTGTATGGTCCCAATTGGCTTGTGATTTGGTAGCCAAAAGCAGGAGTGGGTACAAAACACAGAAGACTTGCAAATATTTTGTTCACGTATCATCTGTGTTTTAGATCCACTCCTGTTTTTTTGGGCATTAGCAATACTGATGGATTACTGGCCAAATGCTGACCCAGTGAAGGCAGATGCTCTACAGACAGGATCCATTTTTTGTGGGTTATTGTTCTGATGGATCAGCGGAAGGGCAAAATAATCAGCGACCTCCACACACACTTACTGCTGACACCCTCTCCATTGTATCCGTGGGCTCTACTTGTATAAGCGTTTAATAGAACAGTTTCTGTAGACATCTATGCGGAATCAGCTGACAATGGTGTAAAAGGATATTATTGGCACTAATATTTCATACTTGAGTTATGTGGTCAGTTTTGACCCCGTGACTGCCCAAATAAGTGAAGTGTGCAGTGATTCTAAGTACGCCGCCTGTCATCTGCATGTCATACGGACTCACAGTATTATTTCATTACCAAAGCAGACTCCCTATGCATGTTACTGCAAGGCAAAGTGTTCTACACCACTATAAAGGCTA
Organism: Bufo gargarizans; assembly: GCF_014858855.1. Classification (NCBI taxonomy): domain Eukaryota; kingdom Metazoa; phylum Chordata; class Amphibia; order Anura; family Bufonidae; genus Bufo; species Bufo gargarizans. The sequence continues at coordinate 195,895,827 of NC_058085.1, read as the reverse complement.
TGTGCAGCCAGGAAATAGCCATTTTTAACGTAATTAATCGCAAATTTATTTGGATCGAAACTAATTTTTCCCCAAAAATTTGGCGAATCAAATTTTAAAAAAATTCGCTCATCTCTAGTTGCAATGCAACTGCCATATGCAACCCAAAACCAGTCCACCCACAGCTGCCAATGGCCACATTAATTGTGAATTAATGGATTTATTACGTTCAGAATATTGCAGCCATTGTCTGCCACAGATGGGCAGGGTTTCAAATGGATGCAGAAGGCATATTTTGGCCTCTACATGGAAACAAATGTTTAGACCTACCAACAAGATCTGTAGCTCTTAGGGTGATGGTATCACGACAAATATCAGTAGTTTTCAGTGGCCAACCTGAAAAAAGTTGTGTGATTGTTAAAGCGGTATACCTGGCGAGGTGGGGGGTGGGGTGCAACATGAAAGCAGAAGAAAACTGAAGATCTTCTTCAATAATAAAAAAATATATATATTTTATAATATAACTTTAAAATTTGTTAAAAATCCCTGAAACATCAATATCATTATACATTTAGGATAAATGTTGAAGCTTAGAAAACTAAGTATGTAAACTGCTTTTTAGAAGGGAATGAAGAACCTCCCTGTCGTGGACTGCTGTTCCCTGCTCTGATTATATCTCCATCCTGATGCATTGTAACATAGTTATACAGAAACACTCTGATCTTATCCTCTAGGGCTAATGGGTAACAGCTTTTAGTTGATTTTTCCTCTTCTCCTGGCTGAATGATGATGCATTTAAACCAATGCACCCATGCTTTTTTGTTGAGCCATTAACCGCTCAATTAGACTATTAGCCTATTTTTAGTGTACAGAAGGACCACCTCTTAATCAGATTGTAAGGAGCAGTAATTGTATTTAGCAAATCTATGGGCTCCTGGGCTGCCAGGGGAATATTTTCACAAGTCCAGACATTGTTGGCAAAGAGAGTGATTAACTATTTACTACTGTGGCTTTCTTTCTCAGCAAAGTAAAGAACAGGGAAAAAATAAATTACTGGGAAAGTAATTGATAGTGGTAAATATCTGGTAATCTCAATTATGTTGGTTTGGCATGGTATGGTACACTCTTGCTGGTTAAGTATATGATAAATATATATTGTTTTATTGCCACAATATGAGGTAGATGGAATTTAAATCATCCAACCCACAGCAGCAGAGCCTTGAAAATAACTTCATATAGTTTACTCATTGGTCTCCAAACAGATCAAATTGAGAACAGTAAAACAAATTTCTGACCAATCTTTTTGGCTGCCAAAATAGGGAACGAATGCACAGCATTGCTTACTTGAAATATGTATTACTATGTCTTCCATTGGAATGTACTACTTGGTTCTTCTTGGGTTGGGAGTTCCTTCTATTGGAACCTGTAACGGGAAATAGGTGTGGAACCATTGTGCAAACTCAACAGTTTGCCTTTGCGCTATCCCTAAGGGCGTTAACCTGGAAGTCCCCTTGTTTTCCATCCTTTAACAAGGATCTTGTTTTCACTACAAGTGCTACTTTAGAGTGGTGTGACACTTAGGAGATACCGATCTGAAGCACTGAGGTGTCAGACAATATTCGTATTCAGGTAACAGGCCACGGACAGGATAGGCATACTTTGTTCATATCCGACAGACCAGAGCAGGCAGCAATGGATCAATACGGAAGGTAGGCTAAGGTCAAGAGAGGCAGCAGGTGTCGTATTCAGGAACACAGGCAGAAATTTGGTACGCGGCAGATGGTCAGAATAGCATTGATAACTAGCGAACTAAGAAACCTATTGCTCAGGCACCTCTCTCTGGGAAAAAGTGTCCGAACTACACACAGATGCCTAGCCATTGGTTGTGGAAAATTCACTACAGGTGCACTGGCCCTTTGAGAGCTAGGAGGTGCATGCGTCCTACGAGACATGGAAAGAGGCCTAACAACCAAGCAGCCTCCAGCAAGGGACTGAGGACTCTGGTGACCAGCCCTGCTAAAGGACAGAGGAGGGCTGGCAGGGGCCAGCTACCAGGCAGTATCAAGCAGGTAAGTGACAATGTTTGCGCATCTACCCCAGAGAGCAGAATGGCAGCGGTCACGGAGCACTGCCATGACAGAATCACTTTTATATGGCTTTGCCAGCTACCACAGAATCATGATTGTAATTCATTATTCCCCCAAATCCCTGCACGGTCTAACTGGAGTGAGGACATTTTTATGGGGTTTCCACAGAACACAACAAACATCATGAACTTGACTTTGCCTTGATTGACGATTTCAACAGCACCCTCACTAATATACATGTATGTCCATGCCCACTGCAGCTCCAATACTCCTGGAGGTCAAGGCTGTTGCTTTGCTAACTTTCCCTTAGGCTCCAGGTCTTGGTCAACAAATTTCATCCAGAATCTAAACTCAGAGAATTGTTTATCCTTATCAACACTCAGTTTCTTCAAGGTGAAAATGGGGGTAAGAGTTTCAAGGGTCTCTCCATAACAATACATTTGCGAAGAAACATTGTGCACTAGAAGTTGCCAGGACATAGCCTGGGACATGGTATATAACTGTCACCAATGAGGCTCGGAGACTAGAGCAAGAGATAAATGCATGGAGCACAAAAAATTCTGTCACTTGCAAGTGGAGAGTCCTAACATAGGAACTGGTAAAATACTACACAAGTGAGGAGTGCGCTAACATCTATAGAAAAGGGTAGTATGTTGAGGGTAATGACTACTTTGTAAAAGCATTGCAAAGATAATGGGAATAGAGTATCCATGACTGGAAAATAGAAGGATATTAGAAGTCTCCGAGGAGATTTCTTGCCATATGGAAGCAATTACAGATGCGACTTGAATAGACACATGACTGTCTACACAAGTCTGAAATGAATCTTGAATGAGCAGGTTATTCCTTTGATTACAGTTATTCCAATTTAGTGGTGTCAAGTGGTTATGAGAATTACACAGCAAAAATGCTAACTATCCGAATGACAGTATGCTTTCTTAGTGCATTTGTATATAGGTTGTCAGTTATGCAAATCATAAATTTTACACAGACGGAGCTAACCTCCACCCCAGTACTCTCTAAATCCATTCTCAAAATCCTGTTACAATACTCCCTATGAGTGCAAATTATGAGATGATGACCATTACTGTTAAAATAACCCATTGATTTTTAGGGTGTCGTATTGTGAGCAGCCGGGCAGGCATCTGAGAATCGCAAAATGAGTTCAGGTGCTTGCAAAACATTATGCATGTTTTGGAATTACAGATGGGTCAGAGATCACAAACCTACTCTGAAATCATTGTGTGTTTTGTCTGTATGATATCAAAATGTAGGTGGAAATCCACTTTAAATATGTCAGTAATCATGCATGTTGTAGGACATCAGAAAACCATGACTTAAGAGGCTGAGATGTAATATCGGACAGGTTCCATGGACAAGAGTGGTGTAGCTTCTAGTAGTAAAAGGCCATTTTTTTAATAATTTTTTTCTTCATCTCTTGCAACCTTTTACAAGTTAGTGTATAATAAATGAATATACATTTTACAAACATGACCTACTATATATATTTTTCACTGCCTGCATTTACATTTCATTGCCCTCCAAGATCTCCAGGAAAATGAATTTTAAGGTTTCCAGGCCGAGTGTATCTTATGTAACCAGAGTAATTTTAATCAAACATAATATATGAAGAAATTATATTTCATGGTTATGAGATTTCCAGGACACAGCATTATTGTTTCTTTTCTCATATGCGTACGGCACTAAACAGGAGGTCTGGACACTTTTCCAATAATTGATATTGGCCCCTCACGTTTCTGCAGAGGTTTGTAACTGGAAACCTGATCATCAGCTTGCTGCAGAGGAAATAAATTCCTCTTAAGTAAATGAATAACAAAATATTAGTGTAAAAATACATTGTAGGAGATGCCTCTCAAGTGGAAACCTCTCCACTGCAGTGTAGAAACAGATAGATACCAAGGTATATAAGCAGAGAAGCTCCTGGACCCCAATGCAAACAGGACCTCTTGCATCATTTTCCATTTATAATACTGGTATACCAGGGCCTGGGTGCAACGTCTGCCTCTTGATTCCCTGCTGCTATGTACATATACCTGTAGGTGAAGAACTAAGAAATCTGATTCATCCTTAGAAATTATGTTTTACAAACTATAATATAGGGCTTTAAAAGGGGTTCTGCAGTTTGTTTAAACTGATGATCTATCCTCTAGATAGATCATCAGCATCTGGTCGGCGGGGGTCTGACACCCAGGACTACCGCCAATCAGCTGTTTGAGAACAGCAGCGCCGCGGCCTACTCACTGTTAACCGCAGGCCCAGTGACGTCACGACTAGTATCACTGGCCTGGGTGCGGCTAAGCTCATCTCTTGTGTCATCAGAATTACACGTTTTTAGGTTATATTTACGTTTAAAGAGTACCTTTCACCACTCCCGTTTTAATAGTTTCATGCATTCCCCATGTAATAACAATTCTGGAGCATCTATTCCTATGGCTCTGTGTTGTGCCATTCCTCTGTTATTTCTACTAGAAGTTATGAATAGAATGCTAGCTGTCTGCAGTAAGGGTACAGAAGGGATGGTAACAGCACAGTCTCACTCTATACAATCAGTTCTCATACAGTTGTCATACTGTTCAGCTGATTTGATAATTCCATGCCCAATTACATACCTCAGATACTTGGTCTCTTCTAACCCTATCGCGCACTTTTTTGGGTTAGCGGTCAGTCCAGCCTATCTAAGGGAGTCCACTACAGTCTGCACTTTTGGTAGATTACTTTCCCAGTTGGTACTATGAATTACAATATCGTCCAGGTAAGCCAAAGCGTACCGACGATGTGGACGAAGTACAACATTCATGAGCCGTTGAAACGTGGCAGGGGCGCCATGCAGACCAAAGGGTAACACGTTATATTGGTATAGCCCTCTGTCAAGGGTACATGCCAGTACCCTTTGGTGAGGTCCAAAACAGAAAAATACCAAGCTTGGCCTAAACTCTCAATAAGCTCATCCACCCGAGACATGGGATATGCATCAAACTTAAAGATTTTGTTTAGTTTGAGAAAATCATTACAGAACCGTAATGTCCCGTCTGACTTGGGTATTAGGACCATCGGACTGGCTCATTCACTTTTGGACTCCTCAATAACGTCTAGCTGCAGCATTAGCTGCACTTCCTCCATGATGGCTTATCGCCAAGCCTCGGGTACCCGGTACGGTTTTAACCGGACTTTTGCCTCAGGCTCAGTGATAATGTCATGCCGGATTATGGACATGTGTACAGGGAGATCCGAGAACACATCCGTGTTCCGACTAATGAACTCCCTGGCTTCCTGAGCCTGTTTAGAGGAGAGGATGTCAGCAATTTTCACTGTGGCACCTGCTTCCCTTGCTTCAGACAGAGGGGCTTCCCCTAGAAACCCTGGTCGTGGGCTGTCTTCAGTACAGGTTTCCCTATCTTTCCATGGTTTGAGCAGATTCACATGGTACACCTGCTCCGGATTTTGCCTCCCTGGCTAGTGTACCTTGTAATATAACTCTCCAATTTTTTCAAGTACGTCATGAGACCCTGCCACCTAGCTAGGAACTTATTGTCTATGATTGGTACCAAAACCAACACCCGATCACCCGGGTTAAAGTCCTGGACCTGCACCTGCCTAGTATATTCCCTACTCTGTTGCACTGCCTCCATATGCTTCCTAAACAGAGGTAAAACTGTTTCTATCCATCCTTGCATCTGGGTGACATACTCAACCACACTTTTGTGCGGTGTGGGTTGTTCCCACGCCTCTTTGGCCACGTCCAACAGACCGCGAGGGTGTCTGCCGTATAGCAGTTCAAAGGGCGAGAACCCAGTAGAGACCTGGGGCACCTCTCGCACTGCGAACATGACATAGGGCAGAAGAAGATCCCAGTCCCTCCCATCCTTAGACACCACTCTTTTTATGTTTGATTAAACCTCTCTACCAGGCCATCCATTTGCGATTGATACACGGACGTCTGTACCTTTTTTATGTGGAGCAACTTACAGAGTTCCCTCATGACCTTGGACATAAATGAAGTCCCTTGGTCAGTCAGAACCTCCTTAGGCAGACCCACTCGAGAAAACATGTCCATTAACTCCTTAGCTATGAGTTTGGCTGATGTATGACGCAGTGGCACTGCCTCCGGGTTCTAAGTGGCGTAGTCAAGGACGACCAAGATGTGTTGGTGCCCTCTAACAGACTTCAGTACCAGGCCTACAAGATCCATAGTGATTCGCTCGAACTGGACCTCGATAATCGGGAGGGTTACCAGGGGACTACAGAGAACATGCTGGTGGGCTAACTGTAACACGAGTTTGCGATAAGCTTGGGACACCTCCAACTGTTCAATGGATTCACCTCGCAGCTGGTTTACCCGATACAACATATCTTGATGAACCACAAAATGGGGAAACACTGACTCTGCCCCCGGTTGTTGTGGTTCCCCATCTATTATTAATACATTTTCCCAGGCTCAGGATAGGGTTGGGTCCTGGTGTTGTGCAGTACCAAAATTATCCCTGGACACATTGAGGTCTGCCAGCTCAAGACCTGTGGCACATAGCTTCCTGGCACACAATGAGTAGCGGTAGCCATAGTTGGTATCCATGGGTTCGCCCCAATGGGGACAGTCAGCCCTTATGTGTCCAGGCTTGTGGCACCATCAGCAGACCACCGGGGCTGGGTCTGCAGGGGGTACATTCCGGGCGGGTTTGGCTGGCACCAGCCACCGAGTCTGGACTGGAGATTTCCTGGGTTTGACTGGCCCCCTCCCAAAAGAACCCCCGCAGATTTCTGGTGGCTTCGTAGATCTCCACCAGGTTGATGATCTCTAAAGCATTACCAGGAGACACCTGGCCGATCCAGTGCTGGAGAGGGTATGTCAAAGCCGTCCAGAATACATCCACCAACAGACAGTCCAGCATAGCAGTGAGAGTCAGTATGTCAGGCTGCAGCCATTTTTGCAACTGGTGTAGCAGGTCATAATATTGTGGTCTGGTGGGTTCAGCCGGGTTAAATTCCCACTGATGCACCCGCTGGGCCCAGACCTTTACATTCACCCCCAGTCTCGCCAGGATCTTACCTTTTACTGTCGGGTAGTTGGTCTCTTGATCATCGGGAGATCGAAAAACACTTGCTGGGGTCCAGACACCAGGAACGGAGCGACGACCTCAACCCACTGGTCTCGAGGTAGCTTCTCCCTCACAGACATTTTTTCGAACACTGCCAGATAGGTCTCGTCATCCGAGAGGGTCATCTTAGGAATCACCGCACGGACAGCTTTCCGGGCATCGTGGACGTTCTGGGACGCTCCTGCCACTTGCAACGCCGTCACATGTTGTAATAGCAGCTGGTTAGTTTCCCACTGCTGCTTGTTAGCCTTTCACGACCGTCTCCATTTTGTCAGGGGACACGGGTCGTAACCTTGCCAGCTTACTATAGGACATGCACTTGTGCCCGGGAAAACAAAAAACTTTTCAGCCTTCAGGCCTGCCTCACTGCGTTTGCCTGCATCCGACACCAATTGTGGGGATTTGCTCTGGTAGACATGCTAGCGAACGCAGTACAGAGGCAACCACAAAGTCTTTAACTTAAACAGTTCAGTGTTTTATTCACACATAAGGAAAAACAAAAAGTAACGTTTGCAGTCTTGGTGTTTGTTCTCACCATAATAAATCAACAGAACAAAAGCTTTCACCTGGTTATCAGTTTTTCCACCCGCAGCCCACAGCAGGCTTTAGGGCCTGTTTCCCAGCAGGCTTCTCTCAGCCCTTTAGCACGGCACAAGTTCTCAGTTCCCAAATACACAGAGACTGACAGCGGTCCACTGTCAGAGAGTAGTTACCCACACCCAGCTGAGACTGCTGGATGGGTTTTTATATAGGCCAGTAAAGACCCAGCCTGAACGTGGGGGAGAAGAAACCCACCCAGCACTTTGGCTACTCCCAGTAAGAGCCGGCCCAGATTGGCTTTTACCTGACCGAGGCCAGGAACCTCAGTGACACATACCTTCCGTCAACGACGGCCCCTTGCGCCTTCCTACACTATTGAAACAGGCATGTCAAGAGTGGCGACAGGTCCTCTTTAAGCATTTTTGGACAATTAGTTTTTGATTTCACCTTCTTTTATTTAAAATAATCCTTAAATCTTGCAGTTTTCACTCTTGTCACTGTTATAATGGCCTTTCACTTGTACTGCTATACTGTCCATGCCAGCATTGGTTGCTTGTGGGTTTGAATTTGTGTATTTAATGGCAGTTTTTTTTTTTGGTACTGCGTGTATCCTGGTCCCAGTTACTCGTGGTGTGAATTGTGCCAATATACTTTTACTTCTCTTAATTTCTGTATTGCAAAAGTTAATCATCCCTTTGCTGTGTGTGTCTTCATTTGTTCAAAAAAAAATTGGTTCATTAACCACTTCAACCCCCCTAGCTGAAACACCCTTAATGACCAGGCCACTTTTTACACTTCTGCACTACACTACTTTCACTGTTTATTGCTCGGTCATGCAACTTACCACCCAAATGAATTTTACCTCCTTTTCTTCTCACTAATAGAGCTTTCATTTGGTGGTATTTCATTGCTGCTGACATTTTAACTTTTTTGTTATTAATCGTAAAATTTTGCAAAAAAAACGACATCCATATATAAATTTTTCTCTAAATTTATTGTTCTACATGTCTTTGATTAAAAAAAAATGTTTGGTTAAAAAAAAAAAATGGTTTGGGTAAAAGTTATAGCGTTTACAAACTATGGTACAAAAATGTGAATTTCCACTTTTAGAAGCAGCTCTGACTTTCTGAGCACCTGTCATGATTCCTGAGGTTCTACAATGCTCATACAGTAGAAAAACCCCACAAATGACCCCATTTCTGAAAGTAGACACCCTAAGGTATTCGCTGAGGGGCATAGTGAGTTCATAGAACTTTTTATTTTTTGTCACAAGTTAGAGGAAAATGATGATTATTTTTTTTTTCCTTACAAAGTCTCATATTCCACTAACTTGTGCCAAAAAATAAAAACTTCCATGAACTCACTATGCCCATCACGAAATACCTTGGGGTATCTTCTTTCTAAAATGGGGTCACTTGTGGGGTAGTTATACTGCCCTGGCATTTTAGGGGCCCAAATGTGTGGGAAGTAGTTTGAAATCAAAATCTGTAAAAAACGGCCTGTGAAATCCGAAAGGTGCTCTTTGGAATGTGAGCCCATTTGCCCACCTAGGCGGCAAAAAAGTGTCACACCTGTGGTATCGCCGTACTCAGAAGAAGTTGGGGAATGTGTTTTGGGGTGTCATTTTACATATACCCATGCTGCGTGAGAGAAATATCTTGGTTAAGTGCCAACTTTGTATAAAAAAATGGGAAAAGTTGTCTTTTGCCGAGATATTTCTCACCCAGCATGGGTATATGTAAAATGACACCCCAAAACACATTCCCCAACTTATCCTGAGTACGGCGATACCACATGTGTGACACATTTTTGCCGCCTAGGTGGGCAAATGGGCTCACATTCCAAAGAGCACCTTTCGGATTTCACAGGGCATTTTTTACAGATTTTGATTTCAAACTACTTCTCACGCATATAGTAACATAGTAACATAGTAGCATAGTACATAAGGCCGAAAAAAGACATTTGTCCATCCAGTTCGGCCTGTTATCCCGCAAGTTGATCCAGAGGAAGGCAAAAAAACAAACAAAAAAAAAACCCTGTGAGGTAGAAGCCAATTTTCTCCACTTCCTTCCCGACTCCAATCAGGCCATCAGAATAACTCCCTGGATCAACGACCCCTCTCTAGTAGCTATAGCCTGTAATATTATTAAGCTCCAGAAATACGTCTAGGGCCCTCTTGAATTCCTTTATTGTACTCACCATCACCACCTCCTCAGGCAGAGAGTTCCATATTCTCACTGCTCTTACCGTAAAGAATCCTCTTCTATGTTTGTGTACAAACCTTCTTTCCTCCAGACGCAGAGGATGTCCCCTCGTCACAGTCACAGTCCTGGGGATAAATAGCTGATGGGATAGATCTCTGTACTGACCCCTGATATATTTATACATATTAATTAGATCTCCCCTCAGTCGTCTTTTTTCTAAAGTGAATAACCCTAATTTTGATAATCTTTCAGGGTACTGTAGTTGCCCCATTCCAGTTATTACTTTAGATGCCCTCCTCTGGACCTTCTCCAGCTCTGCTATGTCTGCCTTGTTTACAGGAGCCCAGAACTGTACACAGTACTCCATGTGTGGTCTGACCAGCGATTTGTAAAGTGGTAGGACTATGTTCTTATCACGGGAATCTATGCCCCTTCTGATGCAACCCATTATCTTGTTGGCCTTGGCAGCAGCTGCCTGACACTGGTTTTTGCAGCTTAGTTTGCTGTTTATTAAAATTCCTAGATCCTTTTCCATGTCAGTGTTACCGAGTGTTTTACCATTTAGTATGTACGGGTGACTTGCAGTTTTCCTTCCCATGTGCATAACTTTACATTTATGAGTGTTAAACCCCATCTGCCACTTATCTGCCCAAGCCTCCAATCTATCCAGATCCCTCTGTAGTAGTATACTGTCCTCATCAGTGTAAATTACTTTACACAGTTTAGTGTCATCTGCGAAAATTGATACTTTACTATGCAAGCCTTCTACAAGATCATTAATAAATATATTGAAGAGAATAGGGCCCAATACTGACCCCTGAGGTACCCCACTAGTGACAGTGACCCAATCTGAGTGTGTACCGTTAATAACCACCCTCTGTTTTCTATCACTGAGCCAGTTACTTACCCACATACAGATGTTTTCTCCCAGTCCGAGCATTCTCATTTTATATACTAACCTTTTATGTGGTACAGTGTCAAATGCTTTGGAGAAGTCCAGATATACGACATCCATTGATTCGCCGCTGTCAAGTCTAGAACTTACCTCCTCATAGAAACTGATTAAATTAGTCTGACATGACCGATCCCTCACGAAGCCATGCTGATATGGCGTTATTTGCTTATTTCTGTTGAGATGCTCTAATATAGCATCTCTCAGAAAACCTTCAAACAGTTTACCCACAACAGATGTTAAACTTACCGGCCTATAGTTTCCAGGCTCTGTTTTTGGCCCCTTTTTGAATATTGGCACCACATATGCCATGCGCCAATCCTGTGGGACATTCCCTGTCAGTATAGAGTCTGCAAATATCAGAAATAAGGGTCTGGCTATGACATTACTTAATTCCTTTAGGATACGGGGGTGTATGTCATCCGGTCCTGGCGATTTGTCTATTTTAATCTTTTTAAGTCGCTGATGTACTTCTTCCTGGGTCAGACAGGACACTTTTAATGGGGAATTTATTTTTGCATTCTGCATGTCATCTGACAATTTATTTTCCTCAGTGAATACATAGGAGAAAAAAATATTTAACAGCTTTGCTTTCTCCTCATCGCTCTCTGCGACTTCCCCCTCATTACTCTTTAAAGGGCCGACACCTTCAGATTTATACTTTTTAACATTTATATAATTGAAGAACATTTTAGGGTTAGTTTTAGTCTCTTTGGCAATTAATCTCTCGGTCTCTAGTTTGGCCGCTTTTATTTGTTTTTTACATGTTCTATTTTTTTCCTTATAGTTTTTCAGTGCTTCCGTGCTCCCCTCCTGTTTCAGTGAATGATATGCTTTCTTTTTGTCATTTATTGCTTTCGTTACAGTTCTATTTATCCACATAGGTTTCTTTTTGTTCCTTAACCTTTTATTACCATACGGTATGTACCTCTCACAAAGAGATTTTAGGATGTTTTTAAAGATATCCCATTTTGTGGCTGTATTTTTATTTTTGAGGACTTTGTCCCAGTTAGTTTGGCCTATGGCCTCTCTTAGTTGGCTAAATTTAGCTTTTTTGAAGTTTGGTATTTTTGTTCCTCCCTGTAGAAACGCTCTTTTGAATGATAATTGGAAGGTTATTACCTTGTGGTCACTATTTCCCAGGTGTCCCCCAACCTGCACATCTGTTGTTCTGTCCGGCCTATTGGTTAATACAAAGTCCAGTATGGCCGTCCCTCTAGTCGGGTCCTGAACCAGTTGGGAGAGGTAATTGTCTTTGGTTATTGCCAAGAACCTGTTTCCTTTATGAAATATAGTGATGAGCGGCAGGTGCCATATTCGATTTCGACGAAATTCGCGAATATTCGATAGAATATTCGTTTTATATTTGTCGAAATCGAATATTCGTCTTTATTCTTGTTATCGCGATTAATATGCGATTTAAATAATCGCATTTCGATTTTAACTTAAAGGCTACTCTCCTATTGAAATAGCAATGCGATTAATTCAAGTTATAAAAATCGAATTTCGATTTTAACTTAGCACTGCTATATTCCATATTAGGCTAGAATTAACTAGTATGGAATATAGCAGTGCTAAGTTAACCACTTCAGCCCCGCTAGGTGAAACCCCCTTCATGACCAGAGCACTTTTTACACTTCGGCACTACACTCCTTTCACCGTTTATCGCTCGGTCATGCAACTTACCACCCAAATGAATTTTACCTCCTTTTCTTCTCACTAATGGAGCTTTCATTTGGTGGTATTTTATTGCTGCTGACATTTTTACTTTTTTTGTTATTAATCAAAATGTAACGATTTTTTTGCAAAAAAATGACATTTTTCACTTTCAGCTGTAAAATTTTGCAAAAAAAACGACATCCATATATAAATGTTTCGCCAAATTTATTGTTCTACATGTCTTTGATAAAAAAAAAATGTTTGGGCAAAAAATAAATGGTTTGGGTAAAAGTTATAGCATTTACAAACTATGGTACAAAAATGTGAATTTCCGCTTTTTGAAACAGCTCTGACTTTCTGAGCACCTGTCATGATTCCTGAGGTTCTACAATGCCCAAACAGTAGAAAACCCCCACAAATGACCCCATTTCGGAAAGTAGACACCCTAAGGTATTCGCTGATGGGCATAGTGAGTTCATAGAACTTTTTATTTTTTGTCACAAGTTAGCGGAAAATGATGATGATTTTATTTATTTATTTTTTTCTTACAAAGTCTCATATTCCACTAACTTGCGACAAAAAATAAAAAATTCGAGGAACTCGCCATGCCCCTCACGGAATACCTTGGGGTGTCTTCTTTCCAAAATGGGGTCACTTGTGGGGTAGTTATACTGCCCTGGCAATTTAGGGGCCCAAATGTGTGAGAAGAACTTTGCAATCAAAATGTGTAAAAAATGACCGGTGAAATCCAAAAGGTGCACTTTGGAATATGTGCCCCTTTGCCCACCTTGGCAGCAAAAAAGTGTCACACATCTGGTATCGCCGTACTCAGGAGAAGTTGGGGAATGTGTTTTGGGGTGTCATTTTACATATACCCATGCTGGGTGAGAAAAATATCTTGGTCAAATGCCAAATTTGTATAAAAAAATGGGAAAAGTTGTCTTTTGCCAAGATATTTCTCTCATCCAGCATGGGTATATGTAAAATGACACCCCAAAACACATTCCCCAACTTCTCCTGAGTACGGCGATACCAGATGTGTCACACTTTTTTGCTGCCAAGGTGGGCAAAGGGGCACATATTCCAAAGTGCACCTTTCAGATTTTGCAGGCCATTTTTTACACATTTTGATTGCAAGGTACTTCTCACACATTTGGGCCCCTAAATTGCCAGGGCAGTATAACTACGCCACAAGTGACCCCATTTTGGAAAGAAGACACCCCAAGATATTCCGTGAGGGGCATGGCGAGTTCCTAGAATTTTTTATTTTTTGTCACAAGTTAGCGGAAAATGATGATTTTTTTTTTTTTCTCTTTTTTTCCTTACAAAGTCTCATATTCCACTAACTTGCGACAAAAAATAAAAAATTCTAGGAACTCGCCATGCCCCTCACGGAATACCTTGGGGTGTCTTCTTTCCAAAATGGGGTCACTTGTGGCGTAGTTATACTGCCCTGGCAATTTAGGGGCCCTAATGTGTGCGAAGTACTTTGCGATCAAAATCTGTAAAAAATGACCGGTGAAATCCGAAAGGTGCACTTTGGAATATGTGCCCCTTTGCCCACCTTGGCATCAAAAAAGTGTCACACATCTGGTATCGCCGTACTCAGGAGAAGTTGGGGAATGTGTTTTGGGGTGTCATTTTACATATACCCATGCTGGGTGAGAGAAATATCTTGGCAAAAGACAACTTTTCCCATTTTTTTATACAAAGTTGGCATTTGACCAAGATATTTTTCTCACCCAGCATGGGTATATGTAAAATGACACCCCAAAACACATTGCCCAACTTCTCCTGAGTACGGCGATACCAGATGTGTCACACTTTTTTGCTGCCAAGGTGGGCAAAGGGGCACATATTCCAAAGTGCACCTTTCGGATTTTGCAGGGCATTTTTTACACATTTTGATTGCAAAGTTCTTCTCACACATTTGGGCCCCTAAATTGCCAGGGCAGTATAACTACCCCACAAGTGACCCCATTTTGGAAAGAAGACACCCCAAGGTATTCCGTGAGGGGCATGGCGAGTTCCTAGAATTTTTTATTTTTTGTCGCAAGTTAGTGGAATATGAGACTTTGTAAGGAAAAAAGAAAAAAAAAAGAAAAATCATCATTTTCCGCTAACTTGTGACAAAAAATAAAAAATTCTAGGAACTCGCCGTGCCCCTCACGGAATACCTTGGGGTGTCTTCTTTCCAAAATGGGGTCACTTGTGGCGTAGTTATACTGCCCTGGCAATTTAGGGGCCCAAATGTGTAAGAAGTACCTTGCAATCAAAATGTGTAAAAAATGGCCTGCGAAATCCGAAAGGTGCCCCTTTGCCCACCTTGGCTGCAAAAAAGTGTCACACATGTGGTATCGTCGTACTCTGGAGAAGTTGGGGAATGTGTTTTGGGGTGTCATTTTACATATACCCATGCTGGGTGAGAGAAATATCTTGGCAAAAGACAACTTTTCCCATTTTTTTATACAAAGTTGGCATTTGACCAAGATATTTTTCTCACCCAGCATGGGTATATGTAAAATGACACCCCAAAACACATTGCCCAACTTCTCCTGAGTACGGCGATACCACATGTGTGACACTTTTTTGCAGCCTAGATGCGCAAAGGGGCCCAAATTCCTTTATGGGGGGCATTTTTAGACATTTGGATCCCAGACTTCTTCTCACACTTTCGGGCCCCTAAAAAGCCAGGGCAGTATAAATACCCCACATGTGACCCCACTTTGGAAAGAAGACACCCCAAGGTATTCAATGAGGGGCATGGCGAGTTCCTAGAATTTTTTTTTTTTTGCATAAGTTAGCGGATATTGATTTTTTTTTTGTTTTTTTCTCACAAAGTCTCACTTTCCGCTAACTTAGGACAAAAATTTCAATCTTTCATGGACTCAATATGCCCCTCAGCAAATACCTTGGGGTGTCTTCTTTCCGAAATGGGATCACATGTGGGGTATTTATACTGCCCTGGCTTTTTAGGGGCCCTAAAGCGTGAGAAGAAGTCTGGAATATAAATGTCTAAAAATGTTTACGCATTTGGATTCCGTGAGGGGTATGGTGCGTCCATGTGAGATTTTATTTTTTGACACAAGTTAGTAGAATATGAGACTTAGTAAGAAAAAACAAAAACAAACAAAAAATTTGTATAAATGGAGCCTTACCAGGGGGGGGGGGGGTGATCAATGACAGGGGGGTGATCAATGACAGGGGGGTGATCACCCATATAGACTCCCTGATCACCCCCCTGTCATTGATCACCCCCCCTGTAAGGCTCCATTCAGACATCCGCATGATTTTTTACGGATCCATGGATACATGGATCGGATCCACAAAACGCATGCGGACGTCTGAATGGAGCCTTACAGGGGGGTTATCAATGACAGGGGGTGATCAGGGTAATCACCCCCCTGTCACTGATCACCCCCCCTGTAAGGCTCCATTCAGACATCCGCATGATTTTTTACGGATACATGGATACATGGATCGGATCCACAGAACGCATGCGGACGTCTGAATGGAGCCTTACAGGGGGGTTATCAATGACAGGGGGTGATCAGGGTAATCAGGGTGATCACCCCCCTGTCACTGATCACCCCCCCTGTAAGGCTCCATTCAGACATCCGCATGATTTTTTACGGATCCATGGATACATGGATCGGATCCACAGAACACATGCGGACGTCTGAATGGAGCCTTACAGGGGGGTTATCAATGACAGGGGGTGATCAGGGTAATCAGGGTGATCACCCCCCTGTCACTGATCACCCCCCTTGTAAGGCTCCATTCAGACATCCGCATGATTTTTTACGGATCCATGGATACATGGATCGGATCCACAGAACGCATGCGGACGTCTGAATGGAGCCTTACAGGGGGGTTATCAATGACAGGGGGTGATCAGGGTAATCACCCCCCTGTCACTGATCACCCCCCCTGTAAGGCTCCATTCAGACATCCGCATGATTTTTTACGGATCCATGGATACATGGATCGGATCCACAAAACGCATGCGGACGTCTGAATGGAGCCTTACAGGGGGGTTATCAATGACAGGGGGGTGATCAGGGAGTGTATATGGGTGATCACCCGCCTGTCATTGATCACCCCCTGTAAGGCTCCATTCAGACGTCCGCATGTGTTTTGCGGATCCGATCCATGTATCCGTAAAAATCATGCGGACGTCTGAATGGAGCCTTACAGGGGAGTGATCAATGACAGGGGGGTGATCAATGACAGGGGGTGATCAGGGAGTGTATATGGGTGATCACCCGCCTGTCATTGATCACCCCCCTGTAAGGCTCCATTCAGACGTCCGTATGCTTTTTGCGGATCCGATCCATGTATCCGTGGATCCGTAAAAATCATACGGACGTCTGAACGGAGCCTGACAGGGGGGTGATCAATGACAGGGCGGTGATCAATGACAGGGGGGTGATCAGGGAGTTTATATGGGGTGATCATGGGTGATCAGGGGTTTATAAGGGGTTAATAAGTGACGGGGGGGGGTGTAGTGTAGTGTGGTGTTTGGTGCTACTGTACTTACCTACCTGAGTCCTCTGGTGGTCGATCCTAACAAAAGGGACCACCAGAGGACCAGGTAGGAGGTATATTAGACGCTGTTATGAAAACAGCGTCTAATATACCTGTTAGGGGTTAAAAAATTCGGATCTCCAGCCTGCCAGCGAGCGATCGCCGCTGGCATGCTGGAGATCCACTCGCTTACCTTCCGTTCCTGTGAGCGCGCGCGTTCACAGGAAATCTCGGCTCTCGCGGGAGGACGCGTATATGCGTCCACCCAGAAGAGCAGGACCGCCGGCAGGACGCAATCCTGCGTACGGCGGTCCTGGAGTGGTTAAAATCGAAATTCGATTATTATAACTTGAATTAATCGAATTGCGATTTCAACTTGGACCTGGTTTACTATGGTTGGCTTGGTAGAATTAGCGAATATGACGAATATATTCGTTATATATTCCACAAAACGAAGATAACGAATGTATTCTGCGTCTTCGTTTTAGCTACCTATTCGTCAACTTCGCTAATTCTAGCAATCATATAGGAAAGTTGACTATAGAGACAGCTAAGTTTAATTTACTATGTGATTATATTACTTTGCTTTTTTTTTAAGAAATAGAATAATTATAATACCTGATAATTTTTATAATTATACTATTTATAAAAAAAAAAGCAGTCATATAATCGCATAGCGAATTAAACTTAGCTGTCTCTATAGTAAACTTTCCTATATGATTGCTAGAATTTGCGAAGTTGACGAATAGGTAGCAAAAACGAAGATGCAGAATACATTCGTTATCTTCGTTTTGTGGAATATGACGAATATATTCGTCATATTCGCTAATTCTACCAAGCCAACCATAGTAAACCAGGTCCAAGTTGAAATCGCAATTCGATTAATTCAAGTTTAAATAATCGAATTTCGATTTTAACTTAGCACTGCTATATTCCATATTAGGCTAGAATTAACGAATATAGAATATAGCAATGCTAAGTTAAAATCGAAATTCGATTTTTATAACTTGAATTATTCACATTGCTATTTCAATAGGAGAGTAGCCTTTAAGTTAAAATCGAAATTCGATTATTATAACTTGAAATAATCGAATTGCGATTTCAACGTAATTCTCAAATCCGACAGTACATTCTAGTATATGGAGAAGTTCCCATGGTGATGGGGACGCTCTATGAGCATGGAAGTCGACAGAAGCGGCAACGGGCACTGACTGGAGCAGCCAGGAAGCCAGGAATCAAAAGGACAGGTAAGAACAACTTTAGGGAAGTGGGAAAGAAAAATATATAACAATAAAAAAAATAAAAAAAACGAATATTCGAAATATCGAATTTATATCACTATATTCGAAATATTTGCGAATTAGCGAAGTGCCGATATTCGCGAAAAAAAATTGATATTCAAATATTCGCGCTCAACACTAATGAGATATACAAGTTTCAGTTTCCCAGTCTATATCTGGGTAGTTGAAGTCCCCCATAATAACCACCTCATTATGATTTGCCGCCTCGTCTATCTCGTTTAGTAATAGATTTTCTGTGGACTCTGGTATATTAGGTGGTTTAGAGTAAACTCCTATTAGTAATTTATTGTTGTTTTTAGCTCCATGTATCTCTACCCACACTGACTCCACATGTTCATGTCCCTCACTTATATCTTCACGGAGTGTGGGCTTTAGACCGGACTTTACATAAAGGCAGACCCCTCCCCCTCTCCGGTTTTGACGATCCTTTCTAAACAGACTGTAACCTTGTACATTAACCGCCCAGTCATATGGGCCCCTAAAATGCCAGGGCATTATAACTACCCCACAAGTGACCCCATTTTGGAAAGAAGACACCCCAAGGTATTCTGTGAGGGGCATGGCGAGTTCCTAGAATTTTTTTTTTTTTTTGTCGCAAGTTAGTGGAATATGAGACTTTGTAATAAAAAAATAAATGAAAAAAATCATCATTTTCCGCTAACTTGTGACAAAAAATAAAAAATTCTAGGAACTCGCCATGCCCTTCACGGAATACCTTGGGGTGTCTTCTTTCCAAAATGGGGTCACTTGTGGGGTAGTTATAATGCCCTGGCATTTTAGGGGCCCATATGCGTGAGAAGTAGTTTGAAATCAAAATCTGTAAAAAATGCCCTGTGAAATCCAAAAGGTGCTCTTTGGAATATGAGCCCATTTGCCCACCTAGGCGGCAAAAAAGTGTCACACATGTGGTATCGCCGTACTCAGGAGAATGTGTTTTGGGGTGTCATTTTACATATACCCATGCTGGGTGAGAGAAATATCTCGGCAAAAGACACCTTTTCCCATTTTTTTATACAAAGTTGGCACTTGACCAAGATATTTCTCTCACCCAGCATGGGTATATGTAAAATGACACCCCAAACACATTCCCGAACTTCTCCTGAGTACGGCGATACCACATGTGTGCCACACTGTTTTGCAGCCTAGATGCGCAAAGGTGCCCAAATTCCTTTTAGGAGGGCATTTTTAGACATTTGGATCCCAGACTTCTTCTCACGCTTTAGGGCCCCTAAAAAGCAAGGGCAATATAAATACCCCAAATGTGACCCCACTTTGGAAAGAAGACACCCCAAGGTATTCAATGAGGGGCCTGGCGAGTTCATCGAAAAATAAATTTTTGGGGCATAAGTTAGCGGAAATTGATTTTTTTTTTCTCACAAAGTCTCACTTTCCACTAACTTGGGACAAAAATTTTAATCTTTCATGGACTCAATATGCCCCTCAGCGAATACCTTGGGGTGTCTTCTTTCCAAAATGGGGTCATTTGTGGGGTGTTTGTACTGCCCTGGCATTTGAGGGTCTCCGCAATCATTACATGTATGGCCAGCATTAGGAGTTTCTGCTATTCTCCTTATATTGAGCATACAGTGTCATGGTCTTACCTCCTTGCTGTTCCCTTCGTTTGACATGTGCTGGCGGCCATCTTGGTTTCTGGGTTTTCTTGTAGCCTCCCACCCTGCGGCTCCTCCTTCCCACTGGGAGGAGCTGGATGCCTAGCTCATATATATAGGAGGTCTGTGGCTTCATTTCCTTGCTTGGTCCTCCTGTGTTCACATGCTTCCAAGACTGCTGCTGCTTCTGGTTCCTGATCCTGGCCTCGTCTGACTACCCCGTTGGTTCCTGATTCCGGCTTCGTCTGACTACCCTTCTGGTTCCTGACCTCTGTCTCCGCAAGACCCTGCTTCGGTTTAGCCATCCGTTCGGACTTTGCTACGGCTTGCTCTTCAATAAAACCTTCTTATTTTCCACTTATCTCTTGTTGTACGTCTGGTTCATGGTTCCATGACATTAGGACCAAGCCATGAATTCTGACGGTACAGGGCCACCCTCGCTACCTACGCTGGTTGCCAGACTTGATCAGCAGGATCACCTGTTGGGTCGGTTCGCTGTGGCGTTGCAAACCCTGCTTGAACGCACGGCTCATTTAGCTTCCGTTGCCGATGGGTCGGTTGTCGCTCCTGGGCCCGCTCCTACTGCTGCTCCGGTTGTTGCGCCAGAGTCTACCCTGACACCTGTTGCTGCGCCTGTGGGGTTTCAGGGTATGACCGGTTCTGCCCCCCTTCCACAGCGCTTTGGGGGAGAGCCAACTCAGTGCCGAGGTTTCCTTAACCAGGTGGGCATTTACTTCGAGTTGCTGCCACATGCCTTTCCTCTGCAGCCTCGAGGTTCCCCACTGGCTCTTGAGGCGATAGACGGCAGACCCCTTCTGCCGCCACACGTGACTCATGAGACCCTTCCAGTGGGGATGGCCATTGGTGCCGTTCACAGAGAGTCGGTCTGTCTCCAGGTTATTTCGTCTCCACACTACTCGGTGGTCTTGGGGTACCCCTGGCTCCAGAAGCATAATCCGACTTTCGATTGGAGATCGGTCGAGATCCTCTCGTGGTCACCGCAGTGTGGGGCTAGTTGCATCCATGGGCCTGTCAAGTTGCTGTGTACTTCCTCGGACTCTCTGTTGCCTCCTGAATACGAAGAGTACCGGGATGTATTCGATAAGGTGCGCGCGGTTGCCCTACCTCCGCACCGCCCATACGATTGTGCCATAGAGTTACAATCCGGTGCCGTTCCTCCTCGTGGCAAAGTCTATCCACTGTCGGTAGCGGAGAATGAGGCCATGGAGGAGTACGTGAGGGAGGCGCTTTCACGCGGACACATTCGCAAATCCTCGTCCCCGGCAGGGGCTGGATTTTTCTTTGTGAAAAAGAGGGGCGGCGAGTTGAGGCCTTGCATCGATTACAGGGGTCTCAATCGCATCACGATCAAGAACGCTTACCCGATACCCTTGATTTCCGAGCTGTTCGATCGCCTCAAAGGGGCCACGGTCTTTACCAAACTCGACCTGAGGGCGGCATATAACCTGGTAAGGATCAAGGCGGGCGATGAGTGGAAGACCGCGTTTAACACCAGGACCGGTCATTATGAATCCTTGGTTATGCCCTTTGGGTTGTGCAATGCGCCCGCAGTCTTCCAGGAATTCATCAACGATGTTTTCCGTGACCTGTTGCAGCAGTGTGTGGTGGTCTATTTGGATGACATCTTGGTATATTCTGCATCCATGGAGGCCCACATTCTGGATGTCAGACGAGTGTTGCAACGCTTACGAGAGAACAAGCTGTTCGGTAAGCTTGAGAAATGCGAATTTCACCGATCCCAGGTAACCTTCTTAGGTTACATCATTTCCGCTGAGGGGTTCTCCATGGATCCTGAGAAGGTTTCGGCTGTCTTACAGTGGCCCCAGCCCAGTGGGCTTCGTGCCCTGCAGCGCTTTTTGGGCTTCGCCAATTATTATCGGAAGTTCATCAGGGACTTTTCCATGCTAGCCAAGCCTCTCACGGATCTGACCAGGAAGGGCAGTAATCCGCAGGTCTGGCCGCTCGAGGCCATCCGAGCTTTTGAGGCTCTAAAGTCCGCCTTTGTGTCGGCTCCGATTCTGTCGCATCCCAACCCTGGGTTGCCTTTTGTCCTCGAGGTGGACGCGTCTGAGACGGGAGTAGGCGCCCTCCTGTCTCAGCGTAGAACACCAGAGGGTCCTCTGCTTCCTTGTGGGTTTTACTCCCGGAAACTGTCTTCCGCGGAGTGCAACTATCAGATTGGTGACAGGGAGTTATTGGCCATCGTGCAGGCCCTTAAAGAATGGAGGCACTTGCTCGAGGGCTCGGTGGTTCCGGTTCTCATCCTGACGGACCACAAGAATCTGACCTACCTTTCTGAGGCCAAGAGATTGACACCACGTCAGGCCAGATGGGCTCTGTTCTTGTCACGTTTTAATTACGTGGTCTCCTACCTACCCGGCTCCAAGAACATCAGAGCGGATGCCTTATCACGGCAGTACTCCGAGCTGTCCGGGGAGGAGTCGATTCCGACTACGGTCATACCCCCGAATCAGATCCTGGCCGCTATTCGCACCAGCCTGACTTCTCCTCTGGGTGAGCAGATTTTGGCGGCTCAATCTGGTGCTCCCTCTGGGAGACCCAACGGCAGATGTTTTGTGCCTGAGGAGTTGCGCACTCGGTTGTTGCGAACCTACCATAACTCCAAGGCCGCGGGGCACCCTGGAAAGAATCAGCTGTCCTGGGCGATTTCACGTCTGTTCTGGTGGCCTTCTCTACGTTCCGACATCGCCGCATATGTAGCGGCATGCTCCGTTTGTGCCCAGAGTAAGTCCCCTCGGCACCTTCCGTTGGGCCTTTTGCAACCCATAGCCACCGGGGAGCGTCCATGGTCACACCTGGGGATGGATTTCATTGTGGACCTCCCTGCATCCCGAGGCCATACGGTCATTCTCATGATTGTGGATCGGTTTTCCAAAATGTGCCACTGTGTTCCTCTCAAGAAGTTACCCTCTGCACAAGAGTTGGCCTCGATTTTTGCCAGGGAGGTCTTCCGGTTGCACGGTTTGCCCAAGGAGATTGTGTCGGATCGGGGGAGTCAGTTTGTGTCCAGGTTCTGGCGCGCCTTTTGCTCCCAGTTGGGGATTCATCTCTCTTTCTCCTCGGCCTACCACCCTCAGTCCAATGGGGCCGCAGAACGATCCAATCAGGCCTTGGAGCAATTCCTTCGTTGCTATGTCTCCGATCACCAAGACAATTGGGTTGACCTCCTGCCTTGGGCTGAGTTTGCCAGGAACACGGCGGTGAACTCTTCCTCTGGGACGTCTCCCTTCATGGCCAATTATGGGTTCCAACCTGCCGTGTTACCGGAGGTATTCTCTCCCCAGGATATTCCGGCTGTGGAGGATCACCTTTCCGTCCTACGTGCTTCTTGGGTACAGATCCAGAGGTCCCTTGAGGTCTCTGCGCAGCGCCAGAAACTCCAGGCTGATCGCAGACGAGCGCCCGCTCCTTCCTACCAGGTCGGAGACCGCGTATGGTTGTCCACCCGCAACCTCAACCTTCGAGTGCCCACTCCCAAGCTGGCGCCTCGCTTTGTTGGTCCCTTCCGAGTGCTTCGCAGGGTAAACCCGGTAGCCTATGCCCTTGCGCTTCCTCCTGGCATGCGGATCTCCAACGTGTTTCATGTCTCCCTGTTGAAGCCACTGGTGTGTAATCGTTTCACTTCCTCGATTCCTCGGCCTCGTCCGGTCCAAGTGGGCAATCGTGAGGAGTATGAGGTAAGCAATATCCTGGACTCACGCCTGGTCCGCGGCCGGGTGCAGTTTTTGGTCCATTGGCGTGGTTATGGTCCAGAGGAGCGTTCCTGGGTTCCCTCCGCAGATGTCCATGCTCCTGTCTTGCTCCGAGCCTTCCACGCACGCTTCCCTCAGAAACCGTTCCTTACTCCGCGGAGGAGGGGCCCTTGAGAGGGGGGGTACTGTCATGGTCTTACCTCCTTGCTGTTCCCTTCGTTTGACATGTGCTGGCGGCCATCTTGGTTTCTGGGTTTTCTTGTAGCCTCCCACCCTGCGGCTCCTCCTTCCCACTGGGAGGAGCTGGATGCCTAGCTCATATATATAGGAGGTCTGTGGCTTCATTTCCTTGCTTGGTCCTCCTGTGTTCACATGCTTCCAAGACTGCTGCTGCTTCTGGTTCCTGATCCTGGCCTCGTCTGACTACCCCGTTGGTTCCTGATTCCGGCTTCGTCTGACTACCCCGTTGGTTCCTGATTCCGGCTTCGTCTGACTACCCCGTTGGTTCCTGATTCCGGCTTCGTCTGACTACCCTTCTGGTTCCTGACCTCTGTCTCCGCAAGACCCTGCTTCGGTTTAGCCATCCGTTCGGACTTTGCTACGGCTTGCTCTTCAATAAAACCTTCTTATTTTCCACTTATCTCTTGTTGTACGTCTGGTTCATGGTTCCATGACATACAGGTAATGAGATTTTTTTTTCCCGTTCAGCCTCTGGGCTGAACGAAAAAAATGAACGGCACAGATTTCTTCATTCGCATTGATCAATGTGGATGAAAAAATCTCTGCCAAAAAATAAAAAAAGGAGGGGAAAGGCGTCTACCAGGACATAGGAGCTCAGCCCAACATCCATACCCACTTAGCTCGTATGCCCTGGCCCTGACATCAATCGATGTGGATGAATAAATCATTGCCGGGATTTATATATATTTTTTTTATATACAAAGTGTTTGCCAAGGCATATGAACACCGCCACCTCATATGCCTCGGCAAACGTATCTTTTACTGCAGAGGAGAAATCTCGTCTTGCAGCGCTGCATACACCGACTTGTGTGTAATCTAACAGCAGCGCAATGCTTCTGTCAGAATGCACATCAGTGCTGCAGCTAGTCGATCGGTTGGTCCACCTGGAAGGTAAAAAAAAATAAAAAATAAAGAAAAGACCAGGCCGCAACGCAATAATTTTATTAACTTTATAATAACTTTTGAACAGAACATATAAACTTTAACTTTTTGAACTGAACATTAACCTTTTTGCTTACTGGTGATTATTTATTTATTTTTTACCTTTATAGGACAAACGTCTCCTTCTTCATGGGACAACGTGCAAAGCGCAAATCACCCAAAGATGTGGCGAAGTGCATTATGCACTTTGTCCCAGGTGAAAGGAGAGGCTTGCAGCAGCTCTGTGTGTGAATGGGCCCTAATAGCCCTGTGTGCCTGTCCTGGTGAGATGTGATCCCTATGCTAGGTGTACCTGTGTGTGGTACTTCCGGAAACACTCCCCTAAGCATAGGGCAGGGTGGTCAGGGCAGTCAGGACAGAAATAGCGGGTGTCACGCCTTATTCCACTCCTGCTAGACACAACATCTTTTTCGGGGTGACGGTTGGGTTGTGGTACCAGCAACGACATTGGGGAAATGTCGCTCGTGTAGATGGCTAACTACACTGGTGGATGGGGCCACGGAACCTCCTGGATACAGGAGGTTCTCGATGATCTCTTCCTGAAATTTGAGGAAGGATCCTGTTCTCCCAGCCTTACTGTAGAGAACAAAACTATTATACAGAGCCAATTGAATTAAATATACAGACACCTTCTTATACCAGCGTCTGGTGCGTCGGGAAACTAAATACGGAGACAACATCTGGTCATTGAAGTCCACCCCTCCCATGTGAAGGTTATAGTTGTGGACTGAGAGGGGCTTTTCAATGACACGGGTTGCTCGCTCAATTTGGATTGTCGTGTCTGCGTGAATGGAGGAGAGCATGTAAACGTCATGCTTGTCTCTCCATTTCACCGCAAGCAGTTCTTGGTTACACAAGGCAGCCCTCTCCCCCCTTGCAAGGCGGGTGGTAACGAGCCGTTGGGGGAAGCCCGCGCGACTAGTTCGCGCGGTGCCACAGCAGCCAATCTGTTCTAGAAACAAATGCCTGAAGAGGGCCACACTTGTGTAGAAATTGTCCACATAAAGATGGTACCCCTTGCCAAATAAGGGTGACACCAAGTCCCAGACTGTCTTCCCACTGCTCCCCAGGTAGTCGGGGCAACCGACCGGCTCCAGGGTCTGATCTTTTCCCTCATAGACATGAAATTTGTGGGTATAGCCTGTGGCCCTTTCACAGAGCTTATACAATTTGACCCCATACCGGGCGCGCTTGCTTGGGATGTATTGTTTGAAGCCAAGGCGCATGGTAAAATGTATTAGGGTCTCGTCTACGCAGATGTTTTGCTCTGGGGTATACAAATCTGCAAATTTCTGGTTGAAGTGGTCTATGAGGGGCCGAATTTTGTGGAGCCGGTCAAAAGCTGGGTGGCCTCTGGGACGGGAGGTGGTGTTGTCGCTAAAGTGCAGGAAACGCAGGATGGTCTCAAATCGTGTCCTGGACATAGCAGCAGAGAACATGGGCATGTGATGAATTGGGTTTGTGGACCAATATGACCGCAATTCATGCTTTTTAGTTAGACCCATGTTGAGGAGAAGGCCCAGAAAAATTTTAATTTCGGAAACTTGGACTGGTTTCCACCAGAAAGGCTGGGCATAAAAGCTTCCCGGGTTGGCGGTTATAAATTGTGTGGCATACCGATTTGTTTCTGCCACAACTAAGTCCAAGAGCTCCGCAGTCAAGAACAACTCAAAAAATCCCAGGGCCGAACCGATCTGAGCTGTCTCAACCCGAACTCCAGACAGGGCGGTGAAAGGGGGAACTACAGGTGCGGCTGAAGTTGGGACTGCCAATCAGGGTTTGCCAGCACCTCAGGGATTCTAGGGGCTCTACGGGCCTGTCTGTGCGGTGGCTGCGACGGGGTAACTACTGCACGTGCCACCGTACCAGCTTCAACTGCCCTTCTGGTGCTCGCCACTTCACCATGTTGTACAGCAGTGCTGGTACTAGGTCCAGGATGGGCTGCGCTGCTGGTGTATGCCTCACCACGTAAACCGACAGCGCCAGCCCCACTCTGCTGCCCTTGAAGCGGATCCTGCGCATTCTGTGGTCTAGCGACACGGGGGCCGGGTACGCCTGGTGCTATCAGGGACTTCAACCTCATCGTCCGAACTTTGAGTCAGACTGCCACTGCTTTCTACAGGTTCATATTCTGACCCGCTAGATTCATCAGATGAGGGTTCCCATTCCTCATCCGACTGGGTCAGAAGCCTGTAGGCCTCTTCAGAAGAATACCCCCTGTTTGACATTTGGGCTACTAAATTTAGGGGTATTCCCTGAGACTACCCAAGAAAAAAAGCAAGCCTGTCTTACAAATGGGAGGCTAGCGAAGTACCGGAGGCCGCTGCGGTTGATAAAAATTATCAAAACTGATTTTTTTCATCGCCGCAGCGCTTGTGAAGTGAATGTGCAGTGATCAAAAAAATAATAATTTTTGTCACTGCGGCGGGGCGGGTGTGGGTGAACGCACGTGTGGGCGACCGATCAGGCCTGATCGGGCAAACACTGCGTTTTGGGTGGAGGGCGAACTAAGGTGACACTAATACTATTATAGATCTGACTGTGATCAGTTACAGATACTATAAAAGTACAAATGCTGATTAGCGATACGCTAATCAGCGAATAAGTGACTGCAGTGCGGTGGGCTGGCCGATCGCTAAACTACCTAACCAAGGTGCCTAAACTGTCCTAAAACCTAACAGTCAATAACAGTGAAAAAAAAAATGTGACAGTTTACACTGATCACTTTTCCCTTTCACTAGTGATTGACAGGGGCAAGAAGGGGTGATCAAGGGGTTAAGTCGGGTGCAGGGGGGTGATCTGGGGCTATGTGTGGTGTTTGGTGCTACTCACTGTGAAGCCTGCTCCTCTGCTGGAACCAACCGACCAAAAGGGCCAGCAGAGGAGCAGGGAAGCCATTTAACACATCATATTTACTAATATGATGTGTTAGATGGCTTGTGATTTGACATTTTAAAAATCGCCAGCCCGCCAGCCACGATCATTGGCTGGCAGGCTGGTGACAAAATTGTTCTCGTTCATTTGCCCGCTTCCCCCCCCCCCTCCCCCCTTGCACAGACCAGCAGTGTGGAGCATCGGCGGGAGGGGGGTGGATTCGTTAAGTGGGAAGCTCCCTGCATCGTCATTACAGGCAACCATCTCTACATTCTATGGAAGAAAGAAGCTTTGGGCGAAACGTACGTCAGGGTGACGATACCGCAGTCTTTTGGATCCTTTGCTCTGGTATATTTTTACTATTTTGTATTTATTGTGGATGTTGGCAAAACTGTGGTTTCTGCTATATCATTTGGGTTGATTAGAGAGGAGAGAAAAATTGACAAAAATAACACCTATATGATCAGGGGTGAGGGGACATTTTCCTATTAGTCAATAGTTCATGCATTAGACCATTATTTAGGATCCCAGAAACATGGTTGGCGACATGTGGTGTCCATCAAGAACTGTGAATTTTTAATGTGATTATTATTTTTATTTTATTGATCATGTTCTAATAAAGATGTACTATTTATATACAGTGGATATAAAAAGTCTACACACCCCTGTTAAAATGTCAGGCTTCTGTGCTGTAAAAAAATGAGACAAAGATAAATGATTTCAGAACTTTTTCCACCTTTAATGTGACCTATAAACTGTACCACTCAATTGAAAAACAAACTGAAAACTTTTAGGTAGAGGGAAGAAAACAAAAAAAACCTAAAATAATGTGGTTGCATAAGTGTGCACACCCTCTTTTAACTGGACATATAGCTGTGTTCAGAATTAAGCAATCACATTAAAAATCATGTTAAATAGGAGTCAGCATACACCTGCCATCATTTAGTGCCTCTGAGTAACCCCAAATAAAGTTCTGCTGAAATTTTCTTAGTCGCATCCCATAGCAAAAGCCTTGGTCCACAGAGAGATTCCAAAGAATCAGATGGATCTCATTTTTAAAAGGTATCAGTCAGGAGAAGGGTACAAAAGAATTTCCAAAGGCAATTAGATATACCATGGAACACAGCGAAGTGAAGAAAATATGGCACAACAGTGACATTACCAAGAACTGGACGTCCCTCCAAAATTTATAAAAAGACAAGAAGAAAACTGGTCTGGGAGGCTACCAAGAGGCCTACAGCAACATTAAAGGAGCTGCAGGAATATCTGGCAAGTACTGGCTGTGTGGTACATGTAACAACAATCTCCCGTATTCTTCATATGTCTGGGCTATAGGGTAGAGTGGCAAGACAAAAGCCTTTTCTTACGAAAAAAAAACATCCAAGCCAGGCTACATTTTGCAAAAACACATCTGAAGTCTCCCAAAAGCATGTGGGAAAAGGTTTTATGGTCTGATGAAACCAAGGTTGAACTTTTTGGCCATAATTCCAAAAGATATGTTTGGCGCAAAAACAACACTGCACATTACCAAAAGAACACCATACCCACAGTGAAGCATGGTGGTGGCAGCATCATGCTTTGGGCTGTTTTTCTTCAGCTGGAACTGGGGCCTTAGTTAAGCTAGAGGGAATTATGAACAGTTTCAAATACCAGTCAATATTGGCACAAAACCTTCAGGCTTCTGCTAGAAAGCTTAACATGAAGAGGAACTTCATCTTTTAGCATGACAACAACCCAAAGCATACATCCAAACCAACAAAAGAATGGCTTCACCAGAAGAAGATTAAAGTTTTGGAATGGCCCAGCCAGAGCCCAGACCTGAATCCGATTAAAACTTTGTGGGGTGATCTGAAGAGGGCTGTGCACAAGAGATGCCCTTGCAATCTGACAGATTTGGAGTGTTTTTGCAAAGAAGAGTGGGCAAATCTTGGCAAGTCAAAATGTGCCATGCTGATAGACTCATACCCAAAAAGACTGAGTGCTGTAATAAAATCAAAAGGTGCTTCAACAAAGTATTAGTTTAAGGGTGTGCACACTTATGCACCCATATTATTTTATTTAAATATTTTTCTTCCCTCTACCTAAATGATTTTAGTTTGTTTTTCAATTGTGCTGTACAGTTTATAGGTCACATTAAAAGTTCTGAAATTATTTATCTTTGTCTAATTTTTTTACATCACAGAAACCTGACATTTTAACAGGGGTGTGTAGACTTTTTATATCCACTGTACATAGTGTGGTATTGTAATTGTTGGTGTTTGTTACAGACAGAGCTGCCCAAACAGGCAGACAAGCAAATATCTTTACCCCATGGGGGGGAATGACACATGGAGATCACAGACGGAGTTGCCCAAACAGGCAGACATGCAAATATCTTTACCCCATGCGGAACGACACATGGAGATCACAGACAGAGTTGCCCAAACAGGCAGACAAGCAGATGCCTGGACCCCATGCAGAACGACACATGGCGGTCACAGGCAGAGCTGCTGAATAACTAGATGTCCTCCTCCGGAGAACCCAGGAACCCTCACCCGTAAGGAATAGACTCAGACTAGTAGATGCCTGTTCCCCATGCGGAGTTAGTCTATGGCTGAACAGACAACTGCACCACAAAACACGGACCCAGGCAAGATGAACTCGATGTCTCACTAGGTGACCACACAGACAGGGCAGATGGAATATCCCCAGGTCAGGTGCATAGATCCTGCACCCAGCAAAGCTGGAGACAGACTGACCACCAAACCCACAGCTTAGGGTGGGTTCACATCTGCGTTCTGGATTCCGTTATGGCTTTCCGTTATAAAATGGCTATAACGGAAAATAACGGAATCCATAAGACGGAAGGACGGATCCATTATGCTGCCCATAGACTTGTATTATGAATGAAAACAAAATGGAAGCTTTTAAAGGGCATTCCGTTTTGCTTTCCGTCTTAATGGAAGTCTATGGGAAAGCATAATGGATGCTTCTGGTTTCCGTTATGCAGAACGGAGAGAAAAAAGTCCTGTTGACAGGACTTTTTTTTCTGTCTTGCATGGAATCTAAATGGAATCTACCGTAGCCAGTATACCAGAGCACAAAGGTGAGCAACATAACAACCCGTGTCACAGTGAGCCACACTATGACCTTTCTTTTTTGGTAATTTATTTCCTTTTTGAGATTTTATTGAATATTTAGTTTATGCAGTAATAATATGTTATGTTTTAAACAGAGAATCTGTGGCTAGTCTCATCATATTCACAATGATATTTTTACTCCACCTTCAGTTTCATAATAATCAATATACCTGTAGATAACAGACATGATGCTTCTAATCAAGCCCCAATGCAATAACCATGAAATTAACACTTTCTTTGGTTTGGGAATCCTGTTGGGTTTCTGTCACCAGAAATACCTAAATTAAACTGGCTGACATTAGGGATGTGCTAATGTCAGCTGAACCTACGGCAACTAGCCTATTCCTACTTTTATTCATGCCCCTGTTACTTCATAACATTTATAATATTATGCAAATTAGCCTCTAGGAGCAGGGGCGGCGTTGCTCCTGCTCCGAGAGGCTCCAACCTCTGTCACCTTTCTCTAAGTCTTGATTGACAGGGCCAGGCAGCGTTCACATCCTCCTGCCGGCCCTGAGTTCATGGTAAATCTCGTGCATGCCGTTCAGTATTCGGGACAGGGGCATTAAGGAAGTCGGCAGCCAGTGAGCGTCCTTCCTTCACTATGCCTGAGCTGAATACTAAATCGCAAGGAGCAACACCCCCCCCCCCCCCGCTCCTAGAGGCTAATTTGCATATTATAAAAGTTACATTTATGGAGTAACGGGGGCATGGATAAAACTAGGAATAGGCTAGTTAGGTTCAGCTGATATTAGCACATTGCCAATGTCAGCCAGTTTAATTTAGGTATTTCAGGTGACAGAACACAGAAACTCTTAAATCAGTGGTAGATGCATAGAAGTAGATGTAGAAGTATACCTTGTTAGAATCCTCTGTAATAACTATCACTAAAATCTTAAAGCTGTGTAAGTACCTTGCAGAACTAATTATATGCTTTACTCTTTTTTGCATTTAATTCTGTAGGCTGGGAAGATCATTCTTTTTTACCGCAAGTCCCCGCACAAAATATTAGGCAGATTTTTGATCTGGAGCATCTTGCTGGTAAGATTGGATAAGAAAAAACGTTATATTCTTTTTAAATGATAAAGAGCTTAAAGTAAAAATAGCTTTACATATCTCTTATGGTGGCCATATGGGTGACAATGACTGCTAATGATAAGACCAGAAAATGATTATCATTGTGTATATTACAAAATTATCTGTTCCAGGAAATTGTAATTTGTCCCATCCATCATAGTAGACTATGGAGTTGCTTTCAAATTTTCTATATCATTTTTGATGAATCTATACATTGTCATGTAACTCTACTACTACATATAAATAGTATTTATAGTATCGTATAGTAAATAGTAACAATCAAAATTATTTTCATTGACGTATCAAGCAATCGGGAAATGCCAGGATGCTTGTTGGATTTAGAGGCAAAATGACCTGTGTGTGGCATAGTTATTCAACTAAAAATGAGTGACCTATACAAATCAAATTAGAATTTCGGCAAATTCAAAACTTTTGTGATTCGTCCCGAACAAATTGTTCAGAATTGTGGACACCATTTCACATAAAAGAAAACAGATAAGAAGGCATCTGCCACTAAAAAGTATAATTTTATTTTAAGCAGGATGTTTTCTGCCACCAGGTATTATCCGTTCATCCATAGCCATATACAGGTGAAACTCGAAAAATTTGGATATCGTGCAAAAGTCAATTTATTTCAGTAATGCAAATTAAAAGGAATTGCATTATTGCAGCTTAAAATTTGAATTTTGTAAAAAGGTTCAATATTCTAGGCTCAAAGTGTCAGACTCTAGTCAGCTAATTAATCCATACCCCCTAAGCAAAGGGTACCTCAAAATTGCGACTTTGGGGTTTCATAAGCTATAAGCCATAATCATCCAAATTATAACACATAAAGGCTTGAAATATCTCGCTTTGCATGTAATGAGTTTATCTTATATACAGTATTAGCTTCACCTTTTAAGTTCCATTACTGAAATAAATGAACTTTGCACGATATTGTAATTTTTCGAGTTTCACCTGTATGTTGCTGTCATTTATTCACATCAGAATGTCATATACAACTTTTAAGGGAAATTTGGGCACTTTAAATTTGAGTTGAATCGACAGTATTTGGAGCAAATCAAATTTGATTTTGAGAAATTGGCACCTTTCTACCATCATCCTTTTACCTATGCTATTCTATACTAATATGTGAACCAACAATGGACAACACCATTAGTTTACTTACTATGTCATATTCCATTTATGTAACACACACAACATTCTCACATTCACAACCCCATATGCAGTTAACTTCAGCCTACCACCAATATAATATTAAAAGATTTTTTTTGTTAGTTTTTTTTACAACAGACGTTTTTCATCTATCCACAGAATAGTTTATAAATGTCTGTTTGCATGGCCCCCACCAGTTATTAGAGTCTCAAGTCCCCTGTTCATCTTCACTGAAAAACCATAGAGAGAAGTTTGAATGGAGCAGTGATTGAGCATGCTAGCTACTGTTCCATTCAAAGTACAGTACTCACTTTTCTAGGTGAGACCCGAATAAAATAGTAGGGCACATACTCGACCACTGCTTTATTTAAACACAACCGCTCTACTACAGTGAGGAGGAATGGAAACCATGGGCCCCTTTTCTTATGATTACAATGGTGGAGCTTCCAGCATTCATAAATGTATCACCTATACTGTGGAGAAAGGAATGAATGTTAATTGTGGGATGCCCCCTTTAAAGGGTTTCTCCACAAGCAGCACATCACCGCTGAAGCCAGCCAGTGTCTGCAGCAGAGTATGTGGCCATGCCCATGCAATGCTAGATGTCAACACTGCAGGGATCGGAAAATGAACACAGCATCGGCAGTGTGGAGGCGGGTAAGTATGAATCTAGAGATGAGCGAACCACTCGAGATTTGTTTTCGGAAACGGTTAGATTCATTTTTTTTTTATTTTAGTTCAGACCTCAACCGTTTTGCCCTGAAAGTTGGTATACAGTCGTGGCCAAAAGTTTTGAGAATTACATAAATATTGGAAATTGGAAAAGTTGCTGCTTAAGTTTTTATAATAGCAATTTGCATATACTCCAGAATGTTATGAAGAGTGATCAGATGAATTGCATAGTCCTTCTTTGCCATGAAAATTAACTTAAACACAAAAAAAACTTTCCACTGCATTTCATTGCTGTCATTAAAGGACCTGCTGAGATCATTAAAGTAATCGTCTTGTTAACTCAGGTGAGAATGTTGACGAGCACAAGGCTGGAGATCATTATGTCAGGCTGATTGGGTTAAAATGGCAGACTTGACCTGTTAAAAGGAGGGTGATGCTTGAAATCATTGTGCTTCCATTGTTAACCATGGTGACCTGCAAAGAAACGCGTGCAGCCATCATTGCGTTGCATAGAAATGGCTTCACAGGCAAGGATATTGTGGCTACTAAGATTGCACCTCAATCAACAATTTATAGGATCAACAAGAACTTCAAGGAAAGAGGTTCAATTATTGTTAAGAAAGCTTCAGGGCGTCCAAGACAGTCCAGCAAGCGCCAGGATCGTCTCCAAAAGAGGATTCAGCTGCGGGATCGGAGTGCCACCAGTGCAGAGCTTGCTAAGGAATAGCAGCAGGCAGGTGTGAGCGCATCTGCACGCACAGTGAGGCGAAGACTTTTGGAAGATGGCCTGGTGTCAAGAAGGGCAGCAAAGAAGCCACTTCTCTCCATAAAAAAACATCAGGGACAGATTGATCTTCTGCAGAAAATATGGTGAATGGACTGCTGAGGACTGGGGCAAAGTCATATTCTCCAATGAAGCCTCTTTCCAATTGTTTGGGGCATCAGGAAAAAGGCTTGTCCGGAGAAGAAAAGGTAAGCGCTACCATCAGTCCTGTGTCATGCCAACAGTAAAGCATCCTGAGACCATTCATGTGTGGAGTTGCTTCTCATCCAAGGGAGTGGGCTCACTCACAATTTTGCCCCAAAACACAGCCATGAATAAAGAATAGTACCAAAACACCCTCCAACAGCAACTTCTTCTACCAATCCAACAACAGTTTGGTGAAGAACAATGCATTTTCCAGCACGATGGAGCACCGTGCCATAAGGCAAAAGTGATAACTAAGTGGCTCGAGGACCAAAACGTTGACATTTTGGGTCCATGGCCTGGAAACTCCCCAGATCTTAATCCCATTGAGAACTGTGGTCAATCCTCAAGAGGCGGGTGGACAAACAAAAACCCACTAATTCTGACAAACTCCAAGAAGTTATTATTAAAATTGGGTTGCTATTAGTCAGAAATTGGGCCAGAAGTTGATTGAGAGCATGCCCAGTCGAATTGCAGAGGTCCTGAAAAAGAAGGGCCAACACTGCAAATACTGACTCTTTGCATAAATGTCATGTAATTGTCGATAAAAGCCTTTGAAACGTATGAAGTGCATGTAATTATATTTCACTACATCACAGAAACAACTGATACAAAGATCTAAAAGCAGTTTAGCAGCAAACTTTGTGAAAAATAATATTTGTGTCATTCTGAAAACTTTTGGCCACGACTGTACAGTATAACCCGCTCAAGCCTCCTAGGACTCAAAATTTTTAGGACAACTTGTTACAGTGTTAAATGCTTATCGAGAACAGATGATGTTTAAACATACATGGAGTTATGGGATTTTAAAAAATTGTTTTTTAAAGTAGCTTGTTCGGGGGCTAAGCGTTGACAGGGTCAGAATGCCTGTCCATACGACACACACAAGTGTTGATTGTCAGAAAAAAAAGTGGCAACAGAAGCAGCATAGCATGGCGCATACAAGGCTGTCTATGGGTAGTAGTAGTAGTAATAGTAGTAGTGATAGAAGTAATGGTGGCAGATGGTTTGCATTAATGATGGTGGCAGTAGGGGATTAATTAAGGAGCAGCAGCTGAGGCAGTGACAGCAGACATGTGGTACATGTTGGCAGAAAGGCAGCAGCATGTTGGAGTCAGCAGCACTCTTACAGATGATGATGGTCAGCAGACTGCAGCAGTGGCTAATGGAGGCGGCAGTTCCAGTCTGCCTGACCAGAAATCCATGGAGATCAAGGAACAGGGTATGTGTCAGAGACTGGCCATAGTATAGGTAGGCCTGAACCTGGGCATTGAGGCGGGAGCTATCAGCTTGCTGACTGGCCTCAGCCTAGCGCTGCACATGGAAAAACTGCTGCATCATGTTGAGGAGACTGAAATGGCTGTTGCTACTGCTGCTGCGGCTCCTGCTGCTCATGGCAGTGGGAAGGGGGTGACTTTGTTAGGGGTGGAGAGGGGCCTCCCTTTCAGACATGCTGGCGGCAAGCTGCATACACAGTGTTTCCTGGTAATACTATTGTATGTCCTCCTTTTCTGTGAGAGGAAAAAATTCCCCCATTTTTCCTTGATAGCAATGGTCTAAAATCATGGCTATCCAGTAATCATCAGACTGCTTGATATCACCAAACCACCGGTCACTGTGCAAGCAAGTGAGTCTTCAGGTCGCCATTCTTGCCAGCATGCCCAGGAAGCCAGTTCTTTCCACTTCTGCCCCACACTGAGACCATTGGGTGTCATGGCCAGTGTCACCATAATTATCATGATCCTCTTTCTCCTCCTCTATTTCATCCTCAAGTGGCAGCATCTCATCTTCCTCTTCCCCCAAGCGAGTTTCTCACTGTCGGTCCCCAACAGCTACAGGGTGGACAGTAAGATATGTTAGCTGTTCTTCTTCCTCCTCCTTCGTCGCTACCTGTTCCATAAGCATCAGGGGAGGGAGGGACAACTGCAGCATGAACAACATGAGATGCCACTGCCCAACCTCGAAATAACACAAGCATGTGTTATTTCCCTCAGGTTCAGGGTGGCCAGGATGTTGGGCCCATTGTCGCTGACCACCTTGCCCAATCAGCAGGGTGAAAGCCAGCAGGATGTTTGCTGCTTGATGTACTTTAAGCTGACACTGCTCGCTGTTATGGCTACTGTCGCCCAGGCAGATCATCTCCAACATGTCGTGGCAATGCTTGACTTGACACATCTGATATCATGGAGGAATAGTGCGAGCGACGCTGTTCTCTGCTGCTGTTGGGGATGGGACAGTTTCCATGGAGGAGGAGGTGGAGGAAGAAAATAAATGCCTGCTGTGAGAGCCAGGCCCATGATATGGTAGGAGGTGGTCAAAAGGACCTGGCCATGTTGCTGGGGTGCTACCTCTCTTTTGCTACATAAAACATTGACCCAGTGGGCTGTGGAAAACATCTATAGATCCTCCCCATAACAGCTGCTCCAGTTGTCCACTGTGGAGTGCAGCTTGATGCACAGAGAGAATCTCATGGAGTGGCCCCAATTCTCCAAACGTGAGAGTACAAGGCACTACTACAATGATACTACAGTGACTGCACGGCCAGCAACATGGACAGGTGGGGCTTTAGCTTGTAGACAAGTTAATTGCTGGTGGAGAATTTTTTTTTCATGGTCAGAAATGCTGTCAAAAATTCCATCATAGATGTCTTATGATGGAGCTGAGGACAAGGAGGAGTCTTGGCAGGAGAGGAAGAAGTTAATGAAGATGACAAATCAAAGCATCTGAAGTGGAATTTGATCCAAAGTTTAGGAAAAATTAAATTATATAGTAAAAGTAAGAAGTCCAGGAATGTGAGGTCACCCATAATGCCATGCAGCCAGCCAATCCACAGATAGCCATCCTTTGTGATGTCACAGCTCTGTAAAAGCTTTAACCCGTGCGGTCTCCATAATTTCACTGTGAGCAGAGCATTGGGAAAGATGTGACAAGTGCAAATACACTAGGCACATTGTTGCTGCAAATGGTTAAAAAAAATACAGGAGAGGGAGAGTGCAGGGAGATCATCGGGAGAGTTTTTTTGAGAATGTAGGGAGAGAATAGGGAGACTGCAGGTTGTGTTTATCTCATTCATCTGCTGCAACATTCACAGTAAGGCCTCTTGCACACGAACGTGTGCTGGCAGTGCCCATGCTGCGGCCCGCAAATTGCGGTCCACAATGCACATGCACCAACCGCGGGCCAGCCGCATGTGGATTGCAATCCGTCCGTTCCGCAAAAAGATAGGACAAGTTATATCTTTTTGCAGAATGTAAAGAAAAGAACGGAACCCCTCAAAACCACTCCGTAGTGCTTCCGTTCTGTTCCACACCGCATTTCCGGATTAGCGGACGCATTCCGTAATGCGAAATACACGCGGCCGGTGTCCCGTACATTGCAGACCTGCCGTATGTGGGCTGCAATATGGGCACGGGGGACACACGGTCCTGTGCAAGAGGCCTTAATCTGTAATTTTACACATAGATGTACTGTGCGTCAGACTCAGTATTAAAGGGAAGTCTAATATATCGCCACGTTTATCTTGTTCAACTGCTGCGACATTCGTAGTTAATCTGTTACATTACTGATACAATTACTGTACACTATGGCCGACAGTTGCCTACGCCTTCCAAAGGCATGGGCAGTGGAAACATTTTTGCTGTAGCCAACACAAGTAGCAGGAGAAGAAGGGGTGGTCGTATCAGCAGCTGCAGAGCTGCTGGCCAGAGCTGCTACTGTCATTGAGCAGTCGCGTTTTGACCAATAATACAGCTGTAATGGAATGGTTGACTCACTCTTCAACATCATCTCAAGTGACAACAGAGACACACAGCCATAATCAGTGCGTTCCTCTAACATCACGCTTAGTTGGCATGCACCAGGAACTGCCTCTGTGCCCTCATCTGTACTGAACCTGCCTCTTGATTTTGCTACTCCTTCTGATAGTAACGTGATGTATGTCTGGTATGGCGTGCGAACGGTGGTCGTGGCTCTGATGTGGGACGCTCTGTGCTCTGGAGAGCGCGGCCATCCTACGTCATCGCTGCGACCGCATACGCAGGCACCGGCGGTGCGCGGCTGTTCGCGCGCCATACCAGACGTCCTGGACCCCGGGGTATTTGGAAACGAATCGCTGCACGAAGTTCAGGACATGTGTCATTTTGCCCTGTTTCAGTGTGCTCAGCAGATTGGCACCGTTGTCGCACACCACTTTAACAACTGTCAAATTGAGCGGGGTTAGCCACTGATCGGACTGCGACCGCAGAGCTGAAAGCAGTGCAGGACCGGTGTGGTTCTTGGCTTCCAGGCACAACAGCCGCATCACAGCATGGCAACGTCTCACCTGGCACGTCGATTAGGTTCTGAGGAGCTTTTGGGGTGCAGCAGAAGTGGTGGTAGCAGTGGAAAAGGAGGAGTCAGCCGAAGAGGACAGGGAGGATGGAGTAGGAGGAGGAGAAGAAGAGGCAGGCCTGCATGCAGTTCGTGGTGGTAGCACCAAATACACACGGGTGCCACGGATTGCATGCTTGACAGCCATCAGAAGGTTCACCCAGTGGGCAGTAAAAGTTATGTACCTTCCCTGCCTGTGTTTGCTAGACCACGTGTCTGTGGTCAGATGTATCTTGGCACCGACACTGTGTGCCAGAGATGCAGTCACTTGCCACTGAACATGGCCATATAGCTCTGGGATTCCCTTCTTGGAGAAATATTTCCTTCCTTTCTAAAGGCCTCCGAGTCCACCAGTTTATATGGCAGTAGTTGGTGGGCTAGCAGTTCCAAAAAGCCAGCGGTCATCCGTTGGGCAAGATGGTTATCCGGTGTCATCAACTTTTTATGTTCGAACATTTGGGCTACAGAAGCCTCTCTTTTGCCAGATGAACACGATGATGGCACAGTGGAAGGTGGAGTGGAGGACAAATGGGAGGAGAGAGGAGAAGGAGAAGAGGCAGGGCGTGGAGCCAGGGAGTGTGGCTTTGTGGGTTCTGATGGTGTTGCCAACTTGCTCCCACTGGGCTCGGCGATGGGAGGCCAGGTGCCTTCTTAAGGCGGTCGTCCCTAGATGAGTGTTGGGCATACCGCGACTTATGCGTTGACAGCACAGGCTGCAGATGACAACACTATTGTCAGCAACTGACATGTTAACAAAAGCCCACACTGTGGAGCCATGTGCCGGCGTCCTGGGAATGCAAGATGTGACTGTGCATGGTGGATGGCTCGCTCCAGATACATTTGCAGTCTGCTTTTTGCCTCCTGTGGACAGCGTGTTCTGCCTGCTTCTCCTCCTTCTACTCCCTATCGACTGCTCTGTCTCTCCCTCTGAACTCCCCTCCTCTTCCTATCTTGTGGGCACCCATGTGACATCCATTGACACATTATGTGTCAATGGATTATTGTTGGGGTTAATCAGAGGCACTTTAAATGATGGTAGGTGTATGCTGACTCCTATGTAACATGATTTTGAATGTGATTGCTTAATTCTGAACACAGCTACAAGAGGGTGTGCACACTTATGCAACCACATAAAAAAATGTATTTATTTATTTTTCTTCCCTCCACCTACAGTTAATAGATCACATTAAAGGTGAAAAAAGTTTGAAATGATTTCTCTTTTTTTTTTTTTTACAGCACAGAAACCTGTCATTTTAACAGGGGTGTGTAGACTTTTTATGTCCACTGTATATCTAATATATAAAGCTTATTGTATGTGTGTATGCATGTCCGCTAAATTAATCCACACCGTTGCATTTACAATCATGAAATTTGGCACACAGGTACATTAGGCATCGGGGAAGGTGTTAGACCGGGTCTCAGCTCTCTAGGACATACCGTTCCTGAGATATTCCCCCCAAAAAATGCAAATATGGCACATCACATGACATACATTAGCCAATAGAAGCCTGCAGGTCTTTCTCCTAATATGCCAACTGCCATACACATGGTTACATGACCCTTATCAGCCAATAGAAGCTTTCAGGCTCTTAGTCTCCACATACACACAGTTTTACACCAGGTTTCCATAACAACCCAGCCATTTTTCTTCACTGCTTTAGGTCAGCTTTAAAGGGTCAGGGTGCTGTGGATGACACTGTTAAGGGAGCGGAGTGCTGTGGAGGTCACAGTTAAGGGGGCAGGTCGGGTGGCCATTCAGGCCACCCTCAAAAGACGGACTTAAAACCTCGCCCCCAGGTCCCGCTAAGCCACGCCTGACCCAGTTAGGCCACGCGCCTCCCACTCTGCAGCCAACGGGGATTGAAAAAATAAGATAAAAATCAACTTCTGTCAGTGGCATTGGT
The DNA here is from genome assembly GCF_014858855.1 of Bufo gargarizans. Lineage (NCBI taxonomy): Eukaryota > Metazoa > Chordata > Amphibia > Anura > Bufonidae > Bufo > Bufo gargarizans. The sequence continues at coordinate 195,854,802 of NC_058085.1, read as the reverse complement.
GGGAGGGAGGGTGCTGCTGTCTGAGAGTGAGCTGTTTAAAAGGACATACCTGTGTCCGTCCAGGCCCTGTGCCGGATGAAGGACAGGAATTCTGAAAACCAGGCTGTCTGGCCTAAAACCGGACCTCTGGCCACTCTAGGAGCAGGCTGCTGTGGAGGTCACAGTTAAGGGGAAGGTCCACTATGAAGGTCAGTGTTAAGGGGCAGTTTCTGTTAGGGGACAGAGTGTTGTCCTCACTCTTAAGGAGTTGGGGTACTGGGGAGGTCACTGTTAAAGAGGTGGGCCGCTGTGGAGGTCACAGTTAAGTTGGCAGGATTCTGTGTAGGTCACTGTTAAAATGGCAGGAAATGGTGGAGGTCACAGTTAAGGAGATGGTCCGCTATGGAGATCAGTGTTAAGGGGCGCGGTGCTGTGAGGTCACTCTTAAGGGGGCAAGGTTGTTGTGTAGGTCACATTTTAAGGAAACGGAGCTCTGTGGAGGTCACTGTTAAGGGGGCGGGTTATTGTGGAACTGTTAACGAGATGGGGTACTGTCGAGGTCACTAATAAAGGGGCTGCCACTGTGGAGGTCACTGTCAAAGGGGAGGGCGCTGTGGATGTTACTGTTAAGGGGGAAGCCTGCTGTGAAGGTCACTGTTAAAGGGGTGGGCACTGTGGAAGTCACTGTTAAGGGAGGAGTGGACTGTGGAGGCCACTAATAAAGGGTCAGCGGGATACTGTGAGGTCACTGCTAAGGCAGCGGAGTACTGTGAGGTCACTGTTAAGGGAGCAGGATACAGTGGAGGTCACTGTTAAGGGAGCGAGGTACTGTGGCAGTCACTGTTACAGGGGCAGTCGCTGTGGAGGTCTCTGTTAAGGGGGCCGGGAATGGTGGAGGTAAGTTAAGGGGACTGTAATCTATGGTCAGTGTTAATGGGCAGGTGCTGTAGTGGTCTGTGTTAAGGGGCGGGCCCCTATGGAGGTCACTGTCAAGGGGTGGGGTGCTGTGGATCTCACTGTTAAACGGTCAGGCTGCTGTTAAGGTCAAAGTTAAAGGGGTGGGCTGCTGTGTAGGTCCCATTTTAAGGAGACGGGGCACTGTGGGGGGGGGGGGGGGGTCAGTGTTAAGGGATAGGGGGCTGTGGAGGTCACTATTAAGGGGGCGGGGTACTGTAGATGTCACTGTTATAGTAGATACTGTCAATATTTTTTAATGACACACACAAACATTAAATGAAATAGATGAAATATACCTGTGTGACATTAACAAGCAGTGTGCAGGGAAGGTAATATGAGAAGAGTGCTATATTGCATACATGGTGTAAGCTCTGTATTCCAAGCATGAAGTACAATTATTGGCATGCTTGAAAGAAAACACAGGTGATTGAAAGTGACCATAATAATATAATATGTATTTATCACTTTTTTTCCGTTTCCCAAGACTAATGCCATGGGACCTCTACTTTCAATTTCCTGTTTAAATACTTTTTCTGCACTATTCATTGCATGATTTCAATGCTATAGTGTTTTGTTTTTAATTATTTCTTACCTAAACACTGCACTGTACACAGTGGAGCACAAGCTGAAATAATTGGGGTCATTGGAAGATCAGGTCTCTCCATATGTGTAATAGTCTGGAATGTTGCTACTTTGCTCAGTTTATTGTGATTTCAGATGTTGATTTTGATCAAAAATTCTCAAGGGTGCTAGTTCTAGACCAAACAGGTCACTAAAAAAAAATCTTGGGAAATAACATTTCGGATTAATGCTTGTTTAGTTATGTAACACATGTCAATATCTTCATTGACACCAAATGGTCTCCATCATAGTTACATTTTATTTGGTGATGGGCAATGAGTTTATGCTTCTAAATTAAAGTGAACCTGTCACCATGAAAATGTAGTCCTATTCGCAGACGACATTTTATAGAGCAGGAGGAGCTGAGTGGATTGGTTTTTAGTTATATGGGAAAATTATTAGTAACACTTGTAATTTATTCATTTAAATCCCTTTTCTAGATTATTATTTCAAATTCAATATTCATAGAAAAGTTTTTTTTTCTTTTCTTTTTCATTTTGGCATTACTGTGCCATTGAAAATTAAATACAAAATACTTTCTGTAGGAGCCAACACAAATAATAAGACTTGTATACCCATTACAGTGCAAAAGTTAGACAGGTGAGGGAAAAGTGCTAGCAAACGAATAATGCTTTAAAAAGTATTATATATATATATATAATATATTATTTTTTATCAACTAACAAAATGCAAAGTGAATGAAATTAATATTTGGTGTCGCCAATCTTTGTCTTCAAAATAGCAACAATTCTTCTAGGTACACTTGCACGCAGTAACCGTTTTTGGAGAAACTTGGCAGGGACATTGTTCCAAATATCTTGGATCGATCACTAACCATAGTTCATCTGTGGTTGTAGGCTTGCTCAAATCCTTCTGTGTACCTAGAAGAATTAATGCTGTTTTGAAGGCAAAGGGTGGTCACTAGTGATGATCGAGCACCAAAGTATTCGGCCGAGCACCCGAGTATAATGGAAGTCAATGGGAGACAACCAGGCACCCTCTGCTCTGAAGAGGGGAGGGTGCCTGGTCCATTGTAAAAAGTCAGAAAGTGACAGAAACACCACCGAAATGGGGAACAGCATGGGGACAATGTCTGGATGCATCTTGGACTCCCAGGTTGCTGCTGGAAACCATGTTGTCCGAGTTGTACGCCACTTTTACAGACTGACAAAAATATGCATAAAAACCCCCAACAAATCAATTTTACAGGAAAAAATGTTAGGAAACATTCTTTCCCGTATATTTAATTGCATATAAAGTGCAAGTGCTGTAAAAAATTACAAGCAAGTGGCACTCTGATACAACCTGTATATCACATATGGAGGGCCTCATTCACATTGTGGTACAATTGTTCAGGTAGTGGGACTCCTACACTCAAAGCCTATACACTAAGTGAACAGGCTTCCAAAAATTACAAGGAACTGGCACTCCAAAACACCCTTAGTTACACATAAAAGAGGGCATCATACACACCCTTGAAAAATTATGATTGATGGCCTGCTGGTGACTCTCAAAAACATTTGGGGCACGGGCCTGCTGATCTGACCATCTAAAACATTAGTGGCGAGGGCCTGCTGTCGCATTGGCGACTCTAGATAACCTCTGGGCGATTGTACTTCCCCGTGACGATCCATTTGGATGTCTGCTCTTTCAACTTTCGATGTTCTTTTCTGCGCCTACCAGAGCCTGAGAAATGGCTAACACATTCAAGGAAAGCACTCCCGACTCGTGGAGGTAGTGACGATAAAAAACAATTCAGGACTCTTAAGATGCCCTATTATTGGAATGAGTACTAAAAAATTACAGAGAATGTCACTTCAGTATTTTGGATGATGAAACATTATACAGGAGAGGCCCTGCTGCCGCTTTGTTGACTCTAGATAACTTTTGCCTGATCACACTTCCCCGTGATGTCCACAATCAAATTGGATATCTTCCCTATCAACTGTCAATGTCCTTTTATGTGCCTAACATGGTGACCACCGGTAACGGGGAATCATTGTTCGATTTCGGAGAGGGAACCTGATAAACGGCTACAGCTACTACTTCAAAGCAATGCAGCATGAGTTGCGAGCATGCAGATGAGCTGACCCTATAAGAGATTTTAGGTTCGGGCCTGCTGGTGAGCTGACCCTGTAAAACATTTTATGCTAGTGCCTGTGGGTGAGCTGACCCTGTAAAAGATTTGAGTTGCGGGCCTGCAGGTGATCTGACCAAGTAAAAGATTTTAGGTGCGGGCCTGCTGGTGAGCTGAGGACCGACAAACCCAACTTGATTTTGATGCCTGCATTAATCTGCAGTTGACTGTCATACAGCTCTACAGATTTGTTTCCACCTGCATCTTTCTCAACAATCTGTGGCCTTAGTCTTTTATCCAGACTCTGTCATTGTGCCACTATGTGGCCTCCTCATGCTGCCATCTCCACACTATGTCACCTTGTAACTAATTTTTATCATCATGCTGCTGTTGATACAGCTTAAAAGGGCTTAAAGTGACCATCAGGCCCATAATCTTATTATGGTTTTGTAATCGATAAACCCAACTTGCTTTTGTGGGCTGCATCAGTGGCGTAGCTAGAAATTACTGGGCCAGACAGCAAATTTTTGAATGGGGCTCCATCCGACAGTAATTTTTTTAGCAACCCCTTCCTTTCATGCCGCCCCCATTCCTGTGGCTAGTAAAGATCGCTCTCTCAGACTAGGGCCGGCAGCTGTTCCATCTGTTTTATACACTATCTATACTGTCACTCTATAATATTTCATTGTGTAATACTGTTCAGGGGGCCCTGACCAAACCTAGTCCTCCTCCTCCTGGATGGGCCCCTTCTGGGTCAGGGCCCCAAAGCTGCAGCTTCCCCTATAGCTACGGCCCTGGTCTGCATTAATCTGCAGGTGACCATGATACAGCTCCACAGATTGTTTGCATGTGCATCTTTCTCAACAATCTGTGGCCTTATACTTTTATCCAGACTCAGTCATTGTGGCACTATGTGGCCTCCTCATGCTGCCATCTCCACACCATGTCACCTTGCCACTAATTTTTATCACCATGCTGCTGCTGATGCAGCTTAAAAGGGCTTAAAGTGATCACCGGGCCCACAATCTAATTAAGGTTTTATGCACAAAACCAAAGTAAAAAATACATTTTATAGGAAAAATTTATTGAAAACATTCTTTCCTGTATATTTACTTGTATATAAAGTGCAAGTGCTGCCAAAAATTGATGAGGTACTCCGAAACAACCTGTATATCACATAAAGGAGGGCCTCATTCACATTAAGTTGCGGGCCTGCAGTTGAGCTGACCCATTAAAAGATTTTAGGTTTGGGCCTGCAGATGAGCTTACCCTGCAAAAGATTTGAGTTGCGGGCCTGCAAGTGAGCGGACCCTGTAAAAAATTAGATGTGAGGGCCTGCTGGTGAGAGGACCCTCTAAAAATGTTTATTCGAAGGCCATATATGCAGGGGCATTATATGTGACAAATAAGAAATTGTTTGTGGTGGAAGGGGTGCAAGGGAATACAGTCTATTAACTACATTAAAAACAACACATGTGAAGTGCCTTTATGTTCATCAGCATTCCTCTGGTGGAGTTGAGAAGTCATAGTCAATCCAGACCTTGTTCATTTTTATATGAGTCAACCTGTCAGCATTTTGAGTTGACAGGCGAATACGCTTATCTGTTATGCAGCACTAAATACACACCCAGACAAAACACTGGCGGCAGGGCCAAGTTCATGCCACGTGTCCAGCCTGGACACTTATTAGTTGTAAGGCACTGAGGGATCATTTAGGACACTGACATGGTCAGCTATGTACTCCTTCACCATCTTCCCAAAATTTTCTCTTCTTGTGGCAGCAGGGTGAGGGTGCTGGTGGGGTGTCATGAAACTGTCTCAGGCTTTGGAGAGTGTTGCCCTGTCTCTGTTGGAACTGCTGTGTGTTCCCCTTGTCTCCCCTCCTCGGTTGGCCAAGGAAATACAGACTCTGCCGCCAGCGTTGTCAGATGGAAAATTTTGGAGCAATTTTCCAACAATGATTGTAACGGGGTGCCGAAGGCGCACTCTGTCTCCCATCAGCCGCAGACCTGCTGCTTAGCTTCGGGAGCGAGGATCTGTGTTTGACCTTGTTCCCAGGGCAGCTTTGCTAGCTGGGAGGCTCCCTGCTCCTAGGTCTGCCTTGAGCGCCAAGCTGATCACTCGGTGCTCGAATGGTCGGTCTGTCGGTCATGTGACGCTGGCCACGTCACATGATCCTCACTCCCCGCTACAAATACAGGCAGCCTGCTGGCCACAGGTTGCCTGTTAATATAGGTTCCTGGCAGTTGTTTGATACCTGTGTACTTACCTAATCCTGTTCCCTGACGATCCTTTGCCTGGTCCTCCTGTACTGCGCATCCTTCCTGGTATATTGACCTCGGCTTCCACCTGACTATTCTTTGCGGACTCCTTTGGTACTTCTCGACTCTCCTGGTATTTATGACCCCAGATTCTCCTGACCTTTCTTTGCTTATACCTCTGTTCTGCGTTGTCCTCTTGGTTTTGACCCGGTCCGTTCACTATCCGTTATTTGTCTTGTCTGTCCTTCCTGCACGTATTCTAAGTTAGGGACTGCTCTCAAGTTGTCCCCTGTCATCAGGACTCGTGAGGCAAGTAGGCAGGCCCAGGGGTGAGGGTGGAGCGCAGTGGTCACTATCCTCCCCCCGTGTGTGTGTGTGTGTGCGTGACCGTTAAAATAATCTTATGGTATTGCACGATTTTGCTTGTCCTCTCCACGAGAAGAATGAGAGATGAGAAGTTCTCTTTGTAGAGGGGGCCAAGAAGGTTGAACACCCAGTAATCTGTGTTATCTAAAATGCGTATAACTCGAGGGTCGCTGGAAAGGCATCCTAACATGAAGTTAGCCATGTGTGCCAGAGTACCAATAGGCACAACGTCGATGTTGACATCAGGATGACTCTCCATCTCCTCATCCTTCTCTTCTCCCCATCCACTCTGAACAGATGGAATTAAAGTTCCACGGGTACTACCCTCTGTAGCAGAGGCAACTGTCTCCAGCTCCTCCTCTTCATGGTGCAATTCGCGCTGAGAAAACGAACTGTGGGTGGTCTGGCTAGGACCCTGTGTAATGTCCTCCCCCATTTCCTCGTCTGCCACATTCAGAGCATCATCCTTAATTATGAGCAGCGGTCGTTTGCGTAGACACAGCAGTGGGATGTACGCTGATAATAGCGTCATCTCCACTAACCACCTGTGTGGATTCATCAAAGTTTTTAAAACCTCACAGAGGTCTGACATCAATGCTCACTCCTCCAGTGGCGTAGCTATAGGGGTCGCAGCGGTCGCAATTGCGACCGGGCCCCTGAGTCAGGGGGGCCCACAGGGCCCCCTCACGCCAGGAGAGCGCAGCCACAGCTGAATAACGAAAATACGATTTACAGGGGGCGGAGCGGAGGCCGAGAGGAGAGGCCCTGCGTGACACGCACTGCAGGGCAGCTGAAGTGAGGAGGGGCCGGGGGAGCGGCTTCAGTTGAGGTGCGACGCAGGACTTAGTCACGTACCTCACTGTGACCTCCTGCGTCGGATCTCGCGAGATGACGAGATGACGCGGCGCGGGAAGGCACAGTGAGCGAGGCATTGGTGACCGCCTGTACCAGGATGCCACAAGCTGTGAAGGAGAGAGAGGTAAGTATTAATTATTATTTTTTTTTATGTACCCTACGTTCTACCCTTATTGCAGAGGCACTGGGGGCACGAGAGGAGGACCACTGACAGTACTCAGTGGACATCATAGTATTAATAAGAGGGGGACATTATATTAACAACGAGGGGGACATTATATTATTAATAAAGAGGGGGCCATTACATTAATAATAAAGAGGGGGCCAATACATTATTATTAATATAATGGCCCCCTCTTTATTATTAATATAATGGCCCCCTCTTTGTTATTAATATAATGGCCCCCTCTTTGTTATTAATATAATGGCCCCCTCTTTGTTATTAATATAATGGCCCCCTCTTTGTTATTAATATAATGGCCCCCTCTTTGTTATTAAAGAGGGGGCCATTATATTAATAACAAAGAGGGGGCCATTACATTAAAAATAAAGAGCGGGCCATTATATTAATAATAAAGAGCGGGCCATTATATTAATAATAAAGAGCGGGCCATTATATTAATAATAAAGAGGGGGCCATTATATTAATAATAAAGAGGGGGCCATTATATTAATAATAAAGAGGGGGCCATTATATTAATAATAAAGAGGGGGCCATTATATTAATAATAAAGAGGGGGCCATTATATTAATAGCAAAGAGGGGGCCATTATATTAATAGCAAAGAGGGGGCCATTATATTAATAATAAAGTGGGGGCCATTATATTAATAATAAAGTGGGGGCCATTATATTAATAATAAAGAGGGGGCCATTATATTAATAATAAAGAGGGGGCCATTATATTAATAATAAAGAGGGGGCCATTATATTAATAATAAAGAGGGGGCCATTATATTATACAGGGGGAATAATATTATGGGGAATGGGGGACTATCTGTCTGGCTCTAGCATAAATATTGGGGGGAAGCAGGATGAGTTGTTGAGACACCAGGAAGGAGAGGTTTATAGTAAAGTGAGGAACCTACATTTTTTTCTGTGAAACTCTGCAGAGACGAGAAGCGGCAGAAAGAAGGTATCATGGTGGTCTTATCTCTGAATGAAGACGTCGAGGAGAGTCTACATCACAGGAGACGTCACTGGATGTAACAGGTATGGTGCGGCATTCTCCTGTAATAATATTATCCATGCACATATCTGTTTCTCGGTAGGGTAAGGGGTATATAGAATTTGACCCACACTGCCTCAGCCCGGCCCCAGACTTCAGGTAACACTGTGTGTGTTCTGAATTCTGGGGCCTCACACCCATCTACAACATTATCTGTACTCAGAGAGTTATCACTGTGTTACATAGGACTGCTAGTGATCTACTACAGTATTTGTTAAAAGGGGCGTGCCCGGGGTAGGGGGGGGGCACCATTTTTGGCTTGCCCCAGGTGCAGGCAACCCACGCTACGCCACTGCTCTCCTATCCTGCGAGTGTGACTGCGACTGCGAGACACACTGACTGACCTGACTGACTTACTGAGGTGAGCGTCCGACCGACCGGGGTCCTGGTCCGGTCGGTCCAGTGAGTGAGTGACTGCGACTTTGTGTCTGTCCTGAGTGAATCCGGGCTCTGACCCGCCTGGTGGGAGCGCCGGTGAGATTGTGATAATAAGCCCAGACCAGACCAGTCAATACACCCTTTAGGAAATCTCAGTATTCTCATCATGCATCATGTGACTGCAGCAGGCAGCGATCGATCAGCCAGGATTAATGTGCACAGCCTGGGAGGCCCCCCTTAGGCAAGTGTCAAACTGCCCCCCTCAGTCTTGGGCAAGTGACAAACTGCCCCCCCCCCCCCCTCAATCTTAGGCAAGTGATAAACTCATCTCTGCTACATCTACAATGCACAACTACAACAAATGTAATGCCAAACAGCAGTTCCTTGTGATGCCTTGGATAGCTTCCAATGGACCCACACAGCCTGTATTAACTGACCAATAACATGGAGATCCCAGTGCCAGCTGCCTTGCTGGTGGACGATTGGCATATACTTCTGCTGTGGGGTAGGGGGGGCCCAAATTGAACTCTTGCACCAGGGCCCATGAGCCTATAGCTACGCCCCTGCACTCCTCGCTTGTGAATAGTGGCAGTTGACTTGAAAGGTGACGACCATGTTGCAGCTGGTATTCCAATATGTGGAACGTAGAGTTCCAGCGCGTGCTCATGTCGCACAACAGTTGGTGAGCTAGAAGCCGCAAGCGCTGCTGCATCGTTGACAGACTGGCTGAAGCTGTGGACGACTTACGGAAATGGGCACACTCACGGCGTGCCTTCACTATTCACTAGTAGCTCTGGCAAATTTGGGTAGGTTTTAATAAACCGCTGAACCACTAAGTGGGCTAGGCATTAGATGTGTGTCAGGTTGCCAAGCTCCATAGCCACCACCAAGTTATGGCCATTGTCAGACACAACCTTTCCTGGTTGTAGGTTGAGTGGCAAGAGCCACAGCTCAGTCTGGTCCCTTATACCCTGCCACAGCTCTGCGGCGGGGTGCTGTTTGTCCCCTAAGCAGATCAACTTCAACACGGCCTGTTGACGCTTACCCACAGCAGTGCTACAATGCTTCCAGCTAGCGACTGATGGCTGACTGCTGCTGGAGGTGGAAGTGGAGGAGGAGGAGATGGCGGAGGAGGAGAAGTTGGGGTTGGAGCCAGCTGCTGGCGGAGACCCTGATGGACGTAGGGCCCGCAATCCTGGGCATGGGTAGCACCTGTGCCATCCCAGAGTACGTCTCACTTCCGGCCTCCACAACAACAGTGTGCGGTCAGGGAAATGTAGCATCCCTGGCCACCAGCACTTGTCCATGTGTCTGTGATTAAGTGGACCTTCCCAGTAACTGCGTTGGTCAGGGCACGGGTGATGTTCTGGGAGACATACTGGTGTAAGGCGGGCACGGCACACCGTAAAATAAAGTGGTGGCTGGGGACTGCATATCGAGGGATGGCCGCTGACATCAGGCTGCGGAAGGCCTCAGTGTCCACAAGCCTAAATGGCAACATTTCAAGGGCCAGTAATTTCAAAAGTTGCACATTTAGTGCTATGGCCTGTTGGTGGGTGGGTATTTGAGCTTAAGTTCAAATGACTATGTTAACTTCAGCAATCCAACAGGCACCGTTTCATTGCGCCCAGGGCCACGGCCTCTGCGTGCACCATCCGCATCACGCCCACTTCCCCGTCCCTTAGTGCTCGCCTTCTTCATATTAATGGTTTTGTCACTAGATGTGGCGCAGATTTTTTTTATTGTACGCTAAAGACCAAGTTTTCGGATGCAGGACAGTATATGTCACAGAATATGGACACTATTTTAGGCCCAGATTATTTGAATCTGCAGTACAGACACTGTTTTCTGATGTAGTTTATATTTATATTTTTCTACTATATCTGGGCCTAACAACCACACAAGGTGTTGAAGCACAGATCATGCAAATCACAGGTTACATCGTTGACAGCAAAAATGTGGATAGATCATGGGAGAAAAATTGTTTCCTGTATTTTAAATTTTTCCCTATATCTGGGCCTGACAACCACACAAGGTATTGAAGCGCAGATCACACAATCCACAGATTACACTGTTGACAGCAAAAATGTGAATAGATTATGGGGGAAAAATTATGTTTTCTGCATTATAATTTTTTCCCTATATCTGGGCCTGAAAACCACACAAGGTGTTGAAGCACAGATGACACAATTCAGGAATTACACCATTGACAGCAAAAATGTGCATAGAATATGGGGGGAAAAAAGTGTTTTCTGTATTATAAATTTTTCCATATATATAGGCCCGACAAGCACACAAGGTGTTGAAGCACAGGTCACGCAATTCACGGATTAGACCGTTGACAGCAAAAATGTGGACAGATTATAGGGGAAATTTTTGTTTTCACTAATATTCTTCCTATCTCTGCCTCTGACACACAGAAGGTATTGCTGCACAGATGTCACAAGTCACTGCAGACACCTTCTATATAGCAAAAGAATCGCTATTTCGCAAAGTATTAAAAAAAAAAAATTGAGTACTACTTTGCACAATTTAATTGCTGCCACCACACACAATAGTCCTTAAAAGGACTTTAGAGTCTTTGAAACGTTATTCACTGGAATATATTGCGATCACAATCTCCCTACACTATCTGTCTCTTCCTAAGCGCACCTCTTCCTGACTTGCAATGAGCTGAACCTGTGTGATCGGGTGCTATATAGCACCCGATGACGCGTTCCAGCCAGCCAATCACTGTAATGCCAGTAGCCAATATGGCTACTGGTATTACAGTGATGGCAGTACTTACCTGCACATTTATTGGCTGATTAGCAGCCACGAAACGTGCGGGAAGGAGACTCGAGCATTGCGATCAAGCACATGTGGCAATTGGCCGAGTACCGCCATGTGCCGAACATAGCGATGCTCGGACCAACAAGTATTCGGTCGAGCATGCTCACTCATCACTAGTGGTCATAGCAAATATAGATTTTATATAGATTTCTCTTTTTTTCATTCATTTAGCATTTTGTTACTCTATAAAAAATTGATTATTATCCCTCCTATTTTTTAACGCATTCTTTTTTCCACACTAACTAAACATTTGTACAGTACTGTATGTAATTTATAATTTTTTATACCATCGTATTAAAATTGACATACAATAATCATTTTCATTCCATATCTGGCATGACAATTAATATACATTATCATACTAACAAAATGTAGATCCACATATATTTAGGCAAGCGTAACATATGATGTCAAATACTGATACCTGGCAACCAGCTCATACTCTATGGAATACCTGTTTGTGTGTGGCCAGAATCTGACCATTTATTTGTCTATTAGTGTATTTTTCTTCTTTTTTGCATTATATTTCTTGAAAGCTTGAAATTGTTTCTAAAAACCCAAGACTAAGGGCCCTTGCACACAACCTTATGCCCTCTGAGACATACGGTCCTTTAGCGGGCCATATGTCCCGGAGCGGCATTGATCATGCGCACGGGAGTACACAGCATCGTAGATTACAATGATGCAGTGCACGTCGGGCCGCCTGCGGTGCTATTGTCCTGCACTCATATTATTTTATGAGTGCAGGACAATAGCACCGCGGGTGGCCGGACGTGCACAGTATAATTATAATCTATGATGCTGTTTGCTCCCGTGCGCACGATCAATGCCGCTTAGGGACATATGGCCCGTTCATGGACCGTATGTCTCGGAGGGCATATGGTCGTGTGCAAGGGCCCTTAGAAAAGTAGCCTGGATCATAGAATTCATGCAGAGCAGATTCATATGATTCATTTGATATCCAGAAATGTACCAATAAATCTACACCTATACACGAGGGAATATAAAACACATAATTCAGTTTAAACTTTGATAATCACATTTTTAACATCCTTTTTCTGGAGTAGGTTATAGCTGCCTAGGAGCGGAAAAAACAGTAATGGGTTAATACAGAGGAAGCATAAATAAAGCATTCAGACACCATTTGCAAGTACTGATGGATATCACTGATCTCCACTTACATGTCTTTCTGTAAATGCTTTTAAGTAAAGTGTCTTTCACTACATTTCACTCACTTTCTAATTGGCGAAGGGAACCAATATTTCTTGCATGTTTCTCTGTATTCCTGTTATTTGAGTATGTTTGTTTTGGCCTATGTGGCCTATAGTCAGATACCTTTTTAAAGTTGCAGGAGCCAGTAACAGTCCGTGCTATCTCTGGAGAGTCTTATAAATGAATGTCCATTTACACTGTAATTTACTGTTTTCTGGGATACAAATAGAGAGGAGTGAAGTTCATATTTTGAAATTCGTTCACGCTTCGTTTGGTGGTAAAAGCAGAATTGCGTTATGGATTCCATTACCACGAACCATAACGCAACTCCGTTATTCATTCCGTCACAATAGAAGTCTATGGGCTGCAAAATGGATCCGTCCCGTTTCCGTTATGCAGGGGAGTCCTCTCCTGTCAGAAACTGACAAACTGTCTAACACAAACTTGACACAAGCACAGGCCCACATTTATTAATAATAAGTTTAGCGATGCAATGTTTTTTGAAAAAGTGTGGTGTCTTGCAGAGGATGGCATTTCAGCCATTCTTTTGTAGCATGGAATTCACTCCTAGACTTGCAGCAACAGTCTGCCATTGGACCGCTTGATCTGTGACATTTCAACTCACTAGAATTCCACCTTGCATATGCTGGAGTGCCAGTAGGAGCATCGTAAAGCAATGAATGAATGATTTTGTCATGCATTAGGTCATCGCAGCAGGGAGCCTGTGTTGTAGTAAGGTCAGGCAGTGGCAGCTCATTAGAGATGTGTGTTGCGTACTCATCCCTTTCAAAGTGAATTTTCCGAAAAGAATTGATTCGATACAAATTTATTTGTGGTGAATCGCATTTAAAAAAGCATTTTCCTCGCTGCAGGGAGACTGTATAGTGGTGTAGAACACTGTACCTTGCAGTAACATGCATAGGGAGTCTACTGTGGTAGTGAAACAATACTGTGAGTCAGTATGACACGCAGATGACATGCGTCGCTCTTAGAATCACTGCACACTTCACTTATTTGGGCAGTTATGGGGCCAAAACTGACCAAATAACTCAAGTGTGAACTCAGCCTCACAGGTCGATGTTAGCGTCAAGAAGAATCGCACTCCTGTTACACCGTCGTCAGCTGAATCCACCTAGATGTCTATAGAACCTGTTCGCTTATACAAGTAGAGCCCCCCGACAGAGTGGAGAGGATATCAGCAGTAATCACCATGTCTCCTATCCCCTGGCCAGCCAGATTTAGCAGCATGTGCTCCAGGACATGAATCAGTGGAATGACGTTGTTCATCCCATAGTCCTGGTGACTGACAAATAAAGTGGCCTCCTCAAAGGGCCTGAGCAAACAGCAGGTGTCACACATAAGCTGCCACTGGCTAACAACAAAGTTACACAGGGGAGTACCACTGTCCACCTGTATCATCAAGAAATCGTTTATGGCCTTTCTCTGTTCATATAATCGGTCCAACATATGGAGGGTGGAATTCCAACAGGTGGAAATGTTGCATATGTTGAGGGATGCCATTCTGCCACTGCAGCTCAAGGAGGGTGTGCTTTGCGGTGTACGAGTGGCTGAAGTGCATGCAAAGTTTCCTGGCCATTTTCAGGATGTCTCGCAGATGGGGTGAAGACTTCAGAAACTGCTTTACAACCAGATTGAACATGTGCACCATGCAGGGGGCATGGCTCAGCCCTCCTTGACGCAGGACCAACACCATGTTCTTCCCATTTTCGGTCACCATGGTTCCGATTTTGAGTTGTCGAGGAGAAAGCCAGGATTTGATTTCTTGATGAAGGACAGTTTCTCCCTTATGTGACTCCGTTTGCCCAGGCAAACTAGGTGCAGAACAGAGTTACACTGCCGTGCTCTGCAGATGTGGTATGCTGGAGGGGCACTGTGAATTGCAATGGAGGCTGAGGACATGGTGAAGGATGAGGAGGCAGAGGCTGACATTGTCACAGGATTAACAGCGTGAGAACGTGGAGGTGGAAGTGGCTTCACCTGGCCAAATTGCTAGTGTGGCTGGGCAGGAACCACATTTACCCAGTGGGCCATAAAGGACATATATTGTCCTTGACCATAGTTACAGCTCCACACATCGGCGCTGCCGTGCACTTTGACAGACACCAACAGGCTCAAGGTCTGGCCCACCTTCTGTTCTACATATTTGTGCAGGGCTGGTACTGACTTTTAGGCAAATAAATGACGGCTTGGGACTCTCCACCTCGGCTCGGCACAAGCCATCAGTTCTCTGAAAGGTGCAGAGTCCACCACTTGGAAAGGGAGGGACTGCAGCAACTTGGCCAGGAGCACGTTCAGCTTCTGCGCCATTGGATAAGTGCACGCATACTGTTGTCTCTTGGCAATCGCTTTGCTGATCGATTGCTAAAGGAAAGACTGACAAGGAGGAGCAGGACCATCAGGGCCAGCAGATGATGGGAATGACAGATAGATCCCTTCAGCGGAGGTGGTGGAGCTGTGACTGCATGCAATTTGGTGCGCGCCACTGTGTGATGCAGCGGTTGCTGCAGCAGGCTGGACGACCACTTCAGAGCCACGGTTCTCTGAGGCCACTTTTTGGTGATGCTGCATATGTTGACGCAGGGCTGTAGTGCCAACATTGGCACCCTGGCCACGCTTCACCTTTTGCCCACAAATTCAGCAAATGGCCATGTTCAGCTCCTCCGGCAGCCTAACAAACAATTGCCACACTGCCGAGTATGCCATTTTTTCCCAACACTCCACGCTGCCTGCTACTGCTGCCTCTGTCAACCCCTGCAATGCTACTTTCCGGGCCGGTAGGCTCCTGTGAAGCTGGTGGTCTATCCCGGGCACATTTGGCTCCCGACCTACCACTGCTGCCACCCTGCTGATTCACTGCCACCCTGCTGGCTCAGCCGCTGCCACACATGCAAGCTGCCACCCTCTTTTCTTGATTTTCTCTGTCGGTTACAGGCTCTACAGTAGAGACAGGCTGCACCTTAATGGGGAGGGTGCAACTGCCCTGGGGGAAAAAGTGGTTAGATGGCTGGAGGAGCTTTTAAACTAGGATCTGGGGTATGGGTGAAGGATCATACTAATAAGGGGGTAGATAGTGTACATAGAGAGTGGGATATAGAAGGGGACAGTGGGGATATAGAAGGGGACAGTGGGGATTTAGTGGGGGCTGGGGTTAGTGAGGAAAGTAGGGAGAAGATTGAGCAGAACTATACACCAATGAAAAATAGAACTGCTGGTAACAAGAACCTGTTACATACAATAACCAAGGTAACCCAAAAAATATGAATATTCTCTTTACAGGTAATAGTAATTTAAAATGTATTTTTACAAATGCCAGAAGTCTAGCTAGCAAAATGGGGTAGCTGGAGGCTATGGTACTAGAAAAACACATATATGTAGTTGGTGTGGCTGAGACATGGTTGGATTCTTCGCGTGACAGGGCTGTAAATATTGAGGGTTTTATTTAGGAAATATGGGGTCAATAGAAAAGGTGGTGGTGTATGCCTATATGTGAGGAGTGATCTGAAGACAAGTATGAAAGAGGCAATTGTGGGTGAGGATGGTGAGGATGTGGAAACCTTATGGGTGGAAGTTCAACGGGATAAAAACACTAAAAAAATAATACTTGGTGTAATCTATAGACCCCCTAACATCACAGAAGAGATAGAAATGCAACTGTATAACCAAATAGAGCGGGCTGCACTAGCTGGTACAGTGGTCATAATGTGAGATTTTAACTTCCCAGACATTGACTGGGGACATGATTCTGCCTCCACTGCAAAGGGGAGAAGATTCCTCAACTTGCTGCAGGACCACTTTACAGGGCAGTTTGTAGAAGCTCCCACCAGGGGCGATGCTCTGTTAGATATGGTAATTTCTAATGATGCAGAGAAATGTTGGAAATGTTACTGTTCAAGAAACACTAGGTAATGGTCACCACAATATAACTAAATTCCCCTAAACTATAAGAAGCAAACTCTGTCAGGCAGAACAAAGACACTAAATTTCAAAAAGGCTTATTTCCCTGTATTAAGGGCAGCATTTCAGGGGATAGACTGGGAGCAGCTACTGTCACATAATAAGGGCTCGTTCACACGAACATGTGAAGCCCATACAGTCCGCAATATACAGGCACTGTCCATGGGGCAGGCGCATGGGGATCGCAGACCCATTCACTTGAATGGGTCTGCGATTCTTCCGTTTCGCAAAAAGATATAGCAAGTTCTTTTTGCGGTGCGGAAGCACGGAACGGAACCCCAGAAAGCACTCCGTAGTTCTACCGTAGTGTTCCATTGCGTTCTGCACCATTCCGCATCTCCGGATTTGCGGACCCATTGAAATGAATGGGTCCGCATCCGTGATGCGGAATTGCCGCAGAATGGTGCCCGTGGATCCGCAAATGCGGTCCGCAATACGGCAACGGGCATCACACGTTCGTGTGAACGAGCCCTAATACGGAGGAAAAATGGGAGAGCTTTGAATCCACATTGAGAAATTGCACTAATAAATTTAAAAGTATAGACGGCTAAAATTAAACCCCATGGCTTACAACTACTGTAAAAAGGGCAATAAAAGACAAAAAAGGGCATTTAAAAAATAAAAATCTGAGTAGTCAGCTGGAGTGTTTGAAGATTACAAAGGGCTTAATAACATCTGTAAAAGGGAGATAAAATTAGCAAAAATACAAAACGAAAGCAGGTAGTAAAAATGAGCAAAACAAATCCACAAAAATTCTTTAACCTCGCTGGCGGTATGATTATGTCAGGAATTTTGTACCAAAAGTGGTACAATTTTTTGCATGGAAATTTGATGTATTGTAGGCCTGCAATTCTTAGTAATTACTTACTTAAACCTGACCAAACATGACTCTAGTAGACATCCCAGATGTGATAAAGTTTGAAACACAAAATCATGAATTATAATCTAATAAATAATATAATTTTATTCAATAATGTAATAAAAAATAATGAAATTTGTCAAACAAAGAAAATTCAATAAACATCCTGGGACTGCACAAAGCCCGACTTCACAATCAGGACAATGGAACCTAGTTTCTTTTCTGACTTTCTTTCCATTGCCATCTTTCTTTGAGCAGCAAATCACGCACATCCTGCCTTTTTTGCGGTTGGCGGGATGTAGTCCATAAAGTGACGACCAGTCAATAGCACGACGTCACGGTCTGTTCACAGCTACTGATGGTGTCTGGTGGTTGACAAAAATCTGCTCAACCACCTTCCATATAAACTCAGAATGAACAAGAGGCTTGTCACTCTTTGCTCTGTGCAGGAAATATGCATTCCAAAGGCATTGTTCCAGAAGATGCCTGAAGATCTTCTTTATAATATTTTTTTAGCTGTTTGCGCATAGCCGGATAAAATGTCATTGTTATTATGTCATGGTGTTATTATAGTCTATCACGACTTGTGGCTTTAGCACATCTTTCCCACCTTTTGTGTGGACCATGGCAGTAGAGGTATTGTGCACAGTACTCATGAGACACATGTCCTTCTTGTCTCGCCATCGCATTGCCATCATCTTACCCTTCTGCCAGGCAACCATTTCTCCGGTTTTGAGTTTTTTCTTGGCAAACATAGATGGCATGTCCCGTCAGTGAGGCCTAACGGTACCATATGCATCAGTCTTGTTTTGTAGCAAAATCTTATACAGTTCCGGAGACGTGTAGAAATTGTCCTTGGTCACACAATATTCCTGGTTCAGAAATGGCTCCAGCAGTGTAAGGACAGATGATGTGGCCATCCCATAGCCGCTGTACCTGGGGTTGAACTTCGTGCCTTTACCGGTGTAAATGACCAAATTCCAGATGTACCCAGTGGATGACTCGCAGAGCATGTAGGATTTGATGCCAAACCGCGCTCTTTTGGATGCAATGTACTGGATCCAGCTTAGGCATCCCTTGTAGGCCATCAAACTTTAATCTACGCTGATGTCCCTTTCTGGTACGTAGGTCCGCTGGAAATTGGTCATAATAATTTGCCATACCTCCCAGATTATTTTTTTTTGTTTGGGCGCAAGATGCGTGGCCTCATCAAATTCTTCATTGTTCATGAAGTGGAAATACTTCATGATGAGGGAAAACCGGTATTCTGACATCACAGTGCCCAAAAATGGAGTGGCCAGTAAATTATTGGTGGTCCAGTACCATTTCTGGAGAGGTTTCCCCATCACCCCCTGAAAAATGATGAGTCCCAGAAACTGCCACATGTCCTCTTTGGTCACCGGTTCCCACTTTCTGCTTCTGGAAAAACGTGGCATGCAGCGTAGCAGATTTCTGCTCTTGGTAGCGATTTGTATCCGTGACAATTTTTTCAATTACCTCCTCAGTGAGAAATAATTGCAGGTATGCCAGAGGGTTGTCACGCTCAACATCTACCTTCATCCCAGGTGATCCAGTGAACGGGAATCTTGGGGGGCGCTACCTGGTCCGTATCGCAGTCAATAGGGCACCAAGTGCGCACATGGCTGAGGTCAGGTGCAGGATCATCGCCATTGTCACTTGCCAGATCAGTGTCAGACGACAAATCTCCCCTCGACTTACTATCGCTCAATTCTGCGAGCACCTCCGTGTCACTGTCACAGTCACTCAACTGGTCCAAAAGCGTTTTTGTAGTAAAGTAGTGCTTTTTTGATGCCATGTTATAAATATTTTATTGGCACAAATGACAGTAAAATGGCAGATAACAGTATAGTGGGGCGCCAGTTACATGTGACCGGTGTTACAAGGATAGCAGTAGAGAAGTATATGTATATAATATAATATACAGGTTATCTGCAACCGCTCAATTGGCGGGTCTATTGATGTTATGTCAAAGCAATATAGAAAAGTATGCTATAATAATAGTAGAATAATATTATAAATAAGTTGAGTCAAGGGACTTACTTCACCAGGGAGGAGGATGAACAGGATAAACTTAAGACACCTGTCCTCCTTACCTCCCTCGCCGAGGTCGCCTGTAAGATGGATACACACCCCGTCCTCGTAATGGAAGAAAATTCGAGGGCTTCAACCAAGGATGCTTGTTTTATTTCAAAAAAGCTTGACGCGTTTTGGGGATTACAACTAAGTCCCCTTTATCAAGAGCACAAATAAAAGCATAACATAACACTGAAAGGACTCACGGTTA
Organism: Bufo gargarizans; assembly: GCF_014858855.1. Taxonomy (NCBI): domain Eukaryota; kingdom Metazoa; phylum Chordata; class Amphibia; order Anura; family Bufonidae; genus Bufo; species Bufo gargarizans. The sequence continues at coordinate 195,834,898 of NC_058085.1, read as the reverse complement.
AATAGGGAGGATGCATATCATTAGTTTGGTTGGTTCCATGTGGCATCTCATTGTGGGCAGTAACTTCCTGGTCACATGACCTCCAGGGCCGGAACAGGAAGTGAGTTGGTGGGGCACTCAAACTAGAATTTATCATATTGTAGGGATTTAGTGGCTATGTTTTTGGTATTTGGTGGTGACATAACGTTTTGCCATAAAAAACTGCATTGCAGCCAGAGGTCTACACCCTCTGATTGCAATGCTCTAGCCCCGATTTCGCTGTGCGTTCCACTGTGGAACGCAACAGCAGTTTGCCTGCTGGGAGCGCACCACAGCGAATCTACTTCCTTCCGACTGTCACCTGATGCGCTCCAAGCTGGAACGCACCGCTCAAGTTATGCTGTCGGGGGGAGTGGCCACGATCCTTTGAATATATGATGCGTTCCAGCCTGGAGCGCATAACACCGGCTTCCCGCAGTGGGGAGTGGTTATGCTATTTTAACTGAATGATGTGCTCCAGGCGGGAGCGCACCGCTACTTGCAGGAAAGGGAAAAAAAAAAAAATATATATATATATGGTCCCCAAGGACTTGAATCCTGCACTACATGTTAGGACATAAAGGGACAGATAACTGAAATTAAATATTATACAGGGTGTTATTATTATTATTTTTTTTTATATCAGTCAAGAGAATTTGAATGATATGCCTAGTCCCTTAACAATCACAACACAAAATGTATACACTACCAATTGGTAAGTTGCGTCGAGCTTTTTTGAAATAAAACAAGCATCCTTGGTTGAAGCCCTCGAAGTTTCTTCCATTACGAGGACGGGGTGTGTATCCATCTTACAGGCGACCTCGGCGAGGGAGGTAAGGAGGACAGGTGTCTTAAGTTTATCCTGTTCATCCTCCTCCCTGGTGAAGTAAGTCCCTTGACTCAACTTATTTATAATATTATTCTACTATTATTATAGCATACTTTTCTATATTGCTTTGACATAACATCAAAAGACCCGCCAATTGAGCGGTTGCAGATAACCTGTATATTATATTATATACATATACTTCTCTACTGCTATCCTTGTAACACCGGTCACATGTAACTGGCGCCCCACTATACTGTTATATGTTTTCTTGCATATGGTACACTACCAGTGTTCCTGTGCTGTGTTTCTTTTTAAGTGGGTAGCTGCCTCACACTGTGGCCAGTCCATTACAAGCTGGTAATCTGACACCAATTTCGAGCTCTCCTCTGGCGCTTTACCCCTCCTATTCTCCTTTCCCTGTCCCATTCCCCCTTTCCATACATCCACTCCAAAAAATGTTTCTTTTATCTTCTAAGTAAAATGGCAGGCAAGGGCACTGTACAGTGATCAAGTGTCAGATCTGAGGTGATACAGTGTAATCCTCTCAGATTACAATGTATAACCTCTTTTATGTGAGTGTGTCACTTTTATGTTTATGTCACTTTTGAATTTCCCGCCAAGTTCCGCTCCCATGCGCCGCTGCTGCTCGCAGGGAACAGAACCAGGAAGTCAGATGCGGGCTGGCGCTCTCGCCGGCAATCACAGCGGAAGACATCGCTGGATCACCAGGAGAAGGTAAGGGGACTCCGCTTACAGCTCTGCAATATTACCCCGAGCGTGACTCGGGGTTACCGCTCCTGGCGGCGAAAATTAACCCAGAGTCATGCTCAGGAAAACCGCCAGGAAGGTTAAAGGGAATCTGTCACATAGTTTGAGCATATTAGTATTACTACTGCCATGTACAACAAAATACCTTATTTCTTGCTGTAGTCTTGACTTCTTATTTCATGGTTTCATTAGAGATAAAATCCACTTTTTCTGTTATGCAAATGCAACACGCCAGACCTGCAGGGTATGACGAAGTGAGGTCACAGTTATGGGCAATCGAGGGTACTCACTATATTTGAAGAACCCTGGGCAGGCGCGTGGCAGTGAAGGAGAGGTAGACACAGTTCCTCTGGGGCACGCTCTGTAGATAGGGACCAGGCCTGATGGTAGTTGAGGTGCCCTGGATGTTACAGGTATTTTGTGTGCCTGGGGCAAGGTCCCTGTGGTATTCGTGACGCCAGTGCCTTTGGACGGTGGCACGCCAGTTGGTGGTTGGAATGATGAAGGTACACAAGTATGCAGTGAACCAAACGTAAACTTTACTGGACAATCCAACTTTGTACAGCAGGTGTAGCACAGTCTTTATATTACAGTTCCACGAAAGGGGCTTATTCACAAATATGGCAGGCAATAGTCATGCAAGATACGCTGAGGGTAAACTTTACAAGCACTAGGCAGCAGGTTGTACCTTTCTCAGAAGCAATGTACAGTGTCCCTTCTAGAACTCCTGCTCTGGCTTTATATCTCCCAAGGCCCGGATGCCTAACTGGGTGGCTTAAATCCTTGGTTACTTTCTTCCTCAGGTATTATACTGCTTGCTATGATTCCTAAAATCCTCTGCCCATCAGGGTCACTTTGCTTACCCTGGGTCGCCTCCTCCTATCAGGTGGATAACTGTAGGTTTCTCCCAGGAGGTTGGTTCCTGCAACTGGGGTGTCTCTTCAGAGCTAACTTAGGCTCTCTTGTTCTCAGGCAGGCTGGAGCTTCTCAACAGCCTCCTGGACATCACTAGCAGCCAGGGCTATCCAGCTGCATGTCAGGAGCAGGCTTCTTAACCTCTGTCTTCTCAGACTCCTGACTCTGCACTCCCTCTCCCTGTGTGGGCCTGGACATTTATACTAGGGGCTCCCTATCTCCCTCTAGTGTCTGGGATGTCTAACTACACCCAACTAGGCCTGCTACTGCATCACACAGGGGTACATTGCATGTAAAAACACATTAAAACATACATTAAATGCAGAATTAAATATGACATTCCTGTTCCTTGTGAGTAGGAGTAACGCGCACACCAATTGACCCTTGTGTAGTGCCCACCCATACCTAGTGGGACACTACACAAATGAGTGTCCAACGTGCCCAGAGGGGCGTTATTATCCTTCTCTGGAGACTAGTAACTCCCCCCTACAGTGCCCAGCCCGCCTTCCTTTAGAGCCCAAGCACGCCTCTTCCAGCATAAGTACCTGCCCACACCCAAACTCTTTGCCGACCACCCCCCTCCGCTAAGTCATTATTTGGATATAACTACGCCCACAGATTCCTTGCGTTTGCTCTGTGAAATCTCACGCAAGCGCAGTACTGCGGACTGCCTGCGCGATGTAGACTCTCCTGAGGGCAATAGCTTTAAATTTGTCACTGTGCTTGGCGCATGCCCAGTCACACATTTGAAGCTGTTGCCCTCAGGGGCTTCTACATCGCGCAGGCAGTCCACGGTACTGCGCCTGTGTGAGATTGCACCGAGCAGACGCAAGGAATCTGTGGCCGTAGTTACATCCAAATAATGACATAGTGGAGGGGGGTGGTGGCAAAGAGTTCGGGTGTGGGCAGTTACTTATGCTGGAAGAGGTGTGCTTGGGCTCTAAAGAAAGGCAGGCTGGGCATTTTAGGGGGGAGTTACTGGGCTCCAGAGAAGGATAATAACGCCCCTCTGGGCACTTTGGACACTCATTTGCATAACAGAAAAAGTGGATTTTATCGCTAATGAAACCATTTAGTGTACTTGGCAGTAGTAACACTTTAATATGCTCAAACCATGTTTAAATACTGTATATAAATGCTAAAAAAAACTACAGTGCCTTGCAAAAGTATTCAACCCACTTGACTTTTTTTTGTATTTTGGTACATTATAGCCTTAAATTCAATGTTTTATCTAAATTTTATGTGATGGATCAGAACACAATAGTCTAAGTTGGTGAAGTGAAATGAGAAAAATATATAAATAAAACTATTGTTTAGAAATAGAAAACAGAAAATTGGCATGTGCGTATGTATTCACCCCCTGTAACAAGGGGCCGGCGACGCATGCTTCCTTCACAGCGCCATCCGTGCTCAGCTGTGTTGCGCTGTGTACTGTGAGTCACGTGATGCAGGCCGCATCATGTGACTCACCAGCCAGGGCTATTTAAACAGGTAGCCTGCTGGCCACAGGTTGCCTGTGATTGGTCTTATTTCATTCACCAGCATATCTTCTGTTAGTGCTTCTTGTGTTTTGACCTCGGCTCCGTATTTTGACCTCGCTCTTGCTACCTCCTGCATTTGACGTGACCTCTTGGCTTTGACCCCGGCGTGAGTTTGACTTGAACTTGCTTTACCCTTTTGTATTGTTGTTCCTCCTGGATCCTGACCTCGACTCGTATTGACTTTGATATTTGATTAACTCCTCTGTGCCTGCCTGTCACTTTGTTTGCTGTTTTCTCCTTTATTGTATTCTTTCCTTTAAGGCCCTGCACGTACTCAGATTAGGGACCGCCATCAAGTTGTACACCGTCGCCTAGGGTGGACCGTGCAAGTAGGCAGGGACAGAGGTGAGCGTGGAGCTCAGGGCGGCACACACTCCTCCCGTACGTGACAGAATCACAGGCCTTACCTTCATTATGGACCCGATACGAGTGCTTACTGATCAGGTCTATAACCTTGCTCAAATGGTACAGGAGTTGGAGGAAAGGTTACAACACCAGGAATCGGTTCAGACCCTACCTGTAGCTACCTCCTCCCAGCAGAATATCGAACCCCATGTTAAGCTGACGGATCGTTTTTCAGGGGATCGTAAATCCTTTCTTACATTTAGGGAAAGCTGTAAATTGTACTTTTGTTTATGCACTCATTCTTCAGAGTCTGAAGAACAAAGAGTAGGGGTTATTATCTTTTTGTTGCAAGGCGACCCACAACTCCTTCACCACGGACTCCCCTTGTCTAGCTTCAGTGGAATCGTTCTTTCAGGCCTTAGGTGTACTGTACTATGATGAACCTGATAGGGCAACTGTGGCAGAATCTCAGTTGAAGTCTCTCACTTAGGGGGACAGACCAGTAGAGGAGTACTGTACCCAATTCTGCAAGCGGTGTGTTCCCTCTGGCTGGAATGAGCTCTCTAAAAGCCTCAAAGACATGTTGGTCAGCTATCCCTGTCCTGACACTTTAGTGCAGACTATGACCCTAGAAGTTAGACTGGACCGACGCATCAGAGAAAGGCAGCAGGAACATCTGTTCTTTCCACAGGCGGTGGACAAACCAGACTCCTTACCTATGGGAGTCAAGGTGGAAAATCATTCTGAAGAACCCATGCAACTCAGGATGACCAGAAGAGATCAACAATGCTAAAGGGGTACATGCTTCTACTGTGGAGACTCTGACCACTGGGTACGACTATGCCCCAAGGCCCCTTCCTCCGGGAGATCATCCAAATCGGAAGTCCCGAAGGATAAGGTACTCCTAGAGGTGGTAAAAAATAAATTATTAGTACCGGTGGTTATTTCTTTGGGTTCTTGTAAGGGTCACGGGGAGGCCTTTATTGATTCAGGCTCCGCCTCTAATTTTGTTGATCATAATTTTGCTCTCTCTATTGGGGTACCCATTTTGTCTCTCCCTAACTCAATCTCTATTGTTGCTATTGATTCTACTCCTTTGGTGGGCAGGACGGTCAAATTTTGTACTCCTGAAGTGACCTTGACTGTGGGGGCTTGTCATAATGAAATTTGTTCTTTTTTTATATTAGAGAATTTACCTGTGGAGGTGGTTTGGGGAATGCCTTGGCTCCAGATTCATAACCTTGTCATTAATTGGTCCACGGGTGAAATAGAGAAATGGGGACCTAAATGTAATTCATATTGTCTACTGGTTATTCAGGCTGGAATCACTAGTGCCATCAATCTCATTGCAGGATCCAAATACCCAAAGGGTCGTATTTATTACTTGTCCGGTCTTGAACAAGACTCTATGAGGAAATATCTGAAGGAAAGTTTAATAAAAGGTCATATTATACCCTCGGTATCACCTATGGGGGCAGGGTTTTTTTTTGTGGAAAAAAAAGATGGGGGTTTAAGACCCTGTATTAATTATAGAGAATTGAACAAAATTACAATTAAAAATCAGTACTCTTTGCCGTTGATCTAAACTCGATTTAAGGGGGGCTTATAATCTGATTCGAATTAGGGAGAGAGACGAGTGGAAAACTGTCTTTAACACTCCTGAGGGTCATTTTGAATATTTGGTCATGCCATTTGGTCTGAGTAATCCTCCGGCGGTTTTTCAAAATTTTGTTAATTATATTTTCAGGCAGTTTATTGGAAAATGTATGATTGTATATTTGGACGATAGCCTGATTTTTTTTCACCGAATCGGGATTACCATGTCACTCACACCAGACAGGTTCTGGAGGTCCTTAGAAAAAAAACAATTATTTGCCAAAGAGGAGAAATGTATATTTGGGGTACAAGAAATTTAGTTTTTGGGATATATCCTTACTCCTCAATCTTTTAAGATGGATTCGGGGAAGGTGCAAGCCATTCAGGAATGGGTGAGACCCTCTTCCCTTAAAGCATTGCAACGTTTGTTGGGGGTTTCCAATTATTATTGAAAATTTCTTTTAAAAAAATCGGTGGTCGCTAAACCTCTTACCGACCTTACCAGGAAGGGGGCGGATCTAGTGAATTGGCGATCTGAGGCAATAAAAGCATTCTAAACTCTCAAGAAGTGTTTTATTAACGACCCAATCCTGGTTCAGCCAGATCAAGAAAAGCCTATTGTAGTTGAGGTTGATGCATCTGAATATGGAGTAAGAGCGGTTCTCTCTCAGGGGTCATAAAATCTCACGAATCTGAGACTTTGTGTGTTCTTCTCTCGTAAGTTCTCTCCTACTGAGTGAAATTACGACATTAGGAACTAAGAGTTACTCTCTATTAAATAGGCCTTTGAGGAATGGCGTCATTTTTGGGAGGGGGCTCAACATTGTGTTATACTTTTTGTGCTTTTCAACCTCCGGATACTCCTCCAGAACCAATATTGCCAGCAGGTATCATTGTGGCTTCGGTGTCCTCTGATGTAACTACTGAAATAGAGGCTGGACAACACCTAGCTCCGGTACAATCCTCTACAGATAAATTGCTTGACCCAGGTCATTTTCGCCTCCGACTGTTGGGTGAGTGCCATAATTCAGTGTTTAGTGGACATTCAGGTATTAATGCCACCAAGGAGCTTGTCTCCAGGTCCTACTGGTGGCCCACGTTATCTAGAGATGTCCACTCTTATGTGTCTTCATGTGAAGTGTGTGCCAGAGCCCAAACTCCCAGATCCTGTCCGGCGGATGAGTTACGAACACTGCCCATCCCTAGTAGACCTTGGTCTCATATTTCCATGGATTTTATCACCGACTTACCGGTCTCCGAGGGTAAGTCGGTTGTATGGGTAGTGGTTGATAGGTTTAGTAAGATTCTTTTTCCCCAGGAGCACCATCAAAAATTATCATAACCACATGGAAAGAACATGACACAACAGCTAACCTGCCAAGAGACGGCCGCCGACCAAAACTCATGGACCGGGCAAGAAGAGCATTAATCGGAGGCAGCACAGAGACCTAAGGTAACCCTGGAGGAGCTGCAGAGTTCCACAGCAGAGACTGGAGTGTCTGTACATAGGATGACGATAAGCCGTACGTGCCATAGAGTTGGGTTTTATGGCAGAGTGGCCAGAAAAAAGCCATTACTTTCAGCAAAAAACAAAAAGGCACGTTGTGAGTTTGCGAAAAAGCATGTGGGAGAGTCCCAAAATGTATGGAGGAAGGTGCTATGTTCTGATGAGATTAAAATTGAACTTTTCGGCCATTAAAGAAAACGCTATGTCTGGCGCAAACCCAACACATCACATCCCCCAAAGAACACCATCCCCACAGTGAAACAGGTGGTGGCAGCATCATGCTGTGGGGATGTTTTTTAGCAGCCGAACTGACAAACTTGTTAGAGTTGAGGGAAAAATGGATGGTGCTAAATACAGGGATATTCTTAAGCAAAACCTGTAACACTCTGTGTGTGATTTGAGGCTAGGATGGAGGTTCACCTTCCAGATTGACAATGACCGCAAACACATTGCTAAAGCAACACTTGAGTGGTTTAAGGGAAAACATGTAAATGTGTTGGAATGGCCTAGTCAAAGCCCAGATCTCAATCCAATAGAAAATCTGTGGTCAGAATTAAAGATTGCTGTTCACAAGCGCAAACTATCCAACTTGAAGGAGCTGGAGCAGTTTTGCAAGTAGGAATGAGCAAAAATCCCAGTGGTAAGATGTGGCAAGCTCATAGAGACTTATCGAAAGAGACTTGAAGCTGTAATTGCCCCAAAAGGTGGCTCTACTAAGTATTGACTTTAGGGGGGTGAAAAGTTATACACATTGACTTTTTCTGTGATGTTGTCTTATTTGTTGCTTGCTTCACAACAAAAAAAAATAAAAAATCTTCAAAGTTGTGGGCATGTTCTGTAAATTAAATGATGCAAATACTCAAACAATCCATATTAATTCCAGGTTGTGAGACACCAAAACCCGAAAAACGTCAAGTGGGTGCATACTTTCGCAAGGCATTGTAGGTCTGAGCAGGTAGTTCCACTAAATAATGGTAAAGGGGGATAGTCACTGAAGATAAAGAAAAGACAGAGTTACAAAATGGGTTTATTAGCTCTGTATATATAAAAGAAGAGAAATGAGCTGATATCTGTGGTGCTGGGGCTGTTAGTACATCCAGTAATATACTCAATTGGCTAAATGTAGATATGGTCCAAGACAAGTTAAATAGGGTAAATGTGAACAAGGCTATGGGTCTAGATGGATTACACCCAAGAGTGCTTAAAGATCTCAGTTCAGTCATTGCTGTGCCCCTGTTTATAATTTTTAAAGATTCTCTAGGTACTAGTACAGTGCCAAGTGATTGGCGTAAGGAAAATGCGGTGCTCTTATTCAAAAAAGGACCTAGATCCTCCATATGTAATTATAGACCAGTTAGTTTAAAGGGGTTGTCCGAGTTATGAAAAAAAAAATATATAGCACTGAAAATCTAATGGGCAGCAATATATAACTAAGCTAAGCAAGTTTTATGCAAAAAATATATATATATATTTCCTCATTTCCCTGGTTCTTTTCTGGCCCTTTGTTTACATGCAATAAAAACAATCTCTGCCCCTCCCCCTACTCTGCTAAGGGAGTGAATACAATTGCTGCTCTGAGTGACATGTCTGCCTGCTGGGAGACTCAGCAGCATGTTGTATGTGTAGGACTATAAGTCCCAGCTGTATAATGACACTGCTAAGGGAGTGAATACAAGAGTTGCCCTGAGTGACATGTCTGCCTGCTGGGAGACTCTGCAGCATGTTGTATGTGTAGCACTACAAGTCCCACCGGTATAATGACACTGCTAATACACACAATCTTCCCCCTACCTTCTTGTGCAATGCTCTCTCTAGCCCTTCAGCTCCTGTGCCCAGAATTGTCACTGCTGCAGATACCCAGTGTGTGCAGCTGAAGGGGTTAAGAATCCTAAGAGAGAGAGCAGACCGCAGTGAAGGGGGGGGCGTGGCCAGCACAGTGACGTCTCGTTTACAGGCTTGTAAACGAAGTTTATCAGATCAGGGAGAGAAGCTGACATCACAGGTCATGTGACCCCCAGAGAAATCTGAGAAACCAGGCACTGGAGATAAAGTGAGTTCATTGGAAAGCTGTTACATTTGCCCAGTTAGGAACATAAAAATAACTTCTGTTGTGGGAAAAATGTTTGAAGGACTCTTAAGGGACTATATACAGGAGCATGTGGCTGTAAATAATATTATAAGTGATAACCAACATGGGTGTTCCAAGGAAAGAAGTTGTCAGACTAACCTGATTTGTTTTTATGAGGAGGTGAGTAGTAACCTGGACAGAGGGGCGGCTGTGGATGTAGTGTTTCTGGATTTTGCAAAGGCTTTTGATACTGTCCCTCATAGACGTTTAATAGGTAAAGTAAGGCTTATAGCCTTGGAAAGTATAGTTTGTAATTGGATTGAAAACTGGCTGAAGGACCGTGTCCAGAGAGTTGTGGTCAATGATTCCTATTTAGAACGGTGCCGGGTTATAAGTTGTGTACCCCAAGGTTCAGTGCTGGGCCCTTTATTATTTAATTTATTTATTAGTGATATTGAGGACGAGATTAATAGCACCATTTCTATTTTTGCAGATGATACTAAGCTATGTAGAACTGTACAGTCTATAGAAGATGTCCATATACTACAAGCTGACTTGAACACTCTGAGTCATTGGGCATCAACTTGGCAAATGAGGTTCCATGTGGATAAATGTAAAGTTATGCATCTTAGTAGTAATAATCTCTGTGCTTCACGTGTCCTAGGTGATGTAACACTGAGAGTCACTTATAGAGAAAGATTTGAGTGTCCTTGTGGATGGTATATTAAATTACAGCATGCAATGTCAATCAGCTGCTTCCAAGGCCACCAGGATAATTTGTCATGCATTAAACGAGGCATGGACCACTTTAAAAAGCATTGGTGCAGCCTCATGTGCAATATGCGGTTCAGTTCTGGGTACCAGTCCATAGAAAGGATGCACTATAGCTGGAAAATGTACAGAGGAAAGCGACTAAACTGATAAGGGGCATGGAGGGTCTTAGTTATGAAGAAAGATTAAAATAATTGAATTTATTTAATCTTGAGAAGAGACGTCTAAGGGGGGCATGATTAACCTATACAAATATATAAATGGGCCATACAAAAAATACAGTGAAAAACCGTTCCATGTAAAATAAGACAAGTGGGCACTGCCTCCGACTGGAGAGGAAAAAGTTCAGTCTCTGGAAGCGTCAAAGCTTCTTTACTGTAAGAACTGTGAAGCTGTGGAATAGACTTCCTCAGGACGTGGTCACAGCAGGAACAGTGGACAGTTGTAAAAAGGGTTTAGATGAAACAACATTAAGGCCTCTTTCACACGGGCGTCGCGTGTGAGGGCCGGATAGGATGCGGGTGCGTCGTGGGAAAATAGTTTTTCTTGCCTGCGAGTGGGGTGAGTTTTCTATGCGATTGCGTTGCGTTCTTCTGTTTTTTCCACGCAAGTGCAATGCAATGTGGTACCCAGACCCAAACCAGGACTTATTCACTGAAGTTGGGATTTGGGTTAGGTATTCTGTAGATTTTAATATTTTCCCTTATAACATGGTTATAAGGGAAAATAATAGCATTCTTAATACAGAATGCAAAGTAAATTAGGGATGGAAGGGTTAAAAGAAAATTAAATAAATTAAACTCACCTCATCTACTTGTTTGCGCAGCCCGGCTTGTCTTCTTTCTTCTTCTTTGAGGACCTGAGAGAAAAGGACCTTTGGTGACGTCACTGCGCTCATCACATGGTCCATGACGAGCCAGGCAGCGCGAACAAGTGGATGAGGTGAGTTTAATTAATAATTTTTTTAACCCCTCAAACCCTAATTTACTTAGCATTCTGTATTAAGAATGCTATTATTTTCCCTGCCCGATCGTCACCTAGAAACCATGCGTAAAAATCACACCGCATCCACACTTCTATGGGGCCTGCGTTGCATGAAAAACGCACAATATAGAGCATGATGCGATTTTTGCTCATGTGCCCAGCCACATAGAAATGAATGGGTCTGGATTCAGTGCGGGTGCAATGCGTTCACCTCACGCATTGCACCCGTGCGGAAAACTAGCCCGTGTGAAAGGGGCCTAATGCTTATGAAAACGTGTAGAAATTTGAGTCTAAATTCCTTCAGGGATTCACATCCCCACCTATCCCTTGGTTGAACTTGATGGACTTGTGTCTTTTTTTTCAACCGTATTAAGTATGTAACTATGATGATGACGAAGCCCCTTCTTCACCCGGCTCCCAAGTGCGATCGGCTACATCATCATCATCCGCTATTGTCTGCATGTCACTGATGTCCCCCTCAGCAGTCTCAGGGCCAGGGCAACACCTCCCACACGACTCTCAACATCACTACTTGCCCGCCTACTGGAGGAAGCAGTGGATGTCTCCACCAGTGATGAGCGGCAGGGGCAATATTCAAATTCGCTATATTTTAAATATTTGGGCGAATACTCGTCATATATAGAGTTGAGCGGGTATCTGGATATTCTGGTTTGGCCCGAACTTGACCCCGAACCCCATTGAAGTCAAGTCAATGGCGACCCGAACTTTAGAGCACTAAAATGGCTCTAAAAAAGTCATGGAAAGGGCTAGAGGACTGCAAAAGGCAGCAAAATTTGGTTAAGAGCATGGCAAGTGCTCTGCAAACAAATGTGAATAGGGAAATTACTTAAAATAACATAAAATACGTAAAAATAAAAAATAATAATCTTGATCTAGGAGGAGGAGGTCCATATGGAGTAGGAGGTTGAGAAGGCGGTGGATGTGGCTGTGTAGGTGGAGGAGGTTGGTTTTATTTATTTTTTTATTTTTTATTTTTTTGTTCAAATATGTGTAGACCCCAAAACATTGGGAAATATAAAAAATAAAACAAAGAGAAAGTGCGCTGGAGTACAACAATTGCTGGGTGAGGCCGGTATACATGTCTATTCTGCTCAAGGTATGGACAAGTCCTGTGGGATCCCTGCCTGGTTCATTTTAACCCCTTAGGGACACAGCCTTATTTCACCTTAAGGACCAGGCCATTTTTTTGCAAATCTGACCAGTGTCACTTTAAGTGCTAATAACTTTAAAACGCTTTGACTTAGCCAGGCCATTCTGAGATAGTTTTTTTTTCATCACATATTGTACTTCATGACACTGTTGAAATGAAGTCCCCCCAAAAATGTTTTTTTGCATAAAGAAATACCTAATTTACCAAAAATTGGGAAAAATTAGCAAATTTCAGAGTTTAAGTTTCTCTACTTCTGTAATACATAGTAATACCCCCAAAAATTCCACATATGTCTACTTCATGTTTGAATTATTTTGGGAATGATATTTTATTTTTTGGGGATGTTACAAGGCTTAGAAGTTTAGAAGCAAATTTTTAGGGACCACTACAGGTCTAAAGTCACTTTGCGAGGATTTCATAATAGATTTTACAAACTTCATTAACCCTTTAGGTGTTGCACAAGAGTTATTGGCAAATGGGGATGAAATTTGAGAATTTCATTTTTTGCCTAATTTTCCATTTTAACCCAATTTTTTTCCACTAACAAAGCAAAGGTTAACAGCCAAACAAGAATGTATCTTTATTGCCCTTACTCTGCTGTTTACAGAAGCACCCCATATGTGGCTGTAAACTACTGTACGGCCACACAGCGGGGTGTAGAGTGAAAAGTTCGCCGTTTGGTTTTTGGAAGGCAGATTTTGCTGGACTGGTTTATTTACACCATGTCCCATTTGAAGCCCCCCTGATGCACCCCTAGAGTAGAAACTCCATAAAAGTGACCCCATCTGACAAACTACACCCCTCAAGGTATTCAAAACAGATTTTACAAACTTTGTTAACCCTTTAGGTGTTGCACAAGATTTAATGGAAAATAGAGATACAATTTCAAAATTTCACTTTTTTGGCAGATTTTCCATTTTAATATTTTTTTTTCCAGTTACAAAGCAAGGGTTAACAGCCAAACAAAACTCATTATTTATGGCCCTGATTCTGTAGTTTACAGAAACACCCCATATGTGGTCGTAAACTGCTGTATGGGCACACGGCAGGGCGCTGAAGTAAAGGAATGCCATACGGTTTTTGGAAGGCAGATTTTGCTGGACTTGTTTTTTTGACACCATGTCCCATTTGAAGCCCCCCTGATGCACCCCTAGAGTAGAAACTCCCAAAAAGTTACCCCATTTTAGAAACTACGGGATAGGGTGGCAGTTTTGTTGGTACTAGTTTAGGGTACATATGATTTTTGGTTGCTCTATATTACACTTTTTGTGCAGCAAGGTAACAAGAAATAGCTTTTTTGGCACCTTTTTTGTTATTTACAACATTCTTGGTTAGATCATGTGGCAATTTTATAGAGCAGGTTGTCACGGACGCGGCGATACCTAATATGTATACAATTTTTTTATTTAGTTAAGTTTTACACAATGATTTCATTTTTAAAACAAAAATTTTTTTTTTGTGTCTCCATAGTCTAAGAGCCATAGTTTTTTTTTGTTTTTGGGCGATTATCTTAAGTAGGGTCTCATTTTTTGCGGGATGAGATGACGGTTTTATTGGCATTATTTTAGGGTGCATATAACATTTTGATAGCTTGCTATTACACTTTTTGCGACGTAAGATGACAAAAAATTGCTTTTTTTACACCGTTTTTATTCATATTTTACGGTGGTCACCTAAGGGGTTAGGTCATGTGATATTTTTATAGAGCTGGTCGATACGGACGCGGCGATACCTAATATGTATACTTTTTATTTATTTATTTATGTAAGTTTCACACAATGATTTCATTTTTAAAACCAAAAAAATCATGTGTTAGGATCTGGACTTGAACCTGGGACCTCTCTGCACTTCCTGGTTGCCAGATTATTGTGCCTTTACCAGCCAATATCTTGCTCTTGTCTATACTGCTGCCGACCGTATCTCTGCTACCATCCGTTACTGACATTTGGCTTGTTCCTCGACTACGCTCCTGCTTAATCCCAACCTGCACTATTTGTTACCGACTTTGGCTTGTTATTCAACCACGCTTCTGCTTGATCCCTGTCTGCTATATCTGCTACTGGACCTCGGCTTGCTCACCTCCTGCTGGGGCTATCCTGAGGACCGCGACCTGGTACTAACACGCAGCAAAGTCCATCTCCACCATCAGGAGCTCTGGCGAATACCGGTTAGTACTTAGACCCCGCACCTCAGGTGAACCCGTGTCATCAGCCAGGGTGACCAGTGTGAATATCTGCTCCGCTGCTATAGCTACTGGCCTCCGAGCCTGACTCCAGACCGTGACAGAATAATCTGGCCCAAAACATGGAGGCCGCTGTAGCAGCTGCTGTGGCTCCTCTCAGGGTACAAATCTCTGAGTTGCAGGCATTTGGTGTTAACTACCAGAAGTTTGCTGATTTACAAATTGAAGTGAAAGGGCTACAAGAGGACATCCTTGATCTGCATAGACAATTGCGGGACTTTCGTTCCCGTGATACTGCTGCTGTAGATACTAATGCACGAATGCCCCTACCACTCAAGTTTAATGAAGACCGTCACCATTACAGAGGTTTCCTTAATCAGTGTCGTATATACTTTCAGATGCAACCAGCTGCATTTACTTCTGACAGGAAAAGGGTGCTGTTTATTATTAATCTCCTGACTGAGGAAGCCTTAGCCTGGGCCTCCCCTTATGTGGAGAAAGATGATGTCATCCTGGATAATTTCAATAATTTTGTGGCTGCTATGAATCAAGTTTTCGATGATCCTAACCGCTGCGCTACTGCTGAGGCAAAATTACACAAATTAAGGCAGGGTAGACGCTCTGTTGCAGAGTACACCACAGAATTCCGACGTAGGATCTCAGATACTAATTGGAATCCAGCAGCACAAAAGAGTCAGTTCCGTCAAGGACTCTCTGAACAAGTAAAAGATGAGCTAGCCAGAGTAGAAAGTCCTATGGACCTTGATTAAATTATGTATTCAAATTGATCAGAGGCTTACTGAAAGGAGAAAAGAGAGACTGGGAATCCTAGGCAGTAATGGTGACATGCGTTTTTCTACTAGCCAGTTTACTCCTAAGGGTCCAAGAGTTCTTCCATATTCTGACAGTGCTGAACCTATGCAGGTGGATGCTATTAAAAGATCTATTACTACTCAGGAGA
The DNA here is from genome assembly GCF_014858855.1 of Bufo gargarizans. Classification (NCBI taxonomy): domain Eukaryota; kingdom Metazoa; phylum Chordata; class Amphibia; order Anura; family Bufonidae; genus Bufo; species Bufo gargarizans. Next base: position 195,819,242 of record NC_058085.1, on the reverse strand, counting down.
AAGAAAGACGACGTTCAGAGAACTTATGTCTTTATTGTGGAAACGCTGGACACTACGCAATTAATTGTCCCAATAAATTTAGAAGAACAATTGCGGCAACTGATGTTGTATCTGAACAAATAAACTCAATTTCTCAGTCTGTCTCTCCTTTGATTCAGGAAGCAAATAAAGTTAATTCTTTATCAACTCATTTTATCATCCCTATAAAGCTTATCGTTGAAGATGGTGAAATACCTTGTTCTGCTATGCTGGACTCAGGAGCCGGGGGAAACTTCATGGACATTGAATTTGCCCAAAATCATAACATTCAAATAAGAAATAAACTCACCCCTGTTGATATGGGAACTGTGGATGGCTCACCCTTATCTTCAGGACCTGTTACCCATGAGACTGTTTCACTTAAACTCCTAATTGAGACTGACCATCAGGAGACTATCAGTTTTCAGCTGATCACATCACCCAAGTTCCCTATCATCCTGGGCATTCCTTCTCTATCCATAATCCCTCCATCAACTGGGAAACACGTTCTTTAAATTTTACCTCTGACCATTGCAAAAAACATTGCAGGGAATCTTATCAAATAAGCCCTCCACCAACCCTGGATTCACAAGCAGTTATGGTAACTACCCAGTCATATGACAAGCTACCTCCACAATATCTTGAGTTTCGTGACGTTTGTGATAAAAAGAACGCCGATCAGCTGCCTCCTCATCGCTCGTATGATTGCCCCATTGAATTGCTTCCAGGGGCAGAAATACCCTTTGGTCGCCTTTTTTCTTTATCAGAACCTGAGCTGAAGGTGCTCCGGGAGTGGCTTAATGAGAATCTGGAGAAGGGTTTTATAAGACACTCAACCTCTCCTGCTGGGGCAGCCTTGTTCTTCGTGGAGAAAAAGGACTCAACCCTGCGTCTGTGTATCGACTACAGAGATTTAAACAGGATCACAATTAAAAATCGCTATCCACTTCCACTGATTCCAGAAATGCTCGAGAGACTCCGCTCCGCCAAGCTCTTTACCAAATTAGATTTACGGGGGGCATACAACCTTGTCCGCATTCGTCCTGGAGATGAATGGAAAACTGCTTTCAGAACCAGATATGGACATTTTGAGTCTTTGGTCATGCCCTTTGGACTGTGCAATGCTCCCGCAACCTTTCAGCATTTTATTAATGATGTTTTCCGAGATTTGCTGGATCAGTTTGTAATAGCCTATTTGGATGATATTCTAATTTTTTCTGATAATTTGGAAGAACACCGCAAGCATGTCTGTATTGTCCTCAAGAGACTAAGGCAGAATCAACTTTACATAAAACTAGAGAAATGCGAGTTTGAACAAAGTCAGATTCAGTTCTTGGGTTACATAATTTCTTCTGAAGGGGTAAGCATGGATCCCGATAAGATCAAAGCAGTGGTGGATTGGCCTGCCCCTACGAATGTTAAGGAGATACAACGATTTGTTGGATTTGCTAACTTTTACAGGAGATTTATAAGGAATTTCTCCAAGGTAATAGCTCCAATTACACAGATGACAAGGAAAGGAATACCCTTTTTGTGGTCATCTGAGTCACAAGCTGCCTTTAGTAAACTAAAGACTCGCTTCACTACTGCACCAATACTGGTACATCCAGATCCTGAACTACCTTTCATCGTAGAAGTTGATGCTTCAGATTCTGCTGTGGGAGCTATTCTTTCTCAGCGAATTGGAGAAAGAATGCAGCTTCATCCTTGTGCTTATTTCTCTCGACTGATGTCTCAAGCCGAGAAGAATTATGACATTGGAAACAAGGAGCTGCTGGCAATTAAGCAAGCATTTTCTGAGTGGAGGCATCTGCTGGAAGGGGCTAAGCACCCTGTAACCGTTCTCACGGATCACAAAAATTTAGAATTTATTCGTTCTGCCAAGAGGTTGTCATCTAGACAAGCACGTTGGACCCTATTCTTCTCGAGGTTCAATTTCGTTATCTCGTACCGCCCTGGGTCAAGGAATGGTAAGGCTGATGCCCTGTCATGGATGTTGTCTGGGCCTCTCCAGGAAAGCAACTCTGAATGTACGATCCTGCCTCAAAAGAACTTTCTAGGGGCCATGAGTTCTAAGACCTTTCTTAATCTTCTCAAGAAGGGGTATGAGAATGAACCACTTCTTAATCATCCTCCTAAAGACTTTAACCTCAAGTACAGCAACGGTTTTTGGACTCAAGCGCATTGCCTCTATGTACCTGAATCAGTTTGAGTAGAAGCCCTCAGGTTGGTTCACGACTCTAAACTTGCTGGTCATTTTGGGGTTTCTAAGACAGAGGAACTCTTATCACGTTCCTTTTGGTGGCCTGTACAAACCAAAAAAGACAAGGTGGCATTAGCAGGAGGTGCTCAAACCCACATGCAGTCGTGCATATATATAGGGGAGCAAATCCTGCACTTGTGGCCCGTTGCTAATGGCGATCCCCAGCAATATGCATACGGTGGAGGATGCCCGCGGCGAACCACAAGTACCACAATAGACATCTCACACAAGGTAACAAGTGCGGATGTAATAATCAATATAACAATATAACAAAACAACAACAAATACAGGTTCACTCTGTGGTCTCACTAAACCCTCAAACTGATTTTAAAATTGAGAGATTAGTCAACATGTCCTACGGTGTAGAACATGTCTAAGCCCGGGCACCACGTCAAGGTTTCTCAAGTAGCCCGGGACCTAACGCTCTCCTACCTGCGCCGTATGGGCGATACCAGGAGCCAGTGGGCAAATTACAGGAGCATGAGGCCGACTCACAAACAGCTCACCAGTTACCTCCTGCATGTAGCCATGCTTGCAATGGGAGGAGGGAGGAGTCTGTGAGTCCCACTCAAGACTGACTGATATGGCCCAGGCCTCACAGGTGCACCTAAATGTGGCCTGTAGATGGAAAACAGGCACATTTGAATTGGAGTTTATACACCTCCAGGAATCTATATATACAAACCAAAAAAGACAAGGTGGCATTAGCAGGAGGTGCTCAAACCCACATGCAGTCGTGCATATATATAGGGGAGCAAATCCTGCACTTGTGGCCCGTTGCTAATGGCGATCCCCAGCAATATGCATACGGTGGAGGATGCCCGCGGCGAACCACAAGTACCACAATAGACATCTCACACAAGGTAACAAGTGCGGATGTAATAATCAATATAACAAAACAACAACAAATACAGGTGCACTCTGTGGTCTCACTAAACCCTCAAACTGATTTTAAAATTGAGAGATTAGTCAACATGTCCTACGGTGTAGAACATGTCTAAGCCCGGGCACCACGTCAAGGTTTCTCAAGTAGCCCGGGACCTAACGCTCTCCTACCTGCGCCGTATGGGCGATACCAGGAGCCAGTGGGCAAATTACAGGAGCATGAGGCCGACTCACAAACAGCTCACCAGTTACCTCCTGCATGTAGCCATGCTTGCAATGGGAGGAGGGAGGAGTCTGTGAGTCCCACTCAAGACTGACTGATATGGCCCAGGCCTCACAGGTGCACCTAAATGTGGCCTGTAGATGGAAAACAGGCACATTTGAATTGGAGTTTATACACCTCCAGGAATCTATATATACAAACCAAAAAAGACAAGGTGGCATTAGCAGGAGGTGCTCAAACCCACATGCAGTCGTGCATATATATAGGGGAGAAAATCCTGCACTTGTGGCCTGGGTACAAGAAAGATGTCACGAGTTATGTGGCTTCGTGTCGAACCTGTGCTCGCAATAAGACACCCCGATCGTCTCCTCTGGGGTTACTTCAACCACTGCCTGTTCCATCAAGACCATGGGGGTCAATTTCGATGGACTTTGTGGTCGACCTTCCCCTTTCTAAAGGGATGACAACCATCCTGGTAGTTGTGGACCATCTCACAAAAATAGCTAATTTTATTCCAGTTAAGGGGGTACCCTCTGCCGAACATACTGCAGAAGTAATGGTCCGGGAAGTTTTTAAACTACATGGAATTCCTGATGATGTGGTGTCTGACAGAGGAGTACAGTTTACCTCTAAATTTTGGAGAAGTTTTTGCTCAGCGTTGGGTGTAACAATTAATCTGTCCTCAGCTTTTCACCCACAGTCTAATGGTCAGACCGAGAGGACCAATCAAACCTTGGAGCAATACCTTCGATGTTTTGTGAGTTATCTTCAGGATGATTGGGTGGACTACCTTCCTACGGCAGAGTTTGCTTACAATAACTCTAAACATAGCTCCACTTCCCAAAGCCCCTTTTTCCTGGGTATCATCCAGTTTTTATTCCAGGTCTACCTATTTCAACTCCAATTCCTGCTGTTACAGACAGATTAACTTCATTACAGGAGATCCAGGAGAAATTGACGGATACATTGAAGGAGGCTCAGGAATATTACAAGAAAGCTGCTGACAGACATCGGAGATCAATCCCCACCTTACAAGTAGGTGACAAAGTTTGGTTATCTACCAAAAATTTGAAGGTTCAGGTTCCATGTGCTAAGTTGGGTCAAAAGTTTGTGGGACCTTTTGAGATTTCTGCTCAAATCAACCCGGTCACTTTTCGCCTAAAACTTCCCGACAATATGAGGATTCACCCTGTTTTTCATGTATCGCTACTTAAAACGTTTCATGAAAATACTTTTTCTGGAAGAATTCATCCTCCTCCTCCACCTGTTGAAGTACAGGGTGAAGAAGAATTTGTGGTGGAAAAAATTCTTGACTCCAGGATCTTTCGGAAAAAATTACAATATCTGGTTCAATGGGAAGGATATGGGCCAGAAGAAAACCGGATGAGAATGTTCACGCCCCTAGATTAACAAAGGAATTCCACCAGAGGTTTCCTCACAAACCTGGCCCTAAGACATCCAGGGGATGTCCTGGGGGGACGGGAGTACTGTTAGGATCTGGACTTGAACCTGGGACCTCTGCTGTGTCTGGCGGTGCCTCTACTTGCTGAGCCTCCTGAAGTGCTGGACAGTTCCTTAGACTATTCCTTGAATGATCTTGTCTTGAATCTTGTTTGCCTTGAACCTTGAACCCCTTGCTCCTCCCATGAACTTCCTGATTTAAGCCATGTCTCTGCACTTCCTGGTTGCCAGATTATTGTGCCTTTACCAACCAATATCTTGCTCTTGTCTATACTGCTGCCGACCGTATCTCTGCTACCATCCGTTACTGACATTTGGCTTGTTCCTCGACTACGCTCCTGCTTAATCCCAACCTGCACTATTTGTTACCAACTTTGGCTTGTTATTCAACCACGCTTCTGCTTGATCCCTGTCTGCTATATCTGCTACTGGACCTCGGCTTGCTCACCTCCTGCTGGGGCTATCCTGAGGACCGCGACCTGGTACTAACACGCAGCAAAGTCCATCTCCACCATCAGGAGCTCTGGCGAATACCGGTTAGTACTTAGACCCCGCACCTCAGGTGAACCCGTGTCATCAGCCAGGGTGACCAGTGTGAATATCTGCTCCGCTGCTATAGCTACTGGCCTCCGAGCCTGACTCCAGACCGTGACAGAATAATCTGGCAACCAGGAAGTGCAGAGACATGGCTTAAATCAGGAAGTTCATGGGAGGAGCAAGGGGTTCAAGGTTCAAGGCAAACAAGATTCAAGACAAGATCATTCAAGGAATAGTCTAAGGAACTGTCCAGCACTTCAGGTGGCTCAGCAAGTAGAGGCACCGCCAGACACAGCAGAGGTCCCAGGTTCAAGTCCAGATCCTAACATCATGTTTTAGAGTTTCCATAGTCTAAGAGCCATAGTTTTTTCAGTTTTTGGGTGATTATCTTGGGTAGGGTATAATTTTTGCGGGATGAGATGACGGTTTAATTGTTACAATTTTGGCGTACATGCAACTTTTTTGATCACTTTTATTACCTTTTTTGGGAAGTAAGGTTGGCAAAATTTCAATTTCATCATAGTTTTATATCTTTTATTTTTATGGCGTTTACCGTTCGGGTAAAGTAACATGACCTTTTTATAGATCAGGTCGTTACGGACGCGGTGATACCAAACATGTGTAGGGAATTTAATTTTTTTCATTTTTAATCAGTTATAAATGTGTTTTTTATTTTTACTTTTTTTCACTTTTTTTTTCTTTTTTTTTGACCCAGACCCACTTGGTTCTTGAAGATCCAGTGGGTCTGATGTCTGTATAATACAGTACAGTACACTAAATAGTGTTTTGTACTGTATTTTACTTACACTTTGTCTGAACAGATCTATGCCTTTAGCACAGATCTGTTCAGCACCATGGACAGCAGGATGCCAGAGAAGGCGTCCTGTTGCCATGGGAACCTTCCCCGTCTGCTCAGTTGTGGCCACAACTGCGCAGACATGGAAGGGTAAGGAGGAGGGCTCCCTCCCTCTGTCACCCCATCCTGTCCGGGGGCTGCAAAGGCACAGCAGCCCCCCCGATGGGAGAGGGAGCTCCCGAGCGTTAACCTCTTCTCTTCCATACCGCGTTCCGTACGGACCGCTGTATGGAAAGGCTTAAACGGCTGACATCGCATCACAGATGTCAGACGTTTATACCAGGGTGTCAGCAATGTGCTGACACCCTGTTATACCCACTGGCCACCAACGATTATTCAAGGGGAGGCGAGCTGGCCTGCCGCACCGCCCGCCTCCCGCAATGCCTGCAACCCGCCCCCCCCCCCCCCCCCCCTGCATATTAAAGTTTCTGATCCCCGCGGATCAGAAACTGCAGAAAGCGCAGCAAACCGCAGGTCTGAATTGACCTCCCATGTACTCCTCTGGAAACATTAGTGGTTGGGCATGGACTGTCAGAAATGCAGCGCAGGCTGCAAAGGTACTTTATGGGGGAAAAAAATGATTTTTTCACCCATAGTGAAACTGATGGATTTAATAATTTAAATACAGAGCAGGGGTTTTTCAACGGCGAAAATGGGTTAATGTCAACCACAAATGGAACAGACACATTTTTTAAAATTATTTTCCTGTCTGCTATGTAGAGCAGGGGTATAAAACAGCCAAAAAAGGGTTAATGTCACGCAAAAAATTGCAGTCACAGAATGAACAGACAGATAAATTATCTTTCCGAGTCCAGGGTGTAAAAATGATGTATTGCACATGTGCCCTGGCTGGACAATTGTGTACCTGGCCTATGTTGGTGCAGGAATCCACCCTCCGAGCCACTTGTGAATGATTGACCTGATAACCGTGGAAATCTCACCCCACAATCCTACAGATGGATTTACTGTATTTATTTGCCTGGCTGTCAGATATTCAGCGCAGGCCGCAAAAGTACTTTTTTGGCCAAAATGTTTTTTTCCACCCACAATGTCCAAGTTGTATTCACTGATTATATTTCACTATTAGATTTGCAATGCAGGCCGCAAAGGTACTTTATGGCCAAAAAGTGAGTTTTTTTTCAACTGACAATGTAACAGCAGTATTTAACGGTTTTATTGGACTGTCAGAAATGCAGTGCAGGCTGCAAATGTACTATCTAGCACAAAAAGTGAGCTTTTTTAAACCAACAATGTAACAGCAGTATTTAACGGTTTTATTGGACTGTCAGAAATGCAGCGCAGGCCGCAAAGGTACTTCATGGGAAAAAAATGATTTTTTTCACCCACAGTGAAACAGATGGTTTTACTAATTTTATTTCACTATCAGATTTGCAGTGCAGGCCGCAAATGTACTATATAGCACAAAAAGGGTGTTTTTTTCAAACAACAATTATAACAGCAGAATTTTACGGTTTTAGTGGACTGTCAGAAACGCAGTGCAGGCTGCAAATGTACTATCTAGCACAAAAAGTGTGCTTTTTTCAACCGACAATGTAACAGCAGTATTTAACCGTTTTATTGGACTGTCAGAAATGCAGCGCACGCCGCAAATGTACTATGTAACACAAGAAATGCAGCGCAGGCCACAAAAGTACTTTATGGAAAAGAAAAATATGATTTTTTTCACCCACAGTAAAACAGATGGATTTACTGATTATATTTCAGATTCGCAGTGCAGGCCGCAAAGGTACTTTATGAAAAAAAAATATGATTTTTTTTCACCCACAGTGAAAAAGATGGATTTACTGATTTTATTTCACTATCAGATTTGCAGTGCAGGACGCAAAGGTACTTTATGGAAAAAAAATATGATTTTTTTTCACCCACAGTGAAAAAGATGGATTTAACTGATTTTCTTTCATTATCACAAATGCAGTGCAGGGCGCAAATGTACTTTTTAGCAAAACAAATTTAATTCCTCCCTACCCCCAGAATCTAACAGATGGATTTACTGAATTGATTACACTCACATATGCTGCACAGGGGTACGTTACAGAATTTTTTTTTAATATGTCAGCCCCTGAGTCCCTGAACTCACAGACGGATTACCTATATTATTTTCTTTTCCCCTGGCACATATGCAGCGCAGGTGCACTTAAAAAATGGGTATATGTTGCCCACTGAACTGAAAGAACAGGATTAAATTATTGTCCCTGGCACATATGCTGTGCTGGTGCACTGAACATGCACAAAGTGGCCGCCGATGCCCACCTAACTAAAAGACGTATAAAACATATTTTTCTGTGTCACTGGGCTCAGGGCAGGGTACAAAAATGTTGCATTGCACCCACATAAAAAATCGCTGTAGATCGCAGAGTTAACAACAAGTTCTGATATCAGATTATTTTCTATTCTCTCCCTCACAGCAGCAGCATCCTTTCCCTACACTAGTAAGAGCAAAGTGACGTGCAGCGCTATGTGACTCCAGCTTATATAGAGATTGGGTCACATGCTGCACTTGCCAATCACAGCCATGCCATTAGTAGGCATGGCTGTGATGGCTTCTAAGGACACACAAGTTAAACGCTTGTTGATTGGCTGTCCTGCAACCTTTCAAAAAGTGCCATTAAATCGTCCAACACCAAACTCGAACCCTAGTCATATATTCGCAAATTCAAGAATTCGTGACCTCCAATCATTATTTTCTTGATTGCAAAAATCAGCAATCGGAAAATTTGCGACAAAAATTTGCGATTTGAAAATTCACGATCAACACTACTCCTAAAGTCAAAGATATTGCAGCCTTCTCATTAGCCCACAAGCAAGAAGCAGTGAGGGATCATGGGTACTGATGAAAATAAATGAGAATATTCGCAATTACGAAGATATAACACTATATTCTAGATATTCGTGAATTTTTGAAGAGCCAATATTCGTGATAAAAATTTGCAGTTCAAATATTCTCTGATCAACACTAGTCTCACCAGATCTTGGCATATAATACTTCTCGCGCTAAGGGAACTGAAAATGACAGAGGAAGGCTCAGGACAGGTGGGGGCACAGGGCCTGCTTCCGGGCCATGCCAACTAAGCGTCGTGTCAGAGGAACCCACCGACTCTTGGTTGGGGGTGTCTGATATCACTTGCGACTAAATAGAAGCCCAAGTTAACCATTTAAGCACCGCTGGGTTGCTGGTCAAGACTGCTAGATGACACCTGGACCTCAGGCCTCTCGCTGTGACTCCTGCTGCCTGCGACAGAAACATTTTGCCCACTACCCGTTCCCTTTGAAGGGCCTGTTACCTGTTCTTCTGACATACTTTATAATAAAAGAATTGAATTAAAATAATACCCCCCAAAATGGCTGTAGTACAATGTTACTTCACCGCTGAATGGCAATTAAGACATATATTTTATTTTATGATCAATAATCCCCCCCCCCCTGCAAAAAAAATTATCACAATTCACCTCAGAACAGTGATTAAGACGTATTCTTTTTCCTATTTCTACACCCCAAAATAAGAAATATAACAATCACAATTCACCGCCGAATGGTGGGACGTACGTATATTTATATACGTATAATGGGACGTATGTATATTTCATTTTTCTACACCGCGTAAATGTCTGTAGTACAATGTTACTTCCCCGCTGAATGGCAATTAAGACATGTATATATATACAGACGTGGACAAAATTGTTGGTACCCTTTGGTCAATGAAAGAAAAAGTCACAATGGTCACAGAAATAACTTTAATCTGACAAAAGTAATAATAAATTAAAATTCTATAAATGTTAACCAATGAAAGTCAGACATTGTTTTTCAACCATGCTTCAACAGAATTATGTAAAAAAATAAACTCATGAAACAGGCATGGACAAAAATGATGGTACCCCTAGAAAACACAGAACATAATGTGACCAAAGGGACATGTTAATTCAAGGTGTGTCCACTAATTAGCATCACAGGTGTCTACAACCTTGTAATCAGCCATTGGGCCTATATATATGGCTCCAGGTAATCACTGTGTTGTTTGGTGATATGGTGTGTACCACACTCGACATGGACCAGAGGAAGCAAAGGAAAGAGCTGTCTCAAGAGATCAGAAAGAAAATTATAGACAAGCATGTTAAAGGTAAAGGCTATAAGACCATCTCCAAGCAACTAGATGTTCCTGTGAGTACAGTTGCACATATTATTCATAAGTTTAAGATCCATGGGACTGTAGCCAACCTCCCTGGACGTGGCCGCAGGAGGAAAATTGATGACAAATCTAAGAGACGGATAATCCGAATGGTAACAAAAGAGCCTAGAAAGACTTCTAAAGAGATTCAAGGTGAACTTCATGCTCAAGGAACATCAGTGTCAGATCGCACCATCCGTCGTTGTTTGAGCCAAAGTGGACTACATGGGAGACGACCAAGGAGGACACCATTGTTGAAAACGAATCATAAAAAAGCAAGACTGGAATATGCCAAACTACATGTTGACAAGCCACAAAGCTTCTGGGAGAATGTCCTGTGGACAGATGAGACAAAAATCGAAGTTTTTGCCAAGGCACATCAGCTGTATGTTCACAGACGAAAAAATGAAGCATATCAAGAAAAGAACACTGTCCCTACTGTGAAACATGGAGGAGGCTCTGTTATGTTCTGGGGCTGCTTTGCTGCGTCTGGCACAGGGTGTCTTGAATCTGTGCAGGGTACAATGAAATCTCAAGACTATCAAGGAATTCTAGAGAGAAATGTACTAGCCAGTGTCAGAAAGCTTGGTCTCAGTCGCAGGTCATGGGTCTTGCAACAGGACAATGACCCAAAACACACCGCTAAAAACACCCAAGAATGGCTAAGAGGAAAAAATTGGACTATTCTAAAGTGGCCTTCTATGAGCCCTGACCTCAATCCTATTGAGCATCTTTGGAAGGAGCTGAAACATGCAGTCTGGAAAAGGCACCCTTCAAACCGGACACAACTGGAGCAGTTTGCTCATGAGGAGTGGGCCAAAATACCTGCTGAGAGGTGCAGATGTCTCATTGACAGTTACAGGAAGCGTTTGATTGCAGTGATTGCCTCAAAAGGTTGCGCAACAAAATATTAAGTTAGGGGTACCATCATTTTTGTCCATGCCTGTTTCATGAGTTTATTTTTTTACATAATTCTGTTGAAGCATGGTTGAAAAACAATGTCTGACTTTCATTGGTTAACATTTATAGAATTTTAATTTATTATTACTTTTGTCAGATTAAAGTTATTTCTGTGACCATTGTGACTTTTTCTTTTATTGACCAAAGGGTACCAACAATTTTGTCCACGTCTGTATATATATATATATTTTTCTGATTAATAAACTCCCCCCCAAAAAACAAATAATCACAATTCATCCCAGAACGCCAATTATGACATATTCTTTTTCCTATTTCTACACCCCAAAATAAGAAATATAACAATCACAATTCACTGCTGAACAGCTAATGGGACCTACGTATATTTCCTTTTAATACACCTCATAAATGGCTGTAGTACAATCTAACTTCCCCTCCAAACGTCACTTATGACAGTGTATTTTTTTTAATTAATACACTCCCCCCCAAAAAAATATATTTAATCAACGTAGAACAGCTAATAGGAGATAAGTATCTTTCCTACAAATACACCCCGTAAATGGGTGTAGTACAATGTAACTTCACCACTGAAGGACCCGGGTATATTTAATCTACGGTATTTCATTTAATGTTTGTGTGTGTTGTTAAAAGATATTGAAAGTATCCACTATAACAGTGACATCTACAGCACCCCGCCTCCTTAATAGTAACCTCCACAGCCCCCCACCCCTTAACACTGACCCCCCACAGTGCCCCATCTCCTTAAAATTGGACCTTTACAGCAGCCCACCCCCTTCACTTTGACCTTCACAGCAGCCTGCCCGTTTAACAGTGAGTTTCACAGCACACCACCCCCTTGACAATGACCTCCACAGGGGCCTGCCCCCTTAACAGTGGCCTTTACAGAAATCTGCCCCTTAACACTGACCTCCATAGCGGACCATCCCTTAACTGTGACCTCCACACCAGCCTGCCCCTAGGGTGGCCAGAGGTCCAGTTTTAGGCCGGACAGTCTGGCTTTTAGACTCCCTGTCCTCCGTCTGGCACAAGGCCTGGACGGACACAGGTATGTCCTTTTGAACAGCTAACTCTGAGACAGCAGCACTGTACCTAGAAGTTGAATTTTAACTTCATTTTCAATCCCTATCAGCTGAGAAGTTGGAGGGGGCATGGCCTAACAGGATTGGGGGCGTGGCCTTTTGAACAACTCACTCTAACGCAGCAGCACTGTGCTGTCTTGAATGTGAGCTGCAGGGAGAAAGTCACTATCCCTCCTACCTCTACAGCTGACAGAAGTTGATTTTTAACTTCATTTTTTCAATCCCTGTCGGCTGAGGAGTGGTAGGGGGCATGTCCTAACCAGATTGGAGGCGAGGCTTAATGGGACCTGTGGGCGGGGATAAGTCCATCTATTCAGGGTGGCCTGAATGGCCACCCTACCTGTCCACTGAACTGTGACCTCCACAGCACTCCGCTCCCTTAACAGTGTCATCCACAGCTATTAGGCCATGGCTTTACTTCAATAGCGATTATCCTGCTGACAGATTTCCTTTAAACCTCACCTACAGCAGTGAAGAAAAATGGCTGGGTTGTTATGGAAACCTGGTGTCAAACTGTATGTGGAGGATAATGGCCTGTGAGCTTCTATTGGCTGATAAGGGTCATGTGACCAAGCTTCTATTGGCTAATGCATTTTTTTGGAATATCTCAGGAACGGTATGTCCTAGAGAGGTGAGACCTGGTCTAAAACCTTCCCGACACCTGATGTACCTGTGTGCCAAATTTTGTGATTGTAAATGCGGATTCCTTTAGCGGACATACATACATACATACACACATATACATACACTCAGATTTATATAATATATATTATATTATATTAATACACCCCGTAAATGGCTATAGTACAATGTAACTTCAATGTAACGGCAATTATGACATATATTTTTCCCTTTTTTTCCCCCCAAAAAAGTAAAACAATGTAAAATCAAAGCAGAACAGCTAATCGGACGTACGTATCTTTCCTATTAATATACCCCGTAAATGGCTGTATCACAGAGAACTTGCACCCCAATCACAAGCAAGGTTTGCTGGAATTAGTGATGTATCATATACTGCAAACAACCTAAAAGCAGCAGTATAACACTAGTGATGAGCGGCAGGGGCAATATTCGAATTATATTATATTATATATATTATATTTTGTAGAATATTCGTCATAAATTCCAGAATTCGAGATTATATTCTTGATTGCGAAAATCGTCAATGTATTATTTGCATAATGCTCGTGAAATACAGGCGTGGGGCACTTATGCTACACTATATACTTATCAGCTACACTATAGATCGATCTAACCTACACTGACTATCTCCCCCTAACTATCTGAATTATATGTATAAGTTAACTGTCTAATGTAATACAACAAAGCACAGAGCACAGCAATTACACTGCTGTCTCTTTCATAACTGCAATAAACTTTAGAAAATGGCTGCTCGGGAGGTTTGTATATAGTAAGGGGTAGGCAACTTTTCTATTGGTTGCTAGGGATGTTGCTAAGTTGCGACAAAGCCTTCTCATTGGCCCACAAACTAGAAGAAGGGAGGGATGATCTCCTAATGTGTACTGTGTTAAAATACATATATATATATATATATTCGTCATTACAAATATATAACGCTATATTCTAAATATTCGCAAATTCTCAAAGTGCCGATATTCGTGATATAAAATTCGCTTTTCGAATATTCGCGCTCAACACTATATAACACCAATTTGGATCCCCAATTAGTGCAGCAAGGTGTAATAGAATCGCTCCTATTACCCAGGCTGTACACTCCCCTATTGCACCATGTTCTCCTTTTATAGTGTAGATGATTCCTCCCTATCCTTTCCCTACACCTTGACTAATCTTTCCCTGAACTTGTTAATAGTTTTTTTTAGCACAATGAAGTTTTTTCTAGCACTGTCCTTAGCGCCTGCTGACATCTCTCCCTGAAGCACACTGGAAAATGGCTGAATCCAAGATAGATGAGGCTATTTATAGGGCTGTGACATCACAGGGCTGGCTGGCTGCAGATTGGCTTGGCATTGTGGGTGATCCCTCATTTCCCAGAGTTCTTTGCTCCATGTCCTAAAACGTGCAGCAGCCATTTTAGAAAAAAATTGGATTCGTTACCACGAAGCGTGAGGAATTTCGGATTCAGTGCGAATCGAATTTTTCCTGAAATTCGGATCGAATTACACTTTGATTCGCTCATCTCTAATATTTTTTTTTAAAATCAGATAATTTTTATTAACTAAAAGATTTCTTTTGAAAACATATACAAAACTTTAGATCACAAGATACAAGTTATTCGGATTAAAAAAAGACAGGACAGTTAAACAATCATACTTAATCATGGAGTAAACCGTGAGTACAATCACCCAACAACCCCCCCAGCCGAGACAGATAACAGACAACTGCCTGTAGCCAATATAACCCATACATATATAGCAGCAGGTAAGAATAACATAATGCGAGAACACGGGTGGTGGCACACCCCAGGGGCAGCGGTAGCATTCCATCAATAGCTTCCATCTACCTAACATTTTGAGCATTGTTATCCCATAATGCATATGCCTCTTTTAAGAGCCAGCTAGGGACTACATACTGCGTATCTGTCTATCCAGAGACCCCAAATACTCTCAAATTTTTAAATACAATATCGTTTCAGATACACCCCCCTTTCCAATCGAATCGCTACGTTCAGCCTAGCAATAACCTCTGGTATGACTGGAGGAAGCGGCTGAATCAATTTCGCTGCCAGAGCTTTACGTGCCTGGTATAGCATTCTGTTAATACCTGTAATAATCGGCGGCTGCAAACTATCCGCTTCAAAGATACCGGGAACGTTGTGGGATCAGGGGAAAAGTTTGCGCTGTATATCTCATTTATTAATTGTTTAACATCATGCCAGTATACTCTCAGACTATCACAGCTCTACAGCATATGAAATAGGTCAGCCCCTGCCTCCCCACACTTCGGACAGCAGGAGTCAGTTCTACAGGTGAAACTCAAAAAATTTGAGTATTGTACAAAGTTCATTTATTTTAGTAATGCAACTTAAAAGGTGAAGCTAACATATGAGATAGACTCATTACATGCAAAGCGAGATATCTCAAGCCTTTACTTGTTATAATTTGGATTATTATGGCTTACAGCTTATGAAACCCCAAAGTCACAATTTTGAGGTACCCTTTGATCAGGAGGTATGGATTACTTAGCTGACTAGAGTGTGACACTTTGAGAATAGAATATTGAACCTTTTCACAAAATTTCTCATTTTAAGTTGCATTTAATGCAGTTTACTGAATAATTCCCCGCAATCAGAATAACTCCCTGGATTAACGACCCCTCTCTAGTAGCTATAGCCTGTAATATTATTACACTCCAGAAATACATCCAGGCCCCTCTTGAATTCCTTTATTGTACTGACCATCACCAGCTCCTCAAGCAGAGAGTTCCATAGTCTGACTGCTCTTACCGTAAAGAATCCTCTTCTATGTTTGTGTACAAACCTTCTTTCCTCCAGACGCAGAGGATGTCCCCTCATCACAGTCACAGACCTGGGAATGAATAGATGATGGGATAGATCTCTGTACTGACCCCTTATATATTTATACATAGTTATTAGATCTCCCCTCAGTCATCTTTCTTCTAAAGTGAATAACCCTAATTTTGATAATCTTTCATGGTATTGTAGTTGCCCCATTCCAGTTATTACTTTTGTTGCCCTCCTCTGGACCCTCTCCAGCTCTGCTATGTCTGCCTTGTCCACTGGAGCCTCAGAACTGTACACAGTATTCCAATTTTAAAGAGGAAGGTCAGGGTTTTATATACTCTATGTAACATAAACAGCTGTGATAGCCTAGCTGCTTCACTAGGAGATACATTTGGGGTTAATGCAAGTGTGTCTTCCCACTGAGTGTCAGTAACCGTTCCCACATCTTTTTCCCATTTTGCTTTACTCTAAATCGGGACTTTCTTCAAGTATTCATCATGCAATGAAGGATAGACTTTTGCGATGCCTCTTTTTACCGATCCTGTTTGGATTGTGCATCCATTGCATGCCTCAGCCTCAAATATTTATAGAAATGCGTGGAGGGGAGGCCAAACTCAGAACACAGCTGCTGAAACTGCTTTTGAAGTCCCTGGGAGTATAACTGGTCAACATTCCAAATCCCATTCCTGCCCCATTGTGAAAACCCCTTTAATTGGGATAATTCAGATAGACGAGGATTATTCCAGATGGAAGAAATATTCAGTAGTCCTGAGATGCCAAAGATCTCTCTAGCCTTAGTCCACACCTTCCTCATAATCCCCAGAATTCGAGCAGATTTAAACCTAGGGTCTACATACCCCTCCAGGACTGCTAATGGCGAATAACAACAATATCTCTAATACTTATGAATTATGATAGAGCAGACGGTCATCCTGATGCAACAATGGACGGTGGAAGAAGAATTACTTCTGAAGTCTTATGAGGAGGAAATGTAGAATAAGGATGAAGAGGAGTCGAAGATGGAAGAGCAAGAGACTGATAATGATAATGATGATGACCACACTGGCAATGACAATCAAGCATCCTAATAGCTGTGGAGCCGGAAAAAAAGGGTCCTCAGGAATGTTGGCGAGCATGGCAAGCTTTTTACTTGCTTGCTTACTTACTGACAGGCTTATTGTTACCATCAAGCAATCCGATGATTACTGGACAGACATGCTTTTAAACCCTTGCTATTAAAGCAAAATGGGGGAATGTTACCCCCAAGGCCAAATTGCTGTATTTCCAAGATACACTGTGTAGGCAGCTGACCACAACTTTCAGCTGGGAAAACCCCTTTCCGTCCGTGTGTCTGACCAGTACTGCGGCTCTTCTCCCCCTCTAGAGTCACCCACCTCCTGCCATTTCCGCTACCATAAGCAGCAGAAGCTGCAGCATCAGCCAGTTCAGTATCATGAACATTATGGGGCAGTTTTTTCAAGTGCCATGTCACACTGACGCAAATCAACAAACTGAGACAGACCACTTGAAAAACCAGGTTCAGTCATTGATCAGTCATAGCTTTTTGATGCTTGGTCCCAAGAAGCCACTGTATTTTTTCTGATAACACTGTATTTGTTTCAACACCAACTGCTGCCAATAAAGGACAATTTTGGGAAGTTTTCTAATATTAAAAAGCATAGAAAATAAGGTTGTATGGTGTATTTTTAGACACATTCAGGGTCATTTACTAACAGATATATGCCAGTTTTCTACAGTATATCTGTTGCAGAATGCTGCGCAAAGGTTATTTGCACCGCAGTCTGATATTTTTCCCCGCTCACGCCTAGTCTAAAAAAGGGAGCGTGGTGTGGAAGGGGAAGGGGGCGGGTCAGCAGGCCTGTCTCATTTTTCATTTTCTTCGCCTGTTTTAGGCGTAGAAAATGTTCGACATCTACACCATCTTCCTTTAGACAAGCGGTAGATGCGCCAAGGTTATGTAGAGGCCGGTGCTTCTACAAACTTTGGCGGATCCACCACATTGCAGAGGTTAGGCATCTAAACACTGTTCTTAATAAAAGACCCCATTGATTATTAACACCATTGACCATGTGTTTACCCATAGCTATATATATCATTGTCTCTCTGGTATTATTTGCTATTGCTGTCATTGCGTTAAAGATCTTAACAGAAGGGAAGGAGCGAAAGAGCAAAAATTCAGGAAAGAAGAGAACTTTTGGCAACCCTGTTTCATGTACTTCACCTGTACCAGATACTGAAGCACATGGTGCAGCATGAGACTTTAGGGGAAGTCAGGATAAGGAGTGATCACATTTAGGCCTCATGCACATGACCGTTCCATTTTTGCGGTCTGCAAACCGCGGATCCGCAAAAAACATAAGCCGCCCGTGTGCCTTCCGCAATTTGCGGAACGGAACGAGCGGCCCATTGTAGAAATGCCTATTCTTGTCCACAAAACTGACAAGAATAGGACATGTTCTATTTTTTTGCGGGGCCACGGAACGGAGCAACGGATGTGAACAGCACGCGGAGTGCTGTCCGCATCTTTTGCAGCCCCATTGAAGTGAATGGGTCCGCATCCGAGCCGCAAAAACGGCGACTCGGATGCGGACCCAAAAAACGGCCGTATGCATGAGGCCTTATACTGCCTGGTCTTGTCAATCAAAGTGCAGAGAGGAAAGAAGTTGCAGAGAGAGCTGCGCCTCTGGGTGTAACAGCAATGCCCCCGTTGCTTGTAGATGCTCATTTTCATGTATGAAAACTTCATTATCTTAGTAATGTGGGCACATATGAACATGGGACCAACACAGATGCCTTCAGCTGCCAAGTGCACATGTAACAGGTCAGCCAGTTTCATAGGCCCAAATCTGCTGACAGATGCCCTTTAATCATTAGACATTGGCACCAATGGTTGTGGCCAGGATCACAGGGGCAGTGCAGTGTAGCGGCGATCTCATAGAAATGAATGGGGTTGCAGTTTGAGTCACACGTGTGCCATGACTATGACCCCTCAATAGCAAAAATCCAGCAGAGTTGGATTTTTGGGGATTCAGTCGCAACTGACACATGTGACTTGCACTGTGACCCCATTCATTTCTATGGGATCACCGCTACATTGTGATACCCCTCCGATTAAGGCCACGTTAGCTGTCATGCGACCAGTGTTGCTGTGTAGCCCTACCCTTATAAATGCCTTTTACTTCCTGCAAGCATATGCGGTTTCCAGCACATATGCAGCTAGTACATGTAATAATAGATAATAGCCAACCACTTTAAGAATCTGAACTCCAATGTCTTGTACCTCCTGGATCTTGTAGTATCTCACTGCAAATTGCAAAGTGAATTTATGACAGTGCTAGACAACAAAAGCTATTGATCAGCAGACAGTGGACTCCATTTTTCTAAAGTTAATCAAGTCCACTGCTTGATATTCAGCCTCCGAACTGTCAAGGAGAAATGAAAGCTAAAGGATCATAAATAGCCAAGTTGGCAGCTGAAGCAGGACTTTAAAAATGTAATGTGATTTTCTATAGTAACTCGGTCTGTAGAGAGTATACATTAGGGCCTGTTCACGAATCCCTGGCTCCAGGCAAACTGGTGAATGCATTGTCGGTATCCCGAAGTTATTCATTGTGATGTTGTACTAGATTCACAGCAAATATTGGGGTAGTTTTGAGGCTCAAAATCCCTCAAATCTCTGTTCCCTCGGGCAAATTACAGAAATGCTAGAAATAAACAAATGCCATAATTGATCCCATAGTTTCTGTCATTAAAAAGTGTCAAACTTTGACGCACGCCATAGCTGCACAACATTTTGTAACTTTTGACGGGTTTAGAGCCTCACTCACTACTTTTCACAAAAATAGGTAGAGGAAACAGGGAGTGGTAGTGCCGGGGCAGCTATAGTCGCCCCGGCTCATTTTATATACAATTATTATAATCTATACCTGGAAATTGATGAAGATTATTGCGGGAATCTACCCCCGATCCTTTGCCGTGTAGATTTCAGCTTTTGCTCACACACCTGCATAGATGTGGAACAACTATTAAGAGGCCTCTTAACAATTGTGGTGTATCTGACAATAATTGGGGATAGAGAATACTGGCATGTAATGCATCCATCTTAATACATTTCCAACCCAGTGTCTTCTGAGGAGGGGGACCTAAATCCATCATTTGGGGCACAAGCTCCATAGGCTTTCCCCAGCTACACCTTGTGATGTCCTTCTCTTGATTTTGCTAGTAATGCACTACCCTCCTTCCTTTCCATGGACATGCTCAGTTTTTCATCAGTCAGTTGAGAGCGATTATAAACTATAATACATTTTGTGGATTCAAATATGAAGTTGGATCATTTTTAATGGATGTCAGATCTGAAAAACGTTCAGATTATCAGATCCTAGATTAATATAGTTTTGCTATATTTTAATTCCTGATCACGTACACGTCGGTATAAAATTGAGATTTTCAATCTTGTCTGCAGCCTCAAGGGGTTGTGTGCTCTAATTACTTATGAGATCGGTGAGGCCCAACTCCTGGCATCTCTGTGAATCAGTTGTTTTAAGTTGTCGCAGCAGACACGCCAACGTGGCATACTCTTCAGTGTTAAACAAAGTTTTCTAGACTTTAGCAGTGGTGCAATGTAATATAACATCTCATCTCATTCAAGGGAGATGGTGTGTAGTTATAACTTTGGAAAGGACACACTGCTCGCACGACTGCTAGAACCCCTTCAAGCAGCTGATTGGTAGGGGTTCCGGGAGTCAGATCCCACTGATCTGATATTGATAACCTATCCTAAGGATAGATCATCTATATCATTACAGCACAACCCTTTTAAAGTTGATGAGAGAATATTGTATATGTGCTATACATGTGAAAATATGATTGTGTTCTACCAATACAAGTCCTCTCATATTTCAGCATTATTTATTATGTAATGTGAGTCATTTTAATTAGCTTTTGGTATTTATTCAATACAATCTGCACATTGTGTATACTATATCAGATGGAACAAGTCTACAGGCCATTCTAGTGGAATGGGATTCTGGCTGTTACAATAAATGTAATCTAAAATCAATACAAATGCCTACAGAGGAAAAAATCTGTAATGTTTTGGTAGGTTCGGTATAAGTTAAAGGATGATAGAATAGTGAATAGTACTAATGAAGGCCCATATCACAGTGTTGCTGGACATAATGAATAAGATATAGTTCATGGACAGAAATATAGCAGAATGTTTAACATTTACCTAAACCTTTCTATATACTTTATTAAAACCTACTGTAAATGCCATAAACATTTTTTTTCTAACATTCTTTGTTTTAACATTTTCCCAGTATAATAGTCACCTGAAGTTCAGGGGCCAATAGTGCTTTAGAATCCCTAGTCCCGTACACCACTTTGGATGGGAATACGGGCTCCCCTGCAATAGCACTGAGCGCTGTACAGGCCAGAACGTCACTGAACCTTATGTGCTGTTATGCCATGTATGGATGGCACAGCTGGGGCTAATAATCCTGGCTAAGCCTTTTTAGGAGGCGGGATAGTCGCTGGCTCCACCCATATTTTGGGAGTGTTTAGGGAGAATTTAGAGAGAGGGAGGAAGCTGCTGCCTCATTCTATCTCTCCTTTGGCCCAGGCAGCTTCAGAAACAGATCTCTGCAAGATATACAGAAAGAGAAGAAGGGAAAGAGAGGAACTTAGAATCTGCATGTACAAGCATTAATATGCAAAATAACTGTGGAGCCCCAGTTATGGGTCTTCAACACAGAGAAAGCCAGATATCCTTCAAAGGAAGGAAAACCGAGCAAAGGGGTGTCTCCATTACAGAGATCACCAGATCCACCACATTAAGTGGCCCCTATGTCAAGATCCCGCTCTTTTACAAGCTTTAAGGATGTGACGGGGAAGACCAAGCCAGTTATCCACCCACAGACAGCTGTTTCATGTACAAGCATAGGAGTCAGCGATGCAACCTGAAACTACAGTACTTTGGACTTTGCTGCCTTGCTGTTGTTAAGACAACCTTCACACCTGGATATGTCCTGGCCAGAAGTGCCTTTAAGACCCTATATCCTACAGGGGACACTAAAGTCATTAAAGCCAAGTAATTTTGGCAGCCATAGATTCTACTGAGAGAGACTTTAGCAAGATAGAGAGAGAAGAAGAATGCCATAACTCCCATTCGGTCATGAGGGTGTCAAGACCCACGCCTGACTCCGTTATACCCGGGGTCAGGAAGTCGCAGCAGTTGGCTGCGCGCTCTATGTAAGATAGGGCTGTTTCCTTATGGTAGCTTTCTAGGATTGCTTTGCAACCCTTTTTGGCTCACTCAGGGATCCGTAGCTCCTTCTCCTCAGCTGTTCCTTGTCCAGCACTCCCCAACCTCCTTATATTCCCCTCTCACACTTCTCTGGTTGCCAGATATAGAGCTTCCTGCCTGGACTTCTTCTATACTGACCCACTGGAGCTGTGTTGCTGCGTTCTCTGGTTGTTGGTCCAGAACGTTTCCCTCCGGATCCCTGTTGAACCTTTGTGGTCTGCTGTGGTCGCCCACCTGGGTTTATGTGTTTGTCTGTATGTCTGTCCTCTCCCTGGTGTTTCCCTCTTAGTGTCAGTGGTACGGACTAGCGATCCCACCGGCCCGTTCACTATCTAGGGCTCATTTTAGGGAAAGCCAGGGTTTAGGCAGGTGATCGCCGCACGGGTGAGGAACCCGTCTAGGGACGTCAGGGCAGTCAGGTGCCAGCCGCAAGGTGAGTCAGGGGTCACCACCTTTGCCTCTCCCTCCCGTGAGGCCTGTAAATTATATTTTAAACTGCGCCCTTACTCCTCTGGTAATGAAGAACAGCGGGTGGGGGTTGTTATTTCCCTGCTGCAGGGGGACCCGCAGTCCTGGGCGTTCTCTTTACCCACTGATTCCCAGGCTCTTCGGTCAGTGGATGAGTTTTTCGGGGCCTTGGGTCTCATATATGACGACCCTGACCGAGTCGCACTGGCTGAATCAAGATTACGGAGACTCCTACAAGGGGAGCGGCCGGTAGAGGAGTATTGCTCTGACTTCCGTAGGTGGGCTACGGATACCCAATGGAACGACCCGGCTCTCAGGAGTCAGTTCTGCTCTGGGTTATCCGAAAGGGTTAAGGATGCGCTTGCATTATATGAGACCCCCTTTTCCCTTGATGCAGTTATGTCCCTTTCTATCCGTATAGATAGATGCCTTAGGGACAGGTTGAAAAAACCGGAGCCATTGGTAACCCCTCCCAAGCAGCAGTTAGTCTGTACGGACTTAGACGAGCCTATGCAGCTAGGAGGAACTACTCGTCAGGTCCGTCCTCCTGAGGTTCGCCGTAGGCGTGGGGTTTGTTTTTTTTGTGGGGAGAGGGGTCATTTCATTAATGTCTGTCCTTCTTTTCTCAGAAACAAAAGACAGTCGGAAAACTACTAACCCCAGGCTGTGTGGAGGATGTCAGCCGGGGGGTATATGTTTCCTCCATACGTACATCGCAATTTGTGTTGCCAGCGGTTATTGTTTTTGGTGTTAAGACGGAGACTATTTCTTTCTTTCTAGACAGTGGAGCAGGGGTAAATTTGATAGATGCCCATTTTGCCCGCACTATGGGTTTGTCTCTCTGTACGCTACAGAGACCTGTTCCCATATTCGCTATTGAATCTGCTCCTCTGTCTCAGAGAAACCTCACCCACATTGTTCATAATATACACCTTCGGGTAGGGGACCACCATAACGAGATGCTTTCATGTTATGTTCTGGAGGGGCTTCCCACTCCGGTAGTGCTGGGCCTTCCCTGGTTGGTAGCGCACAATCCAGTGGTGGATTGGCAGGCCAGGGAGATATCGGAGTGGAGTGAGCATTGCAGAGAAAATTGCTTAAATAGCAATTGCTTAGTCGCCTCCATAACTACCCTACCCACATTTATTTCGGATTTTGAGGACGTTTTTTTCTGAAAAGGGTTGTCAGAAGTTACCACCTCACCGTCCTTATGATTGCCCGGTTAACCTTATTCCCGGCGCAAAATTACCCAAGACCAGGTTATATAATCTTTCGGGTCCAGAGAGACAAGCCATGAAAGATTATATCTCCGAGAGCTTGGCTAAGGGACACATCAGACCCTCTTCTTCACCCGTGGCTGCAGGGTTTTTATTCGTTAAAAAGAAAGATGGGGGTCTGCGTCCTTGCCTAGATTTTCGCGAATTAAATCGGATAACCATCCGAGATCCATACCCTCTTCCTCTCATTCCTGACCTGTTTAACCAGATTGCGGGTGCTAGGTGGTTCTTCAAACTTGATCTTAGGGGGGCCTACAATCTGATTCGTATCAAGGAGGGGGATGAGTGGAAGACAGCTTTTAACACCCCTGAGGGGCATTATGAAAATCTAGTTATGCCTTTCGGTCTGACCAATGCTCCTGCCGTCTTTCAACATTTCGTTAATGACATTTTTAGTCATCTAATCGGCAGGTTTGTGGTAATATACCTAGATGATATTTTAATTTATTCGTCTGATCTGAGAACACATGAGGCGCATGTCAGACAAGTACTGCAGGTCCTACGGACTAATAATTATATGCTAAAATTGAAAAATGTGTCTTCGCCGTTCAGGAGATACAATTCCTAGGTTATTTTTTGTCTGCTTCAGGTTTCCGTATGGATCCTAGGAAGGTCCAGGCAATTTTAGATTGGGATCTTCCTGAGAACCTCAAAGCACTGCAACGGTTCTTGGGCTTCGCGACTTTCTATAGGAAATTCATTAAAAATTATTCAGTTATTGTAAAACCCCTTACTGACATGACTAGGAGAGGGACTGATTTTTCTAAATGGTCTGACGCCGCTAAAGTTATTTTTTCCTCTCTAAAAGAGAGATTTACCTCAGCACCTGTACTAGTCCAACCTGACGTCACTCAGCCTTTTATTGTTGAAGTCGACGCGTCAGAGGTGGGAGTGGGGGCGGTGCTGTCTCAGGGTCCGTCTCCTGGCAAATGGCGTCCTTGTGCTTTCTTTTCTAAAAAACTATCTGCATCAGAAAAGAACTACGATATTGGCAACAGGGAACTATTAGCTATTAAACTAGCGTTTGAAGAATGGCGTCACTTTTTAGAGGGGGCAGTCCACCCCGTCACTGTGATTACGGACCACAAAAATCTTCAGTACCTCAAATCAGCTAAGCATCTCACTCCTAGACAAGCTAGGTGGTCGCTATTTTTCACCAGGTTTAACTTTGTTATTACCTATAGTCCTGGGGCAAAAAATACCAAGGCTGATGCACTATCTCGTTGTTTCCCTGGAGGGGGTAATGTGAGTGATCCGGTACCCATTCTTCAAAGAGGAGTGGTTGTTTCTGCGGTACACTCTGCTCTGGAGGGGAAGGTGTTAGAGGCCCAGGTGGACGCCCCGGTGTCTTGCCCCTCAGAGAAATTGTTTGTACTGTTGAACCTGCGTTTCAAATTATTAAAGGAACATCATAATTCGGCACTTGCTGGGCACCGGGGTAGTAAAGCAACCTTGGAGCTATTGTCTCGTCGTTTTTGGTGGCCAAGGTTGCGTCAGGATGTATTGGATTTTGTGTCGTCTTGTTCTACCTGTGCGCGCACAAAAGTTTTGCATACACGTCCTGCAGGGTCTCTATTACCACTCGTCATTCCCAATAGACCATGGACACATCTGTCAATGGATTTTATCACTGACTTACCTTTGTCAGTGGGTAAAACAGTTATTTTGGTAGTAGTGGACAGGTTTAGCAAAATGGTACACTTCATTGCGCTACCCGCACTACCTAATGCTAAGACTCTTGCTCAGGTATTCATCAGTGAAATCGTGAAGCTTCACGGGGTCCCTTCCGATGTTGTTTCGGATCGGGGTACCCAGTTTATTTCTAAATTTTGGAAAGCTTTTTGTTACCGTTTGGGGGTACACTTGTCGTTTTCCTCAGCTTTCCATCCGCAGTCGAATGGACAGACTGAGCGTACCAACCAAAACCTTGAGACATATCTAAGATGTTTTGTGTCTGAAAACCAAGAGTTGTGGTCATCATATTTACCGTTAGCTGAGTTTGCCATAAATAATCGTCGTCAGGAATCCACTGGCAAGTCACCATATGGTTTTCATCCCCAATTCTGTACTTTCAAAGAGGGGGGGGTCTTCTGGGGTTCCCGAAGAGGAACGGTTTTCGTCATTGGTATGGCAGAAGGTGCAAGCTAACTTGAAAAATATGGGAGGTAAATACAAATGCATGGCTGATAAGAGACGGTCGCCAGGTCCGGACCTAGGAGTGAATGACTGTGTCGTTGTCTACTAGGAATATTAAATTAAAGGTTCCCTCTTGGAAACTGGGTCCTAGGTTCATTGGCCCTTACAAAATTGTAGCCATCATCAACCCCGTGTCTTTTCGCCTGGAGCTACCTCAGACTTTTAAAATCCATAACGTCTTTCATAAGTCGTTACTCAAAAAATATGTTCCACCTCTAGAACCGTCACCGCTGCCACCCCCTCCTGTTGTTGTGGATAGTAATCTAGAGTTTCAGATATCCAAAATTGTTAATTCTCGTCGGGTCCGCCGCTCTCTTCAATATCTGGTGCATTGGAGAGGTTACGGTCCCGAGGAAAGAATGTGGGTTCCTGCGTCTGAGGTAAACGCCGACAGGCTAGTTCGGGCTTTTCATCCTGAGAGACCTGGTCCTGAGTGTCCGGAGGCCCCTCGTAGAGAGGGGGGTACTGTCACGAGGGTGTCAAGACCCACGCCTGACTCCGTTATACCCGGGGTCTGGAAGTCGCAGCAGTTGGCTGCGCGCTCTATGTAAGATATGGCTGTTTCCTTATGGTAGCTTTCTGGGTTTGCTTTGCAACCCTTTTTGGCTCACTCAGGGATCTGTAGCTCCTTCTCCTCAGCTGTTTCTTGTCCAGCACTCCCCAACCTCCTTATATTCCCCTCTCACACTTCTCTGGTTGCCAGATATAGAGCTTCCTGCCTGGACTTCTTCTATACTGACCCACTGGAGCTGTGTTGCTGCGTTCTCTGGTTGTTGGTCCAGAACGTTTCCCTCCGGATCCCTGTTGAACCTTTGTGGTCTGCTGTGGTCGCCCACCTGGGTTTATGTGTTTGTCTGTATTGTCTGTCCTCTCCCTGGTGTTTCCCTCTTAGTGTCAGTGGTGCGGACTAGCGATCCCACCGGCCCGTTCACTATCTAGGGCTCATTTTAGGGAAAGCCAGGGTTTAGGCAGGTGATCGCCGCACGGGTGAGGAACCCGTCTAGGGACATCAGGGCAGTCATGTGCCAGCCGCAAGGTGAGTCAGGGTTCACCACCTTTCCCTCTCCCTTGGGCAGGGCTTTCCCTTTTCCCTCCCTGTGTGTGACGCCGGTCATTACACATTCTTGCTTAAATCCATATATTGCTATTTGGGTGAAAATTGGACTGTGTACAGTTGGAAATGTGTCTGTATTTTGCATTACATTAAAGAGAGACATTTATTTTTCCTCCACTGGCTGGGTTTTCTGACCTCTAAGCTGACCATTGCACTCCACACAACCTACATTGCACCCCTACACCTAACATCATAGGCAAACCAACTACCATGAAGCAGAAGCCCCAGTACCAGACTGTGCCCTGGGAGAAGAAGAGGTGTACCGTCCTTTCACTGCACAGCTCTAGGGAGCAACGGTTTGAGGAAAGCCAATGTGATAGATTGTGACAGAGCCGCTACAATGCACATCTTCTGCTATGGCTCCTCCTGGGTTGCTAAACCTGTACCAGGGCTGCTCTCCTAAAGCCTGACATAGATGGGCTATGTCAGGCTAGCAAAATGGGCACAGGCAGAGGAGCATTTTCTTATGTGAGCTCCTGCCCTGTACCCACTTCACTTCAGCTGCCTATTTCACTGGGGAAATGTAAAAAAAAACTGTATGTTAGAAAAATGTATTTTATGACATTTAGAATAATTTTTAATAAAGTATATAGAATGGTTTGGGTACACTTTAATAATGCAATGCTTATATATACAGATGTAGTAGAGTTAACACATGCTTTATGAGATGTGTTGTATAAACTAAATGCGTTAAGCAAACACCTTCAATTGCTTTTCAATGGCTTTTGTTTCAAGATAACACAATGAGTTAAGAAATTTGAGTTAAGTGTTTGTGTGTTAACCCTGCTACATCTGTAATTTATATGTTCTGTGGTGTTTGAGATGGAAGGTAGAATTATTTAAAGTGTACCTCATTTATTTCTAATATTGTGCAGGGGCTGATGTTTGTAATATACTTTATCAGGGAAAGGAGTTTATTTTCAATAGAACACAGGTTATAAATGTCTTGCTGGCAAAACACGATTGAGTGTTGCTCAGGGTTCTACTGAGTGCTGAAGACAACTATGTGGAACATATCTAACTATTCCAGTCCATGTTCCCCTATAGCCGCCTTGTCTGCATGTGTCCCTGCTTCCCTGCTCACTTGTTGCCATCACTGACTGCTGGCAGCTCTATACCTACTGTCATGGAGGAGAGAGAAGAATGGACTTCCAGCGCATTTCACTGACAGCAGGTATAACAAGGTAATAATACACAATGTCAGTGCTAAGAATTTGTAGTTCCATTGTTCGCTCTCTCTTCCATAGAGATGCCAGCATTCAGTGATGGAAACAAGTAGGGAAACATGCAGAGAAGGCAGCTATAAGGGACCAGGGGCTGTGGTAGTTAGATATGTTCCATATAGTTGTACGTTGCACACAGTTCTCTTCAGTCTGTCTCTTCAGTCTAGCTGATTGGTGGGAGCTTCAGGAGTCAGGTCTCCGATTATCTGATATTAATGATCTATCCTAAGGATAGGGCATCAATATGAAAATCCTGAAAAAACCCTTTCATTCATATGCACTTGTATGGTAATTAGTATTGAGCAAATCGAAGCATCCGAATCGGAATTCGATCCGAAGTTTGGGAAAAATTACATTCACTACGAAGCTGATTTTCCTAGCACTTCATGGTATTTAATCATATTCTTCTAAAATGGTTGCTGCACATGATAAAAAGTGAAATTAAGAAACCCAGGAACGCAATATGACTGATAATGCTGTGCAGCTAGCCAATCAACAGATAGCAATCCCTTGTGATGTCACAGCCCTATAAAAACTCTCATCCCATGCGATCTCTGCCATTTCACTGTGAGCTGAGATTAGGGAGAGATGTGACAAGCGCTTATGCGCTAGGGACAGTGTCGCAGAAAGCTGTTAATTGTAGAATATTGATCGGTAGAGTGCAGGGACATTGTAGGGAGATCATAGGGAGAGTATTTATACACTGTAGGGAGAGCATAGGGAGACTGCAGGGACAGTGCAATTTGAGTGTAACCACTGTGTGCATCTTGTTGAACCTCTGCCACATTCTAATTTAATCAGTTACTTTACATATAGAATTATTATGACTCGGTATTAAAGGGTGGGCCAACCTAATTTATCAGTGGGAAGGTGGGGTGGTGCCCCAAAGCCCCACTAGTAACTCTGCCCATAACTGAAGAGCCTTTCAGGAGGGTGGCTGTGGATCTGATTGGACCACTTTCCCTTCCCAGCAGCTCCAGGAAATGCTTCATATTGACGGTAGTAGACTACACCTCCCAGTACCCGGAGGCGGTAGCCTTGTCATACATTCAGGTCGACAAGGTGGCCACCGCCTTGCTGGGGAATTTCTCCAGAGTAGGGTTTCCCCAGGAAATGCTCACCGACCAGTTAACCCAGTTCATGTCGCAATTGATGGAGTCCCTCTGTAGGCAAACACAGGTGCAACATCTGGTGACCAGCCTATACCACCCACATACCAACGGCCTGTGTGAACGGTTTAATGGCACCTTAAAGCAGATGCTTAAGATGTTGGTTGACTTCCACATCTGCTGCTTGCCTACTGGGAGGTCCCACAGGCCTCCACCGGGTTCTCCCCCTTCGAGCTCCTGTACGGCCGACGTGTGCGGGGGCCCCTGGCTCTGGTGAAAGAGGCCTGGGAGGGAGATGTAGCCACCCCTGGAGTGTCAGTCGTCGAGTATGTCATGCGCTTCCGGGACAAGATGCAGGCCTTGTCGCAGCTGGTGCATGATAGTATGGAGCGGGCCCAGGCCGACCAGAAGTGATGGTACAACCAGAATGCTTGAGAGAGGACCTACCAGGTGAGTCAAAAGGTATGGATACTGGTCCCCGTACCTCAGGACAAGCTTCAGGCAGCCTGGGAAGGCCCATACCTCGTGCAT
Source organism: Bufo gargarizans (assembly GCF_014858855.1). Classification (NCBI taxonomy): domain Eukaryota; kingdom Metazoa; phylum Chordata; class Amphibia; order Anura; family Bufonidae; genus Bufo; species Bufo gargarizans. The sequence goes on along the minus strand of NC_058085.1, from coordinate 195,789,113 downwards.
CAGCACCTCAATGTCGTGACGTACCTGGTCACCCTTGACCACGTCCGAGGAAGGCAGAAGGCCTTTTACGTGAACATGATGAAGGCACATCATAAGAGGGAGGCATGTGCCCTCCCTGTCTGCAACTTCCCCAAAGAGGGGGAGGAGGAAACCCTCCTGGACATGCTCGCCCAGGTGAAGGCGGGTGGGTCCATCGAGGATGTGGAGGTGGGCTAACAGCTCTTGAAGGACCAATGGTCCCAGCTATGGGCCACCCTTCACCCCTTCCGGGAGTTGTTCAGCAACAAGCCCGGAAGGACGGAGTTGGCTGTCCATCACGTGGACACTAGGGATCACCCCCCAATCCGGCGTTCAGCATATGGGGTTTCCTTGGAGGTGCAGCAGCACATACTCCAGGAAATTGATGAGATGCTGAAGCTGGGGGTCATCCAGGCATCCAACAGCGCTTGGGCCTCGCCTGTGGTCCTCGTTCCAAAGAAGGACCGGACCACCCGGTTCTGCATGGACTACAGGGGACTCAACGCTGTCTCGGTCACCAATGCGTACCCTATGCCACGCATCGATGACCTGCTCGGTCAGTTGATGGGGCCCGGTACCTGACCATCATGGATCTTAGCCAGGGGTACTGGCAGATTCCCCTGACCCATGAGGTGTGGATGGTCAACACGCTACTTAAGGGGCTTGAAGAGTACGCGGCCGCGTACTTGGATGACATTGCCGTCTTCAGTCCCACATGGGAGTATCACCTACAGCACCTGACGCAGGTGCTGGGGCAGATCCACCAGGCAGGCTTGACCATCAAGCCGGAAAATTGCCAGCTGGGCATGAGTGAGGTCCACTACCTGGGGCACCGGGTAGGCCCTGAAGCCAGAGCCCAGGAAAGTGGATGCTATCGCATCCTGGCCCACCCGAGGATCAAAATACAGGTGATGTCCTTCCTGAGCACTGCCAGGTACTATAGGAGGTTTGTCCTCCACTATAGTAGCCTGGCGAAGCCCTTGACGGACCTCGCCAAGAAGAAGCTGCCCTCCGCAGTCGATTGGACAAACGACTGCGAGACGGCCTTCTGGGTGCTGAAGGCTTCCCTCTCGAGCTTCCCTGTACTACAGGCAGCCGACTTCACGCAGCCGTTTATAGTACAGACTGACGCCAGTGATTTTGGCCTTGGTGCCGTACTTAGCCAGGTCGACACTACGGGCCAGGAACACCCCGTTCTGTACCTGTGTCGGAAGCTTCTGCCGAGGGAGGTGGCATACACCACAATGGAGAAGGAGTGCCTGGCCATTGTCTGGTCACTGCATCCGTTGCAGCCTTAGCTGGTTAAACACTGCATGCGGGACGAACGGGAGGCTGCTACGCTGGAGCCTAGCTCTCCAGCAGTATCACTTGACCTTTCGTCACAAGAAGGGCCGTGACCACGGGAACGCCGATGGGCTATTCTTCAGAATTTGAAGAATAATTATTTTATGGGACACTTTTTTTTATATATACAATACATGTGGTCTTGGATGTTTTTTATTATGTTTCTGGCAATTATTATATGTGACAATGAACTAAGACTGTTGTATTGATGTCAAATGGCATGTGACTATAGCAAATGATATGAATAGAAAGGGTTACAGTTAGAGAGGAGCAAATTTCATATTTCGAAATTCGTTCAAGCTTCGTTTGGTGGTAAAAGCAGAATTGCGTTAGGAAATTCCGTTACCACGAACCATAACACAATTCTATGACTGAATGCATAACGGAATGCCTTTAGAGGAATGGAAGTCTATGAGCTGCAAAACGGATCTTTCCTTTTTCCGTTATGCAGGGGAGTCCTCTCCTGCATAACGGAAATGGGACGGATCCGTTATGCAGGCCATAGACTACTATTATCACAGAATGAATAATGGAATGCCTCTAAAGGCATTCCATTATGCATTCCTTTATAGAATTACTTTATGGTCCGTGGTAACGCAATCCATACTGCAATTCTGCTTTTACCACCAAACGAAACGTGAACCAATTTCATAACATGAAATTCGCTCATCTCTAGTTACAGTATGTAACATTCTGTACATTAATGTATTAACAAAGTATTACCTAACATTCACAGTATGCCATTTTCTCTATATTGGTGGTTATCAAGAATGTTGTAAATAAGGAGAGCAGAGCCCTGAGAACTTGATGTTCACATGACTGCTCAGACTTCTGATCACTGACATGTCCCTACTGCCAGGCAAAGCCGTCCCTCTTACTCAGTAACCTCAGGGCTACAGCCTGGCATGTGTCAGCTGGCGTAAGACTTTATTCCAAATTTCTTACCTCAAAGAGTGACATAGAGGCCAGGAGGTAAAATACACTGGGTGATAATAAATGGCTTGGGACATACAGCTATAACGTATTTTCTTTTCTATTCTGCATTTTACTGATTTTCCTGCTTGCCATAAAACCATGAGTCAAACATATCTTGGCATGGTTTAATTGGTGTGAAATTAATTTAAGTTATAGAAAAATATATTTTTTGTATTGTATACATGGGGAGGTGACCTGCAATGGGATATCTCTTATATGTCAACATTACCTGGAAGTCTGTAAGACTCTGGGATTCTGCAGTTGAAGCGGTTGTGCAGCAGGTTAATGTGGATGATCTATCTGCGGAATAGGTCAACAATATCAGATCAGCGGGCTTCCAGTTCCCGATAAGCTGAATGATACGAGCAGTTGTAATTGCACTGTGCCGTCTCTACAAAGGCGATGAAGTGCAAGTAATTTTGAAGACGAAATAGCAGAGATGGAGGTACTGGGAGTCGGATCAAAGTCAATCAGATTTTGATGACCTTTCCTCAGACTAGGCCATCAATATTAACCAATAGCACAACCTCTTTAAATTACTGTGTATATTTAGCTGTCTACTGTTATTGGTTTTGTATGGGGCGCAGTGGTGTAGTATGAGATGCTGTTTGTTCGCAATGTATTTTGTGAAACAAAATAAATGTACACAGAATTATTTGTGTCTTTACATAATGTCATTACAGGATGTCATTTTGACACACAAATTGTAATTTTTTTGCATAGAATGTGATTTTGATGCACAGAATTCATTTTATTACAAAATGCACTGTAAACGAATTGCGCCCCATTGTGGAGAAGATATTTTCCAGTGTGGTGCATATGGTGCATGGACCACGTGACCCTCTTAGGAACAGTCCTTGGGCAGTCATAAGTAACCCCTATGTATCCACGAAGTCAACTGAGGCATGGTGCTGGTGAGCAAGGAGACCATGTGCCAGTGTAGCAGGTGAGGTAACCGATGTGGACTGAGTGAAGCTTCTGGGTTGTCTGTGGTGGAATGTTTGGTAGATGAGCTGAAAAAATACCAAAAGGAATGGCGGCTTACATAACAAGTGTGTACCATTCTTTGTTGGAGAAGTGTTCTGTTTGTAGCTGAAGTTGTAAGTAAAGTGAACGCTGTTGATAATAGAGTTGAGCAAATTGTATCCAAAAAAGTGGAATTCGATCCGAATTTCAGGATACATTTTATTTGCCGCAAAGCCGTATTTTCCTTGTGCTTCGTGGTAGCAAATTCATTTAACCTGAAATAGTGTAAAAAAACAAAACAAAAACATACTTACCTCCCCTATTTACTAGAAACAAGAAGGCTGCCACCATCTTGATTAAAGATCTCGGCCATGACGACGTCATCTCGGCCCGCGCAAGATTTCGCACCAGATCTTAAGCAAGATGGCGGCGGCTGGCCCGTCATGAGCAAATGGAGGGAGTAAGTATGATAGAATTTTTTTCCTGTACATTTTAGGCCTCATGCAAAACACATCCGTTTGTGTTTTGCGCCCGTTGTCCGTGTTTCCCTTCAGCAGAAGGCCTCATGCACACGACCGTTGTGTGCATCCGCGTCAGTTTCGTCATTTTTCACAGTTTAGCGGAGGTCCCATTTATTTCTATGGAGCTGTGAAAAAAAACTGATAGTCCTCCGTTTGTTCTCCGCGTCCGTGATCCGTGGTTCCAGTCCGTCCCAAAAATATAACCTGTCCTATTCTTGTCAGTGGAAAACGGAGGACGGACCCATTCAAGTCAAAGGGTCCGGATGTACAACTGGTATGTCATCCGTGTCCACGTCCATGTCCGTTTTTTTCTACAAGACCTTGGTGCAATAAAATTACACTTTTCATTAACCTTCCTTTTTTTCCCCTGTCAGACAAAAAAAAAAAAGGAAGACACGAGGAAACACAACTGAAGCGAAATTGGACACGGACCACTGAAGCCAAATCTCTGACAGTGTGCATGAGGCCCAAAAAATAGTGCATGTCCTACTTTTTTCACATTTGTGGACAAGGATAGGCATTTATTACAAGGGATCTGTGAAAAAAAAACAGATCCTCCCCAAAAAAACGGATGCCGCATCCGGGTTTTTTGCGGACGCAAAAAAAAACTGTTTTGTGCATGAGGCCTCATGAATACGACAGTTGTGTTCCGTTCCGCAAAATGGGGTTCCGTTGTTCCGTGATCCGTTTCTGTTTTTGTTTCTGTGTGCCTTCCTTTATTTTTGGAGGATCACCAGACATGAAGGAAAGCAGAAAAAAATCTAAGACAGGTTTGCCATACAAATGATAGGAAAAAAATGGATGCGGACGTGCGGACGCGGATGACAATCTTGTGTGCCTCCGTGTTTTTTAGCGGTCCCATTGACTTGAATGGGTCTGCGAACCGTTTTCAACGAAAATAATAGGACAGGTTATATTTTTTTGACGGACTGGAACCACGGATCACGGACGCGGATGACAAACGGTGCATTAGCCGAGTTTTCAACGGACCTATTGAAAGTCAATGGGTCCACAGAAAATCACGAACAATGGAACGACACGGAATAAAACAACGGTCGTGTGCATGAGGCCTTACACTGTTTTTACTCTTAAATGCCGCTATCATGTATGAACGCAGCATCTGAGGGGTACAATGATAGGGAGCGGCGCTATCACAGCTCCCTGTCATTTCACCCGCTACTTACAAAAAATACGCGTTTCGTAACAAAGTAATTTGATTTTGGTAAAATTCGAAGCAGCCGAATTGAATTTTCCAAAACTTCGCTTATCTATAGTTGAAAAGCCTTCCCCCAGTGTATACCGCCGCTTCTTCCACATTCAGTACCTGGATTATCTGTGGCTCGCATGGGCCTTACGACTGTAAGATTTGTTTCTTCTAGGAGGCTTCTATTGGTTTGTCAGCTGTCAAATGACTGAAATTAAAGTCTCTGGGCAAAAAAGCACATCAACATGGGTGTTAAGCTGCATCTCATCAGACATATGAGCAATAAATATGGGCATGTCAAAAGAAACCATTAGGCTTTCAGCTGGCATATTTCATTTGCTTTCAAACTGATCAGCTGGGTATTACAACTGGGAGCGGTGGATGCGGGGCATTGTGCCTGTCATGATGGTGTTGCCTAAGATATACTAAGGACATCTTTCAAATTTCTCTGTGTAATGTTCTTCCTTGACAAGAAATGTGTCACCAAAAATGTTATCTGACACAATGGTTTGGAGGGGATAGTATTGACTTCTATGGGAGAAATTTCTAGGCATGCTCTATGTCCTGTGCAGAGGTAATTGTACAAGAAAAGGCTAGCTAAACCTATTGTGAATGGTGGGTACTTTTTTATCTATACAAAGAGATTCTATAATTTCAGGCAGGATTAGAATGATAGATAAGCAGGTAACTGCAGTAAAGTGGTGCCTATTATTAGGCTTGACAATGGTAGAACTAACTGAATAGAGTGAGACTGTGCTCACACCCCTCTGTACCCTTACTGCAGACTGCTAGCAATTCATTCATAACCTCAAGTAGAAATAATAAAGGAATGGCACAACATAGAGCCATAAGAACAGATGCTCCAGAAATTATTACATGGGGAATGCATGGAGCTATTAAAATGGGCATGTCAGGGGAGGGCGCAGGTCCTCTTTAAACACACACACTCTTGGTTCAATTTCATATGAAGCCAATTAATTGAAGTACGTAATCTACATATGTTTTCAAGTGTAAAAGGTAACCTACGCACATTTCACAAACATTGCCTTGAAACATTGGAACTCTTAAAATTGCTCTACTTTAGGATATTGAATGCATATACGTTCTATAGAAAAGGAATAGCGAGACATCAGGTGGATAAAATGATTTTATTTAATGTGCTTCCGTAAAAGAAGGGCCATTAACTTCCATTATTCATCCTTATCTCATTGTTTTACTGTTTATGTCAGCAAACCTAATTTGTACCAACCATTGGCTCTGCAGCTTTACCACACGGAGGGCCCGGAGGGGCTTGAAGAGGCTTAATTTGATTTTGTGGCTAATGCAACACTTTCTGCAGGCCTCTGAAACACCTAATGCTTATTACAAGGGCTATTTTTACTTTATAAACTGGTCTTTTCAATAAATAGAAACATGGGGGATCAGAGAGATATTATTTTTTACAAAGAAATATGCAATACTGTAATAAGAATTGTGATTGTAGAGCAGGTATTGCTCCGCTCCTGCAACATTCATCAATGTTATATATTGCTGCCCTTAACAACATGCAATAAAAGTACATTGTATAATATGGAGTTTATCTCTGAAATGGGAAAAGGTGGAAAAAGCGGTGTGACACCAGAGTTTTCGTGGCGTCACCAGAATCAATGAATTTTCATATAGTGTTAGTAAAGTTGACCTTATGATTAAAACATCTGTTCTCCTGTACTACAGGGCCAAGTAATCCATAAATCAAATGTATTAATTACATCCTCCTCGAGTCTATGACATTTAGGCCTCATGCACACGACCGTATGTTTTGCAGTAGCAACTGAGGATTAGCAAAGCGCGATTACCGACCGTGTGCATATCGTCCTTTCATTATATTTATAGAAATGTCTTATCCTTGTCCACAAAACAGACAAGAATAAGGCATGTTCTATCTTTTGTGTGTTCCGGTGTAACATATACAGATGCGGACAGCACATGGTGTAATGTTGTGTTGGCATGTTTTGCAGCTCCATTGAAAAGAATATGTCTGCATCAGAGCCACAAAAATTGAGGATCAGGTGCAGAACAAAAATATGGTTGTGTGTAGAGATGAGCTAATCGAAGTTGCCGAAGTGTAATTCGATCAGAATTTCAGGAAAATTCGATTTGCACCGAATCCGAATTTCCTCACGCTTCGTGGTAACGAATTACATTTTTTCCTAAAATGGCTGCTGTACTTGTAGGGAGGAATCATGCCACAGCATTTATGTTTAACAGGGTTCAGTAGGGGAGGTTACAGCCTGAGTAATAGGAAAAATCCTATTACACCTTACTGCACTGACTGGGGATCCAAATTGCCATTAAACAGCTCTGTAATTCCAGCAAACTGTTCTTGTTATTGGGGTACAAGTGCTGTTTCATACAGCCATTAAAGGGGTATTCCCATCACAATGATCACTGTTAAATCTGTTAATGACTTGACAGTGATCTTTTTTCTAAGTACATTTTATTACCCAATTCCCACCCTTTTTGAGAAAATAAGTCCCCTCTTACCTGATTGTTGTCTTTCATCTCCCCTGCTTACGGCCACCTCTCCTATCGAATCCCGCCGGGCCGCGCTTGTGCATAAGCTTTAAGATTCTCTCCCGACCAGGCTGCACAATCTTCCTGGCCAGTATAGTACAGAGCCGCGAACGCTCCCGTCGGCTCTATACTATACAGGCCAGGAATAAGTCACCATGGCGCATGTTCCAAAGAGTTTTTTGGCCTGTAATCGTAGGAAAAAAGGGCTTATTAGCCGTTATATTGGTAAAGTGCGAAAATTACTGCCCTTTTTGGCGTGTATTAGTGGAAAAAAGAAAAGAAAATTGCATTTCAGTGGTGCAGTTATATGTTCTAAAGCCTTTTGTGGAGTGAATAAGTGGAAAACAAAAAAAAATATTTGCTGTTCAGCGGTGCAGTTATATGCTCTAAAGCCTTTTATGTCGTGTATAAGTGGAAAAAGATGAGGGACTATTTGCGGTTCAGCGGTGCAGTTATATGTTCTAAAACCCTTTTTGTCTTGTATTAGTGGCAAAAGAAAAATATATTTACCGTTCAGCGGTGCAGTTATATGTTCTAAAGCCCTTTTTTGCGTGTATTAGTGGCACTAAAAAAGGATTTGCCGTTGTGTGGTAAAGTGAGAAAATGACAGCCCTTTTTGGCATGCATTAGTGTAAAAAAAAAAGGGCCTATTAGCCAGTGTGTGGTGAGGTGAGAAAATGACAGACTTTTTTAGGGTGTTTTAATTTCCTATTTATGTATTTATTTTATCTAACAGTATGTGAGGCAGAGAAGTGCCAGGCCCTGCACAAGGGAGTGGCAGAGGCCTAAATGTTTCTGGCGCAGGCACAGGTCGCAGCAGAGTAAGGGGGCGTGGCAGCAGAAGTTGCAGCGAGAAGCCTGAGCTCCCAGTGTCAGCTAGCGGTCGTGTCTTGACCAGCAACCCAGCGGTTTTTGAATGGTTGACTCAGTCATCCACTTCATCCCAAATGACATCAGACACCCCTAGCCAAGAGTCGGTGGGTTCATCAGACACAACCCTTAGTTGGCATGATCCGGGAGATGGCCCTGTGCCCTCACCTGTCCTCAACCTGCCTCTGTCCTTTTCGGTTCCCTCAGCCAGATGAGTATTATAGGCTGTGAGCTCAGCCCTACTATACAGTGAGGATGAGCTACTAGAGGACAGTCAGCAGCTACTGGCCAGCCAAGATATGGAGGAGACATCCGCCGCTTTCTCTGCTAGATGGGCAAGTAGTGATGAGGAGAGTGGCGTGGGAGCTGGTGTTGTGAGCGATGAGGCTTCTGACCCAGAGACCATTGAGGAAGCCGGGTGAATTAGGGGCTTCATCATCATCGCGAGAGAAAAGGGCGGGCAGCTTGCCCCTTGAGGCAGTGGCAGAGTCAACAAGTCGCTAGCGTGGCCGGGAGTCAGCAGGGTGGCAGCAGTGGAAAGGTCGATAGCCAAACAAGGCCGGGGTAGACCACCCACTTCGCAGGAGCCTACCTGCCCAGAAAGTAGTGGTACACGTATTCACGAAAGCAGCAGTGGTAGCAGTCAGTCAGTGTATAGTGTTGGGGGTAAAATCACCTACTCGGCTGTGTGGCAGTTTTTTGTGCAGCCGCTGGAGGAGGTGAACATAACCATATTTCGAATCTGTGGGCAGAAGGTGAAGCGTGGCCAGGGTGCCAATGTTGGCACCGATGCCATGCGTCAACATATGAAGCATCACTATAAAGTGGCTTGGGAGAACCGTGGCTCCGATGTGGTGGTCCAGCCTGCCGCAGCAACCGCTGCATCACCCAGTGGCATGCACCGGCTTCAGACAGTCAAGGCTCCACCACCTCAGCCGAAGGGAGCTGTCTGTCCTTCCCATAATCTGCTGGTACTGATGCTCCTGCTCCTCCTCAGTCATTTCGTCAGCAATCGATCACCGAAGTGATTGCCATGAGACAACAGTATGTGTGCACTAATCCAACGACGCAGAAGCTGAATGTTCTCCTGTCCAATTTGCAGAGAACTGAAGGCTTGTGCCAAACCAAGGTGGAGAGTCCCAAGCCATCATTTATTTGCCAAAAAGGCAGTACAAGCCCTGCACACACATGTAGAACAGAAGGTAGGCCAGTCCTTGAGCCTGTCGGTGTCTGCCAAAGTGCACAGCAGCACCGACATGTAGAGCTATAACTACGGTCAGGGACAATACATGTCCTTTACGACCCACTGGGCAAATGAGGTTCCTGCACAGCCACACCAGCAACTTGGCCAGGTGACGCCGCTTTCTCCTCCATGTTGTTACGCCGTTGGTTCTGCGACAATGTCTGCCTCTGCTTCCTCATCCTCCACCATGTCCTCAGCCTCCACTGCAGGGACAATTCACAGTGCTCCTCCAGCATACCACATGTGCAAGGTACGGCGGTGTCATGCTGTTCTGCACCTCGTTTGCCTGGGCGAACAAAGTCACACAGGGGAGGAAATGCTCAGTGTACTTCATCAAGAAATCGAATCCTGGCTTTCTCCTCAACAACTTAAAAACGGAACCATGGTGACCGACAACGGTAAGAACAAGGTGTCAGAGCTGCGTCACACGTGTTCAATATGGTTGTTAAGCGATTCCTGAAGTCTTCCACCCATCTGCAAGACATCCTAAAAATGGCCAGGAAACTTTGCATGCACTTCAGTCACTCATAAACTGCAAAGCGCACCCTCTTTGAGCTGCAGGGACAGAATGGAAATCCCCAACATTGGCTAATATGCGACGTTTCCAACGGTTGGAATTCCACCCTCCATGTTGGACCGACTATACGAACAGAGAAAGGCTATAAACGATTTCTTGATGATCCAAGCGGACAGGAGTACTCCCCTGTGTAACTTCGATGTCAGCCAGTGGCAGCTCAGGCGTGACACCTGCCGTTTGCTCAGGCCCTTTGAGGAGGCCACAGTATTTGACAGTCGCCAGGACTACGGGAACAAAGTTATTCCACTGCTTCATGTCCTGGAACAGATGCTGGTAAATCAGGCTGGTCAGGGGACTGGAGACGTTGCGCCTAGATCTCATAGCCACATGAGCCGTGTGGGGGCTGAACTGGAGGAGGAGGACAATGGAGCACAAGCAATGTGTAGCAAAATGGGTGGCTTTTACACACAGGTGATAGGAGAGAAAGAGCAGGAGCAGCCAGAGGAGCTACCGGGTGATGAGGAAGAAGAGGCAGAGGACCCAGACAAACTGTGGCAGTATGCAGTGGAGATGGAGGCAGGGAGTCCCTCCGAGTCACTTGCACAAATGGCCTGATGCATGCTCACTTGCTTGCGTAGTGACAGCCGAATTGTCACCATTCGGCAGAGGGATGACTTCTGGCTCTCCACCTTGTTGGACCCTTGCTACTGGTCCAAAATGGGGGCCTTTTTTACACCCGTTGAAAGGGAGGACAAACTTAACTACTATAGGGACATCCTATGTAGTGTGTTGGCCGCTGCTTATCTGTGCCATCGTCCATCCTCTTGCAGGTCTGACTGGGGGGCGGCCCTCTGCACTTACGTTCCTCTGCTATGGCTGCCATGGAAGGGTGGGGGGTAGGAGCAGTTCCAGCTCTATCAGCAGCAATTTGAGTCTAGAGTCGCTGATGAGCAGCTTTCTTCACCTGCCTAGTGAAGAAACTAATCACAAGCAGAAGCAGCTAGACCTGGAGCAGAAATTGAACCAGCAGGTGGTGGCATACTTGGAGAGTACCCTGCCACACCACATTGAAGATCTACTGAACTACTGGGCAGCCAAACTGAATTTGTGGCATCAACTAGCAGAGTTTGACCTGGAAAAGCTGTCCTGCCCGGCCAGAAGTGTGTCATCAGAGCGGGTGTTTAGTGCGGCGGGAGCCATAGTTACCCCAAGAAGAACTCGCCTGTCCACCAAAAATGTGCTTTTGAAGCGAGTACATCAAGAGCGCTTTAGAAGTGAGTACATCAAGGTCCTCCTTCCCAATGGTAATCCTATAAGGAGTTCGCTATAATAGTGAAGCACCGTCTCCAATGTGTATAAAACGAGTATTTATTATACTGACAAATACCATAAAAGTATGAGCAATTCAAAGGTAAAAAACAGCAGCCTTTTGCATGCCCGACCCGGGTTTCGCCTCAAGCTTCGTAAGGGGCATAGACCTCAATCATAAACACTTGTGTTTAAGTATCCACCCCTAAACTCCTCCTTAGTTACACTCGGTCAAAATGCTGCTCAAATTCCCATTAAAAACATACATTTTCTTTTAAAATAACAATCAAATAAATCCAAAAGGATTAACCTATAATATAATAAACTCTCACTGGATGTATTCCCTTTATCTGCATCGGATGTAGCTCCATTCATAAAATCACTCCACCACACATGTCACGTGACTATTTCTCCACCAATGATGATTCAGAACGATCGATATATCTTAGACCCTTTTTTTAACTGAAAGATAATTGAGGGGTATTTATACCTCAAAGACTCATGCAGTGTCCCAGGGGGTCAGTAGTGTATGCTGGGCTTTGTAGTGCAGATTGACCACTAACCTGGGATCCACTGTCGTCTTCAATTGGGGCAAATACTGGAACAGGCAGGTATTTAACAGTTCGTGACGCCAGTGTCAATTAAACGGTGACACGCCGTGTATGGTATTGTAGAAGAATGAAGCAAGCATAGGATAGCCAACAAAAACTGGAACTTTTACTGAATATCAGTGAATACAGCTGGTTCTTGGGAGTACAGAATGGCCGGTCTTAGCAAGGCATTATACAGAGTGTTGATTACAGGAGATGCAGTACAGGCGGCTTGCACACTATTCCTGACTGGTCCTGCTACATGTGACTTTCTCTCCAAGGTCTAATGCCCTTTATCTGGCGTACCCTTGAAGCTGTCCTTATTTAGTACCTCCTCTGTTATCTTGAGTACCTCTTGCTTTATCTGATCGGCCTCTGTGGTATTCTGTGTCTTCAGGCTGTTTAGCTAGGCCCTTCTGACTTCTATGCATACGGACTCAGGAGGGAACCCTCTCTGCACTGAGTCTGGAAACTTCTCTCCCTCCTGAGCTAGGCCCTAGCCTATTTATACTGAACTGGGGGCTCCCTCTGCTGGCTGTGATAAGGATTGCCGGTAACCGGCCTGACTGGCTTAAAGGGAACTACACACTCAAATCTAGCAGTGTCGGGTAGCCTACCCGTATGCTGCACTCACACATCCTTCTTCTAAACCTGATACATATTCATATGCTCATAACTCCTACCCGTTACATTCTACTACCATAGACCCATTCATAAATCCGTTCCACCGCGTGATCCGACACGTAGTCGATCACATGGTTTTGCACCAGCCAATCCCAGTTTTAATCCACTGATCAGGTGGATTAAGAGTAGCATATTCTATTTTCAAATGTAGGGACACACTTTTCTAGCCAGTCAGACAGGGTTTCAAGTCAATTTCCACATTTAATCCACGAGGCTGAATCGTATCATAATCATAAATCCACTTCACCTCCTTACGATTAGTCTTGGCCACAACATCTCCCCACCACCAATTCGTCTTCACCAGTTTGACCCCCATAAAGGTAAGTCCCCTCGTTTTTTTTTATGAGCGGTTTTAAAGGGCTTCTGTCACCCCACTAAAGTGATTTTTTTTTTTGGGGCTAGTGAAATTAGTTATATTGCGATATATCACAATATAATTGTGTTACTTACTTTGATCCAGCAGTTTCTGCAAAAAACGAAGTTTTATAATATGTAAATTCGGTCTCTAACAGCAAGTAGGGCGGCTACTTGCTGCTAGCTGCTGCAGAAATCCGCCCCCTCGTCGTGTTGATTGACAGGGCCAGCCGGGATCTCCTCCTCCGGCCAGCCCTGTCGGCATTTCAAAAATCGCGCGCCTCTGTTGATTCGGCGCAGGCGCTCTGAGATGAGGAGACTCGTCTCCTCAGCACTCCCTCAGTGCGCCTGCGCCGATGACATCACCGAAATAGAAGACGTCATCGGCGCAGGCGCACTGAGGGAGTGCTGAGGAGACGAGCCTCCTCATCTCAGAGCGCCTGCGCCGAATCAACAGGGGCGCGCAATTTTTGAAATGCCGACAGGGCTGGCCGGAGGAGGAGATCCCGGCTGGCCCTGTCAATCAACACGACGAGGGGGCGGATTTCTGCAGCAGCTAGCAGCAAGTAGCCGCCCAACTTGCTGTTAGAGACCGAATTTACATATTATAAAACTTCGTTTTTTGCAGAAACTGCTGGATCAAAGTAAGTAACACAATTATATTGTGATATATCGCAATATAACTAATTTCACTAGCCCAAAAAAAAAAAATCACTTTAGTGGGGTGACAGAAGCCCTTTAAAGTGCAGCGATACTCCATGCGTCTCTAATCCCTTTTTGATGTTCCTAATGTGTTCTTGTTTCCTAGAATTCAATTTTCGCATGGTGCGGCCCACATACTGGAGGCTACACGGACACTCCAGCATGTAGACTACTCCTGCATCTTCACATGTGATATTCCCCTTGATCTTAAAGTCCTTATCCCTTTTCATAGAATAGACAGTAGTCACTCTACACCCGCGCTAGGAGAATTTATCTCCTCCTTTTCTGACATTTTCAGTGGGAATCGCACTGTGCACCAGATGATTTCCAAGGTTGGGGGCTTTTTTAAAAACAATATCCGGGGCGGTTAGGAATTTCTTTACCTATTATCGGGTCATTTTTTAACACCGCCCAATTTTTTCTAATGGCATTTCTAATAATACCGGCCTGCGTATTATATTGTGTAAGGAATGTGAAACGGAAGTCCTTTTTTATCCTTTTTTCCGTGTGGCCTCCAGTAGGTGGGCTGCACCATGCGAAAATTGAAGACACACATACAAGAACACATTAGGAACATCAAAAAAGGATTAGAGACGCATGGACTATCGCTGCACTTTATAACCGCTCATTAAAAAAACCCGATGGAACTTACCTTTATGGGGATCGAACTAGTGAAGACGAATTGGCGGGGGGGGGGGGGGGGGAGACGTTGTGGGCAAGATTGATCGTAAGGAGGTGAAGTGGATTTATGATCTTGATACGAAGAAGGATGTGTGAGTCTATCTTTGAGGTATAAATACTCCGTGATGAGCTTTCAGTTAAAAAAAGGGTCTAAGATATATTGATCGTTCTGAATCATCATTGGTGGAGAAATAGTCACGTGACATGTTGTGTGGTGGAGTGATTTTATGAATGGAGCTACATCCGATGCAGATAACGAAGGGAATACATCCAGTGAGAGTTTATAATATTATAGGTTAATCCTTTTGGATTTATTTGATTGATTGTTATTTTAAAAGAAAATGTATGTTTTTAATGTGAATTTGAGCAGCATTTTGACAGAGTGTAACTAAGGAGGAGTTTAGGGGTGGATACTTAAACACAAGTGTTGATGATTGAGGTCTATGCCCCAGACGAAGCTTGAGGCGAAACCCGGGTCGGGCATGCAAAAGGCTGCTGCATTTTACCTTTTGAATTGCTCATACTTTTATGGAATTTGTGAGTATAATAAATACTTGTTTTATACACATTGGAGACGGTGCTTCACTATTATAGCAAACTCCTTATAGGATTACCATCGGGAAGGAGGACCTTGATGTACTCTCTTCTAAAGCGCTTGTTTGAAGTGCCTGCATGCTACTGTGCGCCTGTGAGTATAATATCAGGGGTGCTTACAACCGACAGTAGAAGTACTTCACTATCAGTGTGATTTTGGTATTCCATAGGAATCAGTGGAGGAAGAAAGATTCCTGTGGAGACTAATATTTTACCCATACGTGCAGAAGTGGATACTCTGATTTGGAGTGGTTACCTTGAAATACGCGTGGTCTACTAAAACGCATTGAACTGAGTGTAAATTGTAACCACGTCACTTTTGGACCTGCTGCGGTTATCTATCTAGGCAACGTATCAGAAGATTTTGTTTTTACTAGATCATCCATGGTGCCACACCAACACTTTGACGAAAGAGACCGGTTTCTTCTGGCTACCTGGTCACCGAGTCACTCAGTAATCTCCTGATGCTGCTGCCACCTCAACACTATGTCACCTTGGCACTCTGTGGCCTCCTGATGCTGCTGTCAGCTCCACACTATGTCATTTTGCCACTCTGTGGTCTCCTGATGCTGCTTCCAACTCCACACTGTCATTGTGCCACTCTGTGGCCTCTTGGTGCTGCTGTCACCTCCACACTATGTCACCTTGCCACTATGTGGTCTTCTGATGCTGCTGCCACCTCCCCACTCTGTCACCGGGTCACTCTGTGGTCTCCTGATGCTGCTGCCACCTCCAAGCTATGTCACCTTGCCACTCTGTGGTATCCTGATACTGCGGTTACCTCCACACTATGTCACCTTGCCACTCTGTGGTCTCCTGATGTTGATGCCACCTACACACTATCATTGTGCCACTCTGTGGCCTCCTGATGTTGCCACCACCTCCACACTCTGTAATTGTGCCACTCTGTAGCCTTCTGATGCTGCCGCCACCTCCAGACTGTCATTGTGCCACTCTGTGGCCTCCTCCTGATACTGCCGCCATCTCCAGACTCTTTCATTGGGCCACTCTGTAGTCTCCTCATGCTGCTTCCACCTCACCACTATGTCATAGGGCCACTCTGTGGACTTCTCATGCTGTTCTCACCCTCCCCACTTCATGACTGGGCCACTATTTTGCCTTTCGGCCTGGCTGACATCATCATTTATTTGACCCTTCTTCTGATCTGTCAGAAGGAAGGAAAAATTAGATGCACAACGGATCCTGTCTGTGTAGCAGCTGTAAGGCCTGTATGGTCCCATCAGTATTGGCTTGTGATTTGGCAGCTAAAAGCAGGAGTGGGTACAAAACACAGAAGACATGCAAATATTCTCTGTATTGAATCCACTACAGTTTTTTGGGGGACATTAGCAATACTGATTGATTACTGACCAAATTCTGACCAAGTGAAGGCAGATGCTCAACAGACAGGATCCATTTTTTGGGGGCTATTGTTCTGACTGATCAGAGGAAGGGCAAAACAATCAGTGACGTCTAAATACAAACTTACTGCTGACACCCTCTCCACTCTGTCGGGGGGCTCTCCTTGTATAAGCGTTTAATAGAACAGGTTCTGTAGACATCTATGTGAAATCAGCTGACAACTGTGTAAAAGGAGTGCGCTTCTTCTTGGCGCTAACATCGACCTGTAAGGCTGAGTTCATACTGAGTTTGGTCAGTTTTGGTCCTCTAACTGTCCAAATAAGTGAAATGTGCGGTGATTCTAAGAGTGACGTCTGTCATCTACATGTCATACTGACTCACAGTATTATTTCACTACCACAGCAGACTCCCTATGTTACTGCAAGGCACAGTGTTCTACACCACTAAAAAGGGTCTCTGCAGCCAGGAAATAGCCGTTTTTAACGTGATTCGCCGTGGATAAATTTGTATTGAGACAAATTTTATGAAAAATTCGGCGAACCGTCCGAATCAAATTTTTTAAAATTCACTCATCTCTAGTTGTGTACATGGGGCCTTAGGATTAGCATTTCTGATGTGCCAGGAAACTAAAGACTAAAGAACATTTTTACTAACTCTACTATTCTTCTCCAGGTTTAGTGGTGTGTGGCCTTTACACACTCATGGCGGAGGTTCAATCCCTATTACCCCATGAAGCTTAAATGGGTATTCCCATGTAGGACACTGGGGACTTATAGCTAGGATATGCCTCCAATATCTTATAGGTGTAAGTCCCGCAACTATACTTAGAACGGCGACTGCAAAGTGCCGGGGGGAGCACTGTGCCATGTTCTAAGTAGGTGCAGGACCTATCAGATATTGGAGGCATATCCTAGCGATATGCCACCCATTATCCAAGACAGGAATAACCCTTTAAATAAAGGTTATGAAACATTATGCACTTTTTCATTGTACTGTCTGAATCAGTTCCTCACAGTTTTTAAGATTTTTGCTTGCAGCGGATAAAACTGGACCTGGACCTGGACAGGTGATGAACACACAAGTGCACAGCTGATGTCGGGAGACCACCATACACATTAGATAGTTGGCCAAACCCTCCATATTTTATATTTTTTTTGTGTGTTCCTATTCCCAAATAATGCATGTTGATAATCAGATAGGGGCTTAAAATCTTTAGATATTTTTATGTTTCCTTGTTAATATTGTGCTGTGTTGTTTGCACGCCTGAAGTATCTTGGTTTGTTATAACATAAGAAGAACAATTTGTAGATTGATATCAAGGTCATTAAAACAAGGTCAAATTCTGCATCTCATCTTACAGAGAAGGGAACGCTCACTGTACTATTATCTTCCACTGTTACTGTCACCAGATCTGTGTTAAGTGGTCTCCCCCCATGCCTGCTCCCCTTTGAGGATTTACAAGCCTTGTAAATTATTTTTGATTTTAATTGGTAAGTCTGGAAGTAATGGAAATATGAGGCATTGGTTCCTAAGCAGTGCTATCTTGACCTATCATTTCTATTATGGTATATGACATGTGCTGTACTAAATTAGAGCTAACACTTTTCATTAAAATTAAGATTTTATTTTTGTTAAATTCTCCTAAATGATAAACTAGCTGCTATATTGTATAACTGCAAAGAAAAAGGGGTTCAGTCAGCACATTCCAATGCTCAGGGGCACATTACTATGGCTGAAAACACAACATAGAACAAAACATGAACATAGAACAATGTATCAGCTCTCTGCAAACCAAATAAAGTACAAACATGCTGAATAATTGCTAATGCTATACTTATAAATTACAGATATTTGGCAAATACATTTTGTACAAAATTATTTTAGCCCGTCTGCCACACATCAAGGTGATCTCTGTAAGACAGGTCCTAATGCTAAATTCTACCTGTTATGTGCCATAATGGCTACCATACAATTCAGGGAGTGTAGGTTCCAAATGCATGCTGGGCCTGCTTTAATTTCTGTCATCTTTGGTGCCAAAATGGCCTGTATTATATCCAAGGAATGCAGGTGCCAACATACATGCCGAGCCCACTCCACACCTCTCCTGGTGCCAAATGGCCACCAAAGAATACAATGAGAGTCCACACTATACCTCTCCTGGTGCCAAATGGCTTCTAGTGAATGAGGGAGAGCAGGCTAAGCTATATACTCACTATTAAAATCAGCCTATGGGGCAGACGAGCTGGTCAGGAGTGCTATATTGTGTACTTTGCACCATGTCACAAGCCTTGTAATATAGTCGATCACATATGTTATGCTGTGGTGGCCATTGGAGTGGGAGTGAAATGTCACTGTTCACTTACTAATCTATTCTTCTATATTATAGCATTTTTGATCATTGTAAAAAAAAAAAATTAAAATGAAACGTCATGTAGTACATGGCAATCTCTTTCTAACAAATCTAGAACCAGCCCTGTACCTGACATGGATCCAGAGATCTCACTATTTATTGCTCTGCTAGATTTATATCAAGCTGGCAGCTAAAGGGGAGTGTCCTTTCTGCTACAGCAAAGGGGGCGTGTCTCTGCTCTCCCTATCACAGCTCAGGAGGCAGTTGAAGGATGAAACTGAGCATGTGCATCCATCTCAGTGAGCAAGACAAAGAAACAAGAAAAAGAACAAACAGCAGGTGGCGCTATAGATACATTTTATTGAATAGATCAGTGGCTATACATAATTTTAACTATATGCAATTGCATTCAGATCAGGGGCGTACATAGAAATCACCGGGCCCCCCTTTTATAGCCCCTCCCACTACCCAATCCAGGCCTCTCCCGTTGTTCCATGAACTATGCTTGCTTCTGTGTTTTATAATTTATGCCATCAGGGCCAGATTAGGATTACAAAACAGCCCTGGCACACAAAAGAGGTATAATAGATGCAGTGTGTACAGATGTATAGTATATACAGCAGTGTACTGTTATGTGAGGTGCGAGGTATAATAGATGCAGTGTCTATAGATTTATAGTATATACCGTAGTGTACTAATATGTGAGGTACAGGGTAAAATATATGCAGTGTGTACAGCTATATAGTATATACAGCAGTGTACTGATATGTGAGGCACGAGGTATAATAGATGCAGTCTGTACAGGTATTTAGTAAATACAGCAGTGTATTGACGTGAGGTATGAGCAGGGCCGGCGCCACCAGTAAGGCAACTTAGGCAGTCGCCTAGGGCGCCATTTAGCAGGGGGCGCCCGTTGAGGTAAAAAAGAAAAAAAAATTGGTTATGTAGGTTCGGGCGGCCGGCCGGCGGCGCCCCTCATGCTGCGCCTCCTGAGCGGCCGGCTCAGTGCTGCGCAGCCTGCCTGCGCCTGCTCACTGCTGTGTTGTTAATGTAGCGTGGCCAAGCTCTGTTCGGTCCGGGGTACAGGAGCATTTGTTTCCTGTAACTGGCCGGACTGAAAGGAAGTGCACACTAAGTGAGCACTTCCTGTCAGTCCGGCCGGGTACAGAAAACAAAAGCTCCTGTACCGCGGACCGAACAGAGCTCGGCCACGCTACATTAGAGGTGACAAGGGGGGGGAAATGAGAGTGACAGGGGGGGGGGAGTAGAATGAGAGTGACAAGGGAGGGGGGAGTAGAATGAGAGTGACAAGGGGGGGAGTAGAATGAGAGTGACAAGGGAAGGGGGGGAGTAGAATGAGAGTGACAAGGGAAGGGGGGAGTAGAATGAGAGTGACAAGGGAGGGGGGGAGAAGAGAGTGACAAGGGAGGGGGGGGAGAAGAGAGTGACAAGGGAGGGGGGGGGTGAGAGTGACAAGGGAGGGGGGAGAAGAGAGTGACAATGGAGGGGGGAGAAGAGAGTGACAAGGGAGGGGGGAGTAGAATGAGAGTGACAAGGGAGGGGGGGAATGAGAGTGACAAGGGAGGGGGGGAATGAGAGTGACAAGGGAGGGGGGAGTAGAATGAGAGTGACAAGGGGGAGGTAGAATGAGAGTGACAAGGGAGGGGGGGAGAAGAGAGTGACAAGGGAGGGGGGGAGAGAAAAGAGTGACAAGGGAGGGGGGAGAAGAGAGTGACAAGGGAGGGGGGAGAATGAGAGTGACAAGGGGGATAGAATGAGAGTGACAAGGGAGGGGGGAAGAGAGTGACAAGGGGGGGGTAGAATGAGAGTGACAAGGGAGGGGGGAGTAGAATGAGAGTGACAAGGGAGGGGGGAGTAGAATGAGAGTGACAAGGGGGGGATTAGAATGAGAGTGACAAGGGGGGAGTAGAATGAGAGTGACAAGGGAGGGGGGAAAAGAGAGTGACAAGGGAGGGGGGAAAAGAGAGTGACAAGGGAGGGGGGGGAGAAGAGCGTGACAAGGGAGGGGGGGAGAGAAAAGAGTGACAAGGGAGGGGGGAGAAGAGAGTGACAAGGGAGGGGGGAGTAGAATGAGAGTGACAAGGGGGGAGTAGAATGAGAGTGACAAGGGAGGGGGGAAAAGAGAGTGACAAGGGAGGGGGGAGAAGAGAGTGACAAGGGAGGGGGGAGAAGAGAGTGACAAGGGAGGGGGGAAGAAGAGAGTGACACGGGAGGGGGGGAGAATGAGAGTGACAAGGGAGGGGGGAGAAGAGAGTGACAAGGGAGGTGGGGAGAAGAGAGTGACAAGGGAGGGGGGAGTAGAATGAGAGTGACAATGGAGGGGGGAGAATGAGAGTGACAAGGGAGGGGGGAAGAGAGTGACAAGGGGGGGGGTAGAATGAGAGTGACAAGGGAGGGGGGAGTAGAATGAGAGTGACAAGGGAGGGGGGAGTAGAATGAGAGTGACAAGGGGGGGATTAGAATGAGAGTGACAAGGGGGGAGTAGAATGAGAGTGACAAGGGAGGGGGGAAAAGAGAGTGACAAGGGAGGGGGGAAAAGAGAGTGACAAGGGAGGGGGGGGAGAAGAGAGTGACAAGGGAGGGGGGGAGAGAAAAGAGTGACAAGGGAGGGGGGAGAAGAGAGTGACAAGGGAGGGGGGAGTAGAATGAGAGTGACAAGGGGGGAGTAGAATGAGAGTGACAAGGGAGGGGGGAAAAGAGAGTGACAAGGGAGGGGGGAGAAGAGAGTGACAAGGGAGGGGGGGAGAAGAGAGTGACAAGGGAGGGGGGAAGAAGAGAGTGACACGGGAGGGGGGGAGAATGAGAGTGACAAGGGAGGGGGGAGAAGAGAGTGACAAGGGAGGTGGGGAGAAGAGAGTGACAAGGGAGGGGGGAGTAGAATGAGAGTGACAATGGAGGGGGGAGAATGAAAGTGACAAGGGAGGGGGGAGAAGAGAGTGACAAGGGGGGGGAATGAGAGTGACAAGGGAGGAGGGGAGAATGAGAGTGACAAGGGAGGGGGGAGAAGAGAGTGACAAGGGAGGGGGGGAGAAGAGAGTGACAAGGGAGGGGGGAGTAGAATGAGAATGACAAGGGGGGGAGTAGAATGAGAGTGACAAGGGGGGGAATGAGAGTGACAAGGAAGGGGGGAAGAGTGACAAGGAAGAAGGGAGGTAGAATGAGAGTGACAAGGGAGGGGGGAGAAGAGAGTGACAAGGGAGTGGGGGAGAATGAGAGTGACAAGGGAGGGGGGAAGAGAGTGACAAGGGAGGGGGGTAGAAGGAGAGTGACAAGGGAGGGGGAGTAAAATGAGAGTGACAAGGGAGGGGGGAGTAGAATGAGAGTGACAAGGGGTGGGGAGTAGAATGAGAGTGACAAGGGGGGAGTAGAATGAGAGTGACAAGGTAGGGGGGGAGAAGAGAGTGACAAGGGGGGGGTGAGAGTGACAAGGGAGGGGGGGAGAAGAGAGTGACAAGGGAGGGGGGAGTAGAATGAGAGTGACAAGGGAGGGGGGAGAATGAGAGTGACAAGGGAGGGGGGAAGAGAGTGACAAGGGAGGGGGGAGTAAAATGAGAGTGACAAGGGGGAGGTTAGAATGAGAGTGACAAGTGAGGAGGGGAGAAGAGAGTGACAAGGGAGGGGGGAGAAGAGAGTGACAAGGGAGGGGGGGGAAGAAGAGAGTGACAAGGGAGGGGGGGAGAATGAGAGTGACAAGGGAGGGGGGGAGAGAGTGACAAGGGAGGGGGTAGAATGAGAGTGACAAGGGAGGGGGGGTAGAATGAGAGTGACAAGGGAGGGGGTAGAATGAGAGTGACAAGGGAGGGGGGAAGAGAGTGACAAGGGAGGGGGGAGTAGAATGAGAGTGACAAGGGGAGGTAGAATGAGAGTGACGAGGGAGGGAGAAGAGAGTGACAAGGGAGGGAGGAGAAGAGAGTGACAAGGGAGGGAGGGAGAAGAGAGTGACAAGGGAGGGAGGGAGAAGAGAGTGACAAGGGAGGGGGGAGAAGAGAGTGACAAGGGAGGGGGAGAAGAGAGTGACAAGGGAGGGGGGGAGAGTGACAAGGGAGGGGGGGGGAGAGAGTGACAAGGGAGGGGGGAGAGAGTGACAAGGGAGTCCCCAGAGACAGACCAAGAGCCAGACTGCAGCCAGAGACCAGATCATCTTATTGTCCTGGTGGTAAGTAGACAATGCAATATGTTTATTATTTAATTGTTTAATTATTAATACTACATTGGAAACTAATTTACCTCACATTTAGGGTCCACTCACACATCCGTGTGTGTTTTGCAGATCCACAAAACACGGACAGCGGCAATGTGCCTTCCGCATTTTGCGGACAGCACATTGCCGGCACTAAGAGAATATGCCTATTCTTGTCAACTATTGGGGACAAGAATAGGACATGTACTATTTTTTTCAGGATTGGAATTGCGGATCCGGGTCCGCAATTCCGGATCTGATAGGGGGGGGGGGGCGTCAATTTTTATCTTGCTTGCCTAGGGCGGCAAAAATCCTTGCACCGGCCCTGGGTATGAGGTATAAATTACAGCTCGTACCTCACATATCAGTCTACTGCTGTATATACAATATATCTGTACACACTTCATCTAATATACCTTGCACCTAACATATTACTACACTGCTGTGTTTACTATATATCTATACACACTGCATATATTATGCCTCGTACTTCACATATCAGTACACTGTATATACTATATATCTGTACACACTGCATATATTATACCTCGTACCTCAAATATAAGTACACTGCTGTATATACTATATATATATATATATATATATATATATATATATATATACATATTGCATCTATAATACTGTGTAATATATGCAGTGTGTGCATATATATATATATATATATATATATATATACAGAGCAGTGTATTGATGTGAGACATACAAGGTATAATATTGTAGATGCAATGTTTGCAGAAATATGTGGTCAGTTATACATTATGGTCACTGTGTGTAAGGTACATGAGGAAGTGGTCACTGTCACTGTCTGAAGTATTATACTTAAGTGAGCAATGAGTAAAAACAGGGCATGGGGGGGGGGGATGACAAGAAGTGGAGGACCTCCTCTTACCACTCCATTCCAATCTGTATGGATCAATGCAGAGCCAATTGTGAACTTCTAATATTTGTTGTTAGCTGTTGAAGGACCTGTAATGATGTCACAAGGTCCTGACAGATCTACCTTTCAGACCTAGGAACTACACCATTTTTGGTGCAGTTTCTTTGCTAGATCCTGCAGGACCTGTGAAGTTGAAAATTATGTCATCACAGGTCCTGGCAGATGCACTGTTCTAACCTGGGAATTACACTTTACAGGACCTGTGATTACATAATCAAAGGTCCTTTAGCTTTAGAAAGATAGACAGGAGCAATTGGGGGGCGGGGCCTCTCCTCCACTGCAGGCCCCTCTTCCTCACGGGCCCCATAGCAGCTGCGTGGTCTGCCTATATGGTAAGGTATGCCACCAGGGGTGGCGTCATAACCCGGCATCCCCGGGCAAGTGCCGGGGCCCAATGCTCCTGGGGGGGCCCACTGAGCTGCTATGAGCACTTCCATCAATACAGATGGGAGCTCTCACTGCTGTCATTTCACTTACGCAGTACCCCTTTGGTGGGCCCTCTGAGCTGCAGAGACTCAGAACACGCCCCCTCTACACAGGACATATGCTGCCTGAGGAGAGAGACCACAGGGCTGGAGCAGAGAAGTGTGAAGACAGTCTGTGAGTGAGTCTGCACTGTGACTGTCTCTTGGGGGGGGGGGGGGACTCTTCGATCGGCTGCTGCTTCATTCTATTTAGTTGTGTTACTGTTTCATTAAGCAGTTTGTCTCCATGACACCTGCCCCCCCCCCCCACGTCTGCCCCCCCCCTCACATATCCTGTCCTATCTCATCCTCATGGGGCCCCTGCTGTCTCCTTTCCTCCCTCATGTATCCAGAGCTCTTGTTTCACCCTCCTATCTCCTATTGCTGCCCTGCACAGACCTCCTGCCCCTACTTCTTGTATGAATCCCCCTCAGAGCTCCTTCAACCTACTTGCTGTGTCCACCCCTCCTGTCCACCCAGGGCCCCTGTCTCCCTCCTCTGCCTCTCATTATGGTGGCATCTGAACAGCATTCACCATAAGGACCTTCTAACGTCACAGGGTAATGTGACTGTGCCCCCCACCCCGTACTGTGCCCATAGTCATTCCCTGTACTGTGCCCTCTTATACCCTTTTATCCGGTCACTGTATGGTGGTTTTATCATTGTATGGCGGTGTTATCACTGTATGGCGGTGGTATCCAATAACTGCATGGCCATAACTGTATCCCTTTCCCTGCCCACACCACTTTTTTTAGACCTGGCATGAGTGGGAAAAGATACAGATTGCGGTGCTAAGGACCTTTGCGCCACAATCTGTGTCAGAAATACGCCTAATATAGACGTATTTCTATATAATAAATGACCCCCTAATTGTATTATTATTTGGGGGTAGGGCTAATATCTTTATAGTATATAGATTCTAGTGTATTATACTGTGCCCTGTATTTCCCAGTAGATAATGATCCTTGGGAAGCACAGTCCTCACCCCTGACCACCAGGACCAGGCAGCGCTCTGTCAGTACATGGCGGCCTCCCCTCTCCGCCACGCTGCTCCGCTGTGTACTGGGGCTTATTCTGACACTAGGGCTGGGTTCACATCCCATTTGTGCCATCCATTTAATGTATACCAAAAATATATGCGTTAACAGATGCCTCAGACTGATGCCTTACAGTGGCGTCCGTTCACCATACAATCCTCAGACTGATGCCGTACAGTGGCGTCCGTTCACCATACAGTTCCATTGTAAAAAAAACATATACGTTAACATATGCATTTTTTACTTGACTCTGCAGGATACAAAAACATGGAGTGCTGCACATTTGTATACATCAAACCGATAGGAAAAACGTGATGTGAACACACATGGGGGGGGAGGGGGGCGTACAAAAATTTGCTGTGGGGCCCAGTCAGTTCTAGCTACATCACTGTACATCTCCTTCTCTCCTCCAGGCTCCTGGCTCACTGCTGCAGCGGGCCGGAGGAGAGAAGGAGCACAGGGAGCTGCGGTTAGTGATGGACAGGACCGCCGCTCCACTGCTCTCCAGCAATGATAGGTATATGAGGGGGCCACTGGGGGGTCATTCATCACACTGTGAGGGACCCTTACACAGTATAATGACTCCCAGTGCCCCCCATTTAGTATAATGATCCCCATTGACCCTCCATTTAGCATAATGGCCACCAGAGCCCCCATTAAATATAATAACCCCTCGTGCCCCCTCCATACAGTATAACCCCCAGTGTGGGGGCGACTGGGGGTCATTATTCTGAATGGAGGGTCACTGTGGGGTCATTATACTGTGAGGGCCCTTTACATAGTATAATGACCCCCAGTGTCCCCCATTTAGTATAATGATCACCAATGACCCTCCATTCAGTATAATGATCCCCAGAGCCCCCTCTATACAGTATTCCCCCAGTGTGGGGGCTACTGGGGGTCATTATTCTGAATGGGGGCGACTGGGGGTTATTATTCTGAATGCAGGGCCACAGGTGGTCATTATACAGTGGGGGGGGGGAATTGGGGGTTCATTATACTGTGTGAAGGGCTACTAGTAGTCATTATACTGTGTGAAGGGCCACTAGTAGTCATTATACTGTATAGGGGCCACTGGGGGTCATTATACCGTGTGGGAGCCACAGGGGGACATGTCAATGTAAAAAAATGCCTCATGGGGGCCCACTGGGATTTATCGCCCAAGGGCCCACATGAACCTGGAGCCGGCCCTGTGTGCCACTGATTCTGATCCAGGTGCTGGTTTGAAAACTGTAGAATATTATTTATATTATTATATTTGTGGGACAACCTCTTTAAAGCTGTTGTCTAGTTTAAATAGAAACTCGGACAGCTCCTGTACCTGTTCTAAAGCCACCAAAGAAGCAATACTTATCTCTTTTCTTCCCTGCAGCTGACAGTGCCGCACTCTTATTATTTCACACCGCTGCTGTTCCATGCATACAGGTCACCGTTGCTGCAGATTATTGGCCTCAGCAGTACACAGGATGTCACTGCTCATGCCAGCGATTGACTGCACAAAATGTCACCACTGCAGCAAAGAAGGTGTCAGTGTAGGGAAGACCAGAGGACAGTGCTGGGAGCAGCAGGGGAGAAAGAGTGTAAGTATCACTTACTTTTCTATTTTAATACATGTACAGGGGCTGCATCACTGTTCTTATATTTAGGAAAGACCTAGATAAACTGCCAGCATAGACAAGGATATGGCATATTAATTTTAATTTTGATAAATGTAAAGCAATGAACCTAGGCTGCAATAATCATATTATTGCTTATACATGCAGGTACCCTACCGATCAGCTGTATGAAGAGAATACAGTGCTCGTAAGACCCGAGTGCTGCAAGGCAACAGCGCTAACCACTGAGCCACCATGCCACCCTATCGGCAGTCTAATGTAAACTAAAGAACTAAATCTCTCTAAAGAACAAAGATTGTCTCACAAAAATGATGACACATACATTGGTGGCATGGCAACTTTAGGTCCAAGCAGAAACAAGCTATCTATATTGTCACTGCACTAGTTTAAATACCAAATATAACGTACTTGGGACATTGCAGCGGCGAGCAGGTGTAATTACAACTCTGCCGTCCCTATTCATTTCAATTGGACTGCTCCCTCCTATTCATGCAGAAATCACCTCCACTTTATAGAGATGAGGGATCGCTGCTGTGATCATTTGTCCCCATAGACCAGGGATTTCCAACCTGCAGCTGTCCAGCTGTTGCAAAACTACAACTTCCAGCATGCTCTGATAGCTTTAGGCTACTTTCACACTAGCTTTCGAGCGGATCCGTTCTGAACGGATCCGCTCATATTAATGCAGATGGTGGCTCCGTTCAGAACGCATCCGTCTGCATTATAACGTAGAAAATTTTCTAAGTGTGAAAGTAGCCTGAGCGGATCCGTTCAGACTTTACATTGAAAGTCAATGGGGGACGGATCCGCTTGAAGATTGAGCCATATGGTGTCATCTTCAAGCGGATCCGTCCCCATTGACTTCCATTATAAGTCGGAACGGATCCGCTCGCCTCCGCACGGCCAGGCGGACACCCAAACGCTGCTTGCAGCGTTCAGGTGTCCGCTCACTGAGCGCTGGCAGACGGATGCATTCTCAGTGGATCCGCCTCCACTGAGAATGCATTAGGGCCAGACGGCTGCGTTCAGGGCCACTTGTGAGCCCCTTCAAACGGAGCTCACGAGCGGACACCTGAACGCAGGTGTGAAAGGAGCCTTAGGCTGTCAGGGCATGATGGAAGTTGTCGTTTTGCAAAAGCTGGATGGCCGCAGGTTAGATATCAATGACATAGACAATCATTGTTTCGGGCAGCAGATAGCTGTTTAAACAGCATGATCTGCAGCCCAGAGATGATGATTAAGGTGATTACATCAGCAAGGAGTGTTTGCTCGTTCATCGGGTGGTCAGCGGCACTTTTACAAAGGGCAGTTATTGGGAACAAGCGTTCCTTCTTCCCAATAATTGCCCCAATCTTTGGCCCATGCCTGTAATCATGTAACCATTGGCACTAACATCAGATACTTTGTATGCATTTAAAAAAGATCTAGATACTTATCTATAGCAAGTAACATTGAGGAAAATAATTAATCTAATATTTAATGTGTGACGTGACTGCACATTCCCAGGTGACGTCATCATGTTTAGCGAGGGAGCAAGTGGATGAGGTGATATTTTTACCCCCTAAAAGGTCATATTAAACTAGTGTACCCATTTTTTTTAATTATTTTTTTAAACTTGATTTATTAAAAGAGAATGAGACAAGTATGGCATACACATGACAGCATGTTGACCCACGCAGGGGCCAATTAGAAATGTAAGGAAATCACTTTCACATAGGTACATTGACAAGTAACCGGAGTCCCAGACGTGAGATTACATGACATGGGCTGGGATGACACACATTCTATACACTGCAAACATAGTGCATACACAAAGATCCTAACTTCAGTAGTAACATCATCAACTCCACAAAATATCCCATTGTGGGGTAAAGGACCCTCAAGGGCCGTCAGCTGTCGAGTGCAGATGTGAAGTATGCAAAGTGAGTGGAGATGCACACCAAACTCCCCATACCTTATTAAATTTTTGTGGGCACCCCCTGTGTTTATAGACAATGTTCTCCATGGAGACTGCTTGATTTACAAGAGAAAGCCATTGTCCCTTTGAGGGGGGGGGGGGGGGAATCTCCCATCCATCGTAAGGCTATCGCCTTCCTGGCCAGGAATAAGGTTTCCTCTAAGAAGATTCTGTGGTAATGTGACCACGACTCTTCATCTACAACTGCCAATATACACATCTTGGGACATAGCGGCAATGTCGGAGGGACCATGGTCGCGAGGACCTCCAGTACTGAAACCCAATAATGGCGAATGATTGGACAATCCCATATCATATGCCAAAAATTAGCACCCTCCGCATCACACCTATGGCACCTGGAGTGATCAATCCTACCCATCTTTTGAAGTCTAATGGGAGTGAGATAGCTGCAGTGAAGGATAAAAAGCTGAATCATCTTGTTGTTTATAGAGGGTGATACTCTGGTTGGGGCTATCAAGGCCTCCTCCCATTCCTCAGAAGATAAAGTGGGTATTAGCAGCTTCCACCTATCCTCGACAGCAAACGGGATCACCAGCATGCGGCAGTCAAGCAAGTGTGTATAGAGAGCAGACACTATACCTCTAGGACCGCTCGGTTATCAGAGCATGAATACGCTTGAAGAAGCCACTGGGGACCGGAGTACATGCGTGGGATAATAGGTACAGACCCTTGGGCAGCAGCACCATCTTCACCAGATTCAGTCTTCCCATAATCGACAATGGGAGAGACTCCCAAGTCTTTAACTTATCCTGAAACATGGATTCTAAAGGTTCAATATTCAATACATAGGAGATCTGGGGCTCTTTGGTGATTATTACGCCCAGGTACTTAAACCTGTCGACTACAGGCAGGTTATGGTGACATTCAGGCCAATCATGCATCCATAGGGGCATGATGGCAGACTTGCCACAGTTTATATGTAGTCCAGAGTATCGCCCAAAGCACTCTATGATTTTGATCACTCTTGGGAGAGACACTTCCGGATCCGACATAAACAAGATCAAGTCATCCGCATACAGTCCTATCCTATCCTCTCTGCCTCCCACAGACACCCCTGCGTAGATTTGATCCTGTCTAAATCTGATGGCCAAATGCTCTATTGCTATTGCAAACAGCAAAGGCGAGAGCGGGCAGCCCTGCCTTGTACCTCTAAGTAAAGAAAGTTTGTCAGAGTACGAATCATTAAGCTGAATACATGCAGTGGGGTTCCTATATAGAATGTCTATCCATTTAATGAATTTGGGACCGAAGCCAAAGCTCCCCAGCACAGCTACTAAGAATGGCCATTCTAGAGAGTCGAAAGCTTTAGCTGTGTCCAGAGAGGCCAAAGCCCATCTCGCTTTCTTGGCAGAGCCCACCTGTGCAACCACTTGAGCTCTCCTAATGTTGTCCGAGGTGGATCTGCCAGGCATAAAGCCAGATTGATCAAAATGAATCACAGACGTGATCACCTTGTTCAACCTATTGGCTAGAATTCTGGTCAGGATTTTATAGTCCAAGTTCAAAAGAGAAATTGTACGATAAGATCCGCAGTCCAGAGGATCCTTGCCGGGTTTCAAGATCACAACAATGGAAGCATCGTACATAGAGTCCGGCAAGGAGCCGCGGGAGTGCCCTGCCCGTTATACATTCAACAGCTGTGGGGCCAGAGTCTCCCCATATCTAGAATATACTTCCACCGGGATTCCATCCGGACCAGGTGCTTTCCCTGACGGTAAGTCCTTTTATAGCCCGCTCCACTTCCTCCAGTGTGATATCCTCCTCCATGAGACCTCTGTCCAGGTCACCTAGCCGAGGATGAGACACTTCACCGAGGTACGACTCTAATTCTTGCCCTGAGTAACTAACTGCCGACTTGTATAGGTCCCTGTAAAAGGTATGGAAGCATTTCAATATGTCTTGCACCGTCTCCACTATGTGTCCATCATCCTCTTGCATGCGGAGTACCGGTGGAGCCATAGTGTTGGTATGCGCGATATGCGCAAGTAGCTTCCCTGTCTGATTATCTTTTTCAAACGCCTGCTGCTTAAGGAAAAAGAGTTTCCTCTTGCTCTTTTCTTCTAAATGCAACATGTACTTCCTCCCCCTAGACACCCACTCCACTCTGCGCTCCTCAGAAGGAGACTCAGTAAACGCCCTCTCAGCCTCCCTACAGCTGGCATGCAAGTCATTCTCCTTTTGCTGCGAGTCTCTCTTAACGTAAGATATGGAGGACTTGACACATCCTCTGAGGTATGCTTTCAATGTCTCCCACAGCAGCAGAGCATCAGTGGAGTCCCCCTGAACCTCAAAAAACATCTTCAGCTGGTCGGGGATTCTGTCATTTAAACCGAACAGAGTGAGCCAGAAAGGGTGTATGCGCATTTCACTGCCCGTGCTAGCATGATCAGACAAGGCCAGTTCCGCCAACACTGGGGCATGATCAGAAGTACCCTGAGGTCCATGACGGATATTCACCAAGTCAGTATACACTGTGGAGTTACCGAACAGGCGGTTTATTCTAGAAAGGGCTCCCCTGGTGCGAGTAAAACAGGAGTACTCCCTAGAATGTGGATTCACATAGGGAACACAGTTGATATGAGCATATATGAAAATGTACTGTCCCTCTGGATCTATAGCTGAGTGGTGAATCTCGCATCTGAGGTTTCTATGGAGCAGCAGGGCAACCCCTCTGGAGTGGAAGCTGCCGTAGGCATTAAATGCATGCTGGGCCCAGGGCTTCTTTAGCCTGTGTCCCGTTTCCGGGGTGAGATGAGTTTCCTGAAGGCCCAGTATATGTGGATCGAAGGACCCAATCTCGGAGAACACCGCAATCCTCTTTTTAGGATCACCCAATCCTCTCACATTCCATGACATCACTCTCAAGGAGGCCATGGTGACACTAGAGTGAAATCAAGGACATATATCCATCCACATAGTATGTGTGCCTGCAGTTCAGTCATCAGGACTATATAAATCAGTGACTCCTCTGCTGCTATCATGGAGAAATGTGGCCATACTTGAGACATATAAGCTTGAGTATACAGTAACATAACATTAACATTAATAACCTGAAAGCGTCAGGTCTAGAACCGACTAACTTGGTGGTCCTTAACTCGGGGACCTGCATAGTGTAGATAGATGTTATAACTATACAGGTAGTGCTCCCTTCCTCATTTCAGCTAAGGTATGAAAAACTGCCTGTATTAACACTTAACATTGGGACACATTGGTATAACGTCCGTGATCGCACACAGGGAGACCCCTAAGGATTAAGCATACTTCCCAAGAAGGCCAACAAAAATGGACGACACTCTTAAAACGTGATCGGGAATTCCTGTACCACATAACAAACATCAGCAAAGTCAGGGGGTCCTCGGACAAGTCCCACCCGAAACAGGCATGAGGAATGATTAATACTTGCTGCAAACAAATGGAGAGGAGTTCAGCGTGGTGTAGGGTGCGCAGCCTTCCTCAAGGCCCAGTGCTCAGCTTCCCTGGGATCACTGAAGAAAACAGTTTTATCGCCATCTATGACTCTGAGGCGGGCCGGATAGGCCATAGAGTACTGTAGATTTAGTTCCCGGAGGCGACGTTTAACCGCAACAAATGTGGCTCTCCTCTTCTGGTCTTCTGGAGATCAGCAGAGAAATCCAGGAAAAGGGAGACCCATGCATTATCATGCCTGATGTCTTGCTTGCTTCTAGCCTGGCTAAGGATAAGATCCCGATCTCTCCAATTCAATAGGCGCGCCAAAAGGGGTCTTGGTGAAGCAGGGGGTATCTGGCTGGAACACGATGAGCCCTCTCCACAGCATACGCAGGAAAGAAGGGCGCCTCAGGAAATTGCTCTTTGAACCAGGCCTCCAGGAATGCCGCCGGATCTCTGCCCTCAGCTTTCTCAGGTAAGCCCAGGATCCTCACATTATTGCGACGCGATCTATTCTCCAGATCGTCGCATTTCTGTTGCCACTGACCAACGGAGCGCTCCTGATCTTGCACTCTCCCTTCCATAGGTCTGGTCAGGTCTTCCAGGGCAGACACGCGGTCTTCAGTATTCTTGACCCAGTCCCTCAGCTGCTGCATATCATGGCGGAGCAGGCTGACATCCACCCTCACCTCCTACAACTTCCCGGTGAGTGCGGACTGGCATGACGATATCGCCACCAGCAGCTGCTCGTACGCAGCCTTTAGAGTGAACTCAGGCTCGGTGCTGTCTTCAGCTTCTGCCTGCTGGGCGCCATTTTGGGCCTCAGATCTGGCGAACTCTTTCAGCCTCTCGGCAGCTGTCTGCGCTTTGTTGGGCACCATAGTCGGTGTGCGGGTTCTCCTCCTGCGTCTACACACCGTACACTCTGTGCCTGGAGTCGGCAGTTTGTCAGGATGATGCAGGATTGTTGAGGGTAAACGGAGCTGCTCTCAAACGCGTGCTCACATGCCGGCTGTTGGCCACGCCCCCCCCAGTGTACCCATTTTTAACAGCCTTTAGACTATTGGTCCTATTGATTTCAATGGAGTCCATCTAGCCATTAAAATGGCCAAAAATAGGACATGACCACTATTCACTGGACAGTCATGTGAATTGCCCCGTAGACTTTAATTAGTGCTAAAAATGGCTGTTTGACGGCCATTACTTAAACGGTCGTCACTCTGCCATTTTTAACGTTAGTGTACATGTAGCCTTAGATTCATATCTAGGACCCCAGTGCTGTGAAGCAACAGCGCTAACCATTAAGCCAACATGCCACCCTATCAGCAGTGTAATGTAAAGAACTAAGTGGGTCATTTATTAAGACTCCCTTGATAAACCCCAATATCGGGCTTTGGTTCCGCCGAAGTTATGAAGAGGTGCCGGCCTCTACATAACTTCGGCGCATCCAGCGCCAGTCTAAATGGAAGACAACTTCCTAGCTGGCTTACGTTTAGACCATTTTCTATGCCTAAAACAGGCGTAGAAAATTATGAATGGGACAGACCTGCTGGCTTGTCCCTTTCCCTGCCCACGTCATGCTCACTTTTTCAGACCTGGCATTAGCGGAAAAATTTGCAGATTGCAGCGCAATTAACCATTGTGCCGCAATCTGCACCAGAAATACACCTAATATAGGATTATTTCTGAATAATAAATGACCCCCTAAATCTCTCTAAGGCTACTTTCAAACCGCTGGTGTGAAACTTGGGCAGGCTGTTCCAGCAGACAAGTGGAGAATCGGCCGGACACAAACCACAGCATGCAGCAGTTTGTGTCCGGACGGTTTTCTGCTTGTCGCATCTAGTGAATCCTGGCAGGCTGTTCTCTGCCAGCACAGCCTGCCGGAATTCACACCGGAAGTGTGAAAGTAGCCTAAGGAACAAATAGGATTGTCTCACAAAATGATGACACATATGTTGGTGTCATGTAACTTTAGGACCAAGCAGAAATAAGCTCTCCATGTTGTCACAGCACCAGTTCTAAATCCCAAATATTTCCATCTACAGTAGAATTAAATATTGTTTTACCACAGTTATTGCATGGGTGGTTAGATGTATCTTTAGTGCTTTCATGTATGTGGCATGACTTATACCTCTTTTATACCTCAGCTTAGTTCTTTATTCGCCTCACTCTCTTGGAGTATGGTTAATGGCCTCTGCAGAGGTTGATATATAATTTGTTGATATTGGCTTCAATATACATCAGTATTTCAGTTTTGCTAATAAGACATTGTGCGGTAAATTTCAAGAAGTCTGATGAGCCTTTCTGCAGTTCTAGGACCATGCTTAATTTTTTTCAGTAGAACAAGTGATACAGTTCCGCATAAAGAGCTCATAGATAAATTATTGAATTAGACTTATGCTGGGTACTTTAGCAGATTTGCAGTTGGCTAAAGGTTAGATATCAGAGTATTGTAGTTAATGGTGTGCACTACTGTTAAGTGAATCGAAGCATCTGAAGTGGAATTTAGAAAGTGGAAGTGGTTTAGAAAAAATTGGATCCACCATAAAGCCGAATTTCCTTGCTCGTCATGGTAACAAATAATTTTTCCTAAAATGGCGCCTAGAATTGCCTTAGAAAGAACGTCAAACAATTACCTCATCCACCTGCTCGTGCAGAGGCAGTCCACGGGGTGACGTGATCATGCTCAGAGCAGGTCCTTCAGCAGTTCTTTTTCAATCAAGAGAGGAGTGGACTGCCTCTGCACAAGCAGGTGGGTGAGGTGAGTGATTTATTTTTTGTTTTTAAACTCAAAAGGCTATATTGCACTAGGATATTACAGTTTTTAATGACCGTTAGATGAGTGCTCTTCTGTCTAAGCGGACATTAAAACCGGTCCAATTGATTGATAGGCTGAATAGGTTTTAACATAGTATTAACATTCATGCCAAAAAATGTTTTCAACAAATCACATTTCTTGTCAAACTTCGGCGAAGCTGCCGAAACGAATTTTTCAAAATTTCATGATTAATGTAAAAAAAATATGAAAATCAGACATCATATGGTACATGAGAAACCCTTTTTAACAAAGCTAGAACCAGCCCTGTATCTCACATGAATCCAGTGACTGTAGTGCAGCGGCGGCATGAAGCGCAAAGGCGTCATAGCAACCAATGACGCCATGCGCTCCTGCTCTGAAAAGGAATCCAGCCCAGCATACCACGGACCACTCTCGGCCGCGGAACACGGCCATGTGCATTCGGCCTTATTGTACTGAATAACTCAGTGGCTATACTAAATGTTTCATTACATGCAATTACAAAAGTATTCAGATCTAGGTGCTGCTTTGAATACTTTAGAATATTTTTCGTTGGACAACCCTTTTAATAGAGACTAGACTTGCAAGTGGTGAACTGCAAAGATCTCTTTTGACTACTGGATGTTCAATTCTAGTAACATAGTAACATAGTTTATAAGGCTGAAAAAAGACATGTTGATCCAGAGGAAGGCAAAAAAAATTTGAGGTAGAAGCTAATTTTCCCCACAAATTCCTTCCCGACTCCAATCAGGCAATCAGAATAACTCCCTAGATCAACGATCCCTCTCTAATAGCTATAGCCTGTAATATTATTGCACTTCAGAAATACATCCTAGGCCCCCCTTCAACTCTTTTAGTGAGTTCACCATCACCACTTCCTTGGACAGAAAGTTCTGTTAGCCTCACCTATAATGATGGAATAGAAAAGGTCCAAAGACAGGCTACAAAACTGGTGGAAGGTATTAAGCATAACATTTATCAAGAAAGACTTGAAGGGGTCATCCAGGGATTGATAATCATGACCCCCACCCAATTAATAATGATCGGCACCCCCGCCAACCAGCTGTTTCAGGGATCTGCCACCCAGCTCCCAGAGCTTTCCAAGGACAGCGCCGACATTATATAGCGGCTGTTCTTAGTACTGCAGCTCAGTCCTATTGACCTGAATGGTGCTGAGCTGCCACTGGACAATGTGACTGATGTACATTGACGTCCCATGGCCCAGGAAGCACTGACCCATTCTAACAGCTGATAAGCAGGGGTCCCAGGTGTCAGACCTCGCTGATCGGATTTTGATCAATAAAATACTATATAACCCCTTTAAAGAACTTAAAGGGGTTGTCTGACCTCAGACATTAGGGGCATATCGCCACCTATGAGGCCCGCACCTATCTGTAGAACGAAGCACACAAGAAATGAAGCCTGGAGCTTGGCTATTCTCTGTGCTCCCATAGGAATGAATGGAGGGCAGCTGCACATGCGCAGTGTGCCCTACTTCATTTTGCGGGCTCCATTCTAGAGATAGATGTGAGTCCCAGAGGTGAGAACTGCACCTATAAGACATTAGAAGCATATCCTGGCGATGGGGCCCCCAATGTCTGAGGGTAATTTGTACAGTCTAGAGGAAAAACGGAAAAGGGGACATGATCAAAATCTTTAAAAGATTAAAAGATGTTAAAGGATTAAATACAGTTCAGGAGAGAAGTGTAACAACATTTAGCTTTGCCATTTAGAATTTCCTCCCTGCCAGATGCTTGATTCGTCCTGATGGAAACATCTTTGGAAATGATATTTCAAATGGCTGATCATTGTTGGTTGGTTTAAAAAGTCTTGGTATTTATTAAAAGTTAATCAAATGTAACAAATATCCGGTAATGGACAAGAAGGCCGCTTTAGTTTACTTAACTGGCTTTGCTACCTTTGCTTTGCAGTGTATTAAACTATGCAATTATATGAACATGTTTATACAGGCAACCACATGGGTTGTACATTTTGTACTTAAGGATCAGATTTACATTGGCAAAGCTTATTGACACACAACCAATTCTATCTACCCCATTGTTTTAGTAAACATTTTATAGTGTTTCTTTGGGTCAAGCTTTAGATAAGTGCACCCACTGGTAAAAATCCCAAAGGGATGACAACACTGCCCCACTCTCTCCCCTATCACACATTGCTCCAGCTCTGCTCAAGATGTCTTTAGCAGTGCGGCTCAGAGAAAGGTACAAGATTCCTCTCGAGCAGGGGGTCCCGTCTGTAAGTGGATCCGTCCCACCTAGTCCTCGGGTTAATATGACTTTTGAATCTGGGGCTGGAGAGGAGCCTATGCAGTTGGGCCAGGTTTCCTTTCGCTTAGGTGATAGGGATTTTAGGAAGCTGAATAAGCTATGTTACTTCTGTGGAAAAGAAGGTAATTATGTGTGTCCTTTTGTTAAACCTCAAAGCGGTAATGAAAATCTACAGAGGTATTCACATAAAGAGAAAAAAAAGACTTCCCTGACTTGGTAGTGTGAATGGGGAGTCTGAGCAAGCAAATTTGCATTCTCCCTGCAGTACCAGTTTCCTCCTGCCTGCCATGGTGGCGCTAGACTCAGGAAATTTTGATTTTGGGGTATTTGTTGACAGTGGTGCGGGGGTAAACCTTATTGAGTTTCAGTTTCTCCAAAATCTTGGTTTTAGAACTAGCACTTTAGATAAAGAGATACCAGTGTTTGCTATTTATTCCTCCCCTCTCTCACAAAAGAGTCTTACTCATATCGTTCATGACATTCAGTTAAGGGTGGGTGATTCACATGTTGAGTCCATTTCTTGTTTTGTTATGAAGGGCTTCCCTGCTCCGATGGTTCTGGGTTTACCGTGGTTAATAAAGCATAACCCTACTATTGACTGCCAAACAAGACAAATCAGTAGCTGGAGTGAATTTTGTTCGGACAACTGTCTTCTATCTCAGGGGTGTCAACTACGGTCCTACCTCAGTTTCTCTCTGATTTTGCAGACGTATTCTTGGAGGGTGGAGCTCAGGAGCTGCCTCCCCATCGAGAATATGATTGTCTGGTCAATCTCATCCGTGGAGCTAAACTGCCAAAATCTCGACTATACAACCTTTCCCAACTCGAAAGAGAAGCTATGCGGAAGTACATTGCAGAGAGTTTGGCAAAGGGACATATTAGGCCATCTAAGTCCCCTGTGGCCGCCAGCTTCTTTTTCGTAAAAAAGAAAGACGGATCACTTAGACCGTGTTTAGATTTCCAGGAATTTAATCTCATTATCGTCCATGATCCGTATCACCTTCCTTTGATTTCTGATCTATTTGATCAAATTGTCGGAGTCAAGGTGTTCTCCAAGTTGGATTTAAGAGGAGCTTATAATCTGATCAGAATCAAGGAAGGAGATGAGTGGAAAACGGCCTTCAATACACCCGAAGGTCATTTCGAGAATCTTGTCATGCCCTTTGGTTTAACTAATGCACCAGCGGTCTTTCAGCGATTTGTCAATGATATTTTCCATCATTTAGTGGGAAGGTTCATTGTTATTTACCTTGATGATATACTAATTTACTCACCCGATTTGGAGACCCATCAGGATCACCAAATCAGCAGAATAAATTGTATGCAAAATTGGAAAAATATGTATTTGCTGTCCAGGAGCTAACGGTTTTAGGATACCTGCTTTCTGACTCTGGTTTTCGTATGGACCCCGAAAAGGTCCGGGTGGTACTAGAATGGGACCGGCCTGAGAATCAGAAAGCTCTGATGCGTTTTTGGGGTTTTACCAATTACTACAGAAAATTCATCTTGATTTATTCCACCATTGTAAAACCTTTGACAGATATGACTAAAAAAGGCGCCGACTTTTCTGTTTAGTCGGATGAGGCATTACATGCCTTTTGTGCTATAAGAAATATTTTGCGTCTGCTCCCATTCTGATGCAACCTGATGTGTCTCAACCGTTCATCGTGGAGGTTGATGCATCAGAAGTGGGGTCGGAGCAGTTCTTTCGCAAGGTCCCTCCCCTAGAAAATGGCGTCCGTGTGCTTTTTTTTCTCCAAGAAACTCTTGGCTGCTAAAATAAATTATGATGTAGGAGAGAGAGTTGCTGGCCATTAAATTGGCCTTTGAAGAATGGCGTCATTGGTAGGAGGGGGCTACTCATCCTATTATGGTATATACTGACCACTAGAATTTGGCTTACTTGCAGTCTGCTAAGTGCCTGAATCCTAGACAGGATAGATGGTCACTGTTTTTTACTAGGTTTAATTTTGTGTTCACCTTTTGCCCTGGGGTTAAAAATGTCAAGGCAGATGCGTTTCCTGGGAGGAGTGATTCGGAGGATCCCACTCTGATTTTGGCTGATGGGGTGGTGGTTTCTGCTCTGTACCCCGAGTTGGAAATGGAGGTGACGGGTCCCAGGAGGAAGCTCCTGATTCTTGTCCTCCAGACAAGTTGTTTGTTCCTGCTGAACTGCGATACAAGGTGTTCAAGGAACATCATGATACGGTCCTTGCGGTACATCCTGGAAGAAAATCCACCATAGATCTTATTTCCCAGAGATTCTGGTGGCCAGGGTTGCGCAAGGGTGTGGAGGGTTATGTGACAGCTTGTGAGACCTGTGCACGCGCAAAGGTGGCTCACACTCGGCCTTCAGGATCCCTTTTTCCTTTATCCATCCCGTTTTGTCCTTGCGTCATTTGTCCATGGACTTTATTACGATTTACCGAGTTCCTAAGGGAAAACTGTGATTTTTCTGGTAGTGGACCGCTTCAGTAAGATGGCCCACTTTGTACCGTTGCCTAGCTTGCCCAATGCCAAAACTCTCGCTCAGGCTTTTATTGATAACATTGTGAAACTACATGGCATTCCCTCTGATGTGGTGTATGATAGGGGGACGCAATTTGTTTCCAGGTTTTAGAGTGCGTTCGGCTCTCGTCTGGGAATTCAACTGTCTTTTTCTTCGGCTTTTCATCCCCAGTCGAATGGTCAGACAGAGCGCACTAACCAAAACCTGGAGACCTATTTGAGGTGTTTTGTTGCCGAGAATCAGGATGACTGGTCCTCGTTCTTGTCTCTAGCCGAATTTGCCTTGAATAAACGTAGATATGAGTCCATTGATAAGTCGCCATTTTTTGGTGCATATGGTTTTCACCCACAGTTTGATACTTTTTCTGGGACTGGATCTTCTGGGATGCCAGAAGAGGAGAGATTCTCTTCCGCCTTGCCATCTATCTGGCAGAAGATCCAAGTTAATTTGGAAAAGATGGGTGAAAGATATAAATGGATGGCTGACAGGAGACGTATGACTGGTCCGGACCTTTGTGTGGGTGATTCGGTGTGGTTGTCCACTAGAAACATTAAGCTGAAGGTACCATCTTGGAAATTGGGTCCAAGATTTATTGGCCCTTACAAAATCCCTGTGATTGTCAACCCGATGGCGTTTCGTCTGGATCTTCCACAGACCTGGAAGATCCATAATGTGTTTCACAGGTCTTTATTAAAGAAATATGTGGAACTTGTGGAACAATCTCCATTGCCACCTCCCCCTGTCCTGGTGGATGGCAATTTGGAGATTGAAATCTCTAAGATTCTTGACTCGCGTGTTCTTCGGGGTTCCCTCCAGTACCTGGTGCACTGGAAGGGATACGGTCCCGAGGAAAGAATGTGGGTTCCTGCTGCTGATGTCAGTGCTAGCCACCTGGTGAGGGCCTTTCACAGGGCACACACAGGGCACACATGGATAAAGTTGGTCCGGGGTGTCTGGAGGTCACCCGTAGAAGGGGGGGTACTGTCATGCCTTGCCCTGTGAATGTGCAGAAATCTGTCAGACTGGCTGCACATGTCTGACTTCTTTGTTTGTTTTGATTTTGGTTTGAGCTGGATCCACCTTCCCTCAGGTGTACTCGGTTTCATTGTTAGTGAGGCTATTTATCCCTCCTTCACCCAGTAGCCTGTGCGGGTCTTATTTCTTTCCTGTGAGCTTTTGATTTGTGGTGGATCGTCTGCTCTACTCTGCTAAAGATAAGTCCTCTCCTTCATTTCCTTTTGTGTGTTTTATCTAGGCCTCTAGGGAGACTCTTGCTTCCTCCTGGTTTGAAGAAGCAGGTTGCCTCTTCCCTTTTCCCTGCTGCTTAGGGTTTGCCCAGGGTGTTTAGGTTTAGGCACGAGGGCATGTGCATATCCACCCTAAGGGAATGCTCATGGGCACAGCAGTTTAGAAAAAGCTTTTAGGGATCGCTAGGAGGTGACCATTTTCTCCCTAGATTTTGGGCCTAGTCGTTTGTTCTGTTTGTTTTCCCGTGTTTGGTGATTTCCCCGCTTACCTACCTATCGTGACAACCTCCAATATCAGATAATTTGGGGTCTGACTCCAGACACCCATACCATTCAGTTTAAAGGCCTGAAGCACTCATGGAAGACTTGCATCCTCTTCATTACCAGGCACACAGCCTTTCATTCTGTACTGGCTGTATGCATAATTACC
Organism: Bufo gargarizans; assembly: GCF_014858855.1. Lineage (NCBI taxonomy): Eukaryota > Metazoa > Chordata > Amphibia > Anura > Bufonidae > Bufo > Bufo gargarizans. The sequence continues at coordinate 195,747,341 of NC_058085.1, read as the reverse complement.
AACGTTTCAGTTGGTAAAATTGGGGCATGTGGTCTGCTGCGGGCATTCTCCATTGTATGCATTTTTGCTGGGGATTGCTATTAGCAACGGATGCCATGTGCAGGATTTGCCCTGCCCTGAGGATATGCCCTGCCGCTGAGAATGTCCCAACCTCACCCAGAAACACCCACTTTAGGGGCAAGGTCTATGCTAGCCCATTTCCAGCCTGGGACAGCCCAAATTTGCTGGGACTGTCTCTGAAAATCAGGGACATTCCCACCACATTCAGGACAGTTGGCAAGTATGCTGATAGTGGTAGTACATGTGGCTTGTTCTTTTCACAGAGCTGCAGTAAGCTGCAGTACCACGCTTAGCCACTTTAAAATGTAGGGCATTGTGACCAATAAAGAATGACTAGGCCATAGCGCTTACCTGAGCACTTCAGCTCTTTAGCTAAACCACATGAGGTCACAACTAAGCTTTGTAAAGTGGTAGTATTACTCCCCTTTCCTGCAAATCCATGTCTCTTTTAATACATTCCTGTCTGTGTTCCCGCCTGTGTTCCCCTGACATCACAGTTCAGTTTTCAGTTCAAGTTCATGTTTTAGTTGTCCTAGTCTGCCTGCCTGTGCTAGAGCAACCAAACAATATATCAACACACTGTTATACATGCAAACAATGGAACTAGAGATTAATCTGGATAAGGTTTTTACTATACTTACTATATATAAAAATTAGAAGCTCTATGCACACATTTTTGACCAAACATGTGTTGGGCCTATCTTTCAAGGACAAGGTGGCAAAATTCAGGGTGGTGTAGGAACCAGAATAACAGAATAAAGTGGTCTTAAAGGCCAGAAAAACACATATGCTGTTGCGCATTTCTAACCGCGGGAGCAAATCCTGCACATGGCATCCGTCTTTGTGGTACATGTGGTACATGTGGTCTGCTGCGGGCATTCTCCATTGTATGCATTTTTGCAGGGGATTGCTGTTAGCAACTAACAGCAATCCCCTGCAAAAATGCATACAATGGAGAATGCCCGCAGCAGACCACATGTACCACAAAGACATCCTACACAGGATAGCCAAATGTGCTGATGTGATTGGCTATATAAAAAACAGAAAATGGTGCACTACAATGGTAAATGCAATTGACAATATATGGATAAACCCTCACACTGATATTAAAATGAGACTTTCGCCAATATATTCTTATATCAAGAACATACCGCAGCCCATGCAACCCGTAAAGGCCTCTTAAAGTGGCACGGGACCTAACGCTATGCCTATGGACAATTACAGATAGGCCATAAAGTCCGACACACAGCAAACAGCTCCCAGTTACCTCCATTTTATGCATTTTTGCTGGGGATTGCTGTTAGCAACGGATCCCATGTGCAGGATTTGCTCCGCCGGTTAAAAATGAGCAACAGTGTATGGGGTTTTGAGCATTTTCTGCCTTTTAAGACCACTTTATTCTGTTATTCTCTTGGGACATGCACGCCCGTGTGGCAACTCCAGGTTTGAATGTGCCTTGATTTTGATCTATGGGTAACATTCAGGTGCACCTGCGGCCTGCGTCACATGAGTCAGTGATAGGTGGGACTCGTAGCCTCCTCCCTCCTTCCATTGTATGCGTGATTTCATGCTGGAGGTAACTTGGAACTGTTCGCTGTGTAATTGCCCATACGGCATAGGTACGTTAGCGTTAGGTCCCATGCCACTTTGAGAGACCTTGACAGGGTGCGCGGGCTCCGGTATGTTCTTGATATAATAATATATTGGCGAAAGTCTTATTTTAATATCAGTGTGAGGGTTTAGCCATATATTGTCAATTGCATTTGCCATTGTAGTGCACCATTTTCTGTAAATTTCTGGTGTAGGAACCAGCTATATTTAGCAGATTAGCAGTAGGTAGATTAGCACTGGGCTGATTACTCATCTGCTCGATTACTGAACGTTGTGTTTCTGACTAATGTAGCTCAGAGTCATGGACCTATCTGGTTCAGATCCAGGGACTCGGTGCTCTATTTAGAGTTTCTACCACAAGAAATACTGTTATGTAGCTGACTGACATTAGCGATGCACTAATGTCAGCACTACATAACAGTGTGTTTTCTACATTTCTCCCTGCAGCCGTTCTGATAAAATAAGCACTTTTATAATATGCTAATGAGCCTCTAGGTGCTATGTGGGCGTAAAATCAGCACCTAGAGGCTCCGTCTACTCACCTTTTATACCGCCCAGGTCCCCTGTTCTGCCCGCCCCGCTCCTCTTGATTGATATCACGGTTTACAGCATCACTCACGAAATCCCGCGCCTGCGCCGTTCACTTCTGTATTCGGCGCAGGCGCAGTGAGTGAAGGCCGCTCTCCTGATGCTGGCTTCCTCACTGTGACGTAGTCGGCGCAGGCGCAGTGAGGAATCCGGCACCAGGAGCTCATCATTCACTCACTGCGTCTGCGCCAAATACAGAAGTGAACGGCGCAGACAAATAGGGGTGAATAATTGAGGGATAACTTGAGTCCAGACCTTGTGATGAAATTGAATAGCAGCTTTACTTTGCATAAACGTTTCTCCAAACAGTTTCAGGCTTTGTCTTTTTCCCAGCAGGCTTTAGCATTAAAACTCTGGCAGGCAAACTTGTCTCTGCTACATCTGTCGCTTTCTAGCTCTGCTGTACTGACAGGCTTACTGTATAACTTTGCTTTTTCTTTAGCTGCACACCACTTGGTAGTCTGACTCTAAGTTTGGCAAGGAAATATTCCTCCTGGCTCCTGAGGCTTCAAGCTTTGGCCTCCATCTCCAGCAGAGCTGAGGGTGCTCTGGCTGGCTTGGCTTGGCTTGGGCATGTCCAACAGAGATGTTCCCAGCACACCCTCCCTTGGCAGGGGGTAAGCTGAAACTTACTTACTCTGGTCCCCACCCTTCCTGCATGAAGTGGGACTTGCCTATTCCTCCACAGAAGGGGGGAGTTAGAATAGAATGGAAAGCTCCATTCTACCTAACTGTAGCTCTGCCATATTGGCTACCACCTGTTGGTGAACCAGGCATATTACATTTGAACATAACAGTTACATTAGAAATAGGAATGCACAGTGTAGTAGACCTGAAATACAGTAAATACACAAGATGACATATATTAGCATACACAGATAGAAGCAGAGCGTAGGTGTGGTAATGCCACTCTAGAGCGTCACACCTATATGTAGGGGAAGCAGAACTTGCAGGCTTTCTGTATACATCTTTTTTCATTAAAAAGCATAGTCAAATCAAGCAAATTATAGTAAACTGTAGAGAAATGTATTAAACACTCCAGAATTCTGGCTTGAAAACATCCCCCAAAAAGTTTGGCAATTTTTTAAACTTGTTTGGCAAACATTTGTAACATTTTGCATTTTTACACCACTCCAGTTTTGAAAAACGGGTGAGAAAGTGGGCGTGGTTCACCTGCCATGCTGATTTTCGCTAGGTTTATCATCTGAAATGTGAAAAAAATATTGTTACAATCTTACTCCAGTAATCGAGTGTCATAGAAAATGAAGTAACAGCTCAAGACAAAAGTATTAGACTTAAACATTGTAGGAACATTTTATAACTATGGTACAAATTACACTAATGCAGACTCCTGCATTACCCTTATGATAAATTAAAATATAATTCCTAACATTTCAAAAAAAAAAAAGCAAAAAGAAAAACACAACTAAAGTTTTCTAGCCACAGGAATAGTCTGATATGTCAGAGTAAAGTTTTATATGCTATGATACATGGAACCCATGTAGTGATTTCACCTTTAAGAGATAATGTCTCGGAGAGAACTCACCTTTTATGATGCTTCAGTGTCAGTGATAATTGTCCTATTAACAGCACAGGCTGCACAACCCATCATAGTGACAGGAAAACAATACAATCACACCGACAGCAAAAGTCACAGCTGCCCCATCTATGATAAAATTAACTTTGATTTTGTGTCATGAGGATGTTCATTAGTGACAAGCTGGGAGCTCAGCATAGAGTCTAACCCTGCTCCATAACTCATCACCACAAGTAAATAGGACTCATCCTACCTGAAATGCCAGAGCAATATTGAAACTATTGTGTGTTCATTACAAATAATGGAATTATAATTTCCTCTAATTGTGCATGAGTAATAATGAATAGCATTAGTTTGGAAGCCAGAAGTATAACCAGTTTATACTTCAATTTAACAAAGTTTTAATCTTATAATACAAGTTGAGTAGAGTAAAAGTTCAACCAACAAAATGCAGACCTAATGGTGCAAATACTGCGGTATTGATCGTATATCCCTATGAATTTCAGATGGATTGGCTGTATAGTAGGCTTTGAAGCCCTGACAGTAATTTAAGTCAAGAAAATAGAGTACATGTTTCTTTTCATTAGATTTCTGTGTAACATGTTGGACAAATGAAATTTTTTATATATCGCCCCAAAAATGTTATACAATGACGACATATATCACAGTTAGTAAGCGACTTTTATAGAGTATGCATTATTAGAGGATCATTCTTTGCATTCCACAACGCTGTGTGGGTTTTTTGGCATTAGCATTAGGACTCCCTTCGTTGTGGACCCTTGGTGGAGGAAGCAAAGCATTGTTCGTAACTCCAGGATTGATCTGCATACCTGATCTGACACCCATACCATATGTGACATGGCTCCAGTAAGGCAAGCCTGAGGAATGTCATAAAGCCTCCCTGTGGAGTGAGGGGGGCATGTACAGCTTGAGCACTATAGTAACATTTACATCCTGTTGCAAGGCCCTCTTAATCTTCAGAAATAGTAAAAAAAAGGATAAATGTCAGATCACCAAGATCGTTTTTCAAGCTAAAGGGGGTTTTTATGTTTTCCTACTTTTGCACAATTTAAACACTTTTTTTTTTACAAAATAGTTTGCTTTTGTTTTGCAACATTCTAGGATCAGAACATTTTTATGTTTGCATTGATGGAGCTTTATGATGATGATTTCCTCTGGGACTTTTTAGTTTTTTTTTATTGTTTTTTATTCCGCGCTAACGGGTTGCCGACCATTTACTGCATTTAGGGTGCCGCCCCACATAGTTGTGTGTGTTTTTTTTTTTCTCTCCAAAAAAAAGCGTCAGAAATGCCTGGCTTAAGTCTCATTCACACGTCAGTGTTCCACGGACGTGTGCTGTATGTGTTCTCCACGGACAGCACACGTCCCGACGTCCCAACAAATCAGTGTTTTAGCATGGTCCGTAGGTCCGTTTTTTTTAGCACGAATGCATGCTTTATTTTGTCCGTTTTCATGGATCCATCCCTCCCATTATAGTCTATTGGTTCGTGAAAACCACGGATGCAACACGTATGCCATCCGTGTTTCACGGATCATTTGGAAGAGATGTTTTGAAAATTACTTTTCAGCTGTGCAGTGTCAGTGAAACATGGATGTCACACAGACAGCAAAATAATGTTCAAACGGACCGCACACGGATCCATCACGGACTTCCTCACGGAGGCTTCACTGAGCACCTTTTCACGGATTTAAGCACAGACACGAAGGGTTTAGTCAGCAGTTCTCATAGCATTTTGGTCGGCGTTTTTCAGGCTCTTTGCCAATATAATATGTTTTAGCCCGGGTGTGTGCCTTGCATTTTTTTTTATAGTAAAGTATGTACACCCAGTGCAGGCCGGAATCAGGGCTGCAAGGCTGGATGGAGGCCTGGCATGACTGGGGCTTGGAGGGAGAGGATTCGGGGTTACAAAGGGTTAAGGAGGAAGAATAGTGACGGACGGGATGGAGGTGTGGCTAAGGGGTTAAAAGGGTTAGCAGGGGCGGGAAAAGGGGCCATTTAGTGAGGACGGCAGTGTGGCAGCAGCCCCCTCCCACCCACCCCATTTTTGTTGTTATTTTTGGCTGCTATTTGCCTGGGGTTAGGTTGGGGTCCTCGAGTGTCGCTTAGTGTTGGGGTTAGGCCGGGGGGTTGCGAGTGGATTACGGATGGTCCGGCAGTGATTGGAGGGTAAGCTTTGTCATACCGGTGGGGGGTCCTTGGAGCTGGTGGTTATGGTGGCTCTGGCGTGGTGGGGAGGGAGCCAAAGGAGGCTCTGGACTCCCCAGGTACTGGTTTAAGGTGTGATATGGCGGGTAGCGGCCCAAGTTGGTTGCCCTTGGTTACCGGTTCCTGCCTCTGAGCTGGCGTTCATCGGCTAGAGGTAATTTAACTGAGGGCGAGGCCAGTTATCCGTCATTTATGGGGCTTTAAGGACCCTCCCCGTGTTGGCATTCATGGGTTCTTGGTAAGGTTTTATTTGTATTTATGTTAGGCTACTTTCACACTAGCGTTCGGCTGTCCGCTCGTGAGCTCCGTTTGAAGGGGCTCACGAGCGGACCCGAACGCCTCCGTCCAGCCCTGATGCAGTCTGAATGGATGCGGATCCGCTCAGACTGCATCAGTCTGGCGGCGTTCAGCCTCCGCTCCGCTCGCCTCCGCACGGACAGGCGGACAGCTGAACGCTGCTTGCAGCGTTCGGGTGTCCGCCTGGCCGTGCGGAGGCGTGCGGATCCGTCCAGACTTACAATGTAAGTCAATGGGGACGGATCCGTTTGAAGATGCCACAATATGGCTCAATCTTCAAGCGGATCCGTCCCCCATTGACTTTACATTGAAAGTCTGGACGGATCCGTCCGAGGCTATTTTCACACTTCGTTTTTATATGCCAATATAATGCAGACGGATCCGTTCTGAACGGAGCCTCCGTCTGCATTATTATGATCGGATCCGTTCAGAACGGATCCGATCGAACGCTAGTGTGAAAGTAGCCTTATTAATAAAAGGCTGCTGTGGCCATATAATCCACTTGCTGAGTCTGTCATTATTGGGAGGGGGAGTGGAGTTTAAGAGGTAAGCGACTCGACAATACGCCGGTCATGTAATTTCTCCTCTGTAGAGCAGTGTGGGGAAAATACGTTTGTTATAAAAAGCCAGACAAAAACACCTTAAAAAAACAACAGCACACATTAGGCTACTTTCACACTTGCGTTCGGGGCTCCGCTTGTGAGTTCCGTTTGAAGGCTCCCACAAGCGGCCCCGAATGGATCTGTCCAGCCCTAATGCATTCTGAGTGGATGCGGATCCGCTCAGAATGCATCAGTCTGGCACCGTTTGGCCTCGGCTCCGCTCAGCAGGCGGACACCCGAACGCTGCTTGCAGCGTTCGAATGTCCGCCTGGCCGTGCGGAGGCAAACGGATCCGTCCAGACTTACAATGTAAGTCAATGGGGACGGATCTGTTTGAAGTTGACACAGTATGGCTCAATTTTCAAACGGATCCGTCCCCCATTGACTTTCAATGTAAAGTCAAAACGTTTGCACTATCATAAACAAAACAATGCAAACGGATGGTAATGCAAACGGATCCGTTCTGGACGGATCTAAGCGTTTGCATTAGGCCCCTTTCACACAGGCGAGTATTCCGCGCGGATGCGATGCGTGAGTTGAACGCATTGCACCCGCACTGAATACCGACCCTTTCATTTCTATGGGGCTGTTCACATGAGCGGTGATTTTCACGCATCACTTATGCGTTGCGTGAAAATCGCAGCATGCTCCTCTTTGTGCGTTGCGGTGCTATAATCCACGCAACGCAGGCCCCATAGAAGTGAATGGGGTTGCGTGAAAATCGCAATCATCCGCAAGCAAGTGCGGATGCGGTGTGATTTTCACACACGGTTGCTAGTAGACGATCGGGATGGAGACTCGATCATTATTATTTCCCCTTATAACATGGTTATAAGGGGAAATAATAGCATTCTGAATACAGAATGCATAGTAAAATTGCGCTGGAAGGGTTAAAGAAAAATAAAAAATAATTTAACTCACCTTAATCCACTTGCTCGCATAGCCGGCATCTCCTTCTGTCTTCATCTGAGCTTTGTGCAGTAACAAGGACCTTTGGTGACGTCACAGTCATCACATGATCCATCACTATGGTAAAAGATCATGTGATGGATCATGTAATGACCGGAGTGACGTCACCACAGGTCCTGTTCATGTATTTAATGCTCACCCCAGGTCCTGTTCAGCAAAGGAGCTAGAAGGAGATGCCGGCTACGCGAGCAAGCGGATTAAGGTGAGTTAAATTTTATTTTTTTTAACCCTTCCAGTGCAATTTTACTATGCATTCTGTATTCAGAATGCTATTATTTTCCCTTATAACCATGGTATAAGGGAAAATAATACAATCTACAGAACATCGATCCCAAGCCCGAACTTCTGTGAAGAAGTTCAGGTTTGGGTACCAAACACGCGCGATTTTTCTCACGCGAGTGCAAAACGCATGACAATGTTTTGCACTCGCGCGGAAAAATCGCGGGTGTTCCCGCAACGCACCCGCACATTTTCCCGCAACGCCCGTGTGAAAGAGGCCTTATAGGTGCGGATCCGTCTGTGCAGATACCAGACGGATCCGCACCTAAACGCAGGTGTGAAAGTAGCCTTATACATTACAGATGCATAAAAAAAGGTGGAATGTGCTAGTTGGAACTTGTGATGTAACATAAGATAGGTTTATTGTATCTTATAAAAAGAAGTATTTCTCTCTAACTAAATGTTTTCCTTTCAGTATATATTTCTGCCTAAAGTTTTTCAATTTTACAAATCTTGTTTTATATGGTAAAAATATACAGTCCTTTTCTCTAGTGTTTTATGTGTTGTCATCACAAACAACATGTTTTTCAGCTCTGTACCTGATTCTGTACCCATACAATTGGATCATCTCAGAAAAAACATGTACATATAGTAGATTTACATAGTTGCCAACAGTCGTGAATTTGATGAGACTGTCCCTAATTTTCAGAGGCAGTCCCTGCAAATTTGTGCTGTTTTGGTCCAAAAATAGGCAGTGCTTATGTAAGCCCTACCAATAAATGGTCAGTCTCACTCGAATTAGGGTGTTCTTTGGAAAGGTGTCTATTTGTCCTTATTTTACCAATTGCAATGTTGGCAAGTATGGATTTGCTAGATATTCGCCATGGGGGTACAAAACCTCTAAGATCACAAAGTTTACAAATTAAACAAATGTTGACCAAAACCCCTTTAATCCCCTTTAATCCCCTTTCACCTGGGTGCATTCAGTGGCTTTTAGTATTACCAAGGCTGTAACTTCTAGCAATAAGCAGAGATAATTTGAAGTTTAGCTATGCTCACACATGTTAGTACAGAATAAAGCACAGATGACTGGTTGTCAGTGAAGCCTGGCAGGTGACTGGTGAGGAAGGTTTCTGTTGAAGGCCCTTAATTCTTCAAAGCATTTCAATACTTCATTATCTGACTTCTATAACCTCAAGTCTTTGAGGCTTCCGGACATCCAGTGCTATGGTGTTTTCCGAGGAACATTAATGAAGTGTTTTAGAATGTGCCAGCTGCTTGGCTTGTGTACTTTCCTCTTGGATTATGCTCATCTACAGTCTATTTGGATGTGCTTACTTAATCAAATGGCATTTATCATGTAGACAACGTTAATACAAGGCACTACTAATGTACTGTGATTGTCCATATTGCCTCCTTTGTTGGCTTAATTAACTTTTTCATTGCCTTATACATTTCTTGTATCCAGTGGTTAGACCACCCAGCAATCCAGCAGCAGTGGCTGTGCTTGAACACTATAGGGAAAAGTGCTGACTATGTACATTCCCACATTCCAGCCACCAGAGGCACCAGTGCATTTTCCTATAATGTGCAAGCATGGCCACCACTGTTGAATTGCAAGGTGGTCATAACTAGTGTTGTGCTAACTGAAGCATCTGAAGTGGAATTTATTCAGAAATTTAGAAAATATTTGATTTGCAATGAATCTTAATTTTATCACACTTAGTTTTTCCTAAAATGGCGGCTGCACGTGTTACAAAGTGAAAGTAAGAAGTCCGGGAACATGAGATCAACCATAATGCCGTGCAGCCAGCCAATCCGCAGATAGCCATCCCCTGTGATGTCACAGCCCTACAAAACCCTCATCCCACGCAGTCTCCACCATTGTCTTGTGAGCTGAGCTTAAAGAGGACCTTTCATCAGAATTAAACTTCTAAAGTAACTATACCGGCGTGTAGAGCGGCGCCCAGGGACCCCCCTGCACTTACTGGTATACCTGGGCGCCGCTCCGTTCTCCGGTAATTGCCTCCGGTATCTTTACAGTTAGGCTCCACCCAGGGGAACCTGCCGTCGGCTCATTCTCCAATGCTGCAGCGCTGGACAATCACAGCGCTCAGCTCATAGCCTGAGAGAGAGCTGAGCGTTGTGATTGGCCAGCGCTGCAGCATGGGAGAAGGAGGTGCCGGCAGGTTCCCCTGTGTGGAGCCTAACTGTAAAGATACCGGAGGCAATTACCGGAGAACGGAGCGGTGCCCAGGTATACCAGTAAGTGCAGGGGGGTCCCTGGGCGCCGCTCTACATGCCTGTATAGTTACTTTAGAAGTTTAATTCTGATGAAAGGTCCTCTTTAAGGAGAGACATCACAAGCGTTCATGCGCTAGGGACAGTGTTGATGAAAACTGGTTTAAAAAAGAATATTGGAGAGGGTGAGTGCAAGGGCAGTTCAGGGAGACTGTTTTCAGATTGTAGGGAGACTGCAGATTGCAGAGTGTATTGCCGTGGGCATGACATTCTACTGCACCAACATTAAGAGTTAATCAGTTTTTTTTTACTCATACAGTTAGTGGGGGATATTTATCTAAATTGGTGTAAAGGAAAAACAGCTTAGTTGCCTATAGGAACCAGTCAGATTCCAACTTTCATTTTGCAGAGCTCCTTTGGAAAATGAAAGGTGGAATCTAATTGGTTGCTATGGGCAACTAAGCAATTTTTCTCTTACACCAGTTTTGATAAATCTCCCTGTCACAGTGTAGAGGGAGGGGAGAAACACCAGAATTACAACAGAAGGAAAATGACCAAGAACTAGGCCTCAAGGCTAGGGAAAGGGAAATGGTGACCACCTAAGGAAACCCTAAACCTAGCCCTGACTCCTGTCAGTATGAATAGACCCTGAAGGTGGGAATATTCATACATCGTAAACCTAGACCCTAGTAACCCTGAAAAGCCCTAGGATTAGTGACAGGGTCTGAGACTACTGGTTCCTTCCCAGATGAACGAACCAGCGTCTCCCTGAGGCCTAGTAAACAACAAGCAAATGGGAGCAACAAAATACCAAAGGAAGTACACTTATCTTCAATAGAAAATGGATGAGCAGGAACTCAAATGAGGAACACACACCAGCTCTTCCAACTCCAGGCAGAGAATATTAACCGCATGGTATGAAGTGTGAGTCCAGACTAAATAGAGGAGCAGTAATGACCACAAGCTACACCAGTCAGTTTCTCAGATCTTCTAACCTCTATCACTGGAGGGACCATGACAGTACCAACTCCCCCCCCCCCCCTTCTACAGGTGACCTCCGGACACCCAGGACCAACCTTATCTGGATGGGCCCTGTGAAAGGCTTTTTACAAGGCGACTAGCATTAACGTCGGCCGCTGTAACCCACATTGCCCTCAACACATTTACATAACCCCGGCCACCAGAATCACGAGAAATGAGATTGACCGTGGATCTACTCCTACAGTGTCCTATAAGAACCCGTACAGTTATGTTCCTCCAACACCTTGTGTTGTAATTCGGAAGGAACAAACAACTTCCCCAGAGAACAGGACTCCAGTGCATCTCCCTGGGCCTCCCACACCTCCGCCTCAAGGTCGGGATAAAGGGTGGATATTACCACCCCTTTAGCCAATATCGGACCACGATCTTCCGAATCACCACCCCAGGAAAGCTACACAACAAAGCGTCCGCCTTGACATTCTTAACCGCAGAGCGATAGGTGACAAGGAAATTAAATCTGGTAAAAAAACAATGACCATCTGGCCTGCCTTGGGTTCAGGCGTTTATCTGACTCCAGGTAAGCCAGATTTTTGTGATCGGTAATTACTGTAATAGGATGAATAGCTCTCTCCAACCAATGATGCCATTCCTCAAAAGCCAACTTAATGGCCAGCAACTCTCTATTACCCATGTCATAATTTTTTTCAGTAGTTGAGAGCTTCTTAGAGAAGAAAGCACATGGGCGCCATTTACTAGGTGAAGGGCCCGGCGACAAGACTGCTCCTACCCCTACCTCGGATGCGTCAGCTTCCACAATGAATAGCTGTGAAACATCCGGTTCTACCAGTATAGGAGCAGAAGCAAAACATTCCTATACCGCTGAAAAGGCTCGTAATACCTCATTAGACCAGACTGAGACATCCAAACCTTTCCTAGTCATGTCCGTTAAAGGTTTAACCACAGTCTAGTAGTTCAAAATGAATTTAGGGTACTAGTTGGTGAACCCCAAAAACCGCATAAGCGCTTTCAGATTTTCAGGTCGATCCCAGTCCAACACAGCACGGACCTTCTGTGGATCCATACGAAAACCTCTAGATGAGAGTAAGTAACCCAGGAATTTCACTTCCTAAACTGCAAATACACACTTATCCAACTTAGCATACAATTTATTCTCTCTTAGGATATGTAACACTTGTCTTACGTGATCCTGACGCGTCTCCGTGTCAGGAGAATAAATTAGAATATCATCCAGATACACCAGATGATGAAAGATGTAATTGATTAAATGTTGAAAAACCGCAGAGGCATTGGTTAACCCAAAAGCCATGGCCATATTCTCAAAATGACTTCCAGTGGTATTATAGGCCGTCTTCCATTCGTCCCCCTCCTTGATCCTTACCAGCTTACATGCCCCCCTCAAATCCAACTTAGAGAACACCTTGGCACTGACAATCTGATTGAACAAATCCAGGATCAAAGGAAGGGGATAAGGATCACGGACAGTAATGCGATTAAGCTCACGGAAGTCCAAACATGGCCTAAGAGTTCAGTCCTTTTTCTTAACAAAGAAGAACTCTGCGGCCACTGGGGATTTCGATCTTTAGCCAAGCTCTCGGTGATATATTCTTGCCTGACTGCTCTTTCGGGTTCAGAAAGATTATACAACCAAGACTTGGGCAACCTAGCTCCGGGAACAAGGTTGATGGGACAATTATACTCCCGATGTGGAGGTAACTCCTGGTTTCCACTTTCAGAGAATACCGTACATCAGTAAAATCTGAAATAAATTAAGGTACAACTTTACTGGCTACAACAGAAAGCAATGTGCTAAGTTGACTATGCAATAATCACTCAAATCAAGAATCTGTCTCGCTTGCCAATTGATGGTAGCATTATCAAGGAGGTAGAAAAGACGCGGCACTCAACAGAGGTCTTGCGATTGCTACGGCTTTATTGCAGGTGAGGTAGCATACTGCACAGGCTGGGGAGCCTGATGGCCACGATGTGCTGTAGCGGTGACGGACGTTTCACGCAGGAGTCGCGCTTCTTCAAACTGGCTATGACGTGCAGGCGCACGGACGTGCCTTTAAAGGGAAAATGTCAGTCATCACCATGGTGATCCCAGACCCTCCCCGCATGCGCAGCTGCGAAAGACATAGAGAGAGACACACAGGTGAAAAAGTAACAATCACAGTGGAGTACAAAGCATTGCAATTACAGCAAGGGTAGCATTGTGCGCCTCCCCTTTTAGCGACAATTTCCAGGAGCCTGGCACGGAGATACATAGGAACATACAGAAATAAAACATGAAGAGCGCCCGATTGTGGGGACAAGAAAGCTGGGGGAAGCAGCAACACATACCGGACGGGTTCCAATAGGAAACCTGTCACGTACGGGATAATGGGGTCATACAAGGACTCTTGCTGTAATTGCAATGCTTTGTACTCCACTGTGATTGTTACTATTCACCTGTGTGTCTCTCTCTATGTCTTTCACAGGCTGCGCATGCGGGGAGCGTCTGGGATCACCATGGTGATGACTGACATTTTCCCTTTAAAGGCACGTCCATGCGCCTGCACGTCATAGCCGGTCTGAAGAAGCACGACTCCTGCGTGAAACAGCCGTCACCGCTACAGCACATCGTGGCCATCCCGCTCCCCAGCCTGTGCAGTATGCTACCTCACCTGCAATAAAGCCGTAGAAATCGCAAGACCTCTGGTGAGTGCCGCGTCTTTTCTACCTCCTTGATTCCGTCCCTCTTTACCACGTTGAGCACCGCCACTCCGGTCATTGGAGGCCGCCGCAGGTCTGTGGATCTTTGACAGATGTACGGGACACGAGGTGATTCACAGCGTAGTGCCGCTGATTTTCCTTTCCTTCCTCATTCACCATTGGATGGTAGGATTATGTTTGCTTAACCATGGTAACCCTAGCACCAAGGAAGCAGGCAGACCCTCCAGCACAAAACATGAAATGGATTCTTGATGAAAATCACCCACTTTTAAACTGATGTCCTGCACCATTTGTGACAAATATTTCTGTGTCAGTGGAGCAGAATCAATTGCAAACACTGAAATATTTTTGTCTAATGCACTTGTAGTCAACCAATGCATACGGACAAACTGACCATCGACTAGGTTAACCCCTGCCCCACTGTCAATAAATACTTCAATTCCCACAGTTTTGGAATCTAGCACCACCTTGGCAGACAGGAGAAATCGGGTACTACCGGCAAATGACAAAAGTGAATTCTCAGATTCCCCACCCACACCACCAAGAGTGAGATGAAGATTAAACATTTTTTTTCTTTTTCACCTAGATGCTCAACATAAAGACATAAGTTAACAAAATGTCCCCTTTTTCCACAGAAAAAGCAGAGTCTATTCTTAAGCCTAAAGTTCTTATCACCAGGTCCAGGAGTAGCTCCTCCCAGCTGCATTCGTTCGTCACCAGACATAAACTCAAGTGTCTCTCTACCCAAAGGGTCGGAAGAGTAGTATGTCCTGAGCGTGAGGAACCTTAGATCTCTCCCTCAGGAGTCTATCAATACGTACAGCAAGGGACATGGCCGCTTCCAATGACTCAGGATATTTGTGAAATGCCAACGAATCCTTCAGGCTCTCGGATAACCCTTGACAGAATTGACTACAGAGAGCTGGATCATTCGCTCTGTATCGGTAGCCCATGTCCTAAATTCAGAGCAGTAGGTCTCCGCAGAATGCTCTCCCTGCCGTAAGCCATGCAACTTAGTCTTGGCCAGGGAGATCCGATCTGGGTCATCGTAGATTCATCTACTGACCGGAGGGACTGTGATCCGGTCGGCACCGAAAAAGCCCAAGATTGAGCGTCAATTTTAAGTAAAGAAATGATTATACTCACTCTTCGACTCTCGTCCAAGGAAGAGTTAGGACATAGTCTAAAATACAATTTGCATGACTCCCTGAACCGAATAAAGTTGTCAATTCTCCTTGAAAATCTGTCCGGGAGATCGATCTTAGGTTCAACGCAGGCCTGGTTCCCGCTGCCAGAACCAGCTGCCTGTGGTCTCTGGATCTGTGAGACGGATCTGCAGAGGTCAGCCACCTCCAAAGATTGCCACTGCAGCAATTCGACCAGTGCATAAATCGTATACATTGCTGCACTGACACAAACAAAATGACGGTTTTACAGTGGTTGATAATGTCACAGTGTAGGGGGAGGGGAAGAACACTTGAATGACAACAGAAGGAAAATGACCAAGAACTAGGCCTCAAGGCTAGGGAAAGGGAAATGGTGACCACCTAAGGAAACCCTAAACTTAGCCCTGACTCCTGTCAGTATGAATAGACCCCGAAGGTGGGAATATTCATACACCATAAACCTAGGCCCTAGTAACCCTGAAAAGCCCTAGGATTAGTGACAGGGTCTAAGACTACTGGTTCCTTCCCAGATGAATGAACTCCCTGAGGCCTAGTAAACAACAAGCAAATGGGAGCAACAAAATACCGAAGAGAAGTACACTTATCTTCAATAGAAAATGAATGAACAGGAACTCGGATGAGGACCACACACCAGCTCTTCCAGGCAGAGAATATCAACCGTATGGTATGAAGTGTGAGTCCAGACTAAATAAAGGAGCAGTAATGACCACAAGCTACACCTCATTACCAACAACAACACTGCAACAAGTGAAAACAGATAGGCTGTCACTGGAGGGACTGTGACATTCCCCTAGTGTGCCTCAGTATATAAGGCAGGTATAATATATCACCTTGTGCACTATGTTCTACTGCACCCACATTCAGAGGTAATACATTGTGTTAGGGAAACAGTTACGTATTCCTGGACTATGTAATATTTCGTCCGGTTCAACTGTGAGCAAACTTTTTAATAACTTCTGCATTCTGTTAACGGTTGCGTTACATAGCGTCAGTATTAGGCCATAGTTAAATATTTTGCCACGTTCAACTGTGCAGTGGAGCAAAATTTATCATAGCGAATGCATACTGTTAGCTTTTGCTTTACATAACGTTGGTATTAGGCCGCGGTTAAATATTTTGCCCTGTTCAACTATGCAGTGGCGTTCAACTATGCAGTGGAGTGAAATTTATCATAGCAAATGCATTATGTTAGCTGTTGCATTACATAGCGTCAGTATTAGGCCAGATTTAAAGGGGTTGTCCGGGTTTACAGCTGAATGCTTTGATGCTCTCCTTTGCCCTGCACTAGATCGCATAGGGAAAGGACTTTTTTGTTTACAATCACACACTGCCGGGCGGTGTCACCGGCTGTGATGGCCGTTCTTTAGATCTGCCCTAGCCATTTTACTGGCTAGGGCAGCACTAAAGCCCGCCCATCAGTGCCGGTGACGTCACCTGACTTCCTGGCAGCCCTATAGAGAGCCTGGTACGTCACCGGATTTCCAAAAAATGCCTTTGCATTGCGCAATTTAGCGCAGCGCAAATGAGAGCATCAGAGCATGAACTGCTCCAATGCTCAAGTCAGGGGAGCTGCCTGGGCGAAAATGGGGATATGTCCGGGTTCAGCTCTGAACCCGGACAACCCTTTTAAAGATCCAACACGCTGGAGCTTTAATTACTGTGGCTGCAGGTGTAATATATCGCTGTGTGCATCACATTCTACTGCACTTTCAGAGTTGGTCCATTATTTTAATGATATAGTTAGTTAATGGGGTTGGCCCCTATATCAGTACTTTACACAACGTTGTTGGAGGCAGGGTAAAAAAGAGATTTCAAATATACTTTATTTAAAAAATCTGTTTGGTAATCTTTTTTATAGTAAGCCTCGTCCCCTGAGCCTCACTCTGCCGTGCAGCCAGTTCGTCCATGGCTGCACACGACAGAGAAAGCTCGTCCATGCCTTTATTGTAATTGCACATGCGCTGATTTTCCTAATTTGCCTAAGAGCAGCGCATGCCCAATCTGCCGCCTGGTGATCGCTCTGATTGGCTAGTATGTATAGACTAGTCAATCACACAATCCTAATGCTGGCTGAAAGGTTCAGATACCCACAGTCTGTGACTGTGGGGATCAGAACCTTTATAAAATGTGTGTTTATATAAAACCCCCCCCCCCCTTTGTGGGCTCCAGCCCCCATTGTGCCCCCCTAATTTCAGGATGGCCGGCGGCAGCACTGCTGATCCCCCTTCCGCCCCAATCTATTTCAGGATGGCCGAGCGGTTAGCAGAGTGTCAGCTATAATATACAGCTCACACTCTGCTTGGACCTGCGCTGACGTCACCACATGGTGAGCGCGATTACGTAATCAAAGGTCCTTTTGAAGAAAGAAGACTATGCCGGCTGTGCGATCAAGTGGATGAAGTGAGTAAATTTTTTTATTTTTTAACCCCTCAAGCAACATTTTACTAAGCATTCTATATTAAGAATGCTATTATTTTCCCATGTTATAAGGGAAAATAATAACATCTACACAACACCAAACCCAAACCCGAACTTCAGTTAAAGGGGTTATCCCACTTCACATTTTCATACTTACCTGCTGCCAGCGTGACATTCACTTTCTGGATTCTGGCTGGGGGTGGGCTTCATCTTAATTGAAGTCTTCTCCCGACCGGCCAGCGCGCTGGACTGGTGACTTATTCCTGGCCAGTATAGTACAGAGTTGGCGTGTGCGTTCGCGGCTCTGTACTATTCTGGCCAGGAAGAAGTCACCATCGTGCATGCGTGGCGGCGTGTGCATTCAGGACAGCAAGCGGCCACAATACGACAACGGGACACCTACGTTCGTGTGCAGGAGGCCTCCTGCACACAAATGTATTTTCACGGACCGTATACGGAATCATTTATTTCAATGGGTCCGCAAAAAAAAGAAACAGAAGGTACTCCGTTTGCATTCCATTTCTGTATTTCCGTATTAATAAAATGTCCTATTATTGTCTGCATTACGGACAAGGATAGTACTGTTCTATTGAGGGCCAGCTGTTCTGTTCCGCAAAATACGGAATATACATGGACACTGTTTCTAAAAATAAAAGCTTCAGCCCCTACTTTGTGATGTCTACAGTTTAGCATGGTCAAAATTGCTGACAGATTCCCTTTAATAAAACCCCATGCCTGTCTGTCAGTAACTAAGTAAATAAATTCTCTGGATATGAAAGTGAAGGTCTTCTGCCTGGTACTTCAAAAAGCATACAGCAGTCATCGGCATCATCACAACTTCTACAGGCTGGCACCACCAGTTCTTCCAGGAAGACCGGTGTTACATAGCCGAAACCCAGAACAGTAGTAGCTGAATGGGACTTTTCTTTCCCAACTAAATCATTTACATCAGTATAGTATAAAGAAAGAAACCTTTATTTATCAGTATGTTCAGTATATTCTGGTTACAAATGCATATTGGGAAAATAAATCTTTATTTTCTAGCTGTGAAATAGCCACCATTATATATATATATATATATATGAACTTCTAAATGGAAATTGCAGCTATTGGATTTGTTTTTGCTGACGTCATAAATAGCAGATATTGCTGTTCATGGTTACTTATTAACCACTGAGGAACATTTATCGAGACTGGCATTCCCATATACTGTAGACCAGAGTGAGATGCATCTAATTTAGTAAAAGTCAGATGCCTCTTAATAAATTAGTCGCATGTCTGGCAGTCCGTGTGCCAGAAACGGTGGTCTATACAAGCCAGGGGCTGGTGTAGATTTCAGCTATAACTTACACCAGTTTATAGTAAATCTGGCAGGTTGTGCGAACCATACCCCTCTCTCTCTAAGCCCCGTCCGTTTTCTAAAGTGACAAGAAGCTAAAAAGTCTCAAATTATATCACAATACGTGTGCCATCATTTGTGACATTTTTATGCCACAATAGTGATGTAAATACTTTAGTCAATGCCCCCTAAATATGTTTAACGCTTTACTATCATATAACTGACAATAAATAACTTGGGTGCATCTATAGTTAAATGTAAATTAACCCCTAAGTGTTTTGCCCCAGTCCAGCTCCAGCAGTGGGAAAAGTATCTAACTGGAGGTGGAGGGCTGCTTTAGATGCTGCTATCTCCTGAATGGTAGCAGCTAGAAAACATGCAACAGTTTTTCTCTGTGATTTCTCCTATGTTGTTTGGACTTTAGCTGGTCTTGTATGAAAGCCTGGCCTTTCAAACAAGACCAGTCGCATGTTTGTAGCTGCTACCATTCAGGATAGAGTGGCATCTAAAGCAGCCCTCCCCCTCCAGTTAGCTACTTTTCCCACTGCCCCAGCTGGACTCCGGCAAAACAGTTAGGTGGTTAAAGCTGTTTTGCCATCTCAGATAATGGGGGTATATACCTAGGATATGCTCCCATTGTCTAAAAGGTGCGGGCCCCACCTCTGGGACCCACACCTACAATGAGAGCGAAGCCCCATACAAATGAATGGGAGAAGGGGCCGTGTGTGTGCAGTGCACTCCCATTCAGCATCCAGCAGTCCATGTGCCTATACTGACAACTACACCAGAAAACTGGAGTAAAAGATAACTGCCATCATCTCACCCCCATTTTTTGGAAAGTGGCAATGCCAGAGGAGAAACAGCACTTGCTCAAAAATATTTGATGTTTGTTGGCCAAACCCACCAAATAGACCATCTAATGTATTTGGAGCCCACTGAGTCTGCCTTCACGGAAGATGCCAGAGGAGATAAGGATCAGACATGATGGATTTCAAATCCCCAAACCTTTTTACTGTGTAGCAGCAGCTTTCGCCCTTCTTACTGAGAAGCACAAGCATTCTCTCCCAAGTCAATGTGCATAGGAGGATGAGGACTGATAGCTTTGTTTCGCTGGCAGTTATCATGTATGAGAAATGAACATTGCTTGTGGACATGGTGAGTCTCCGGGAGTATGTGGCTTATAGCCATTCCCAATTAAAATATTAATTAGATGTACTCTTCTGGTTTTTGTGGATTGACATTATGGATACTAGCTTATAACATAGCTACAGTGCCAGAACCAAGCACTGCATTTAAATACAGTGCCTGAACCAAGATTACTACATAGATACATAACCAGAACCAAGCCTACTAAATTTTTACAGTGCCACAACCGAGCTTACTACATAGATACAGTACCACAACCAAGCCTACTGCCTAGATACAGTACCACAACCAAGCTTACTACATAGATACAGTACCACAACCAAGCTTACTACATAGATACAGTACCACAACCAAGCTTACTACATAGATACAGTACCACAACCAAGCTTACTACATAGATACAGTACCACAACTAAGCTTACTACATAGATACAGTACCACAACCAAGCATACTGCCTAGATACAGTACCACAACCAAGCATACTGCCTAGATATGTTACCAGAACCAGGCTTACAACACAGTTACAGTGCCTGAACCAAGCACTGCATGTAATTACATTACCAGAACCAAGCTTACCACATGGACACATTACTAGAACCAAACATGCTACATAGTTATAGTGCCAGAACTAAGATTACCACGTATATGGTTCCAGACCCAAGTACACTGCCTAGATATGTTACCAGAACCAAGCTTGCTACATAAAGTACCAGAACCAATTAATGCTGCAGCTTGACCTCAGAATGTCATTTACTGCATGAGCAACAATTATCTTAAAACCCTTTTACAATGGTCCAATGATGGGGGCAATTATCAAGAAGGAACATTCCTAGGAACAGAAGCTGGAGCCTCCCTGATCCAGGCTCTGTCACCCTATGCAAGTACAACCGGGCCTACTAACTGCTGCTGTCCGATCATGTGTCTCCCTGGGCTGCTGTGAGATTATAGCAGTCTGTGCTTTCTCTAATACATTGTAACAGGCTACAAAAATGGAAAGACTTGCACTGCGGCTGGGGAGGGGGTGCTTGGCAAATAGGGGCCACAGATATCTGATCCATAGTTGCATCGGGCATCTCTGGTGACAACAATGAAGAAATGCACGTCCATCGTGACTGTCAAACACCACTTTGTAACCAGTGGCCTGAAAGTGTTGCAGGACAACAATGCTGCTTAGGCCCATTAATACACAGAAGAGGCTATTGTAGGCTAAAAAGCACAGGACCTGAACCACTAGTCAGTAAAAAAGGTTCTTTTCATAGATGAAGTTTGAGGTGTTTGGATCCAAGAGGCAATTTTTTTTTCATTATTCAGTAAGTGAGCAGATGCCTCCTGCTTGCATTTAGACCATAGTCAAGCATGGAAGAGGAAGTTCCATTATGGTCTGGGGATGTTTCAGAGGTGGTGACGTAGTAAAAATCGAAGGACTCCCAGTGCTACCACAGCATTCTGGTGCGCCTTGCCATCCCTTCCAGAACCCAGCTTATTTGCTCTGGTTTCATGCTACAGCAAGGTAATAACCAAAAACATACCTTCGGTCTTTACAAACAGTAT
The DNA here is from genome assembly GCF_014858855.1 of Bufo gargarizans. Lineage (NCBI taxonomy): Eukaryota > Metazoa > Chordata > Amphibia > Anura > Bufonidae > Bufo > Bufo gargarizans. The sequence goes on along the minus strand of NC_058085.1, from coordinate 195,725,634 downwards.
GTTCGGTTAAATAACATGGTTCAGCCACCCTAAGGTTCTCATTGTAATCCATTTATATGCTTTTGAGATCATATGGACAGGTGTTCGAACAAGTTATGAGCCAAAATTACCTTTGGAAGTTGCTACAAGACAAGTGGGATGCAATCAGAGCTGAAACTTTAGACAAGTTGACCATTTGCACTTCTGTGATTGCTGTTAAGGGTGGAAACTTTGATGAGAGAAAAAGATTTTAGGAAATCAAGGCTCAATTTATTTGAAAATAATGTTTATAAGTACAAAACATGTTTATTGGCGTAAATGTAATGTATTGAAACTCACAAGCACTGTATGCAAACAGCAAACTGCTCACTGGTCGGGACTTTAACAGAGCACCAATTGATTTGAGTGTTTTCAGCACTTGTTCAGGGCTGGGCATCGGCCTGTGTATAACCACCCTCAAAGGGGTTCTCCTGGACTCTAGCAATCATTTAAGCAGTGGAGGTCTGACCTCTGAGACTCAAATCAGTTCAATGAAAGGGCCACACTTCTCATTGAAGTATAAGGAGCTGTAGTACCAGGCACAATACCTTGCATAGATGAGCCCCTGTGCCATTTATAAACAAAGGGTGGGGTGCAGAGTAGAGGACGGTCTATCATCAATCAAACATAGACAGCTTAGGCTTCTTTCACATTTACGTCGTAGGTCTCCCGCAGGTTGTTGAAGTAGAGAACAGCCTGTCAGAGATCTCTGGATCCAGCATAGCTGGATGTTACTGCAATGCCTGTCAAGGCCCATTGACTATAATGGGATCTAGCGGAGATATGCTGGTATTTGATAAAACGTTGCGTTCAGTGATCTAGTATTTTTGACCAGTTTATATTTCATAGTTTTCCATATCTTTCGCTGATGTCAATGGAGAGTAGACAGTTTATTGGTATTCAGAAGACAACAAAAATTGCTCTCTGCTTCACCACTTTACCATGTCGGCAAAAGTGGAATCTGTGCTTCATATATATCAGACTCTTTTTGAACATCATATTTCTCGATGTATTTACACCATAAAACTAACATAAATACAATGATAAATCCCCCCTCTAAATCCTCCAAGTCCCTTCATATAATGGTTAAACTGGCTACTTGGCTACCACTGAAATTAATGGAAGCTGTAAAAATCTCTGCACTGAGCTCCCCCAAGTGATGGCTGCTGGAAAATGCCATGAATATATATCAGGCTCTCCCCCCACATAGTCTGCATACATGGCAGGTAGGCCGCTGCAAAGAACCCTTTGTACTGCTCTTCCATCATCAGATAAGTGTTATTTTTACAATCTTTGATTCTCAAAAACTTAATGATCAGCCATATGTGGTAGGTAGGTCTCCGAGGTCATGTCTCAAGACCTATTAGGGCTGAACATTGACTTCTAGGATGGCTGCCTTACATCTGGTGGCATTAGAGGCAAAGCTTGATAATAGCCATTTGCATCCCTTTCATCTCATATCCTGTATTACCACTGCTGTCTGAAAAGGCAATACAGCAGATTTACTAGTACTATAGATGGCAAACATATATACAGGCTGTCTAGACACACACCATGCTGGATGATTAATTTGGTGCATGACTAGATGCTTTTGCCTAAAAAGAAAGTATTGGTTTGCTTAGATTGAGAAACATATGGGGTCATTTATCAAACTGGTGTAAAGTAGAACTGGCTTATTTGCCTATAGCAACCAATCAGATTCCTCCTTTCATTTTCCAAAGGAGCTGTCAAAAATGAAAGTTGGGACCTGATTGCTTACCATTGGCAACTAAGCCAGTTCTACTTTACACTGGTTTGATAAATGACCCCAATAGTTTGACATCAGAATTGTGGAGCAAGTTTGATATAAAATATTGCATATTATGACACAACCCATTACCTGGATGACAGGTAATCCACATCCCCTTTTTAGACAAGGCGAAGTTCTCTAAACATAGTTGAACCAATTGCACCACATTGCCCTTTCTGCCATTCACAACACATGCTTTAAAGGAAGCGCCGAGCATGCACATGTGAGCAGACCGGCTGGCCGTTATCCCATGTGTATGGCCAGCTTAGAACTTTCATAGGATGTTTAGGTCATGAGAAGATTTAGCATGCATGGATATTATTACCTGTGCTGATATTGATCACTGTACATGCTTACACATAGAAGGTAATGTGAGAATATCAATGGTGGTATCATAGAAATTCTTCATATACAGGCCTAAATTAGTAAAGATGTGCTCCCCTATGTTTTCTATTGTCATGGTGGCATGGCTAGTATGTGAGGCCTATCCCTTTAAGATGAGCTTTATGGCTACTATTCTTAGCAAGCCATTTACCTTGCTGTCCACTGTGCCCTTTAACTATCAGCAATGTGAGAAGAGACTTAGAGCATAATTTTATGGTGTTTTCTGCTCAGATGAATCATGGAATTATTTCTGAGAGCTAGAACGTAGAGAATGGTTATTGAGATTAAAGAGGCCATAAAATACAATACATCCACAGCTCTTTAATAATTCATGATATTTTTCTGCCAGACCTGGTGAAAACAAATTATTTCCACTGTTTTTCTGTAATAAAACTATTTTCTTTAAAAAGCCATTATTTTGTTTTTCTGATTTGAGTTGGTGAGGTTCTTTACAGCTTGGCTATCTAGCTGTCAAATTGTCTCAAGTGCTGTTCTATGGGCAGTGTAATCCTCCTCAGTTAGTATTGACTTTGTCCCTACTTGTAGATTTACATAAAAACAGAAAATGTTTCCTAATCATCTGTTTGCACCTCTTACAACCCAAGTCATCGATGAGTAGCAAGAGATCCTTAGCCACGGGGCCTGAAAAGACTGGGAGGTCAATTCTGTGTATGCCCTTGTGGTGGCAAAGAGGTTAAACTATACATTTGTCCATTGTGTAATCAATGGAAACACTTATGATCACAGAATGCCCATCTGTCCCCTCAGCCTCTGATGTTCAGCCATCCATCCTTTCTTCTAAACTGGTGGACTTATTTCTTTTTCCACAGGGGATTATCTCAGCCATCTTAACCAAGTGTACAAGGGATGAAGGATTTATTCCCATCAATAAAAACCTCTGGTAAGTGCTTCTAAACCAAACTGGAACATTTGCTGTAACATAGTCTAATCATTGTTCAGACCAAATTGTTCATTGTTCAGACCAAACTTAAGCATTAACAGCTCTTCATACTCTTTCATGGTAAGAAAGCTTTGTGGAGCCCCAGGGTAGCATTGCTATTAATACACTTGTTACGGCCGTCTCAATTGGCCATATTAATTACCCACTACTACTTCTCACCTTTTTTATTTCAAATCATACGGCGACCATGCAGGGTATGTTTAGTGAGGAAACAGACATTTACATTACAAACATTGAAGTGAAATATGAAGGGAAAGGGAACCATCTCGCTAGCACCGTCTTCTTCTTCCTATGAGTCAAAGCCTAATTTTGGAAACAAGCTTTGGAACATGACAAAGGAAAGCAACCAAGCCAAATATCCATCCATAGACACAGGAGCGTAGCTAAAGGCTCATGGGCCCTGGTGCAAGAGTTCAGCTTGCCCCCCCCCCCCCCTTCACTCAGCGCCAGTGCACATAGCTTTTCTGCTGCACAAGGCAAATATTGAAATGCCCCCCCCTCCCTCCAGTCCTACTTTTAAAGGGGTTGTCCTCTTTTTACTACTGATGACCTATCCTCAAGATAGGTCATCAATATCAGATCAGCCGGGGTCCTCCGGCACCCCCGACGATCAGCTATTTGAAGAGAGGGCAGCGCATTAATGTGAGAGCTGCTATCTCTGTTCTGTTCACCTGCTCGCCATAGTATTTGCAGTGATGAGCAGCTAGACAAAGCAGAGAAGGCAGCGCTCATACAAAAAAAAAAATGCGGACAACCCCTTTAAAGACATACTTGGAAAACATGACATACAGGGTCATACAGCCCCACATATGTACCTCTTACATCCAGTGACTTCTCTTCTCTGATGTAGATATTCTCTTTCCTCTTCTTCTCCTGTCAGGCCAGACCGCCATGGTGACTTCTTTCAGCAGCGCCTCGTCTCTGCAGAGTTTAACAAACAGACGTCTTACTTTCCTACTTTTCCATCCCTCTCCTCACCTTCTCAACACCCCATCCTGCCACCCCCAATACTGTTTATATAATAATACTCAAAAAGTACGTTGCCTAATAGCGTCACAGGTCCCAATGGTGAAGTGGGTGCAGTTCACACAGGTAAATGCGTTTCTTTTTGTTGTACCGCGCTGCCTCAGAAGTCGCTGAAATTCGACTGAGCGAAACCCGGGTCGGGTGATTGATCCTTTGTATATTGCTCATTTATACCTGTATATTGCGAGTATAATAAATCCAGTTTTACTCCAATTTGCATGACGGTATTTCACTATTGGCTGCATTTTTGGTGTTCCATAGAAGCTTGGAAGGGAGAGGAGGAGAGGCTTCGATTGGCCTGTTTGCTTTCCCATGTCCGCGATTATTTGACTGGCTTTGAATGTGGAACCCCCAATACTGTGCCCACTGTGCTCCCCAATACTTTCCTGTAGAGACAGTCCCCCTGAAAATACTGGCACCACAAAAAAATCCCCCCTTTCTTTCAGATCAGAGCCCCATATAAAACCCTAAATGAGATTCCCCCCCCCCCATCTCAGACCAAACCCCCTATAGACCTCTATGTCAGACCCCCATATAAGACCCCAGTTTTAGACCTCAGATCAGACCCCCATTAGACCTCCATGTAAGACCCCGACCCAATATCAGATCTCAAATAAGACCCCCATTAGACCTCCAGATTCCCACTAGACCTCCAGACCCCCATATCTGACCCCCATTAGACCAGCAGACCCTCAATAAGACCTCCATACCCTCAATCAAACCCCCAATAAGACCCCCATTAGACATCTAGACCCCCAATCAGATCCCCATTAGACCATCCAGCCCCCAATTAGACCTCCAGAACCCCAATCAGACCCCCATTAGACCTCCAGGCCCCCAGTCAGACCTCTCCAAACCCCCGAGTCAGATCTCTCCAAACCCCCCAGTCAGACCTCCAGACCACCCATTAGACCACTTCAGACCCCAGTCAGACCTCTCCAGACCCCCAGTCAGACCTCTCCAGACCCCCAGTGAGACCTCTCCAGACCCTCAGTGAGACCTCTCCAGACCCCCCATCAGACCTCCATATCAGACCTCCAATCAGACTATAAAATAATAAAATAACTTACCTCTCCTGCCACCACTCTTTGTCCTGGGTGTCTTCTCTTCTCAGGGCCCGCGCTGCAGTCATCTGACTCCTGCAGCATGCACTCTGTACATCCTGACGTTGCAGGCAGCCAGGACACAGCAGCACTGGCCCTGAGAAGAGCAAGTAGAAGGTAGGGGTAAGTACTGTACAGCGCTCACAGCGCTTCTCTCCCCCTCCTCCTGCAGACTAGTGAGCACTTCCATTATGGAAGTGCTCGCTAGTATTCTTATAAAGGGAAAAGTACAGTACCACTGGCAAGGGGGGGCACTGCGATCCCTATAGTTACGCCAGTGCATAGACAGCTGTTTTAGGGTGAGGGGGTGGGGTGTATGAAGTAGGTCAGAAGAGGTATCTCCCAGAAAAAGAGAACCATCTTGCTAGTGCCACCTTCTGGAAGTGGCTCTCTATGAGTCAGAGTATGACTTTTTAACAAGCCTCAGGACATAAAAGGAAAAATAGCCAAGCCAAGTATCCATCCTTAGGTGTTTCAGGGTTTCTTCCCCTCATGAGTATGGAGTAGTCTGGCTAGCTGAGTGAGGTGTCTTAAATACAGCTTACAGGCAGGGTGCTGGCTCCCCTTAAAGAGACCCAGAAACAGCTATCTATGGGTGGTTATTTGGCTTGGCTATTTTTCCTTGTCATGTTCCAATGCTTGCTAAAAAGTCAGACTTTAACTCATAGGGAGCCACTTGGTTTTCTTTCCCTAGCAGATACCTTTTTGCATATTTTAGAGCATTACCACTAAGTCTCCATACCATAGAGCACAGCTAAAACACACATGCTATCTGTAGTAAATAGACATTATGCCTCCAGCAAATGATGTTTATCCATTGTATAATGAATAATTATCTAATTTCTGTATCAATTCTTCTTTGAAATCTCTGCTTGCTGTCACTCAAAAAGAAAATGTCATTAAGGGAGTAAAATCTGTTGTGGTAATGTGAGGATCAGACAAATGCACAGCACAACGATACCCTATACCAGGGATGCTCAAGCTGCGGCCCTCCAGCTGTTGTAAAACTACAACTCCCACCATGCCCTGCTGTAGGCTGATAGCTGTAGGCCGTTCAGGCATGCTGGGAGTTGTAGTTTTGCAACAGCTGGAGGGCCGCGGGTTGAGCATGCCTGCCCTATACTGTATAGTAACTGTATCAAGCTGTGCACTTGTGTGTCCATCACGTTACAGTATTTTATCCTCTGGATTTACACAGTGAACCTTGATATTCATTCACTGCAGGTGTGTATGTGTGGCCATTACTTTCCGCACCAAGTGCTAAATATAGCTCCTAAGGCCCCTTTCACACGGGCGTTGCGGGAAAATTTGCGGGTGCGTTGCGGGTACACCCGCGATTTTTCCGCGCGAGTGCAAAACATTGTAATGCGTTTTGCACTCGCGTGAGAAAAATTGTTCGTGTTTGGGATCGGTGTTCTGTAGATTGTATTATTTTCCCTTATAACATGGTTATAAGGGAAAATAATAGCATTCTGAATACAGAATGCATAGTGAAATTGCGCTTAGTCCACTTGCTCGCGTAGCCGGCATCTCCTTCTGTCTTGATCTTAGCTTTTTGTAGCAACAAGGACCTTTGGTGACGTCACAGTCATCACATGATCCATCACCATGGTAAAAGATCATGTGATGACCGGAGTGACGTCATCACAGGTCCTGTTCATGTAATTAATGGTCACCCCAGGTCCTGTTCAGCAAAGGAGACAGAAGGAGATGCCGGCTACGCGAACAAGTGGACTAAGGTAAGTTAAATAATTTTATTTATTTTTTTAACCTCTCCAGCTCTATTTTACTATGCATTCTGTATTCAGAATGCTATTATTTTCCCTTATAACCATGTTATAAGGGAAAATAATAATGATCGGGTCTCCATCCCGATCGTCTCCTAGCCAACCGTGCGTGCGGATGATTGCGATTTTCACGCAACCCCATTCACTTCTATGGGGCCTGCGTTGCGTGGATTATCGCTCTGCAACGCACAAAGAGGAGCATGCTGCAATTTTCACGCAACGCATAAGTGATGCATGAAAATCACCGCTCATGTGAACAGCCCCATAGAAATGAATGGGTCGGTATTCAGTGCGGGTGCAATGTGTTCACCTCACGCATCGCATCCATGCGGAATACTCGTCCGTGTGAAAGGGGCCTAAATGTTTTAACTCTACTAGACATATTCAGTTGAACCTTTTGCCAGCTAGCAGAAAGGAATATAACCTGCAGTAAATGTGGTGTTCATAACAACGGCATAATGATAGGGTTACAGAGGTTGCAGTCATAGAAGTACCAGTACCATGAATGATAAGTGACATTGGGGGTCTGTTAAAAAAGGGAATCATTGAGGCCCAGGAGCTTCAAGTCACACCTGATCCACATGAAACAGGTCAAAGATGTTATCACTTCAAACATTACATCTGCTAATATAGGGTACTTTCAAACTAGCATTTCTATTTTCCGGTATTGAGATCCATCAGAGGGTCCCAATACCCCAAAAAAATGCTTCCTATTCATTGTCAATGGGGACAAAATGTAACTGAACAGAACAGAATGCTCCAAAATGCATTCCGTTCTCATACCGGAGAGCAAACTGCAGCAAGCTGCAGTTTTATTTCTATCATGGGATGTGGAGCAAGACGGATCTGTCATGACCCCCAATGAAAGTTAATGGGGACGGATCCGTTTTCTGACACAATCTGACACAATAGAAAATTGATCCGTCCCCCATTGACTTTCAATGGAGTTCATGACGGATCCATCTTGGCAATGTTAAAGATAATTCAACCAGATCCGTTCATAACGGATGCAGATGGTTGTAAAATCGGTAACGGAAGCATTTTTGCTGAACCCTGCCGGATCCAGCGAAAACTTTAGTATAAAAGTAGCCATAGTCAATGCTAAAATATTCTATAAATAACCTTTTGTGAAATGTGATCTGATTGGATGTATCGACTTATTGAATCTCAAATTTACATAATAAATAAAATAAATAAATAAATAAATATTCCATGTCCAAAATGCATACAAAATACAAGCGGTACATTCCTCAACTCCTCATACTCTCCATTCTTACACCCAAGAAGGCTCTTGACAGCTTTACAGAGGAGCTAAAAATCAATACACAGTTACTTATAAGCATTCAGTATGCAGATGGTGTAGGCAGCCCTTCAACGGACAGATAAATGGCTTTTAGGAAGTATTAAAATAAAGTAGCACAGATGAGTACTATCAAGGAAGAAGTATGTGCTGGAAAGGTTCCCTTATGTGATTTATTTAATTTATATAATGTATTCACTATGTGCAGCAATGAGACGTGCAAGAACATCGCCGCTGTGTATGTCGGGAACTCATTGCCTGCAGAGCAGTTGTGTAATACACAAAAATCTAGAATACATTATTTTCTGCATTGAGGCACTGATTATTAATATTTGAATTAATAATCAATGCTACCATGTGTCTCTTATTAGGTCTTGTGTCTTGCTACATGATATATAGTTAGTTTGATGTATATACAGTCAGATCCATAAATATTGGGACGTCAACACAATTCAAACATTTTTGGCACTATACACCACCACAATGGATTTGAAATGAAACGAACAAGATGTGCTTTAACTGCAGACTGCCAGCTTTAATTTGAGGGTATTTACATCCAAATCAGGTGAACGGTGTAGGGATTACAACAGTTTGCATATGTGCCTCCCACTTGTTAAGGGGCCAAAAGTAATGGGACAATTGGCTTCTCATGGCCAGGTGCGTGCTATTCCCTCATTATCCCAACTACAATGAGCAGATAAAAGGTCCAGAGTAAATTTCAAGTGTACTATTTGCATTTGGAATCTCTTGCTGGCAACTCTCAAGATGAGATCCAAAGAGCTGTCACTATCAGTGAAACAAGCCATCATTAGGCTGAATAAACACAACAAACCCATCAGAGAGATAGCAAAAACATTAGGCATAGCCAAAACAACAGTTTGGAACATCCTTAAAAAGAAGGAACGCACCAGTGCGCTCAGGGCCGGCCTTAGGTGTTCAGGCGCCCTGTGCGAGATAACCTTGTGGCGCCCCCCCCCCCCCAAAAAAAAAAAACACTGCTTGTTGCTGGCATCATGGCATAGGCTGGCTGACTATCCAACCAAGTAGTTACCAGCCCTCACACCCCAAAGGCCGGTGTAATGTTATACTTCCCTAGTTCGTGAGATTTCCCTACCCTCGTCACTTCCGGTCGCACCGGACATGACGTGAGGAGGTGTGCCGCGCAGGCGCACAACGACAGGTTAGGGAAATTTCACAGCAGAGTGCGCATGCGCCAGGAGCCTCGCCGGCGGTTAGGGTAGGGAAAAACTATGGGCCAATGCGCAGGCGCAGTGATCGGATGGATGTTCTCAGCTGAACACCGGCCGACACTGCGCATGCATCGGGAGCCTCACCAGCGGTTAGGGAAGGGAAAAATTACGTACGGGCCAGTGCTTTTTCCCTACCCTAACCGCTGGTGAGGCTCCCAGCGCATGCGCAGTGTCGGCCGGTGTCCAGCTGAGAAAATTCGTTTCCAATGTAGTATTAATAACTAAACAATTAAATAATAAACATATTGCATTGTCTACTTACCGCCCTCACACCCCAAAGGCCGGTGTAATGTTATACTTCCCTAGTTCGTGAGATTTCCCTACCCTCGTCACTTCCGGTCGCACCGGACATGACGTGAGGAGGTGTGCCGCGCAGGCGCACAACGACAGGTTAGGGAAATTTCACAGCAGAGTGCGCATGCGCCAGGAGCCTCGCCGGCGGTTAGGGTAGGGAAAAACTATGGGCCAATGCGCAGGCGCAGTGATCGGATGGATGTTCTCAGCTGAACACCGGCCGACACTGCGCATGCATCGGGAGCCTCACCAGCGGTTAGGGAAGGGAAAAATTACGTACGGGCCAGTGCTTTTTCCCTACCCTAACCGCTGGTGAGGCTCCCAGCGCATGCGCAGTGTCGGCCGGTGTCCAGCTGAGAAAATTCGTTTCCAATGTAGTATTAATAACTAAACAATTAAATAATAAACATATTGCATTGTCTACTTACCGCCAGGACAATTAGATGATCTGGACTCTGGCTGCAGTCTGGCTCTGGGGACTCCATTGTCACTCTCTTCCCCCCCCCCCTCCTCTCTTGTCACTTCTTTCCCCCCACCCTTCCCTTGTCACTCTCATTATCCCGCTCCTCCCTTGTCACGACTCATTATTTCCCCCCCCCATCACTCCATTATTTTGTGTTTCCCCCCATCACTCTCATATTTCCCCCCCCACACTCGCATTAGGCCCCCCCATACTTCATATTTCCCCATCACGCTCATATGCCCCCCCCATACGCTCATATGCCCCCCCCAGTCACCGCAGTAGGCCCCCCCCCACACGCTCATTATTTCCCACCCCCATCACTTCATAGGCCCCCCACCAGCATCTCATTATTCCCCCCCCCCATCACTTCATTTCCCCCCCCATCACTCGCATTATCCCCACCCCCAGCACTCTCAGTATTCCCCCCCATCACTCTCATATTCCCCCCCCCCATCTCATTTTCCCCCCCCCCATCACTCTCATTATTCCCCCCCCCATCACTCTCCTTATTCCCCCCCCCCATCACTCTCATTATTTCCCCCCCCCCCCATGTCACTCTCTTTCTTTCCTCCCCCCTTGTCACTCTCTTTCTTTCCTCCCCCCTCCCCCCTTGTCACTCTCTTTCTACTCCCACCTCCACCTCTAGTGTAGCGTGGCCGAGCTCTGTTAGGTCCGCGGTACAGGAGCATTTGTTTCCTGTACCCGGCCGGACTGACAGGAAGTGCACACTAAGTGAGCACTTCCTGTCAGTCCGGCCGGGTACAGGAAACAAAAGCTCCTGTACCGCGGACCTAACAGAGCTCGGCCACGCTACATTAACAGGCGCAGGATTCTTTAGACTAGAGCGGCAAGCGCTCAGCCTCAGCCACTCAGGCGGCGCAGAATGAGGGGCGCCGCCAGCCGCCCCCAACTTATATAAGCAACTTTTTTTTTTTTAAACCGCAACGGGCGCCGGGCGCCCCCTGCTGAATATAGGAGGAGGGGGGGGGGAGAAAACATAAGTGCCGCCTCGCCTGCCCATATTACATTGCGGGCTGTCGGCCGCCCGGCGCCCCTGTTGCTATGGCGCCCTGTGCGGCCGCACAGCCCGCACACCCCAAAGGCCGGCCCTGAGTGCGCTCAGCAACACCCAGAGACCCGGAAGACCACGGAAAACAACTGTGGTGGATGACCGTAGAATTCTTTCCCAGGTGAAGAAAACACCCTTCACAACAGTTAGCCAGATCAAGAACACTCTCCCGGAGGTAGGTGTATGTGTGTCAAAGTCAACAATCAAGAGAAGACGTCACCAGAGTGAATACAGAGGGTTTACCACAAGATGTAAACCATTGGTGAGCCTCAAAAACAGGAAGGCCAGATTAGAGTTTGCCAAACGACATCTAAAAAAGCCTTCACAGTTCTGGAACAACATCCTATGGACAGATGAGACCAAGATCAACTTATACCAGAGTGATGGGAAGAGAGGAGTATGGAGAAGGAAAGGAACTGCTCATGATCCTAAGCATACCACCTCATCAGTGAAGCATGGTGGTGGTAGTGTCATGGCGTGGGCATGTATGGCTGCCAATGGAACTGGTTCTGTTGTATTTATTGATGATGTGATTGCTGACAAAAGCAGCAGGATGAATTCTGAAGTGTTTCAGGCAATATTATCTGCTCATATTCAGCCAAATGCTTCAGAACTCATTGGACGGCGCTTCACAATGCAGATGGACAATGACCCAAAGTATACTGCGAAAGCAACCAAAGAGTTTTTTATGGGAAAGAAGTGGAATGTTATACAATGGCCAAGTCGATCACCTGACCTGAATCCGATTGAGCATGCATTTCACTTGCTGAAGACAAAACTCATGGGAAAATGCCCCAAGAACAAGCAGGAACTGAAGACAGTTGCAGTAGAGGCCTGCAGAGCATCACCAGGGATGAAACCCAGCGTCTGGTGATGTCTATGCGTTCCAGACTTGAGGCTGTAATTGACTGCAAAGGATTTGCAACCAAGTATTAAAAAGTGAAAGTTTGACTTATGATTATTATTCTGCCCCATTACTTTTGGTTCCTTAACAAGTGGGAGGCACATATGCAAACTGTTGTAATTCCTATGCCGTTCACCTGATTTGGATGTAAATACCCTCAAATTAAAGCTGACAGTCTACAGTTAAAGCACATCTTGTTTGTTTCATTTAAAATCCATTGTGGTGGTGTATAGAGCCAAAAATGTTAGAATTGTGTCGATGTCCCAATATTTATGGACCTGACTGTAGTAAGTGATTCAGAAACTTAATCATCATCCATGCTCATATACTTGCTCTTCCATGTCCATTTTCCACTTTTTATCCAAAATCAGACTGGCTGGTTATAGAGTAGACGCTGCCAGAGGCTATCTGGGTACATAGGCATTAAAGTTCATGAACCCAGAACCAACAACCATGATGCACTGTGGGTTACCAACATACAGTCAAGGAGAGCTTATCACTTGTATTTTTTTTCTATGTACTGCACTCAGATGTGTGAGTGCTGTAGTTACAAGTCTATGGGCCCCCTTAGCTCTGGCATTTGCCTGGAAGGTCAGTCTACCACTTGGTATCTCAGCAGCACAAAGAGTACATCAATAGGTAATAGTTTTGGAGTAAGGCCTCTTGCACACGACCGCATGCCCTCCGAGACATACGGTCAGGGCCGTCTTTAATATTGGTTGGACCCTGGGCAAGAATTTACTTGGGCCCCCTGGATCCCGCCCTCCCCACCCGCCCGCACTTTGCTGTACTTGCTATACAGCAGCACTTACCTGTCACGTCCAGGGCCTCCAGGTGATGTCTCCTCTCTGTCATCATCTTCTCTTTTATCATCTTCTCCACTCGGTCTGGACAACTTCTCTCAGCCGCCTCGTCTCTGCAGAGTGTGACACACAGACATCTTAGCTTCCTCACATTCTATCATTATCCCCCAACTGGAGTCCCCACAGTGTTATCCTGCTGCTTTCTGTGCCCCCCTCCCCCCAGGAGTGTAGCTATAGGGGGTGCAGAGGTAGCAGTCGCTACTGGGCCCAGGAGCATGAAGGGGCCCAAGGACACTTGTGCCGCATAAGAAGACACACAAAGCACTGAGAGAAGGGGGGTCCAAGCTGAACTCTTGCACCGGAGCCCATGAGCCTTTAGTTACGCCCCCCCCCCCCAATACCCCCAAATACTATCCTGAAGAAACATTACTGCCCCCATAGTAATAGTGCTCCTCATAGTCCCACCAATAGTAATTCCCTTCTAGAATGCCCTCATTAGTAACACTGCCCCAACCGTGATAATGCTCCTCAACAATGCCCCCATTATTAGAAGAGCCTTCCCATATTATTAATACCCTCACAGAGTCCCTAGTAGAAACAAGGCCCCCTATTGTTCCCCCAGTGGTAATAAAGCTCCCTACAGACCCCTCAGTAGTAATAAGGCCGCCATAGTGCACTTAGTAGAAATAAGGCGGATCTATAAGTCCCTCCTATAGAGCCCCCAGTAGTAATAAGACCGCCTATAATGTCCACTGGATCTGCAGTGCCCCCTGCAGTTATAATCCTCCCTCCACCATACAGTCCCATGTAAATAACACCACCTCCTCCCCAGCCGCCTCCAACGCACAATCCAATGTAAACATCACCCCCTAAGGCTACTTTCACACTTGCGTTCTGCACCGATAATACAAACGAATGCATCCGTTCAGGACCGTTCCGTTTGTATTAGATTTGAATTTCTAAGGCTACTTTCACACTTGCGTTCAGAGCGGATCCGTCTGGTGTCTGCACAGATGGATCCGCTCCTATAATGCAGACGATGGGATCCGTTCAGAACGGATCCGTCTGCATTATAGTTTAGAAAAAATTCTAAGTGTGAAAGTTGCTCAGACGGATCCGTCCAGACTTTACATTGAATACATTGAAAGTCAATGGGGGACGGATCCGTTTGAAAATTGAGCCATATTGTGTCAACTTCAAACTGATCCGTCCCCATTGACTTGCATTGTAAGTCTGGACGGATCCGTTTGCCTCCACACGGCCAGGCGGACACCCGAATGCTGCAAGCATCATTCAGGTGTCCGCCTGCTGAGCGGAGCGGAGGCTGAACGGTGCAAGACTGATGCATTCTGAGCGGATCTGCATCCACTCAGAATGCATTAGGGCTGGACGGATCCGTTCGGGGCTGCTTGTGAGAGCCTTCAAACCGAACTCACAAACGGAGCCCCGAACGCTAGTGTGAAAGTAGCCTAAGTCCCAATACGGATCCGTCCTGACTTACATTGAAAGTCAATGGGGGACGGATCCGCTTACAATTGCACCATTTTGTGTCAATGCAAAGGGATCCGTCCCCATTTACTTACATTGTAAGTCAGGACGGATCCGTTTGGCTCCGCAAGGCCATACGGACACAAAAACGCTGCTTGCAGCATTTTGGGGTCCGCCTCCAAAATGGAACGGAGGGCCGTACGGAGCTGAACAAATGCATTCTGAATGGATCCGCATCCATTCAGAATGCATTGGGGTTAAACTGATGCATTTGGGGCTGCTTGTGAGAGCCTTGAAATGGATCTCACAAGCGGATCCCCAAACGCAAGTGTGAACGTAGCCAAAACATTAAGTCCCATGTACATAAACATCATCCCCCCCCCCCATCCACTTTCCACATACAGTCCCATGTCAATAACATCCCTCCCTTCAGCCTTAACATACATCCCAGTTAAATAACTACAACTCCCAGCATTGCTCTGCCTCTCCCTTCACTTACCTCTCTAGTCCTGATATACAGACATCAGCATTAGGCTCCTAGTACTCCTCTTCACTCCAGTCGAATCCTGCACTGGTCACATGATGGTGACATCATCCAGGTCATCCTATCACAGCCTGTTTTGCTGATCACATGACCTGTGATGTCACCAAAGGTCCTTCGCCTCTTCACAGTGTATTAGATTCAATTGTATTGCCGTTCTGTG
Source organism: Bufo gargarizans (assembly GCF_014858855.1). Taxonomy (NCBI): domain Eukaryota; kingdom Metazoa; phylum Chordata; class Amphibia; order Anura; family Bufonidae; genus Bufo; species Bufo gargarizans. The sequence goes on along the minus strand of NC_058085.1, from coordinate 195,710,291 downwards.
TACGGCAATACAGTTGTATCTAGCAGGCAGGCAGGACATTCGGGGCCTGGGACAAAACATCCGGGACCCAGGCCCCGAATGTTTTAACCTTGCGATGCCCACTAGTGAATGGGAGTCGGGAAACTGAGCTCTCATGGGCCCCCAGGAGCAACTGGGCCCTGGGCAGCTGCCCCTTTTGCCCTGCGGCAAAGACGGCCCTGCATACGGTCCATGAGCGGGCCATATGTCCCGAAGCAGCATTGATCATATGATCTTATGAGTGTAGGACAATAGTCCCGAGGGCGGCCCGACATGCACAACATCATTGTAATCTATGATGCTGTGTGCTCCCGTGCGCACGATGAATGCCACTCCGGGACATATGGCCTGCTTACAGACCGTATGTCTCGGAGGGCATACAGTCATGTGCAAGAGGCCTAAGGCTACTCTGTGACTTGTGTCCATGCAGCAATAAGATTCAAATACGCTGGCAGTCGCACCCTGGTGAATGTGGTCACACAGAAATGTTCACCTCACTGTCAGATCATAGGCGGAGATGAGGGCTGCATTTACATCCAGCACTCACTTCCGCTGTATGGGGACATAGTGATTGCCTCTCCCCATAGAAAATCATTGTTACAGCGCAACACATAGAAGTTTATACACCACGATCTCCTGCACAGGAACAATGATTTTCTATGCCCCTGAATCACCCAATCTGCTCATTCATCAGGTGATTGCCGGCACCTTTTACATTTGCAGATTATTGGGAACTAGTGTTTTTTTTTTTTTACAAACGTTCATCCCTGATAATATGGTTAAAGGACCCTATGTTAAAATGATGTATAGATTACTAATGGCCTGGAAAGGAGAGTCCCTAGAACAGCTGTCCTGGTCTATTTCTGAATTGCTCCGAATTCTAGTGGGAGCAATCCACTTAATAACAGTATATCAAAGAGCTGCTTTTTTTAACACATTTCTAACATTATCTGGTTATTTTGTGCACTAAGGGAAAGCCAAAATTATTGGGCATTCTTGTAAGCAACAAATAAAAATTGCTAGACCTCATCTGGATACAACATGCATTAAAGGGGCTATACGATGATTAATGTAAAAAATCAAACTCAGACATCATATAGTACATGACAGTCTCTTTCTAACAAAGCTAGAACCAGCCCTGTACCTCACATGGATCCAGAGATCTCCCCATTCATTGCTCTGCTAGATTTATATCAAGCTGAATGCTCAAGGGGAGTGTCTTTTCTGCTGCAGCTAAGGGGGCGTGTCCATGCTCTCCCTATCACAGCTCAGGAGGCAGTTGAAGGATGAGACTGAGCATGTGCGACCATATCAGTGAGCAGGTCAAGGAATAAGAAAAAGATCAAAGAGCAGGTGGCGTTATACAGATATATTTTGTTGAATAACTCAGCGGCTATGCTAAATTTCTAACTACAAGCAATTACAAAAGTATTCAGATCAGGTGCTGGTTTAAAAACTGTAGAATATTTTTCATGGGACAACCCCTTTAAGCCCAAAGTGATTAATAATTTGAGGCCTGGTTACTCTCTCTCTACACTTTCTCTGGCAGGAAGCATAATGTTAATATGTACTTAACTGTTGGGACATGTTAACACATCAGATTTTTCATTGGAAAAATATGCCATGGAATTCGTGCCAATCCAAAGCTGGCCTGCAGATTTCTGATGTGAATTTGCAGTTTGTTATCCTGGACACAGATTAATCCCATTTATTCCACATGTGGCTTCTCACCCTTATTTCCATGTGAAATTTGCACGAATTGCACGTCAAGAAGTGCAAAGTCACTTGAAAACAATTCTGTACCATATGAACGACAAAGTGGAATATAAATAAATTTCAGTGTTGAATATAGATTGGAATCAGTGTGAGATTTCCACATAGCAACCAATCAGATTTCACCTTTCATTCTTCAGAGCACTTTTGGAAAATGAAAGATGGAATCTGATTGATTGCTGTGCACAATTAAGACAGTTTTCCTTTACACTACTTCTGATAAATCTCCCCCTATATCTTTTGAGTAGATTCACACGTAACCTAGTTGAGCTATTGACATGTCCTGTGTTTGCAATCAGAACAGTCACAATGCAAATCAAAGGGGCAATGCAATTGTATTAAAATTAATTAATAAATTGCAAAATGTAAAGTGTATAATACATAAGTAGATCATGTGATTGTCAGAAGGGAAGCATTCCTTCCAGGCAATAGGCTGCTTGTTAGTGGAGGAGATTGCATGCCTCAATCTCCTCCAGAATATAAGGAGGAGCGATCACTAATACCATCACTCACCCCCGTACTGAATCTCTGTTTGACGGAAGCAGATCAAGATTACACAGCACGATCTGCCGCCAGCAAACGATCATTTTTAAACCTGCTAAAAGATTCCAATTACTCCAAATGCTCGTTCATTGGGCAATCGGCATCAGTATTATACTGCCAGATCATTACTATCTGCATGTGTAAGGTGAGCTTAAAGGGAACCTGTCAGGATGAACATGGTGTCTGAGCTGCATGTTATAGAGCAGGAGGAGCTGAGCAGACTGATATAAGCCCTCAGCTATCCCTCAGGACTCCCTCAGACACTTGGACAATTAAGAGACTGACTTGTTACATGTGTGCACTTGGCAGCTGAAGGTATTTGTGTTGGTACCATGTTCTGATGTGCCTGCATTGCTGAGAAGAATGGTGTTTTATTATATACAAATGGGGGCGTTACCATTACACCTAGAGGCTCCGCTCTCTCTGTAACTGCCGTGCCCTCTGCACTTTGACATGGCCAGTTGTGATGACATTTTCACTGCCAGGCCCTGTCAAAGTAGACAGGGAGCAGTAGTTGCAGAGAAACCAGAACATCTAGGTGTAACGGCACCGCCCCCGTTGCTCCTAGAAGCTCATTTGCATATATTAAAACATAATTTTTCTCAGCAATGCATTCACTTATGAACATGGGACCAACACAGATACCTTCAGCTGCCAAGCGCACATGTAACAGGTCAGCCAATGTGATGGGTACAAATCTACTGACAGATGCCCTTTAAAGCGGTTGTCCGGGTTCAGAGCTGAACTCGGATATGTCTCCTTCTTCCCCCACTCAGCCCATCTGACATTTCATGCTCTCCCTTGGGCTGTTTTGTTTCCATTTTTATAATGCTAGGCGGAGACTTACACCTAGCAGTGTTCCCGGTGGCGTCACCGGCATTGATGGGCAGCTTTACATGCTAGGGAAGCGCTAATGCCCGTCCATTAGTGCTGGTGATGTTACCGGGCTCACTGCTAGGCAGAAGCCCCCCAGTGGTAATAAGGCTCCCTACAGTGCCCTCAGTACTAATAAGGCCCCCTATAGAGCACCCCTTATAATCTATATATATAAACTATAAGGCACTTCTATAGAGCCCTCAGTAGTAGTAAGTCCCACTGCCAACAATATTTATAATGTTCCCTGCATTGTCCCCTTTAATTATAGTGCCACCTGTCAAGCTGGAGTTATAATCTTTTCTGTAGTGCCCCATAAACTATGATGCCTGTCCTCTCCCTACAGTCTTCTATACCATGCAGTCCCATGTAAATAACAACAGTCCTCTCCCACCAATCATCTATATGATAGTCCCATGTAAATAGCCTCTCTTCCTTACAGTCATCTATAACATACAGTCCCATGTAAATAGCATCATTCCTCTACCTCCAGTCTTCTATACCATACTGTCCCATGTAAATAACACCAGTCCTCTCCTTCTAGTCCCATGTAAAAAACATATCTTCCTTACGGTCTTCTATACCATGCAGTCCTATGTAAATAACACCTGGCCCCTCCCACCAATCTTCTATAACATACAGTCCCATATAAATAACCTCTCTTCCTTACAGTCTTCTATAACATACAGTCCCATGTAAATAGAATCATTCCTCTACCTCCAGTCTTCTATACCATGTGGGCCCATGTAAATAGCACCAGTCACCCCCCCCCCCCCCAATGTTCTATAACATACAGTCCCTTGTAACTAACACCCCTCCTGTCCCCTCAGCCTCTCTGACATAGTCCCAGTGAAATAACATATTTCCCTCCCACTAAGTAGGGAGAAGGTTTAATAGGGGAGAACCACATCTCCCAGCATATCTCTGGTACTTTCATTCCATGGCATCACAGGTCTCTTCCACTTCTCTCCACCGCTGCACTGATCACATGATGGTGACCTCATCACAGGTCCTACCACCACTTCCACTGTTGAAAAGATCACATGACTATGAGGTCATTGCAGGTCTTTCAGCTATGAAGTTTAGTCACAACCGGCAGCAGATTGGACACAGTAAGGCTACTTTCACACTTGCGTTTGGTGCACATCTGTCATGGATCTGTACAGACGGATCCGTTCAGATAATACAAACGTCTGCATCCATTCAGAATGGATCCCTTTGTATTATATTTAACATAGCCAAGACGGATCTGTCTTGAACACCTTGGAAAAGTCAATGGAGGACGGATCAGTTTTCTATTGTGCCAGGCAAACTGATGCATTCTGAGCGGATCCTTTTACATTCAGAATGCATTAGGTCAAAACTGATCCGTTTTGGACCGCTTCGGGGAGCCCTGAATGGATCTCACAAACGGAAAGCCAAAATGCCAGTGTGAAAATAGCCTAAGTCCTAATCAGGTCCCCTTACCCCCCCCCCCATCCCCCCCCCCACCCCGACACCCCAAGGTGACCAGGTTACCCTGTAGCCAGAGGAAGGGAGTTAAAAATAATAATAAAACAAATAAATAAATAAAAAAAAACTCTGCTGGCACTCTCTCTTGCTGGGCCCCTGTGCAGCTGAACCAGCTGCACAAGCAGTATGTCCGCCCCTGGATTGACAGCTATTTGTGTATTCACAGTCATAGAGGGAAGGCTGCCAATAAATGATAGGACCCCCCTCTTTGGCGTCAAAGCCCAGAATGAGCAGGAATTTTTATATATAAATGACAAGTTTTACTGAATCTTTTCCTATAAACTACATATCAGTCTGCTCAGCTCCTCCTGCTCTATAACAAGCTGCCTGCAGCTCAGACACCATGTTCAACATGATGGGTTCCCTTTAGGGGTGTAAAAAGCACTGAGACTAACATGGTATCTAAAATACGTGTTGCATTGAAGTCAATGCTTGTTAACATCTCTGCAGAAACTTGACCTCCTGTCCTCTTGATAATTATATGCATCAGCAGAGGACAAACATGAAGCCAGATAGATTAGTGGCTGTTTTCCAAGGGGTAGAAGATAAATGGTTTGATATGACATTGTGAATTAAAAACTGCTACAGAGAAGACAGAACATGTCATAAACTGCTGCATTTCTTCAGTTACTTCATTACTGCACCTTGTCATTTTAGCTTGGTTTCAATGTCGATAACAATAAGTTGGTGCTTAGGACAAATCATACTTTGGATATATGACTTTATTCTTCTCCAAATGTCCAGGTCTCTGTCCTTCATCACAACACTCAGCTGCTTCTCCTTCCTTCTACTGGGACTGATGTTTTATGTGATTGATGTGCGACAGTGGTGGGGAGGACAACCATTCATCTACCCAGGTATAATATCTCATCATGTGTATCCCTCAAAGAAAATGACTATTCTGTGACTTAGTAAAGTAAAGGCCCAGGCCACAATAACCAAGTCTATTCACTGTATACAAAGACAGGAAGACAGAGGAGGGTATTTGGCCTGTGAAGTTCTGCCTTTTCAGTGCACAGCGACACTGACACATTAACAAAAGAGACCTATGGTTTCAGGAGTCCATTCTTCCCACCACATGGTGACATAGGGCGGTGACACTGTGACATGAGAGGAAGCTTCACACAGCAGGGTTACATAATAAATAGAGGTTGTATCTACTGTTCATGTAGTTTCTCTTAGAGCACCATGATATCAGGGCAGATCTGGCTCACCCGCACATTTGGCCTATATTTTATTGCTTGTCACCCCTTGTGTATTGGCATAGATCAGAGGTTATAGCTTTATTTACACAGAACTTGAGAGATACTATTAATACCAATTTGACATTTATAGGAATCGAGGAATTGGGGAATTCTAGCAAAATCTATTGTAGACTAAAAATGCAAATAACATAATGAGATTATCTTAACAATGGAGGCAATTATTTTAATTAATACTATTTAAATATCATATGTTCAATCAGTGTGTAGTTCAAAAAGTTAATCTTTGTAACATTTGTAGCACCAATCACTGTGTGGAACAATCTCTGTATTGTGAAGTGCAATCCCTATACATTACCAACAAAGAAGTGATTATTGTGGGAACAGATTTCAGACACACTTAGTCTTAGTTCATGCTTGTATTGTATTAGTCTAGTCATTAGTCATACCAAGTGAATCCAAGCCCTCACTCCACTCAAGCATTCACTGCTGATTTACAACCAAAGTAGGTGTCCAATCTCACTAGTGGCCTTGCTTTCATGAGAATTTGGCTGGTCTATATTAATTATGTATTTGCCATATAAATCCGAAGGTGTACTAGAAATGAGGCACCTTTCTAAAGCTGCCCATACACCTTCATTTTACATCTGTTTCTCCCAACCATTCCCCCCAACACATACACACATGTTTGGTTCATCAACTGTGCATGTTTTTCCATCTAGAGATTGGAATAAGCTGCTGCCAGACACTTCTGGAGATGTCTTATCTCCCATGAGACCAAAAGATCAGGCATATTCTTTCTGAATGTTATCTGTTCAGGAATCACCAGACCCCCATATATACAAGCTAGTCAGCTGGTCTGTCCAAAATTGGTGAGTTTGGCAGAAATTGTCAAATTGACAAAATGTACAGGAAGTGATAAGCAATCATACAGTGTGTTGTCTACATGATAACCGGATTGCATTTTATTTTACTTTATCTTTTATACTTTATTCAGGAATGAATTCAATCTTCGTGTATGTTGGACACTCACTTCTGGCTTCATATTTCCCATTTAATTGGGAGGTGAAAAACTGGACATCTCATTATGAGTTCCTTGCTCAAGATCTTCTGGGAACCTTCATCTGGGTCTTGGTATCCTACTTGCTTTACAGGAAGAAATTCTTCTTAAAGATTTAAATACTGGCCTTATTTTGCACATCCTTTCCTTATTTGGAACACTGTCCATATATTCATGGCTAAATCTTCAATTAAAATAATCACAAATAATAATCTATAAAACAAAAAAATAATGCAAAAAATAAATAAAAAATATTTCAGCCATGAGTGTGCTGAGATTCATTTGCCTCTGGGTTGGCATTAATGACTTTGCCATAGAGTAATGTTACTCACTGTGAAGCAGTTGACTAGCTGGCAGGGCGTCAGAACAATAATTTGTTCTCCTGCCCACTTTAGTGCTGCTGCCAGACATAGGGTTACTGTCCACTGACATATAGGTCTGCCCTTTTAACTACATGGCAAGTGTCCATATCTTAATTTACACTGCGCCATAACAATTAACTGTCACCTAACTGGTAGTAGTAGTAGTAGTAGTTGGTGGAGGGGCTTTTATTAGCAGTATTCCTACTCCTTACATGATTTTCAGTCACTACATTTTCTTCATTTTATCTCAAATTTGAGCACAAGACACATAACGTAACACATTTTAAGATGTTCTTTGCCAAAGTGAAAGACAAAAACAGGCTCATCAAGAGACTGGATCTACAGTATATCAGCCCTCCAGGCAGATTCATAGAAGGTGGTTCCCTCATCATAGAGCTTGCCAGTTAGTGCAAAAAACACTGGGTGATTTATGAATGTTTAGTACGTGCAGGTTCTATGCACTTTCCTCCCTCCTTATAGCAAGCCTTGTACTGGGTGGTATTCATTTCTACTTGCAGTCACTGTATGTTTTAATTAAGGATGGCAAATAAATCTTAATAGATGACTTGATGAGCAGACACTGGTCAGGGTATTAAATCTGAAGGTGCTTAGAGAGACAAGATTTTACTGATAACATGCTTATTACACAAACACTCCGGAGCAATCAGGTGGTGCTCTCCTCTAGAGCTATCGGTGTGTATCAGCCAGATCAACCTTCCCTGCATGGTGGCATAGCATGAAGACAAAGCCTTCTAGGCAGCAATCAAAGCCTTTCATTCACCCACATAGAATAGTTTTATTATTGGAATCCCCCATTTTTTACAAAGAGTCACTGAGCGCAAAACTGTAGACAAACTTAATAATCTTTCTGTTGGGCTCATCTACAGTCTCGTACTCAGCAGGGAGGAGAAGCTGCACTCGGCTGAGCACTTCTGACCCCTCATTCTAGCGATCAGTGGGGGTCTCAGAGCTGGGACTCCCGCCAATCAACATATCGAAAAATGAAAAAAAGTTACTCTTTAAAGGTTATGCAAACTAATTGTTGCAATCTACGTAAAATAACAAAAAAAAACTATCAGGCTGACTGTACATGCGGTGGCTGTTGCGTGTAGCTACAACCCCGCCCCCTGCAACAACCATTATTATTTTGAAGGTAATACCCATAGACATAATATTAAAATCATTGGCAGGTGACATGAATAACATTGCTTATGTTGTCAAGAGGTGAGATATATTTAGCGAGCAAGTGAACAATCAATTATTCTATCTGATATGTTGGAAACAGGAAAAATGGGCAGGTGTAAGGATCTGAACGAATAAGGTAAGGGCCACATTGTGTTGGTTAGATAACTAAGTTCAAAATGGTAGTCTGATCTATGGAGGTCCCTCACAACTTACAGGATGTAAAGGATCTGCTGCTAATATCTTGGTCATAGTTGTTTTGGTGGCCTTGTGGCTACCTACACAATATTAGCCAGGTGGCTTCAATGTTATGTACTTAACATGACAAGAAATAGGGTAGATGAAAGGGCATATGACTGCAGGGTAGTATGAAACCAAGCAAGAACCATGCAAAGGTCAGCACAGAAGCTATAGACACAAAACCGTAGGATAATTTGAAGTGCCCTCTATTTTTATTTTAGATCTACTGGTGCAATAAAAAAATGCTTGCAAACACATATATGTCTTTTACTTTGTTTAGTAATAAAAATATATACATCTGTATATAAGTCTGGCTTTCAAATGACATGCTCTCTTTACAAACCAAATATTTAGGGACTGGAGATATGAGGGAAATGTATGAGTATGTGCCAAGTATTCTTATATAGTGAAACTTATTTGTGAAGTTGCATTAAGACGCGACAGTGTAGTGAGCTGTCCAGTCCTGAATCTCACTGATCAGCACTGCTATTCATCATAAGCTGGCATCAGTCCATCACACTACTGAGAAATGTAATATCATGCATCCTGAAGCTATAACATCATTTTATTTAGAGAAATAAGGGAACATAAAACAAGTATACAGCAAGTGGCAATTGTCTATATTCATTTTTTATTCCAGCCTCTCATCTCTCTGGTACATTTTACAGCATTTTTTATATTACATTTATTATCTAAAATATTTTAAAATGTAGCCCCTAGAATGTAGTGAGGATTTACTATCTAAGCAATGCTCAAACATGCTATTCTTATCCACGTCACTGAAGCTGACCGTCTTGTTAGTGAACATATCCCCAACCCTACTGCAGAGAATAACAGGTCTTTTATACTACTGTTCAACTGTTCTTACCGTTTTGCCATTTACACAAAAACTAGATTAGAGAATTGCTATTCTCTCTAAATATGCATATGTATATTCTTCATTACCCTTTAAAATGAAGCCAGAACTGTGGTTCTTCTGAAATCTCAGGAGCAGTCACCCAGGAGGCGTCTAGTAAGAGCTGCTCGGAGTGCACACTCTCTGTAAAATAAATGTAGGTTTTACCGTGCCATAATCTGTATTGATTCTTAGCATGACTTGGGAGGGAAAAGAGTAAATCAGACTCAACAGAACATTTAAAGCTGAGACAGGGAGGGGAGTAAAAGGGTGAAGTTCTTAGTAATTCCTTACATTTCCCATTAATACCTTTACCTTGGAAATTAATTTTTTATTCTTTGAAATGTTATCTTTTCTTTATGAACTTAAAGCTGTCTTTATGCCTTTTATATCATAGTGTGAGTGATGATTCTGCTGCTAAATGTAATACATTTCAATGCAAAAATTTGTACCAGTAAGATGGTAACTTTTAATCAACACAGATTTTCAGTAATAGTTGGTTAAAGGGTCAGCAAATTATTGTCAGCCGACCCCTAGTTGGTGGGACCAGCAAACAATGTGATGTGCATTGGTAGCTCTTGGGGAACAGAAGGATTGGGTACATTAAATTATGTGGCAGCGGCATTCTTCTCTCTGCCCATTGCATATGCAGTACACCAGAATAGGGCACTTGCAAAATGTTATTGATTTGATGTTATTTAATATGTTAATGCCTTGTAATGTACCAGCATATCTCTGTATGACTCAGTTGGGGTTAATAATCCTGCAGGAAGTTAGGTGTGCTCACTCCTCAGAGTACTAGGCCTGAACTCCAGAGAATCACTATAGTTGAGAGATGCACAAAGAGAAAACCATCTCTACTTCACAGTACTCCAGATAGAGAAAGGAAAGATCTGAAAGGTCCAGAATCTGCATGGCCAAGCACTGCAGTCAGTCAGTAAGGTATTTGCTGTTTAAGTCAGACAGAGATTTTACTGCAGTGAGAGGGACATTGCTAAAACACCTTTCTCTCTTGGACATGGTCTGGCCCACCGTATCTTAATCCTGTACCCCTCAGTTGGGAATAACAGCCACCAAGGAAAGAATATTATTGACAGCCTTGGATTCTGCAGAGAGAGACTTTGGTGAGATAGAGGGAAGGAGTAATATAATTACATCCTGGCCTAAATCCATACAGTTTTCTAATATACACATATTTAAAATTCTGCATATATACTTTACTTATATTAGGCAGTAGTGTTTCAAATCGCAAATTTTAATTGTAAATATTGCCACTTCGAGAATTCACAAAGATGCAAAATATAGTGCTATATATTTGCATTCTCGAATATTCAAGATTTTTTTTCATCAGTAACCTCCATTCTTGCTTGTGGGCCAATGAGAAGGCTGCAATGTCTTTGTCTGAGCTTAGCAACATCCCTAGCAACCAATAGGAAAGTTGCCTACCCCTTACTATATAAGAACCTCCCCAGCAGCCATTTTCTACAGTTTGATGGAGTTCTGAGAGAGAGAGAGAGAGAGAGAGCAGTGACATTGCTGTGCTCTGTGCTTTGCTGTTTAATTACATTAGATGGAAAGTTAGATAGCTTTTATACATATATATATATTGTGGGGATGTGCTCGTGGTAGGCTACGGTAGCGGCGGCAGTATTGAGGCAATCATAGACAGTCTTTGTGATACACTGTGACTTTATTCACACCAACGTCATAACAGGCAATGTGCAGACCAGACAGGTGCATATCCACATAGTGCATAGAACAAAAGTCCTTCCATAGAAAATAAACAGCAGGTTTGAGTCACCTTGTTTTGGACAGACCACAGCGGTTCTGCAGGCTTCTAGGCTATCTGCCTTTGTCTCCCTCAGGCCAGAGCCCCTTTGGCTTGTAGCACCACAGGTCCCAGGGCTATCCTTCAATGTGTGCTGCGCTCAGACTCTCCTTCATCAGCACTCACTCTGTCTGTGGAAATCTCCAGCTCAGCAAGACACACCCCACCCCCATCATCAGCAGGCTGGGTTCTTAAAGGCCCAGCTCCACCAAAAACCTGGGCTGGCCGTGGGGAACAGGCACCCCCCCCCACTCTTTACCTGTTCCCAGTAAGAACCGGCCCGGACACGCTGCGCCAGCAGCATTCGCCGCTGTAACCGCAATGATCCGGTTCTTACTCCACCGAGGCCAGGACCTCTGGTGGCACGTATCGTCCGTCCATTATTATTCCGGGGACTCTCCTACAATGTATATATATATATATATATATATAATACAAATATTTAGTGTAGGATAGATCGTGATATAGTGTAGCTGTTGCAGCGCAGGGTGTTAGGTAGTGTGATAGGTTCTGCTGTCCATACATACATACATACATACATGCTACAGACATAGTGCTGTGCTCTCACAACAATACTTAGTGCACCAATCAGTAATATGTAGTCAGACCTGATAAAATGTGAAATATTTACATGGCAGCCTGTCTCTAAGTGATGTCATTTTATTAATTAAGTTTATTGTTAAAAAAAAAACACAACACAAAGACAAACATGAGTTTGTCAGGGAGTAATACTGTATATATTACACTGTAATACACTACTATTCACTTGTTAGATACCTGGACAGTTAACTGAAAGACAGGTCACATGATGGCTCATATAACTGATGCCATGTTTAGTCCTATCCAGCTCTCCTATGGATTCATTTTACAGGACAAAATGGCCTATACCCCTTTTTCTTTAGGGATAGGCTACTGTATGGATATAATGAAAGCAAAATTTTTAATAGATACATAGTAAAAATTGTATTACTGCCTATTCTCTAAATAAATAAAATGTAATTGTTAAAACTGGAATACCTCTTTAAAAATAATTCCATGTGGGTGTCCCCTACAGGCAGAATGCAGAAGTTAGAGGAAATACAGTAAGTGCCATTTGGACATGACCATAACCACTAAAATACATTAAAACACAGAAGTATTATTCATTTTAATTTGAAATCATCCGCTGCAGCATTGAACCATTATCTATAGTGTGTATAGTAATATATTGTTCTGTGGTTAGGAAGTAGCTGTTAGCAAACTGTAGAAAGGAATTTATCTAGGTAAAAAAAATGTCCTGGCAAGCCGGGGTGTGATGAAGATATGGATTTATATTCTTCCTTGAATTAATAAATTATTCAGTAAACTGAGTGCCAATTTTAAATCCAGTTTAGTAAACAAGGACAATCTGGTAGATCACCTTTATTAAATGGGGTTTCTCCTATTCCTGATGACACATCATGAAGTCACTGTTTACTTACTCACTGACTCACCAACAGTAACCTTTTCATATCTGGCAGGGCCCTTAGGCTTATAGTATAACATGAAAAAAAAAGACAATCTGCCATATAGTAAAAGCATAGAGTAACTCATACAATGAAAATCCAATAAATGGGGTCATTGAGTACCTACTTTCTACAAAATATTACAGATGTACTGTACAAGCATCAAATAGAGAGCACAGAACAGTATAAGGCCTCAGCAGCGTTCCGTATTGTTCCCTAATAGCATTGGGACCACCGAGGACAACATCTGCATGAAGACTGTATGTTCTCCCCATGTTTGTGTAGGTTTCTTCATACAGTAGATTATTTGTCCCTAGTGTGTGTCTGAGATAGGAGAACTTAGATTGTGAGCCCCATTGGGGACCTGGAGTGATGTGAGTGATGGCAATCTCTATGAGAACTTGTTGACCCTATGTTGTCTGCACCTACTAAGGATGATCAACCCATTGATGCACAATGGATGGAGTAGGTTCCTGTGTAGTAAAGGGATTTTGTAACCCTTTCACATTCTTTTGAACATAAATGTACTTTCTTTAAATGCATGAAATCTGTTTACTGCTAGGAACACCCTCATCACCTAGTTTTTCTTTTTTTATCTTTACAGTTAACTAAACTGTGGTGTCCAAATAATTCATGTAATTTGATTATCTTGTATGCCTTTGTTAAAGAGATTGTCCCATCTCTCTCTCTCTCTCTCTCTCTCTCTCTCTCTCTATATATATATATAGCATATCAATAAGAATCAATAGGATATGTCATAAATGTCGGATAGGTGCGAGTCTCAACTCTGGGACCAGCTCCCATCTCAAGAACGGGAATACCCTTTTAAATCACTGTAATACAGTAGGTGATACACTGTATGGGCAAAAGTATTGGGACATAACTCTTAATGAATTCAGATTTTTTGTTCAGTCCCATTGCCACAGGTGTATAAAATCCATCACCCAGCCATGTGATAAAAACAATGGTTGTGGAATCACTGAGCCAACCAACAGGTTTGACTTTCTAGACCTAAAGGTGCTATCCTGAAGGTCTCCTGGTATTAACTCTTTGACCCCTATACAGGGATCTGGACTTTACTGCAGGGGAGCCACCAAGCCACTACCTCTTGGAATAATCCTGGCATGGTTGGCTACTTACCCACGGGGATCAGACACCAATGCATGGCACTAAGGAAAGGTAAACATATAGTCAATAACAGACCAAGGTCAGGTTGGGCAAAGTTCGTTCGAATCAATGGAACAATCCAAAGGTTAGGGAAGGTGGCAGATGGTCAGAATATACCAAAGGTTGGTACAAAGGCAGACAAATGGATTTAACAAATGGATATAGCTTTACAAGCTTCAGCAAGCAAGAGAGACCTAGCAAGAGACTGTATTGCATGGGCAAGGAAGTGAGGTCAGTAGAATAGCTGCATAGGAAGGTTGATAAGCTCATTAATCAAGCAGCTGAGCACAGAATGAGAAAGGGTATTAACCCCTGCAGTGCTGCAAGAAACATGTTCTGTGGTGTAATGGATCACGCTTCTCTATCTGGCAGTCTGATGGATGAGTGTGGGTTAGGTGAATGCCAGGAGAACACTTCTTGCTTGACTGCATTGTGCCCACTGCAAAGTTTGGTGCAGTAGAAATAATTCCATGGGGTTGTGTTCTAGCGGTTGGCCTAGACCCTGTAGTTTCAGTGAAGGGAAATCTTAAAGTATAACTGCCGTTTCATGTTTTATACCCTAATGTACACCCTGCTGTATGAATGCTTTTGTGCTTTAAAATTTTATCATTTTCAGTTTTACCTGATAATAACTCCCACAAATGTGTGCTACTTTCCTATTCTGCAGTCTCTTCTCACAGCGTTGTCACGTGCAGACCGTCTTCTCACAGAGTTGTCATGTGCAGGCCGTCTTCTCACAGTATTGTCATGTGCAGGCCGTCTCCTCTGTATTAGAAACAAGAGATGGGCAGAGCACTGGGAGGAGAAGCACAGCCCTGAGTGCCTGGGCTCGGGCAGAAGGTGGAGGGCTGCTTTAGATGCAGCTTTCTCCTGAATGGTAGCAGCTAGAAACATGCAATTGGTCTTGTTTAAAAGCTGACATTCCAGGTTTTCATATACAATACCGGGATGACAGTTAAACTCCAAGCAACAGAGGAGAAATCACTGTTAGAAATCGAGTTGAGAATAATCGCTGGTTAAATCTGCTTTTATTTTCACTTTCAGCTTTATTTACATCATCCCGATTTCTATCAGTGATATCTTCCCCTGTATTGAACATATTGCTGTCATTCTGGTATTCTCTGAAAGCTTGGGATTGGACAATACAAAGCGCATATCTCTAGCTGGAACCAAACAGCAGTTCCTTGGCCCCCCCCCCCCTCCCTGTCAGTCTGGAGGAGAATGAGGGAGTAGCTGCAGAGCTGACAGGTGACTATTAAGAGGCTAAAACAAATGCTTACAGATTTCATGTAATGCAGGGCTTGTCTCTGTTTAGCTGTATGTGAGAGGATACACACTGCTCTGGGGTAGTGGGGGAGGTTATCTGCATTCTGATTGGTCTTGTCTGTCTCTGGTTAGCTGTATGTGAGAGGATACACACTGCTCTGGGGTAGTGTGAAAGGTTATCTGCATTCTGATTGGCCTTGTCTGTCTCTGGTTAGCTGTATGTGAGAGGATACACATTGCTCTGGGGTAGTGGGGGAGGTTATCTGCATTCTGATTGGTCTTGCCTGTCTCTGGTTAGCTGTATATGAGAAGATACACATTGGTCTGGGGTAGTGGGGAGAGTTATCTGCATTCTGATTGGTCCTGCTAGTTCATTTGAGGAGAGCAAGGGCTTATGGAAAGTGAGGGAAATACAGGATGGCCTCAAGGAAAGGGAAAAAAATCATCACAGGAAGTGTAGCAGAGGCCATCTTTGGAAGATGCTGAAATAGAGGCACAGAGAAAAAGGGTTGCTAAATGCTGAATACAGACTTAAGAAAGGTAAAATTACCTGAAAAATAAAGCTTTATGAATATTTTCCCTTCAGAATCACATATGTTAGGAATGTCATTTTTGGTAGTGAAATAGCAGTTACATTTTAACACTTAGCATACTAAGACATTTTAGACAATTATATGCTTACAACTTTGTTAGAACAGTTTGGGGAATGCTCTTTCCAGCATGACGGTGCCTCGTTGTACAAAGCAAGATCCATTAAGGCATGGTTGAGTTGGTTTTGTTGTGAAAGTACAGTGGCCAGGTTTGGGGTGGCTCCAATGCTACGCTGGGTCCCCTGGACACCTTTGAGGTGTCACCACGTATTTCTGCTTTCTGGAAGAGATGGTAAGACGTGGTGCACCCCAATGAGAAATAAGTTCAGAGAGTCAGGGTCTGCAGGATGCTTCTTTATTGGAGGAATTCAGGTGCAAAACAATATAGGTGAGGCATTGGGCTGGCTTCTCCAGTCTCCTCCTGGGCAGAAGAAGGGTTTGATGCTGAGGAAAGGCCTGAGCTAGCTGTCCCTTTCGCTCTAAAAAAGATGCCATCCTGGTTAACGGCCTATGGTCTGTGGCTCAGCGTCCCTATCTCGGCGTCTTCTGGTCACTCATGCAGGCTGGCATTAGTCTTACCTCCAAGCACTGGTCCCTAACTGCAGCACACTAGGGGCTCTGACTGCTCTGCTTATATACGGTTTCTAGCTAGACTAGAACCTTCTAGTGGGAGGGGTGGAGTGGAGAAATTCAACACAAACAAATACATTGTTTCAGCTCCCGTCCGGTATAGACTTAGAGCTTCAATAATACTCAATGACAAAGCAGATTTTTCAGACAAAAACAAGTTTCCAGACATAACAATATTGCTAAAACCAGACATTTAAAAGGTTAGGCTGTCTGTTTTTGGTGGTAAACAAGTCTGGGTTTTTCCCTCCAAAACATGGTTGTAAACAAGTCACGTTTTTTCCCTCCAAAACATAATGCTAAACAAGTCTGGGTTTTTCCCTCCAAAATATGGTCTTTTTTAAACCCTATGGCAGCTGTGGAAAATGACCAGCGTCTCAATCAAAGTCCTAACAGTCTCTCAGTATTCATTAACCCTTTCCATAGAGACATTTAAACACCGTGATAATGAACAGGATATATATCACAACATATATATATATATATATATATAAAAGGGAAATGATGGCGGCACTGGAAAAAACAAATGCTGGCGGGTGCTAAGTCCAGGGATATAGCTGCTTACCCCATATGTATAAAGACGAAAATCGGACAGCACTCCATGTAATAAAGCTATTGATGTTTATTCACCCATGTGGAAGGCAACGTTTCAGCTCATACAAGAGCCTTTCTCAAGCTTGAGAAAGGCTCTTGTATGAGCTGAAACATTGCCTTCCACATGGATGAATAAACATCAATTGCTTTTTTACTTGGAGTGCTGTCCGATTTTCGTCTTATATATATTTAACCCTTTCAAGAGAAATAAAGTAAGAAGTTTTAACTTTGCAAAGGGGATATAGGCAAATGTCCACACATGTCCAAATGTCAATGTACCCCCTGCTCCTGGGCACTACAAAATAACTTGACTGGCCCATACAAAGCCCCTACCTCAACCTCATCAAATTGATGAACTAGAGTAGAGATTTCGAGCTAGGTCTTCCTGTCCAACATCAGTGTCTGACCTCACAAATGTTTTAGATGAATGGCAAAAATTCCCACAGACACACTTCAAAACTGTTGAAGGTGGTTTACCTAAAGGGGCTACATGTATGCATTTAGAAGGAGTGTTCATAAAACTGCTGTGGGTGTAATGTGAAAGTGTCATCATACTTTTGTAAATATAGTGTATTTAACTATGAAGTTTCATTGGCTAAAATATTCAACAATGATGTCAAACCCAAGAAGCTACTGATCAATGCAGGTTTATTACTGTTGTTAATTCTAGAACAGAAAATACAACTAAATCCAGTGTAAGGGTCAGTTTTCTCCATGCTTGGTTACCTGATTCCATATGTGCCTCTTTATGTTATCTTTCATCTATCAATGACCCCCTTTAGTCATTTGTTCTTTCATTCATCTTCACTGAAGCCAATTTCTTGCATCCTCTCTTATCACTGAGAGCTCATTTCCTCTTGTGGTTTACCACTTTCTTAATTTTCTTTTTCTCTCATCAAGCATTTTTCTTCATATCTTACAAATGTAGGTTCCTTCTGCTTGGAGAAGTAGTGTACAATAAGGCTATATTTTAACCATTTAAGCAATCAGTATCTCAATAGTTACCTTTATAAGGGGTATGTGTAACATGGGGGCCCATTAGGCAAATGTGAAAAGGAAAATAATGCTCCTTACTGGCACCTTAAAGGGGCTTTCTGAGTGTTTTATACTGATGGCAGAATAGGCCATCAGTATCTGATCAGTGGCGGTCTGAACCCCGCCCATCAACTGTTTGATGAGCGCTACAGCCTCTTCCTAGGCCAGTGACATCCCGTTCATTGGTCACATGGCCTAGGGACAGCTCAGTCCTGTTCAAGTGAAAGCTGCAGAGATGCGATATGAAGCACAGATAGAAAGTGCTGTGCTTGGTAAGCTGTTAGGAGGCTGCAGTGCTCACAGGAGTACCACAGACTCTTGGAACAGCTGATAGATCAGGTTACCGGGTATCAGAAGTCTACCGATCACATATTGATATATATGCTGAGGATTGGTTTTCAATATAAAACACTCAGAAAACCCCTTTAAGTTAAATGTTGCTTTTCTAAACTCCAAGGCTCACAAAAAGAACTCAAACACAAGCACTGTATGATCCAGAAACCACAGCCCTTAAATGGGGCGTCCAGCCATTATTAGTGATGACCTATTGTCATGATAGGCCATCAATATCTGATCGGTGGGGGTACGTCTGCCTGCACCCCTGCTGATCAGCTGTTTGAAGAGAAGGCAGTGTTCCATGCAAGCGCGTCTTCCTGTTATTTACCCTGCACTTCATCTTGGAACCGCACTGTAATAAAAGTACTCGCTCCATTTAAGTGAATGGAGCGAGTGCATGTAATTGCAGGGCATGAGGTGTACTGTGAAGACAAGGAAAAGGCACTGGCATTTAGTGCTGGCTCCTTGTGTCACAGCTGATCGGTGGGAGCGCTGGGTGTCGGACCACAACTGATCAGATATTGATGACTAGGCTTGAGCGAATCAAGCTACAGATCATAGATCCAAAGTCAATTTGTTCAAAAACTTTTTGGGAAATGCTGTTTCTGTAGTTGCGCGAAACTTAGGAATACCAAAGTCATTCACCTATCTACTTGTTTAAAAACATTTTAAAATAGGAATCCAAAGCGGACTGTGGTACTGGCTGGTACCTCTGTACCAAAGCCTACTTCGTATTCCTATTTTGGAATGTTATTTACCAAAGTCTCACGCAACTTCGGGCGGCTAAACTACATTTTAATGGTGTACAGAAACAGCATTTTAAACAAAGTTTTTGAACAAATCGACTTAGGATCTATAATCCGAAGCTCAATTCGCTCCAGCCTATTGATGACCTATCCTGATGAAAGGTCATCAATATTAACGGCTAGACAACCCCTTTATTACCTTATTGGTGAAAAACTGTTACCGCTAATTACTTATCTTCATTATAACCTAGTCCCTGCTTGGAATTTTAGAAAAACAACAATAAGGCTCTTGAGAAGTAGTTTTTCTTTGGGCTATGTATAGGTAAGCTTATTCCTTTGGCAAAACCAACTGTTGCATGCCCACATGTTATCTGTGGTTTTGCAGAGGTTTTCAATATACTTTATATGGTAGGGCAACCCCTTTAAAGACATTCTAGCTTTTGCCGGATCTGCACATTAAGAAGCCATACCTTTTCAGGGACAAAGTAGAATTAAACAAGCTGATACACAATGATGTACTAGAGGTCTGCCTGCACCACTACTTCTAAGCAGGTGCTCCCAGCATGCAGGGGTTAACACCACAGCATTCAGGCAGCCTGCAGGTTTGGTAATGCATTTTCTGGCTGATTGGTTTTGATGATATCTTTGTCTGTTCCTTCCTTTTGCCCTTTTAACTTCATCCCAGTACATATGCGAGTGTTTCCCCCAGCGCCTGCCCCTCCCCTGCCTGCTCCTGGCTGCAGTTTATTAATTAAGCTGGGTGTAGCTGAGTGCCCATTTGCTCCTGCCTTCATTAGTGCTCTGCTTGTCTGGGAGAACAGGATCCACCCAGAGGCATCACTTATTAGACGGGAGACAGAATCCCTGGACCCAGGGTGCTAGTCACACTCCAGCAGCATCCTCCCTCACATTTGTACATAGGCACATTCTTTCAGAGCTGTAACTCTAAGCAGGACAGTTGGAGATTCAATGTCCTAATATCTCCTGTACCAGGGAGGTTGCCAAGAAGAGTTCCAGAGCTGCCTAAGGGTTAAGGTGACATTGTGATTCTTAGATTGTTTCGGAGAATATAACTGATCTTGGGAGTGGACCTTGCCCCTCATCTGCATCAACTTTTCCTTCTGCGGATTTCATTGTCTTGTGATCAGTCCTGGACCTCAAGGAGGGGTTGCATCTCTTCCAGATCCATCTCCCAAAAGCAGACAGGCAGGAGCATGCAGCATGATCAATGACGATCCACAGTGCAGATCCATGCTGCATGCTGAACACACTCCAGATTGCAGGCTGAGATGAAATAGCCAGCACCAGGATTGAGCTGGGCACATATACCTACAGTGACAGGAGCAGGACAGCATGGGGCAGTCTGGCTGAGGAATGACAAGCCCCTAAAAATCAGCTTATTTGCAGTAGTCTCCTGCCAGACACACCCTGGAGACACAAGAAGTGGATTATCGCAGAGGGTCAACTTTCTACCTCCAGCAGTGAAGCCATTGCCAGCACAGCATGGCATCAGTCAGGTGGGCACTATGCATCCTTTGCCTCTCTCAAGGTAAGTTAAGCTGCCTCTGGTGACCTTGCCGGAGTGCAATAAACCATAATTTCACTTTATCAGAAATCAATATTATTGATACTAATAATTCCCTTATTACCAAAGGCTGCATACAAAAAGCTGCAGTGCGTATATCTGTAATAAATCATATCTACACATCCATAGGGGGGATGTTAACCCCTTCCTGTGACCATCTTCTAAGTCATGAGACGGATATTTTAATAGCAATCACTACCTTGTAGTTTGTGAAGTTCTCCTGGTGTTAGAAAGTTGATATGTGACCTATAAACCAGTTACCATGTATGGTGTACCAGCTCTATGCTTGAGCAGCAGTGACCTGAGCTGGGGAAACATGAAATGTTGGAAATCCGCCAATTATTGTCTCATGTTACATAGGTTTAACTATAGATTTATAGATTTGTCATTGATTTTATGGTGCCAACCTGTTCTGCACTATCATTTTTTTCTATTCTTCATCGTCTCTGAATTTTGTTAGCAACAATCAATATCATCAATATTTTTTTTTATTATTCACAATAAAACCTCCCAATAATTGTTGTGTTATGGCCGGCCACCTCCAGAAATCCTGGTGCAGGTGAGCTTGGGGTCTGGAAGTTTGATAAGGATCCAAGCAGCTGCTGCTTTGTGCAGTGTAAACACAGTCTTGTCCTATATTCTTATCACCATATGTCAGTGTTTGCTCATAAAGTCTAGGCTCATGGGATGGAAATCAGAGCTCTTTCATACAAAGTTACAGGTCCTGCAGATGTAGCAGAGCTCAATTTGCTAATCTAGTGTATGGTGTAAACCCTAATTATCCAAATTAAAATGATCATATAGCTTTTCATTTGATCACAGAACAATTGTGCCAGGTGACAAACTCGGCACTGCTATATCTGTAGCAGGGATCAAACATTATGTTGGAAGTACTGTTTTTATATTAGAACAAGATAGAGTTTCTGTAGCTATGCATTTTTAATAAATGAAAACACTGATTTCATAGAAGATACAAAATTGTTGTTTTTGGATCCATTACATACTCACTTGAAGCAGTATGACAGATTTATTAAGAAGAGCAGTTAAAGATAATTAGAAGCTGTGATGGATGGGAAAGACTGATTAAAAATCACTGCAATAAACTTTGAATCAGTTATGACTAGTGAAACCAAATACACATCATGTCTTGTAATTCTTATGAAGGTATTTAAGAAAAAATGAAAAGGATAGAAAAGTTTTTTGTATTTTTAATCTTTGGTCTAAAAAAAAACATGGTATCAGTTCTCATATCTAACAATGCCCGACGCCCCTTTAAAAATTCTGTCAAAACAATGTAATGTCTCAGACGGTCCTTATGCCTATGGCCAGGGGGCAGAACTAGCAGTACCACCCATTGGCCACTGTGCCACATAAGAAGACACCCGTATTAGAGATAACACATGGTAGATGTTTTCATCTGCTTTTGAATTGGGGTCTAGGAGCTTTCAGTTATGCTTCTGCCTATGGCGGAAACACATGCAGTTTTTAAAGATTACTTACCCTTTATACATGGCTGCAATTTGCCATTAAGAACTATTTAGTAGATATGGGCACTTGTGAAAATCATTCCAATCTCAGTCTTTGACTTTCATTGTACCCTGCGTCATGAGTAATTTTATGGTTTGAAATTAATTTTATGTTCCCTGGAAAGAGACTTGTGTCCCCTTCCTGCTGCAAATGTTCATTACACCAGTGATTTCATTACAGAGGCTCTTCATTGTTCTGCAGCCAATTTAGTGACCACTGGCATTGGAGTAGTAACAGAAAATGCACAGCGGTCTGCCGTCAGCCACTAAAATCGCAGAAAAATGACCGATTTTACAGTTCAACAGCCAACTGCTGCTATTTTGTTAATTATCAATGGGATTTACCATACAAAACGCACTACAGTTCGTTTCATTATAAAGGGCTAATCTGGCTTTGTTATAGGAACTGAGAACTTTTGTAGCACAAATGCACCAGATTATCAAATATTCCAGATTATCACATACAGAAAAGTCTATAAGATGTAACAATTGGGTAATGAAGAATAACATGTAGTTACATGCTAGAGGGGAAGGGTCTGCTGGGACATTACAGATGATGTAAATGTGACAATGATATCCGGATATCCAGATATTGCTGGCGTGGACTGGACACATTACCCTGAAGTATCAGTATGCAGGGTGATAGGGAGGGGGGATCTGTGTGTAGTGATGTACAGCAAATGTCCCCTTATTCCTGTAGATGACACATGCAGGACTTCCAGGACAAGGAGATAAAGTGATTGTTTTACAGTAAACGCCCACACACTGTGGATGATCAGCAGTTGGGGACATGTAATACAGGTGGCACAATTAAAATGTCATGTGAGAAACCAAATTCATGCTAGACATCATATGGTAATATAGCAGAATCATAGTTGCATGTTAGTTCTATCCAGCAAAGATTAAAAAACGGACGCCTTTCTGGTGCTGGTTAACACTACCACACTCCTAACCACCTAAGACAGGAGAAGGACTTTGTGCTTATGTGCCCCTATTTCTTTTCCAGCATCTGTGATGAATCTATCTAATCTATTTTTTTAATTAGTTTCTGTGTTTGTGACTTTCTTCGCACATATGATGCAAGTCAGGTCTTTAAAGATGGTGCCTGCTCTAGAGTGGGTTGGGCACCATAGCCACCAGGTGTCTGCTCTTTTACACAGCAGAAAACCAGAGTTAAAGTCTGTGATTGGCAATAATACCAATCATAGACTAATCCCTCATCTGAGCTGCTTTTCCTTGGGAGCGCTACGCTCTCGAGTCCGAAACAGCTCTCTCATGCTGAGATCATGGGAGCCGGTCATTCACTGTGGTAGTCTTGAGCCTACTAGAAGCTCAGATGCCCGCCGTAGCGATGTGCCTATGGAACATGGCTCCAATAGAAAGCACTGAATCCCCCATAGGCTGCAGTGGTAATTTATTTCAGTCTATGGGAGAAGTGAGCAGACGATTGCATGTTAAAGTCTCATAAGGGGTCTTGTCTTAACCCTTTTTTTTTGTGTTTATGTTTTTTACTCTCTGCCTTTCTGCGACCATAACTTTTTTATTTTTCTGTTCACATTGCTATATGAGGGCTTGTTTTTTGCGGGACAAGTTGGGAGTAGGGAGCTGGATTTTTTTTTAAATTGGGTGAAATTGGAAAGAAAAATGCAATTCAGTTTTGTTTTTATGGCGTTCCCTATACTGTAAAACTGACCAGTTCATTTCATTCTCCAGGTCAGTATGATTACAGCGATACCACATATATAGTATGTATAGTTTTTCTTTAGTTTTTATACTGATTTGTCACCATAATCTGACCCCTATAACATTTTTGTAGTTATGCGTATGAAGCTGTATTAGGGCTCCCTATTTTGGGGTGATCTGTTCTTTTCATTGATAACATTTTGGAGTGTGAACATCTTTTTGATCACTTTTTATTTAAAAAATTGTGGGTGGAGAAGGGACCAAAAATGGCGAATTGGCCATTTTGAAATTTTTGTCCTGCAAAAAATGAGCCCTCACAAAGTTTTGTAAATATAACTCTTAAAAGTTAAGGGTGTCAGAATATAGCAATGGTAAGAAAAAAAGCATTAAAAAAATCTGTATTAAAACACAAGAAAAAAATGTTGTATTGCTGTAATTATGCTGACTTGGAGAATGGAGCTGACAGGCTGTCAGTTTTACCCTACAGGGAACGCCGTAAAAACAAAACCCATAAAACTGTGGCAGAATTGCATTTTTTTTCCCAAATTCACCCCATTTGGAATTTTTTTCTAACTTCCCACTGCATTGTATGCAATATTAAATGGCATCACTACAAAATACAACTTGTCCCACAAAACACAAGCCAACATACTGCTACTATGAGAACAGAAAAATAAAAAAGTCATGGCTCCCAGAAGGCCGGGAGTAAAAAAAAAAAAATGGAAAATTGCTGTGTCAAGAAAGGGTTAAATGTCCCCTTTACACAGGCCAAGGATCAGGGGAATATTCAGGAGAATTCCTAGGAATGCCCACTCCCAATAATTGCCCTGTGTCAAGGTGCTGCAATCACCTGATGAATGAGCAAACACTTATTCATTGGGTAAAAGCATGGCAGATGTGGCACATTATTGTTTCTGGGCTGCAGATCTGCTGTGTAAATAAAAACAATGAATCTTTATGGGGATGAACAATCACAGTAGTGATACAGAAGAGATGATTGCAGCATGGAAATGCAGCTCTCATCTCATCTGACAAGCAGGCAGCATCAGTAATGAAGGGTTTGTTTCTGATAATTGTCTGCAAAGTTAAGGGTGTCTTCACACATGGCATATTTTGTTGCAGAAAAGTTCAGGGCCTGAAAATCAGTTGCAACAAAATCGCCTGTGTGTATAAGATCCATAAAAGGGTGTTTAGGGATTAACTAAGTGAAGAAGTGGCCCATTAATTAAAGCACACTGGCCCTGTTAAACATGCAGTCTGATTTGTCAGCAGTAGGTGATAAAGCAGAATTAGGCTCCATTCAGACGTCCTTAACGTGTTTTGCAGATCCGCAAAACACAGACAGCGGCAATGTGCGTTCCGCATTTTGCTGACCGCACATTGCTGACCACACTTTGCCGGCACTAATAGAATATGCCTATTCTTGTCCGCAATTGAGCATATGAATAGGACATGTTCTATTTTTTTCGGGAACGGAATTGCGGACCCACAAGTGCGGGTCCGCAATTCCGTATCCGGGCAGCACATCGTGCTGACCCATAGAAATGAATGGGACCGCAATTCCGCTGCGCAAAATGCGGAACAAAATTGAGGACGTGTGAATGGGGCCTTAGAAGAGCAGGTTGATAGTTCTTTGGAAAGAGATTTTTAAGAGTACTTTAACATGTTGTTTTTAGTGGCCATATTCTGTAGTTTAGTATTTTAGCATCAGTACTTTTTAACAAATTTTTTGTGGTTTCAACAAAAATTATAAAAAATAAAAAAATTAAAGCTTTGCATTGACACAAGTATTCAGAAGCTTTGCTGTCACACTTTAAATTTAGCTCCGGGGCCTCCCATTTCTCTTGATTATCTTTGAGATGTTTCTACATCTTTATTGGAGTCACCTGTGGTAAATTCAGTTGACTGATTTGAAAAGACACACCTCTGCCTACATAAGGTATCACAGCTGACAATGCATACAAGAACAAAATTCGAGCCATGAGGAGGAAACAACTACCTGTAGAACTCAGAGACAGGGTTGTATGGAGGCACAGATGTTGAGAAGGGTTCAAAAGAAATTCTGCTCAACTGAAAGCTCCCAGGAGCACAGTGGCCTCCATAATTCTTAAATGGAAGAAGTTTGGAACAACTAAGACTTTTCCTACAGCTGGTTACCCCACAACAATGACCCCTAGCACACAGCAAAGACAATTATGGAGAACTCTGTGAATAATCTTGAGTGGCCCTGACTTGAACCCAATCAAATATATCTGAAAAGACCTGAAAATAGCTCTCTGACAGTCCACATGCAACCTGACAGAGCAAGAGAGGATCTACCCCTGGTCGTGAATAAAGGGTCTGAATACTTATGTCAATGCAAAATTTTAGTTTTTCTTTTTCAATAAATTAGCAAAGATTTCTAACATTGTTTTCACTTTCTCATGGGGTACCAAGAACAGAATGTTGGAGAAAAATTAGAACTTT
Organism: Bufo gargarizans; assembly: GCF_014858855.1. Lineage (NCBI taxonomy): Eukaryota > Metazoa > Chordata > Amphibia > Anura > Bufonidae > Bufo > Bufo gargarizans. The sequence goes on along the minus strand of NC_058085.1, from coordinate 195,683,698 downwards.
TTTATTTTACCAAAAGGCTGCAACATAACAAAATGTGAAAAAAGTTAAAGATCTGAAGACATTCCATATGCATTGTACAATGACTGTCACAGACTGGTGAATGGGTGGATGAATAGGGAAGGTCTTGCCACTTTGTATGTTTAAGTATTAGTTGGGGATACATATGTGTTTGACTGTCCCCTGTACCAAACTGTGGATTTCTCTTGACACTGTTTATAGATATCCACAGTTAGGGGAAACATAACCGCAGTGAAAGTGGCAGTGTAATGTGCTGGGCTATTATGTTTTAAAAAAATATTTTATCTATAGTCCCAGCAATGTCGCCATTAAACGTCAATAGTGACCCAGGTAAGCTAAAAAAAAACTGGTCGCTATCCAATGTTAAATATCTCAAGAAAGCAGGAAAAAACCACCCTGCTGTCCTTGTACAGGGCAGTCAAAATGATCACACGATTGGCCGTTTGTCACCAGTAAAAAATAGAAAGGCTAACTAATCGTTGCCCAGCCCTGCTTGACGCGTTTCTGGTGACCCTGTATCAGGCACCTCTTCAGAAGCATATGGGCAATAATTGCTAAGAACGTAGTTAGTTGCCTAAATGGTGAACGCCGCACATGGTTTGTGCAGCCGTATCGGCACTAGCATGGCGCCCCTAACGAAAGCGGAGGCGAAACCCGGGTCGGGCGTTTGAGAGGATGTGCACATGTTATATAATTGTTGTCTTATGGATCTTGTGAGTAGAATAAATCCTTACATTTAAACTCAGGTGGCAGTACTTTACTATGTCAGGCTATTTCTTCTGTTCTCTAGGAGATTAAATCATCGACTTTTGTGATAATCCACGCAGGATACTGAGAAATAACATCTCAAAGATACTCCTTTTTTACTTCTAATGTGAACTTATACCTATTCTGAGCAGCACTCTTTTCTCTTTATGTTTGGTTATCAGCATAACCGGTACCTGATAGTTGAGGGGCCCTGTTACATATTTTACAGTAAGCCACTGAAGCTTCAAGTGTTATGATATGGAGGAAGCAGGAAAACCCCCTTCTACCCACAGAAATCCAAATGAGGGTTTTAAGGTGTTCTGTGCAAAGAAAAACTATTTTTTTAAAAGTACAAGTCTATTTGCAAGACAATGGATCTTTGTCTCCGATGCCAGTTTCTTCTACCAAATATCATTATTGATTATTGCTTCTCTAATATCACAAAGACAACTACAAATTCTGAAAGATTGTATGAAAGCGTTTCGATTTGACCAAAAGGAGTCAGTTCTATAAAAAAAACATCTCTGGACCCAGGCCTTCTCATGATAGATAAACCTGTTGATTTATGACCCAATTTCCAGGTCTATAATAAACTCTGTTTTCTAGTTTGGAACAGAAATGTGTGTGTGCCCAGGAGACTTCTCCTTTGTACTACATACATAACCATTCATGACTTGTTCCAGTTCTTATGCATCAACTAATCTTTTTTCATCTATAAATATAGGGCAGGTAAGAAACAAAAAGTAACTCAATGGCCATACACATTCAATAACTGTGTTTTTGTGGGATAACCTCTTAAACAGTAATCAAGAAACAACATTGGTAATCGATAAGCAGTTGCAACAGCCTATACAATTTTGGGAACATGAAATATTCAGTTACAAGACACTTAGTGTGGATAGACACGAATGTTGGCAGGGGTAGACTGAGAACTTAAAGTGGCCCTGGAGAAAAATAAAAGTGGCCCTATTTTATAGTGAAGCACAAACTAACAGAAGGCAGGGACAACATAAGTAATTGGGCCATGAATATCATATTACGGCACATAATACCACCCCAGCAGAGCAAACTACCCCTCTGTGGCGGTCAGCACACGCTGCCACGTTCTGTCCTCCTACTCCAGTTGCCTTAGGATGGTAAGATTGTTGAATTCAGGAGTCAGGAGAGAAGGGTTAGATCATTACTTACTTGGCTGGTGACTGTGAGGAGGGCTCAGGTGGCCCCCTGGGCATTGGCCCACTGTGAAGTTTCCCTGTAGGGTCTATGGTCAATCTACCCCTGGATGTGGGTAAGTACACCTGGTACACCAATATGAGTGATGAATCATGTTTATTTAGTTTATCAAATATATATATATATATATATATATATATATAATTTTATTTTTTACTTTTACCAGGAAAAAAAATTGTATTTCCCCAATCCTTCTTCAGGATTTAATAGTTAAGTTTTGCAAGTTAATATAAGTTAATAATGGACATTTTTTTTATTTTAGCTGAAAAAAAACGATGTAACTATGTAAATTTTGCACTAGTGAAACCATACAGGAGTGGTGGAGGTGGTCAGTAAATGAATAGAGTGATAAGACCTTGATTCTTCTTTTATTGGGTCATTTGCAGGTTTGGGACTCAGAAAACCTCTTTTTAATAGGCAAATTTCCAGGAAAAACAAGCTTTGTGTGAGCTGCAGGCCAGGCACGAAGCAGGCAGGTGGGAAGCAGGTGCAGCTTGTCTTAAATAAACACTCTATAAAGCCTGCAGGTAAAGGAGGGAGGGATAGATATCGTGCACATGGCCTGTTGTCACTGTTACAAAGAATCTGGCTTCATCATATAGCTTTCACATTTTGGATCCGATTAAACAAATGGGATATACAGTGCTAGTAATGGTTTGGCATACACAGGTTATTATACAAAAAAATGGTATTCTACGAACATCTGTGAACTTAGACATTAACCTGGAGGCTTCTCTTTGCGTAAAATACTTATGAACATTTAAATTTGCACTAGGGAATAAAAAATATTTAATTCTGGTTGACAAAACATGAATGATTGGTGGCCTTTGATTGGCAATGAGTGATTTATAGTAAATGGATATTTCACTTTCATTCCTTAAAATGGATTAGTAACTTTTTTCATTTTGCTGATATATTCTAGAATGCAGTAGACATCCACTATTGGCAAGTATCGGTAGGGATCCTGGGATGAAGATTATAGGAATATCAGCAGAAAAGCCTAAAACTACACAACTTATTAGGGCAGATTTACTCATTCTTTTTAAGTTGTAAACAGTGTATACCGAGACCAAGCAATCTTAAAGTCAAATTTATCACAGTGGCGCATGTTGTATGATCAGTTTGGTGTCCAGCTACACATTTTTGTTACACCATCTATTGGTTGGCTTACTTTGCCGCAAAATGTTGCCGCACAGTGTTTTCACATAGTTACATAGTTAATACGGTTGAAAAAAAGTCCATCAAGTTCAACCAAGGGATAGGTGGGCATGCGAATACCAGAAGGATTCAGACTCAGATTTCTATACGTTTTCATAAGCATTAATGTTGTTTACTTTTAAGAATTAATCTATACCCTTTTTAAAACTGTCCACTGTTCCTGCTGTGACCACGTCCTGAGGAAGTCTATTCCACATATTCACAGTTCTTACAGTAAAGAAGCTGTGACGCTTCCAGAGACTGAACTTTTTATTCTCCAATCGGTGGCCTTGTCTTTTGAGGGGTATTTTACATGGGACAGTTTTTCACAGTATTTTTTGTATGGCCCATTTATATATTTGTATAGGTTAATCATGTCCCCCTTAGACGTCTCTTCTCAAGACTAAATAAATTAAATTATTTTAATCTTTCTTCATAACTCCCTCCATGCCCCTTATCATGTTAGTCACTCTCCTCTGTACTTTTTCCAGCTGCAGTGCGTCCTTTCTATGGACTGGTGCCCAGAACTGAACTGCATATTCCAGATCAGGTTGCACCAATGCTTTGTAAAGTGGTAGTATTACATCCCTGCCCTGTGAGTCCATGCCTTGTTTAATGCATGGCAATATCCTGGTGGCTTTAGAAGCAGCTGATTGACATTGCATGCTAAAATTTAATCTACCATCCACAAGGACACCCAAATCTTTCTCTATAAGTGACTCTCTCAGTGTTACATCACCTAGGACATATGAAGCACAGAGATTATTACTACCAAGATGCATAACTTTACATTTATCCACATTGAACCTCATTTGCCAAGTTGATGCCCAATCACTCAGAGTGTTCAAGTCAGCTTGTAGTATATGGAAATCTTCCATAGACTGTACTCTTCTGCACAGCTTAGCGTCATCTGCAAAAATAGAAATGGGGCTATTAATCTCATCCTCGATATCATTAATAAATAAATTAAATAATAAAGGGCCCAGCACTGAACCTTGGGGTACACCACTTATAACCCGGCACCATTCTGGATAGGAATCATTAACCACAACTCTCTGGACACGGTCCTTCAGACAGTTTTCAATCCAATTACAAACTTTACTTTCCAAGCCTATAGACCTTACTTTGCCTATTAAACGTCTATGAGGGACAGTATCAAAAGCCTTTGCAAAATCCAGAAACACTACATCCACAGCCGCCCCTCTGTCCAGGCTACTACTCACCTCCTCATAAAAACAAATCAGGTTAGTCTGACAACTTCTGTACTTGGTAAACCCATGTTGGTTATCACTTATAATATTATTTACAGTCACATACTCCTGTATATAGTCCCTTAAGAGTCCTTCCAACATTTTTCCCACAGCAGAAGTTAAACTAACTGGTGTATAATTACCTGTGAAGGACCTTGATGCTTTTTTTGAATATGGGCACCACGTTTGCCTTGCGCCAATCACTTGGCACTGTACTAGTACCTAAAATGGGGGAACAGCAATGACTGAACTGATCTCTTCAAGTTCTCTTGGGTGTAATCCATCTGGAACCAGAGCCTTGTTCACATTTACCCTATTTAACTTATCTCGGACCATATCTACAGTTAGCCAATTGAGTATATTACTGGATGTACTAACAGCCCCATCACCACAGATATCAGATCCTTTCTCTTCTTTTGTATATACAGAGCTAAAAAAAACATTTAGTAACTCTGCCTTTTCCTTATCTTCAGCGACTACCTTCCCCCCCACCTTACTATTATTTAGTGGACCTACCTGGTCAAACCTAGGTTTTTTAGCATTTATGTATTTAAATAATTTTGGGGGATTTTCTTTGCTCTCTTTTGCTACCTGCTGTTCGTTTTGTATTTTTGCTCATTTTAACTCCTTATTACAGATTTTATTAAGCCCTTTGTAATCAATCTTCAAACGCTACAGCAGACCCATCAGATTTGTATTTTTTAAATGCCCTTTTTTGTCTTTATATTGCCCTTTTTACAGTATCTATAAGCCACGGGGGGTTTAATTTTAGCCGTTTATACTTATCTAAAGCAATCAATTATTTTGTGCAATTTTTCAATGTGGATTTAAAGCTCTCCCATTTATCCTCAATATTATTATGTGACAGTAGCTGCTCCCAGTCTATGCCCTGAAATGTTGCCCTCAACCAGGGGGAATTAGCCTTTTTGAAATGTAGTGTCTTTGCTCTGCCTGACAGAGTTTGCTTCTTATAGTTTAGAGGGAATATAATTATATTGTGGTCACCATTACCTAATGTTTCCCGAACAGTAACATTTCCAACACGCTCTGTATCATTAGAACCGACAGACCATTGCCCCTAGTGGGAGCTTCTACAAACCGGCCCATAAAGTGGTCCTGCAGCAAGTTGAGGAATCTTCTCCCCTTTGCGGTTGAGGCAGAATCATGTCCCCAGTCAATGTCTGGGAAGATAGAATTTCCCATTATGACCACTGTGCCAGCAAGTGCAGCCCGCTCTAATTGGTTATACAGTTGCGTTTCTATCTCCTCTGTGGGGGTCTATAGATGACACCATTATTTTTTCAGTGTTTATATCTCTTAGAAATTCCACCCAAAAGGTTTCCACATCCTCACAATCCTCTTTCACACTTGTCTTCAGATGACTCCTCACCTACAGGCACACGCCACCATCTTTTCTATTGACCCTATCTTTCCTAAATTGTGTAAGGGTACTTTCTAGCGTTATTCAGTTTTACCCTAATGCATTCTGAATGGAGAGCAATCCGTTCAGGATGCATCAGGATGTCTTCAGTTCAGTCTTTTTGACTTTTCAGGACGGAGATAATACCGCAGTATGCTGCGGTTTTATCTCCATCCAAGATTCCGGAACACTTGCCGGATTGCCTGATCCATTTTTTGCCATTGACATGCATTAATGCGGCCCCGAGTGTTCCGGAAAAACGGATCCGGCATTGCTGTCTGCGCATGCTCAGACTGAAAAAAAATTGAAAAAAATTAATGCCAGATCCATTTTACCGGATGACACCAGAGAGACGGATCCGTCAGTTCAATACATTTGTTATGCGGATCAGGATCCTGATCCGTCTGACAAATGCCACCAGTGGATCTTGCCGAAATACTCTGCCGTTAGTGTGAAAGTACCCAAAAACCCTTAATTTTTACAGCCCAGTCATGCAAAGAATCCAACCATGTCTCCGCCACATCAACTACATCTATGTGTTCTTCTAGTACCATAGCCTCCAGCTCCCCCATTTTGCTAGCTAGACTTCGTACTAGCTGGGTTCGTACACTCAGAACTGGACAGTACTGTTTTGCACACTTCCAGACAGGCTGTGTTGTTGCAGACCACTTCTAAAGGCTGTATTAGACTGGCAGATTGTATGCCAGATGATCGCTAATGAGTAGTAACACTTGTTATCGATGATCTGGCAGTGTAATATTATATAGTAACATAGTAACATAGTACGTAAGGCCGAAAAAAGACATCTGTCCATCCAGTTTGGCCTGTTATCCTGCAAGTTGATCCAGAGGAAGGCAAAAAAAAAAAATGTGAGGTAGAAGCCAATTTTCCTCACTTTAGGGGAATAAAAAATTACTTCCCGACTCCAATCAGGCAATCAGAATAACTCCCTGGATCAACAACCCCTCTCTAGTAGCTATAGCCTGTAATATTTCTACACTCCAGAAATACAATGACTATTCATCCGGGCAATCCAAATCTTTCCACAGAGTTAAAAATCTGCTACCGGCAAATAATGATTCAGTATAAGGAAGGGCGATGGCATTAGCTATCAGTCCTTCCCATACTCTGGAGGAGATCACTGCATGTAATAGGAGTGGTCTCCTCCGCTAACGAGCAGGTGATTGCCGGGAAGTAACACTTCCCTCCCCGACAATGGCCTGCCTGTTCTGACTGTCTAATACAGCCTTAAGAGCTCCTTTTCAGGCTGGAAGGCAGCTAGAGCAGTGTGTGATCTTGGCATTAACCCCTTAAGTGCATGTCCATTTCTGGTTTTGCATTTTCGTTTTCTCCTCCCCACGTTACAATAGTCATAACTTTTTTTATTTTCCATTAGTATAGCCATATAAGGGCTTATTGATTGAGGGATAAGTTGCACTTTTTAAAGGGCACCATTTAACTTACCATGGCTGTTATTGGAAAACGGGAAAATTCTTGTGGGGTTAAATGAAAAAAAAAAAAACACAATCCCGCCAAGGTTTTTGAGGTTTTCACATTAAGCCATTTACCGCACGCTAAAAATGACATGATGTCCTTATTCTGCAGTGATACCAAACTTGTATAGTTTTTTTACTACTTAAAAGAAATAAAAACCTTTAAAAAAAATCTAAATTTTCTATATATCGCTACTTTTTGACAGCCATAACTTTTTTATATTTCCATCCACATAGCTGTATGAGGGCTTGTTTTTTGCAGGACAAACTTTAGTTTTTATTGGTATTGTTTTTGTGATATGCATGACTTTTTTATCACTGTTATAAAAAAATAATTGGTGGGGGGAGGTGACTTAAAAATGTTGAAGCGTGTGGTTTTCATATTATTTTTTCAGCTACGGTGTTCACCACACAGATTTTTTTTTTAATATTTTAATAGTTCTGACATTTTTGGATGTGGCAATACCTGATATGGGTCCGCAGAAAATCGCAAAAAATGGAACAACGGACACAGAATAAAACAACGGTCGTGTGCATGAGGCCTAACTCCACAGATGCCGTGATCGATGTTGATCACAGGATCTGATGGGTTAAAGGGGTTTTCCAAGGTTTTGATACTGATGACCTATCCTCAGGATAGGTCATCAGTATTTGAATGGTGGGGGTCTGACACCCGGGACCCCCACCAATCAGCTGTTTGAAAAGGTAGTAGCGCTCCTGTTTGCCTCGCAGCATTCTCGCAGCTCCATACATTGCATAGCTGCTGTGCTTGGTATCACAGCTCAGCCCCATTGATCGTGGCTCAGCCCCTTCAAGCAGATACTGATGACCTATCCCGAGGATAGGTCATCAGTATAGAAATCTCGGAAAATCCCTTTAAATGACTGAGTTCAGTGCGTATGCCGGTCCTTTTTAGTGCAGCCATGTGCCTGCTATATTATACAGCCATGATGGAGGTTGAAGGGGTTAAAAACAAGAACAATAACAATGCCCTAGTTGTGATCTAGCCTGAATTAAAGTAGGCTGAAGTGAGAGCCGCGTATACTGTATTACTGCTCTCTCCTCAGCCTGTGTGGAGGAGGACACACGGGCAGTGTGGAGGTAGAAAAGAAAGATGTCAGACCTTACTCCTATCCCTCTAAGATCCAGACATTAACCTTTCATGTTATCTTTTTCCATATCAATCAGAAAGCATAATTGCTCTCTGACGGTCAAATATGATTGAGAAAAAAAAAGCTGATTAATTCCTTAAACGCTGCTATGAATGCTGACTGTGGCACTTAAAGGGAACCTATCATGTGGATATTTGATTATAATCTAACTAATTATATACAATCATTAACTACTAAAAAGTACCTTAGATGTATTCACTTACTGGTGTGACAGATGGTTACCTCATAATATACACACAAAGATGCCGCATGCTAATGAGCTGATTCGAGTCTGGCGTGATGTCATTGAGTCCAGCGTATATTTAATTCAGAGCTATAGCCACTCCCCTGCCCTCCTGCTGCTGATTCCTATGGAAACAAACTGTCATTCAGCAGCAGGTGGGCGGGGAGAGTCAGGCGCTCATGAATATTCATGACTCATCATTATCAGCTGGAGCTTTTCAATACAAGATGTTGGCAGATTGACTGGGTCAATTAAAGAAAGTGACCCAGCATTTTTCTAAGAGAATCAGTCACTTATTTATGTCGCCCTTAGTTAGGACACCATAAAACTGGTGACAGGTTCCCTTTAAGTTGGTTTGCAGAAATAAATAAAAATTCTTTCATACAATGTTTTATTATTGAAAAAACATGTAACAACAAAAACTATAAACTTAATATTAGTGTTGAGCAAGCATGCTCGGCCGAACACCAGTTTGGCTCGAGCATCGCTATGCTCAGCACATTGCGGAGTTCAGTGTATATAAATCTAATTTAGCCTCTATTTTATGCAAAAGATATATACATATATATATTTTGGGAAAGTGTTTCTATTGGGCAAACAGTATGGCATAATTACAAGTTGAACTATATAAATTTGGTATTATAAAAAAATTGTACGGACCCACAGATTAAAGTTATAATGTTATTTATACAATGAACACTGAAAAAATATACCCCCACCAAAAAGTTAATCAGTATATTATATGCACACCAAAATGGCTCCTATAAACTTACACTGCAAAATGTAAGGTTTCATACAGCTAAATTGAACAAAAAATAAACGATCCTCTTGAAGGGAAAATATGTTACTGGTCCTTAAGGTTAAAATTAGGTGAGTCATTAAGGGGTTAAATGCACTTAAGGCACCTGAGTTGTGTACTCATTTATTTGAAGTAAAATAATAAAAAAGTAAATCCGGGGTACTCACTGGACAGATTAAAGTTTAAAGGGGTTGTCTGGGTTCAAAGCTAAACCCGATATATATTCCCATTTTCACCAAGCTGTATCTCGCAGGGCAAGGACTGTTTGTTTAAATTTTTCAGTGTTGCCAGTGACATCACCGGGACTGATGGGCGGGCTTTAGTGCTCCCCTAGCTGTTTTACAAGCTAGGACAGTGCTAAAGCCCTCCCATTAGTGCCGTTGACGTCACCGGGCTGACTGTTAAGCAGAAGCCTTAGCCTAGTTTACCCATGGAGAGCTCGGTACGTCACCGCATCTAAAAGAAAAACCTGAAGTGCTCTGATGCTCATATCAGGGGAACTTCCTGGGTGAAAATGGGGACATGTTCAGGTTCAGCCCTGAACCCAGACAACCCCTTCAATTAAAACAACAATAAAGTACAAGGAACAGGGTATTGAATTTCAAAGGTTTTATATGCTTATATTCTATTGTTGTTTAATTAAACTTTAGTCTGTCCAGTGAGCGCCCCAGTTACCCTTTTTATTATTTTAATTTAACTTTTCTTCTGGTCTTCGGTACAAGGGTCCAGAGGGAATGAACAGCTACTGCAGAGGACATCCAGACTATTCCGTGGATAATCCCAGGGACATGTTTGTACCCAAGGCTTCCTTCTGGTGACCAGCCTTTCATTGGGCTCAGGGTCCTTATCCTTTACACTCCTCACACACTTGTGCACCTTGTGCAATTTCTGTTTTTAACTATATGTATTTGAGACACCAATTCAAATTTAGAATAATAAAAGTGACATTTTCCAGAGGATTTTCCGATTTCGTTATTGAGCTGAATTCAAAACTAGACTAATTATTCTTTTGGTGCATTTGCTTCAAAAATAGGTCTAAAAATCAATGCAACATTATGCACCAATAATATACCAAATTGGGTAAAACTTTACATATTAGTAAATCTGCCCAATCATTTTTAGGCAGGGCAATGGCAGACAAGAGAATTGTTAAAACTTAAAACGAGTCTGTTACCAGAGACCGACCTATCCATCTGTTTGCATAGACACATAACTGTAGTTCACCTGATTACAACGCAGTTTTTCTTTTGTTTATCGGAAGCTCCGTTCCTGAGTAGGACTTTTTATTAATATGCAAATTAGGCCTTTGGCGCAATGAGGACGTCACCATTGCTCTTGTTGCATCCAATCTCCACTCCTTTCTATGGCCAGCCATTCATTGCTGCCTTGCCTCTGCCTGTCCCTGCCAATCAGAGCAGCCAGGGAGCTATTGGCCACAGAAATTAGTGGAGCTTTTGTGCAACAAGAGCAATGGAAACACCCTCATTGCACCAAATAACTAGTTTGCATATTAAGAAAAAGTATCATAAATTGGGAATGGAGCCTTGGAACAACAACAAAAAAAGCTGCGTTTTAATCAGGTGAACCGCAGCTATGTGTCTATGCAAACATGTGATAGGGAGGTCGCTGGTGGCAGATTCCCTTTAACAAGAAAATTGTAACCGGTAATAGATTAATCTGCTTGGGTTTATTAAAGTTTGCTGCCCTTTTTCCTGCAGCAGCTACCAGTCCACTACAGCGTAAGCCTCTGGCTTATAGTATGGGCCCAAGTGGCTGCCGCAGTGGGGGCTGTCTGCCATGTGCAGCCAGCCAAAGTGTTTACACTCACCAATAGCATGTATCATCCACCATTAATAATATACTGAATAGCTTCCAAAATGTTTCTGTACCACAGGAACCATCTGCATTAATCTGGGAATGAAACATAGCTCCAAGCTACATACTCAACCTATGGTCTAAAGAAAGGGAGATTATTTATTTTATTTTATGTTATGCACTTATTTCTGCAGCGCTTTACAGACATTAGCATCAACCTGTCCCCAACGGGGCTCACAATCAGTGGCGTACCTACCAGGGAAGCAGGGGAAGCAGCTGCTTCGGGGCCCGGGCTGACAAGGGGCCCGGAGCAGTAGTAAACAGTCAGACTGGCCACACCCCCTCTACACTCACTTCACTGCTGCTTGGAATATCCTCGGAGCAGAGCAGGGAGCTAAGCCCCGCCCATCAGCACAGACCATTAATAGAGGAGCCTGGCTGCTTAATAGTGCAGCCAGGGCTCAGGACAGTGTGCTACAGGGAGATCCTGTCTCCCCTCCCTCTCCTGACTATTAGTACAGCCCAGCTTCTGCTACAGAGACTGCTCTGTAGTCGGCAGTAACAGGAGGGAGAGGGGAGACTGAATAGTGACAGGAAGTGCTGCAGAATGAAGATGCTGTGTCACTATCAGGAGCCCATACATTCCAGGCTTATGCCTGCCAACCCTAGCTGTCCTGCATCTCATGTAGCCTCCCCAGCTGCATTCATCTGCTGTCCTTTCAGAAGCCCCCCCCCCCCCCCCCCCAGTTCTGTCCTGTGGGCCCCCTACTTATCTGATGCCCTGACCTCTAGGCCCCCTATCCATCTGATGCCACACTCCTCTGGGCGCCCATGTGCAGCTTGGGGACACCAGTATGAGGCCAGAATGGGGACTGGAAGATCACGGAGCGGCGTGGAGCAGGCGAGTATGGTTTTTTCCACAACTGTACAATGCACCACTAGTTCACATCACATTTTTGTCCAACATTTAAAGGGGTTGTCCGACATATCCTTATTTTCACCCCGGCAGCCCCCCTGAGGCTAGCATCGGAGCATCTTATGCTCCGATGCACTCCTTTGCTCTGTGCTAAATCGCGCAGGGCACGGGCTCTTTTGTTTCCGCCCGGCAGTGTGTTCGGTGACGTCACCGTCTCTGAGGGGCCGGCTTTAGCTCTGCCCTAGCCATTTTACTGGCTAGGGCAGAGCTAAGTCCAGCCCATCAGTGCCAGTGACGTCACCGGGGTTCCTGGCAGCCCCATGGAGAGCCCCGGTACGTCACCAGATCTCCAAAAAATGCCTTTGCCCTGCACAATTTAGCGCAGGGCAAAGGAGAGCATCAGAGCATGAACTGCTGCGATGCTCATGTCAGGGGGGGCTGCCGGGGTGAAAATGGAGGTATGTCCGGGTTCAGCTCTGAACCCAGACAACCCCTTTAAGGCTGGGTTCACATCACGTTTTTCCCATCCGTTTAACGTATACAAAAAAACATATTCGGATGCCTCATACTGATGCCATGACAGTGACATCCGTTCACCATAGAGTTTCATTGTAAAAAAAAAAATATATATATATAAAAAAATTTTTTTACCGGATTGTGCAGAATACAAGAACGTGGAGTACTGCATTTTTGTATTGTGTACGTCATAGTCCAGTAAAAACACATGTATGTTAAAGAATCAAATGCCACTGTATGACGCCTGCCTGCCCGTTTAAAAATTTGCTGTGGGGCCCAGTCATTTCTAGCTACTCGACTGGTTACCAGGGGCTCAGACCATGGGGACAGACTACAGTCGATGTCAGCCCTGCAGCAATACATAGAATGGGTGCCTATGCTACAGCAGGGGTCATACTGTACATAAAGTGTAGTGTGATGTCATGTTCACCTCTCTGGGTATATTACCCAGGAAAGCACAATTCTGCAAAAAGGACATGTTCTATCTTTTGGTGGAACGGAAGTGCGGAATGGAACTCCACGGAAGCCCTGCGTAGTGCTTACATAGTGTTCCGTTCCGTGATTCCGTTTCGCACCCTTCTGCATCTCTGGATTTGCGGACCCATTAAAGTGAATAGGTCCGCATCCGTGATGCGGAATGCACACGGAAGGGTGCCCATTTATTGCTGATCCGCATATGCGGTCATCAATACGGGAATGGCTGGCCCCTTTCACACAAACGATACGGGTTGGCTCCAGATGCGTTCAGGGTGCATTCAGTGAAACTCGCACCATTTTTCAAGAAAGTTCAGTCAGTTTTGTCTAAGATTGCTTTCAGTTTTTTCTGCGCAGGTGCAATGCGTTTTGATGCGTTTTTCATGCACATGATAAAAAACTAAAAGTTTACAAACAATATCTCCTTGCAACCTGGTGGTGAGCGTGGTGACATCGGCGCAGGTCCTGCTGAATGAAGATAGAAGATTTCTATCTTCATTCAGCAGGACCTGCTCCGACGTCACCACGCTCACCACGTTGTGAGCGCGGTGACGTCACTAAAGGTACTTTTCCTGCCAGGTCCTGAAAGAAGACGAGCCGGGCTGCGCGATCAAGTGGATGAGGTGAATAATTAATTATTTTATTATTTTTTAACCCCTCAAGCCACATGTTACTTAGCATTCTGTATTAAGAATGCTATTATTTTCCCTTATAACCATGTTATAAGGGAAAATAATAAAGTTCGGGTCCCTATCATCTCCTAGCAACCATCCGTGAAAATCGCATTGCATCCGCAATGCTTGCGGATGCAATGCAATTTTCAAGCAGCCCCATTCACTTCTGTGGTGCCTGCGCTACGTGAAAAACGCAGAATATAGAACATGCTGCGATTTTTACGCAACGCACAAGTCATGCGTGAAAATCACTGATCATGTACACAGCCCCATTGAAGTGAATGGGTCCGGATTCAGTGTGGGTGCAATGCGTTCACATCACACATTGCACCCGCGCGGAAAACTCGCCCGTGTGAAAGGGGCCTAAGACTTTGACACGGCCCCCACAACAGTATGATAGAATGACACTACATGACAGATAGGGTGTGTGTGTATGTATATAATATATATAATAGGAAAAGGATGGCATGGCAGCCTAGTCTGGTTTAGATCGTGACTAGCCAAAGGAGCGGGGTTTACACGGGGGGGGGGGGCCCATACAAAAATTTGCTGTGGGGCCCACTTACCTCTAGTTACGCCCCTGCTCACAATCTAAGTTCCCTATCAGTATGTCTTTGGTGTGTGGTAGGAAACCAGAGTACCCGGAGGAAACCCACACAAACATGGGGAGAACATACAAATTCCATGCAGATGTTGTCCTTGGTCGGATTTGGACCCAGGACCCCAGCGCTAAAATGCACAAGTCCACTGAGCCATCATGCTCAGGAAAATAATAGAATATAAAATAAAATAGTATAATGATGAATTTACCATGGCAAACAAATCATTTTGTTTTGATGTGTGAATGAGTAAGATTATTCCAAGACATCAGTGGTCTACGAAGGCAGGTCAGGGTCTGGAGTCGCAGTGGCTAGGACTTTGGTATTTGACTGTTTGCTTTCTGTTTTTGTAGGTTGGTGTTGATGACACAGATAACATAAAACCATTTCAGTTCTTGTAATTGGCATGGCTAATTTCACTAAACCTGTTTTAAGTTCCCAAAGGAGAGGATGAAATGGTGACAGAGGGAAACCAGCTGGTGGAAGTCGTGTTGAGCCAATTAGTGGAAGTAGATCCCTCCTTTGTTTTGTGGTCAGATCCTGTAAAGCATGATTTTATGTTACCATCGCTCCACTTATATAATATTGATATAGTTAGTAAGATCTCAGTGTTATGAAAAGATTAGGGGTCATTTACAAACAGATGTACACCACTTTCATGGGGTATATCTGTTGCAGATTCTGTCGCATGTCATGTTGTGGCAGAATCTGCGACTTCTTCCCCACTCACACCAGGTCTAAAAAAGGGGGCATGGCATGGGCGGGAAAGGACGGGGCAGCCCGTCTCATTCATTATTTTGTATGCCTGTTTTAGGCATACAAAATGGTCTAAATGTAAGACAGCAAGGAAGCTGTCTTAAATTAAAGGGGTTGTCCAGGTTCAGAGCTGAACCCAGACATACCTCCATTTTCACCCAGGCAGCTCCCTGACATGAGCATCAGAGCAGTTCATGCCCCGATGCTCTCCTTTGCCCTGCGCTAAATAACGCAGGGCAAAGGATCCGGTGATGTACCGTGCTCTCCATGGGGCTGCCAGGAAGCCCGGTGATGTCACCGGCACTGATGGGCAGGATTTGGCGCTACCCTAGCCAGTAAAATGGCTAGGGCAGCGCTAAAGCCCACCTATCAGAGCCGATGACATCACCGAACACACTGCCAGGTGGAAGTTTGTGCCCTGCCGTGTGGTATTGTAAACAAAAGAGCCCGTGCCCTGCGCGATTTAGGGTAAGGGAGATGCTGCGATGCTAGCCTCAGGGGGGCTGACTGGGTGAAAATAAGGGTATGTCCAGGTTCAGCTCTGAACCCGGACAACCCCTTTAAGAATCGGCGCTGGATGCGCACCTCTACATAACTACGGCAATCCAGCACAGGGGCTTATTAAGAATGGGTTCTAAAACGCTCGTTTTAAAGAGGACCTTTCATGGTTTTTATTTATTCTAGGTAAATACCTTTAATTACGGGATACCCCCCTCTGATGCTGCCACCCTGCCTGTTTTTTTTTATATCGCTCCTATGCCCCACTGTGTCCCCCTGAAGTTTTTGTGCTCAGTATGTAAATACTGATCATCGATACAAGGAGGAGGAGACACCAGAGTTTCTCAATGGACGTCTCCTTCTCCCTGGCTGTAGCGCGATCCAATCCCAGAGGAGAGCGTCACAGCCAGGGAGAAGGTGAGCAGTTTTTTCTCCGTGGCTGTGTCACTCTCCGTGTGGACAGAACAGGGAGGAGACGCCCATTGAGAATCCCTGGTGTCTCCTCCTCCCTGTGCCGATGCTTAGTATTAACATACTGAGCAGGAAAACTACAGGGAAGGGGCACAGCAGGGCATAAGAGCCATATAAAAAAAAAACAGGTAGCGTGGCAGCATCAGCGGGGGTACCCCGTAAGTAAAGGTATTTATCTAGAATAAAAAACTATAAAAGGTCCTCTTTAATAAATGTGCCCAAGTGCTCTGCATTTAGAAGTGGAGATCTACATTTACCTGCAGCCTATACCTAAAATGTGTGTGGATGTAAATTGTAGCTTCTGTTTTACTAATGGGTTTACAAGTAAAAGCAACCAGAAAAGTCCACTCCCCCAAATAGATTTTTAAATTCTCTCTGAGCTAAAAGGTGCATTTCAGATGAATACCATTGTTCTAGAATTTCTAAGGAGCCTCTTTTTAATGAAAACTCTAATTTGTATGTTTAATATATTGAAATGAATAGGGATGAGCTGCAGTAACAAGAGAGACAAGAGTGGCACGGTTCTGGAGTAAAAGTAAAGCAGACTTTGTCGCCATGTTGTGCCCTTATTGCCTTATTTATAGTCCATTATACTTCTTGTTAGACTTTTGTAAGAAGATTTACTTGTAACCCCCTATTTTCCAGCGTAGATTTTGGAATGCATTTCTATCTTGCCTACTTTTAACATTGTGTGGTTGACCAGGGTTGCCTTGGATGTCCTAGTCTGTGTCTGTGTGATTTATGGTTTATAGCTACTTCCTTCTGCCTGTTTCAGAGGTCCAGCTGAGCAGTGTAGCAGTCATTATTTGAGTGAGGTGGATGTGATCAATCCTATTTAGAAATGGCCAAATAGGAGAAAATTAGTTAACTCAATTTGTTGACTTTTGACCTCTAGAACTTTAAGTGATCTCTTGGAGCATCGGCTTTAATTGGTGTCAGTAGCTGGAGAATGATGGATTTTTATTTTAGACAGTTTTCTGCTGAAATCCTGCTTCTTACCGAGAGAGAAAAGCGAGCTAAGGGCGTGTTCACACCAGCGCTAGTCACTTCCATGCAGAACAATGGAAACAATGGACATTTGGGATTCAGCACATAACTGAACCAAATGGAGCTGAATAGACCCTATTGACTATAATTAGAGATGAGGGAAGTTTAGAAAAATTGGATTTTGGCAAGAAATTCGATTTGTTCCGAATTTGTCAGTTATACCCAGGCCACTCTGCCTACCCATATCCTTCCCATTTGGTGGCCCAATCTCAGTGTGAAGGCTTGAAAGTTAACTATTTCGCAACCGCTACCAGTAAATTTATGTTTTTAAAAATGGCGCCCGCTGGTGCTTGCAGCAGACACCATGGCCGTTGAGTGTTGTTTTAATAAGCAGACACAAATTTTTAACCCTTCAGATGCAGTGATCATCCAAGTCTGCCCCGGTGGGGATCGGGGGAGTCGGAGCATGTACGCAGCAGCCATTGTCCTTCTGTGTGATGGCACCAGAGATTAGTGATGGATAGTTCATGAACGATCAGTTCAAAATGAACTGATCTTCTGAGTGAACTAACCCTTTTAATTCACATTCCTGACAAAGATTACTTCACCAGGAACTAAAGAAACTGGGAGGAGTAGATGACACAGTCACTGTCACTACCACTTTCTTTATAGTTCCTACTGCTAGAAAAGTAGGAAAACACAATATAGACCAGCAAATACAAATGAAATACAACGAAATATCTCTGAAATGACACTGCTCATACTTAGCCCGTGTACGAGTAAGAGAGAATGAGTGTACAGTGTGTGTCTAGGCTCATAAAACGCACCTTTGTGATAAAATCCCCATCCTGATGGTCCAGAGGTCCAGTCTTGCTGCTGGCTCCTGCCCCTCCCCCACTTTGTGCTGAAGATGCTGTAGGCGCTGCTGCACTGCTTTTCAGCTCCCATACATTCACCATGAGTCGGTGGATCTGAACAGCTATAGGGGGCGCTGCTGCGCTCAGTCTTTTGCATCTCATTGAACTAGGCTGTCAGGATTCATTCTAGGAGCAGGTTTGTCACAGGATCCCTATCAGCCTCCTCAGGATCTGGTGCTGTAGGGAAGGCAGTAGGCTATACTGGAGTTCTATTCACTGCACCAAGTATCATATGCCTGTTCTTATTCATGCTGCTGGACAATAATAAATATCATTTTAACACCTACTATAACTCAACCAAGAAGCTGTAAATCCCATGTAGCAGACAGATATGTGCTTCAAATCACTTGTCAGTAGCCTCACTGAGCCAGAGACATAGCGAACTAAAGGAGCTAATCCTTTGAACTAATCTTTCAGGTGAACTAGATCAAAATGAACTAGATTTCTCATTACTAGTGTGATGGTACCAGAGATGGTACACAGCATTGAGGCGAGAAAACCTTCCTCAAAGCAATAAAATGGAGGGATCCACAACAGGGATGACCATAATCCCATGTGGATCCCTCCATAAGGTCTGGGATCCCTCCCTACTATGAACCTAGTAGTATTTTGCTTTTAAAATTATTAGGGGGGTTAAGACAAGATGGCAGAACATGGTGAATGGACAACACTGTCCCTAGCGCATGAGCGCTTGCCCCGTCTCTCCCTATGCTCAGTTCACAGTACAATGGCAGAACTGAGCGGGGTGAGGCTTTAATAGAGCTGCGACATCACAGGGGATGGCTATCTGTGAAAACAGCATTATGGGTGATCTTGCACTCCCAGGCGTCTTACTTTCACTTTTTAACGCGTGCAACGGCAATTTTAAGAAAACCTGATTCGTTACCACGAAGCAAGAGGAATTTCAACTTTGTGGCAAATCAAAGTTTTCCTACACTTCGGACTAATTTCCGCTTCAAATGCATCGTTTCGTTCAACACTAGGCAGAAGAATTATCATATATTTCCACATTTTCCTTGGGTTGCTGCTTTATCAGCAGAGACTTTACTAAATGACTCTCTACCTGATTCCAGAAACAAGAAATCACAAGTAAGGAAGAAACAAGCTGGCCATACACTTTCGATGTATGCGGGGCAAGCATTCCGATTTTGATTTCAGATTGACTTTGAACTAAGTATCAAAAATCCAAAGTGCCCTAGACAATAGCCAAAACCTGTTCCTCTGCCGGATCCGTGCTAACGCTAGCCCACGAGTGCCGCCGGAAGTCTGCTCCAGCCCCATTCATATTCACTGATGCCCAGCACGCTGCGTTTTTTGTCCGGCCGCCTCTCGACATGTTTGCTGTGCTGTGGCCGCATCTCCGACCTGTCCCCATTAAAGTGAATGGGGCCAGAGCAGACTTCGGGCGACACTCGTGGGCTACTGTTAGAATGGATCACTGTATACAGTGTACAGGGGTTGCTGATTTCTATATGCAGTGGTGGGGGTCACATTTCACCATATACAGAGTGCAGGAACGAGAGGGCACACATTTATGGATGGTGATACCAGTAACTGCTGCTGATATCACTGACCTCAGCCATACTGACAGCTCAGAAGGGGTTAAAGCTCCTGAACTGTTGGTCTGGCTGTAATATCATGTCTGTGATAAGATCACAGAGCAGAGGGGCCATAAATAGGACACACACTGGTATTGCTCACAGTTTGTGGTCCACAGCGCTTCCCTGGCTTTGCTACATCCTCCCTGGCTCTGCTACATGTTGGCAGGATCCTCTCAGTACAGGAGATACAGAGGGGGCAGAGCCTGCAGTCAGATCAGCCATCACAACTTCTCAGTCTCCCTTCCTCCTCCAAAAGTTTCTTTAGTTCAGCTTTTAACAATCTTCCTGCTAAGCCCCTCCAGCCCTGCACAGCCAGGAGTGCCAGTCACAGAAGGAAAGCACCTCTGATACAAGCAGGGTGCTTTAGGACCCAGACAGCAGCACAGGCTTCAGGCATGGGTGAGGTAGCTCCTACATGGCATGTGCAGGGATGAAGGAGACTGACAGCTGTGAGAGCAGGACAGGAGGGGGAGTGGTGAGAGCAGGACAGGAGGGGGCGTGGTGAGAGCAGGACAGGAGGGGGCGGGGTGAGAGCAGGACAGGAGGGGGCGTGGTGAGAGCAGGACAGGAGGAGGCCTGGTGAGAGCAGGACAGGAGGGGGCGTGGTGAGAGCAGGACAGGAGGGGATGAGGAGAGACCAGGACAGGAGGGGCGTGGTGAGAGCAGGACAGGAGGGGGCGTAGTGAGAGCAGGACAGGAGGGGGCGTGGGAGACCAGGACAGGAGGGGGCGTGGTGAGAGCAGGACAGGAGGGGGCGTGGTGAGAGCAGGACAGGAGGGGGCATGGTGAGAGCAGGACAGGAGGGGGCGTGGTGAGAGCAGGACAGCAGGGGGCGTGGTGAGAGCAGGACAGCAGGGGGCGTGGTGAGAGCAGGACAGGAGGGAGCGTGGTGAGAGCAGGACAGGAGGGGCGTGGTGAGAGCAGGACAGGAGGGGGTGTGGTGAGAGCAGGACAGGAGGGGGCGTGGCTTCCAATAGCAGGAAAACCAGGCAGATCTGCTTAAGAAGATATATTAGTAAGTGTAATATCTCCCTACTTTCCTTATAGTTTTAATAAGTATTAACAGAGTGGCAAACCTCTTTAAAAAAAAAAAAATATGTGAACCCTTTTGGAATTACTTTGGTTTCTGTATTGATTAGTAAAAATGTGGATCTGATTGTTTTTTAAGTCACAATTATAGACAAAAAAAATCTAGTTAACTAACATAATGTACTGTTCATGTCTTTTATTAATCACTTTGAATAAATGTCCACAGGGACAGTAGACTAGGTAAGTGAACCTCTTTGCTAATGACTTCTCTAAGACTTTATTGGCAAAAAGGTGTTTCAATTAAGGAGATGAGATTGGAAGTGTGCATTTTACAGGTGCTGTGCCAATTAAATAAAGACATACAAAGCCTGGTTACTGACTAATTTGTTCTTCTCAAGATAGATTGGTTTTTGCGAAAAGGTTAGGGTGTACATCGATCCTTGCTTAGACAAATTAGATTATGTAGAAATGAAAAGAATTCAGAACTGTCAATACTTTCACTAGGAAAGGGTGTCCCATTAAGATCACTTCATGAGCACAACCGTCAATCTTGAAAGAAGTGAGAAAAAAACAATGGTGAGGGTCCTGTTACAAAAGTTGATGCCAAGGCAATTATCGGGAAGGAACTGAACATTCCAAATAACTCGAAAAAACTGAAATCCAGCACCAATGTAGATCTTTTAGGTCCGGTTTTTATTTCACCAAAATAAAATGAACGCATCCAGTGGCACCTTCTCCCACTCGCACACAATTTACGCGTTTTGAACACTCCTGTTTTTAGTCATAATAAAATTTCCGCGCACCTTCACAGGATAGCTACGGGTGAGCTTGATATATTTTTTCTACTATTCCAGATAACTGACTGAACTTGAGCAGAGATAATAGCTGCCTTTGGTGACAAGCTACTGCTATTGTGATTGCTCAATCCCATACAGATCTACTGTCTGCCCGAAGCACATCTCTGTGTTTACACAGGGCAATGTGCTGATAGCAAACAACAATTTTATGTGGCACATAAAAGATGCAATTACTCAATGAATGATAGTTTGTTTGTTCATCATGTGAATGGCAGCACATTTACTCAGGCCAATTATCGGGAATGAGCATACAACTGCTCTCCCCCGATCCTTGGCCCCTGTAAAAGGGCCTTAGCAGCAAAAGACCTACAGAAATCTCTACAAACTCCAAAAACCTCTGTTTGTGTGTCTACTTTTAGAAAAACACTAAACAAGAATTGTGTTTATGGAAGCACACCATAAAGGACAACACTGCTGTCCAAAAGAAAACCCATTGTGACCCATCACAGGTTTGCTCAAGACCGGCAAAACCTCATTGCAACTGTAAAGCATGGTGGAGGGAGCATCATGGTTTTAGACTACAGTACTTTGCTGCCTCAGGGTCTGGATGGTTTGTGATCGATGAGGGAACAATGTATTCTAATGTATTCTATGGTGTATCCAAACATTTTACAGGAGAATCTAACAGCCGATTACATCAAATTGAAGAGATATTGGGTGATGCAACAAGACAGTTAACCAATGCATGCAAGTAAATCAACTTAAAGGGAATGGGGGCATCCTAAAACAGTTAATGTGAAAATGGCTTACTGTAGCTTAATGTACCATAATGTGCCTAAACCTCAATCAATTGCATTGAAACTTTGCACAACCTAAGTTCACAGCTTCCCAAACCTATCCTGGAAGTTTTGTGGATTTTGGCTACCAACAAGGAAAATTAGTGATATTAAGCTTGTTTTTTGGGGAGCTTAATGTGGCTTAACGTACATAAATCAACTTAGAGGTTAACCGATTCCCCCCAAACTTCTTATACTACAAGACTCTCTCTATGCCAACATATTCTGAAGATTTTGGGTCATTTGATAAAACATACCAAAAGTTATTCATATTAAACTATTTGATGCCATAGATAAGAATGTGCATACTTATAACCTTCACTACCTCCTCTGTAATGGATTTCTTATGTATTTTTCATTCCAGATTGTGTTTTTTATCATCTATAGGGACATACCGAAAGGTTATGGATACAGGCTGAAGTTTTCCTCCAAGATTATTATTATGTTTTGGTTTATATAGTTTAATAAATAATTGTCTTCTTGCAAACTGAGTTATTGCAATATGAAGGTAACGTTGGCCGAAAACAAGGAATATGAAGTCATGTCCCCAATGTCATATTTAAAAAAATAATGCATAAAATGTTGTATGTTTTTACTAAAAGCACTGATTTTTTTCAGGATTTATTTAAATAGATAAGAGTCTTATATTATGTGAAGTTTGGGGGAAATTGGTTAACATCTAAGTTGTTTTATGTACGTTAAGCCACATTAAGCTCATCAAAAACTCTTTCAAAATATGTTAAACATAAAAATGTGATTTAAAGGGAGTCTTTCACCTAAAATGACCATTATACACCACAAACATGATGATATCCATTACATTCCCCATATTATAATCTTACCTTTCATATTGCTGTCCGTCGCCTATTCGCTCTTAAAAACACTTTTATTCCATATGCTAATCAGGTTCTGAAGGTGCCCAGGGGCGGCGTTTATGCGGCCGGTGCCCAGGCTCCACGGCGCTGTTCAAATTAAACCCCTCCCCTTTCACCCCTCTGGCCCGCCCTCGGTTCTTCAGATACCATCCTCCAGTCAATGACAAATCCGGCGCCTGCGCACTCCATTACTCACTAGGGCAGAGGCAGCAGAGCGTTTAATGCGCATGCGCCGGCCCGTACATCCCGATATTTTGGCAGTTTACTTCCGCCGGCTAGATCGGGATGTACGGGCGCCGGATTTGTCATTGACTGGAGGATGGTATCTGAAGAACCGAGGGCGGGCCAGAGGGGTGAAAGGGGAGGGGTTTGATTTGAACAGCGCCGTGGAGCCTGGGCACCGGCCGCATAAACGCCGCCCCTGGGCACCTTCAGAACCTGATTAGCATATGGAATAAAAGTGTTTTTAAGAGCGAATAGGCGACGGACAGCAATATGAAAGGTAAGATTATAATATGGGGAATGTAATGGATATCATCATGTTTGTGGTGTATAATGGTCATTTTAGGTGAAAGACTCCCTTTAAACAATAGACCATTTTCTGATGACCCATTCCTGGGACATCCTAAAACATTTAATATATATATATATATATATATATATATATATATATACACTGAGCAAAAATATAAACGCAACACTTTTGGTTTTGCTCCCATTTTGCATGAGCTGAACTCAAAGATCTGAAACACACTACATACACAAAATACCTATTACTCTCAAATATTGTTCACAAATCTATCTAAATCTGTGTTAGTGAGCACTTCTTCTTTGCCGAGATAATCCATCCCACCTCACAGGTGTGGAATATCAAGGTGCTGATTAGACAGCATGAATATTGCACAGGTGTACTTTAGACTACCCACAATAAAAGGCTACTCTGAAATGTGCAGTTTTGCCTCAATGGGGGGGGGTGGGGGTCCGAAAACCAGTCAGTATCTGGTGTGGCCACCATTTGCCTCATGAATAGAGTTGATCAGGTGGCCTGTGGAATGTTGGTCCACTCCTCTTCAATAGCTGTGCGAAGTTTCAGAAAATTGTCAGGGACTGGAACACGCTGTCATATACGCCGATCCAGAGCATCCCAAACATGCTCAATGGGTGACATGTCCGGTGAGTATGCTGGCCATCTAAGAACTGGGATGTTTTCAGCTTCCAGGAATTGTGTACAGATCCTTGCAATATGGGGCCGTGCATTATCATGCTGCAACATGAGGTGATGGTCATGGATGAATGGCACAATAATGGGCCTTAGGAACCTGTCACGGTATCTCTGTGCATTAAAAATGCAATCAATAATATACACCTGTGTTTGTTGTCCATAACATACGCCTGCCCATACCATGACCCCACCGCCACCATGGGCCACTCGATCCACAACGTTGATGTCAGTAAACTGCTAACCCACACAACGCCACACGCGCTGTCTGCCATCTGCCCTGAACAGTGAAAACCGGGACTCATCCGTGAACAGAACGCCTCTCCAACCAGACGCCATCGAATGTGAGCATTTGCCCACTCAAGTCGGTACGACGACGAACTCCAGTCAGGTCCAGACCCCGATGAGGATGACGAGCATGCAGATGAGCTTCCCTGAGACGGTTTCTGACAGTTTGTGCAGAAATTCTTTGGTTATGCAAACCGATTGTTGCTGCAGCTGTCCGGGTGGCTGATCTCAGATGATCATGGAGGTGAACATGCTGGATGTGGTCCTGGGCTGGTGTGGTTACACGTGGTCTGCGGCTGTGAGGCCGGTTGGATGTACTGCCAAATTCTCTGAAACACTTTTGGAGACTGCTTATGGTAGAGAAATGAACATTCATTGAATGGGCAAAAGCTCTGGTAGACATTCCTGCAGTAAGCATGCCAATTGCACGCTCCCTCAAACGTTGCGACATCTGTGGCATTGTGCTATGTGATCAAACTGCACATTTCAGAGTGGTCTTTATTGTGTGCAATCTAAGGCACACCTGTGCAATATTCATGTTGTCTAATCAGCACCTTGATATTCCACACCTGTGAGGTGGGATGGATTATCTCGGCAAAGGAGAAGTGCTCACTAATACAGATTTAGACAGATTTGTGAACAATATTTGAGTAGTGGGTCTTTTGTATATGTAGAAAATGTTTCAGATTTTTTAGTTCAGCTCATACAAAATGGGAGCAAAACCGAAAGTGTTCCTTTTATATTTTTGGTCAATATATATATATATAGACAATGAAGATCCGCAGCACTCCTTTAAAAGATAAAATGCTCTCTTTATTCACACATATCAAGTAACGTTGTCACTTGATATGTGTGAATAAAGAGCACATTTTGCACATTTTATCTTTTAAAGGAGTGCTGCGGATCTTCATTGTCTGTTTTCCATCCCGATTCGAGGGATCACCGCGGGCACCCTATATCTATACCTTTAAAGCTACAAGGGAGTGCTGCCAGGCTTTTTCCATGGATATATATATATATATATATACTCTAAAATCCAGCAGTTTTTGTACTCCCCACTAAGCCTAATAATAGACGCCACTTCCTGTTCTATACAGATCACTTTACTGCAGTTACCTGCTTATCTGTCATTCTAATCCTGCCTGTAATGATATCACCTCTGTAAATAGTTAACATATGGTCCCCTATTCACAAAGCTTATCGATTCTTTCCTTGTACAATGACTCTCCCATAGAAGTCAATAGGGTCCCCTCCTGTCCATTGTGTCTATGGACCATAAGGCTGCTGTAAAGCAATTTTCTTAATGCTTTCTAAATGCTATTAAGAACAGCTCAGACAATATGGCCACCTCCATAATCATGTTCAGGAAATCGAATAAAAAAATTCTGTAATCAGAAAATAAAAATGGATTAGAAAAAAGGGACATGTTTTGCTAACTGGTAGGAAACAAAAAATTGTTAACACATTTCCTTCAAGACTGGTTTAAAAAGATTTGTGTTTTGGAATGGCCAAGTCAGAGTACGATCAAAATACTGTGGCATGAACTGAACAGGCCGTGAAGGCGCAAGGCATCCCAGAAATATTGATGAACTGAAACACATGGACCGCACAGAATCCGCATCCTATTGTTTTCAATGGAAAGCCATGATTTATGACAATGACACGTCCTTTCTTGGCATGGTCGCAGCCATAAATTGTGACCACTCATCCTCATACAGTGAAGGAGATCACTGCATGTAAATTCCTTCCCGACAATCAGCCTCTCGGACGGCAAGTGTAAATCCAGTTTAAGGGCTCATGCACACAAGCGTATGCATTTGGTGGTCCACAAAACACGAATCCGCAAAAAAATGGATGACATCCGTGTGACGTGTTGCATCTATTTTTATTTGTGGATTAATTGTAACAATGCCTATCCTTATCTGCAAAACTGACAAGAATAGGGCATGTTCTATTTTGTGGCGAAACGGACTTGCGGACATATGGATAAGGAACACACAAGGTGTAATTTCAGTTTTTTTGGCGGCCCCATTGAAATTAATTTTTCCGTATAAAAAAAAATACATTCGTGTGAGCCCTAAGTTCTGCTATGGGTTCATATGAGATCTGTGTACGCCCCTGAGAAAAGTACCTACATTTTCTCCTACTATTTAAAAATGTAATCACAGAAATACCAACAGTTACTACCAAAAATCCTACTTTTAATTTTGTCGAACTAAAGAGAGTATACAACAGAGCAAAGAAGCCAATAATTAGTGGAATAGAAACAATCTCTTTGATGGAACCACCAACAGATAATGTTCTTCAAAATTTCCAGTGTAAACAAGTAATAGGAACCTTCACAATATATCAGTCTGAGGCTCATGGAACATAATGGTCAGTACACAAAGTATCCTAATTGCTGTTCATATTGTCTGTATTAGCCATTGTGTTCATGAGACCATCAGTTATTGTGAAACCATTGGATTGTGCATCGGTATAACCTGCCTACCAAAAAATTCAGGTTTTAGAAGATTCAACTGAGCCTATAGAATTAGTTTCCTACCATAGATATGATCATTACCTCTGTCCAGCAAACACTATTTATTCCAACTTAAACATCCTTGCGTTGTCTTCTTCTGTTAAAGGAGTTGTCAATGATTAGCAAAAAAGAGAATCTCACTGTTAATTGGTTGTGTCTGACATTGCACACTGCCGCCATTCAGCTAAGGCTACTTTCACATTAGTGTTTGGGGCTCCGCTTGTGAGTTCCGTTTGAAGGCTCTCACAAGCGGCCCCGAACGTATCCGTACTGCCCCAATGCAGTCTGAGTGGATGCGGATCCGCTCAGAATGCATCAGTCTGGCACCGTCTGTCCTCCACTTCGCTCAGCAGGCGGACACCGTTCGGGTGTCCGCCTGGCCGTGTGGAGGCAAACGGATCCGTCCAGAGTTACAATGGAAGTCAATGGGGGCGGATCCGTTCGAAGGTGACAAACGGATCCGCCCCCCATTGACTTTCAATGTAAAGTCTGGACGGATCCGTCTGAATACAAATTGTACTTAGACTTTTTTAGTGAAATATAATGCAAATGGTTCCGTCTGAATGGATACCATCGTTTGCATTATAGGAGCGGATCCGTCTGTACAAATGCCAGATGGATCCGCTCCGAACGCAAGTGTGAAAATAGCCTAAATGAGGCAGACCTGCAATACCAGGCACAGTCTATGCTGTTTCCTGGAAAGAAACACGTCTTTAAAGGGAACACTGTATGACAGTATGTAATCTGTGTAACTGTATTACTACGCAGATTTTCCATTGAGGACTAAATGCTGACCCCTGCCTGCACTGGAATGACCGCTATATTGGCTGTCACAAAGGTTTTAGTAATGACTGTCACATGGCAGTTTTTAGAACCAATGAAATTCTATGGGGCTATTCACATGGCCATTTCTTTAATAGCCAGTGAATGGTGGCGGTCAAAAAATAGGACATGTCCTATTTTTGGCCATTTTGGAACTCAATGGGCCTGTTTTTAATGGCCACGAAAAAAGTATGCAAAACGGTCATTATAAATGGACAAAATGGATGCACACATGGATGCAGAATGGCCATGAAAAATGAACAGGCAGTCCGTTTTTTTATTGTTGTGTGAAAGGCTTAGCAGAATCTTAGCAATGGACAACAACTGAAGGATTACTTAAAGGCCAATGACTCCTAATACATACTAAAACAATATATTTTATTAGTGCATGACTGATGTAATAGTATGTTAGTAACGTCTTTTACTTTGATTTGAGTCCTCTCATCATCCTATGTTATATTTGCCTTGAAAAGGTTAATCTGCCCTGAAAAGGTTAATCTTCTTACTAATAATTAATATGCACTTATTGCCATCATTATTTGAAAAAAGACACAATTGATTACTGAAATATGAGGCTTGGTTGCAAATGGTGTAATAGAAATATCTTTCGGTAATATTGCCTGCATGTCATTAATTCCTGCTGCTAACGAATGCCCCGGTCTCCAGAAGAAAGTGAGAGGTATATAATTACATTAATAACATGCAGGTCATATTTTTGTTTTTTCGCTCATTTCCTCCTTCTTCCAGTAATGCACACTGCTAATTATGTGCAATGGCTTTTCTTCCACATCCCGGTAACACTATCCCTGGGCTCTAATTGCTGGGATTACTGAAGGACGTTATTGTTTGGAAAACAATGTGATCCCATTTATAGAAGGGCTAAAAGTGTGGAGCTGGTAGAGCACCCCCATCCAAATCCAAAAACACATTTTACATGGCTTCCACTCGGTGGTAGCAGTGCGGGAGATTACTGCGACAAGTTTAAGTCCACCATTCCTCCAACACCAATAACGCCTATGGTTTGTTTTGCACAGTCAAATAGGAGATTACAAGCCAAAATCCATACAAATATTGTGTACCAACCACATATAAGAGTATAAATAGCTCACATGTCTCATACCTTGACCTCATGCCATAACATCTTACCATACCCTTTTAAATATCATTGCATGTTAACTAGACATGGAGTCTCCAAAGGCATACTCCAAGTGCAACCATAAATGTGCAGACCTAGATGCAAGAGTGGATAATGGACGATGGTAGGAATGAACCAAGCAAATACTGACCCGCAATGGAGAGGGGATAATGGCACCAACCCGACGTGCGTTTCGCCTCGCTTCTTCATTTATGAATACACTAGGGCTAGTTTCATAGAAAGCCAGTGGGAGTGTGGAGGAACTCAAAAATGGAAAGAATGCAAAAACTCTGCAAGATCTCGCCCTTAATTGGATTTATACTCCAGACCCCAGAGCTAAAAATCCCCACTGCTAACCACTGAGCCACCATGCTACTACTGTTCAGTTAGGCTACTTTCACACTAGCGTTTTAATGGATCTGGCAGGGTCCAGCAAAAACGCTTTCATTACTGATAATACAACTATCTGCATCCGTTATGGACGGATCCGGTTGTACTAACTTTTACATTGCCAAAACGAATCCGTCATTAACTCCATTGAAAGTAAATGGAGGACGGATCTATTTTCTATTGTGGCAGATTGTGGCAGAGAAAACGGATTCGTCCTTATTGACTTGCACTGGGGGTAATGCCGGATCTGTTTTTACGTTGTTCCCAGGATGGAAAGCAAAATACAACATGTTGCGGTTTGCTCTCCAGTCTGGGGACAAAACTAAATGGACAGAATGCATTTTGGAGCATTCCGTTCTGTTCAGTTCAGTTTTGTCTACATTGACAATGAATGGGGACAAAACGGAAGCGTTTTTTCTGATATTGAGCCCCTATGACGGAACTCAACACCGGAAAACTTTAACGCTAGTGTGAAAGTACCCTTACCCCACCAGCATAAGTCCCCCGTTGCCATGAGGTACAATGGTGGTCTGCCTGTGGTGAAACTCTTTTCAGTCAATCAAGGACACTATATAAAATATCATAGGTTAAAGAGCATGATCACCAAGGAGAAACGTGACCTGTCAGTTTCCATTCAAACCATTCTCATCCATCAGATATATTAGGAGGATGATGCACGTTTCTCCAGTGATTAAAAAGCATGGTTTCTAGCTGTGTCAGGGGAAAAAACTTTGGTCAATGATATTGTATATGGAGCGCCCAGTGCAATGTTTTTGCCCCTCTACTCTCACTCTTCTAATGCACTATGTGTCAGTTTGTGCTGTAGCTTGGGAATTCTACTCTAGCACTCCAAAAATTAAAAGGGTTATCCTATGAATAATGGAAAAAATGTAAATCAGACATCACACAGTATACGACGCACTCTTTCTAACAAAGCTAGAACCAGCCCGGTACCTTACATGGATCTTCTCAGTCATTGCTCTGCTAGATTTATATCAAGCTGAGAGCTAAGGAGGCGTGTCCATGCTCTCCCTATCACAGCTCAGGAGGCATTCAAAAGATGAAACTGAGCATGTGCGGCCATCTCAGTGAGCAGGACGAAGAAATAAAAAAAGAACAAACAGCAGGTGGCGCTATGCAGATACATTTTATTGAATAACTCAGTGGCTATACAAAAAAATTTATTTAGCAAAATTACAAAAGAATTCTGATCCAGGTGCTGGTTTGAAAATTGTAGAAAATTGTATATTTTTCATGGTACATCCCCTTCAAGTGAATGTATCTGTTTTTTATATAGAATGTTAATATTCTTATAATTTTCTAAATTGTTTTATAATGGTGTATGTCACCATGACAAGGTTATAACCGTAACTTCATTATGGTTTTTAAATACTTCATATAAAATGTCTGCTTATGTCTATTGAAGAAACAATCCTGGCAGAACTGATACTTTTTATGCATGGTCGGAGGGGGCGGTACATGATACAATCATTCTTTGTCTAGTGTTATCTTTGACTCCTTAAGCCCTGCACCACTCTGAGTGATTGGGCATCAACATGGCAAATGAGGTTCAAATGTAAAGTTCTGCATTTTGGTAGTAATAATCTCTGTGCTTCATATGTCCTAGGTGATGTAACACTGGGAGAGTCACTTATAGAGAAGGATTTGGGTGTCCTTGTGGATGGTAGATTAAATTATAGTATACAATGTCAATCAGCTGCTTCTAAGGCCACCAGGATATTGTCATGCATGAAACAAGGCATGGACTCGTGGGGCAGGGATGTAATATTACCACTTTAAAAAGTGCAGTGACCAGGAACGGGTTCACTGACGCCACTTTTGGGGAATTGCCGGGTCAGGTCGCTAGTATATCCTGTATTTGTTTGTGATGCCAATTGCAGAGTACGCAGGGTACTATCCCAGGGCCCTTCCAAGGTGTTATAACACATGTCCCAGATAAGGAATGCCAGAGTAGTGTAATGCCCTATAATGTCTCTATAGCTTGATGGTAGTTGTGTCACCGTGTCTCCTACCTGGGTACGGCCGGACTCCTGGCTCACTTGCAATAAATTTGAGAGTAGTTATAGTAGGAGTAATAGAGGGATTTTGCTGAAGAAATGATGTCCAGACCTTTAGATGAAGTTCAAACGTTGCTTTACTTGAAATAACTTGCATCCAAGCGGTATACAGCTTTGGTCTTTTGGTCCCAGCAGGTTTTGGCAATAATTGGCAGGAATGAGTACTTCTGCTTTAAATGTGGAGCTTGCGGGATAAAACATCTGCTTGGTAACTCTGTAATTGTGGCAAGATTAGCTTCTGCACTTATCTGGTACCTTCTGCTTTGTGGGGACAGACTAGCTGAGGGGGAATTGGCTTCTCCTAGGTACTGGAATTATCTCACAGATGGGTTCTCAGGGGATGCTTTCTTCCTGGAACTCTGGAGGTTGTCTGTAGTTTCTGCTTTTCTCATCAAGCAGAGCTGAAGGTGCTCAAACTAGGTATATGGCCAAGTCTCAGCCGAGACTAGGTCCTTGCTGTCTTCCCTATGCAGGGGGTCTCCTGGACACTATCACACAGCCTTCGACAACAGGGGTGGCTGGTACTCACTGACTCTAACTTCCTTCTTCACCCAGGCTGTAGGATGTGGTACCAGCCCACTTCACACACAGGGGGAGCTAAATTGGAATAATCCATTCCAGCTCAGATGCACTAAACACTAAACTGTACTTGTACCTGCCAATGTGTTGCTGCCACCTACTGGTAACCAGGCAAATTACATGAACAATTACATTTAACATAGTTTTGTATGCACATTTGTGGAAGACATGAGCAAAATCGCATCAGATGACACTATAAAGGCTCTTAGGAGATAGTAGCGGGGTAGAGGCGCGTAGTAACACAACTCTGGGGTGTTGCAAAAGCTTTGGTGTGGCCTCATCTGGAATACGCAGTCCAGTTCTGGGCACCAGTACATAGAAAGGACGCACTACAGCTTGAATAAGTACAGAGAAGAGCGACTAAACTGATAAGGGGCATGGAGGGTCTTAGTTATGAAGAAAGATTAAAAGAATTGAATTTATTTAGTCTTGAGAAGAGACGTCTAAGGGGGACATGATTAACCTATAAAAATATATAAATGGGCCATACAAAAAATAGAGTGAAAAGCTGTTCCATGTAAAATGCGCATAAAAATCAAGGGGGCGCTGCCTCTGATTGGAGAGGAAAAAGTGAATCTGTGGAATAGACTTCCTCAGGACGTGGGGACAGTTTCAAAAAGGGTTTAGATTAATTCTTAAAAGTAAAAAACATTAATGCTTATGAAAACGTGTAGAAATCTGAGTCTTAATTCCTTCTGGGATTCGCATCCCTACCTATCTATTGGTTGAACTTGATGGACTTATGTCTTTTTTCAACCGTATTAACTATGTAACTGTGTAACTATATAACTATGTAACTATGTCTCACAAAATGCATCAGTTCTTTCATGAGTATTGCTTAAAGTGTATACAAGCAACATATTTTTATTTAAAAGAGGTTTTGCCACAAAAAAATATCCTACATTTTTCAAACCAGCACCTAAATCTGAATACTTTTGTTATAGACATTGAGCTATTCAATAAAACCTATCTGCAGAGCGCCACCAGCAGTTTATTTTTTTCCATATTTATGTCCACTTCATTGAGCTGGTCGCACACACTCTGTTTAAATCTTCAACGGTCATTGTCTGTTAGAAGCTGTGACAGTAACATGGAAAAAGCTACAGCAGAAAGGACATGCCCCCTGAGAATGGACACCCCCTAAGCTACCAGAATGAAAACTGCCATCAGACCAATTGGAGCCGAGAATGTGGAGATCTCTGGGTCCAAGTGAGGTACAGGGCTGGGATTGTCATGTACTATATGATGTCTGGTTTTCATTTTTTACATCAGTCATGGGATAACCCCTTTAATACTTATATTGTTTAGCAACTTATTCTGAGTTGAAATGTTTATCCTTTAACCTCACACATGCTGTTCTCATAGCACTGTATATACAGTCATTGAGGCACAAGAGACTATGTATGTAGGCACTTCCAATAAACTATTTTTACTGGTCTGGAATAAGTTAATCCCTGCCAGGGTTCTTCCACACAGGGCAGTTTCAGCCTCAAGCATTGATCGACCATATACAAATCTATCAAGGCTCATTTTTACATGGCCGGATGCAAGCAGAATAGGGACAAATGAGCGCCCATTCTGTTTTCAGAGTGGAGGCTCAGCCAACAAATAAGTGCTTGCTCATTTGTCTGCTAAAATGCCGCCAAGACTGTGTCTATGGTCACTTTTAGCCTGTCAGCCAGCAGATGAAGCACTACATGAACTGCGTTAGTTGTACTAGGCTTTCTAATTTGTAAAAAATAACAGAAATATCCTTGCTGGATGATGATGAGCCTTATAGTCTTGTTTTTATTTTACTGAACAATCATCTCACCAACAAGAAATGAAATCTCACAGAGAAGCAAACCACGTGCACAGTTAGACCTTAATGTCATAAATCTCTCACATGTGGCCTCCACGGGGAAGGAACCTCGCATCACCCAGCTGTCAGGATCTGTAACACTATAAATGCTCCTCACAGTTGTGAAGATCTAGAGCTAGTAAATTTACCCAGTTTTTCCTTCAGCGTGGGTAATGAATTGCGCTAATAGGATTATAATTGGAGGGCATTGTTTTAAAGGAGCATCTACTAAAACACGGCAGCAATTAAAATGTAACTGAGCTTGCAGTTTTCAATGTGGAGCACATTTCTCATCAGGAAGGTCCTTTACTTTGGGGGCAGTGTAAAAGGCTCTACGGTTATATTCAAAGGGAGTAGATTTGTTACCAACATTTGTAACTCTCCTCTTTGTCACAATAGGGCGTGCAGAGGATCACTTACCTGCTGCCGGGAAAAACTCATGTACAGATGTGAAACAAAACTTTAGACATAGAGATAAGTTAGAGAGTTCACTATACTGGAGATTAAGGGGCTGAAATGTAATATGTAGAATAAGACGGACTGCTTTTCATTCTTTGGTGGACATTAGAATATTCTCGCTAAAATTCTAACGTACAACGTATACCACGGTCTAATTGAACATTTTTATTGGATGCGGTTTTAGCTAATGAACCTGACGTGACCGCGGTCTTGTGATTAAAGAGGACATCAGCTCTCCATGTCTGATTTTGTAAAAATTCCCCATTAAGTGACAAATCTGGAGCATCTTTTCTTATAACTTGTGCCATCTTCAGTTATTCCTCCTAGAATAAATAAATGGATAACTGGATTCTGCCACTTAGGGGGGTTTCCTACACACTCTAACACTGACCAGTCAGTGCCGCCAGTGCCGTACTGTGTAGGGACACACCCCATTACCATGGGGAATGGTTCATTTATTCAAAAATTAAATATTCACTTTTTATATAGAATATAGACATTATAGATGGTGGAATCTATGAGCCATGACAGAAAGTCACTTTCACACTGGCGTTTTGGCTTTCCGTTTGTGAGATCCGTTCAGGGCTCTGACAAGCGGTCCAAAATGGATCAGTTTTGCCCTAATACATTCTGAATGGAAAAGGATCTGTTCAGAATGCATCAGTTTGCCTCCGTTTCGTCTCCATTCTGCTTTGGAGGCGGACGCCAAAACGCTGCTTGGTGTCCGTCTGACGAAACTGAGCCAAACTGATCCATTCTGACACACAATGTAAGACAATGGGGACAGATCCGTTTTCTATGACACAATCTGGTACAATAGAAAACGAATCCGTCCTCCATTGACTTTCAATGGTGTTCAAGACTGATCCGTCTTGGCTATGTTAAAGATAATACAAACGGATCCGTTCTGAACGGATGCAGACGATTGTATTATCTGAATGGATCCGTCCATGACGGTTCCGCACCAAACGTGTCAAGAGTGTCAAAGTAGCCTTACCTAAAGGGAGTCTGTCACCACATATGTACCTTCCAATGAAACCCTCTCCCTTTATAGATGTGCACCTCTCTGCTGATTCAAGCAAAAAGTGTACCTTTGATACCGTTTGGTGCCATCTTGATCTGTAGCCCTTATTCAGAGAAGTTAGTTTATGCTAATGAACCACTTTGTACAACAAAGGCGCTGACTTTGAACCTAGAGGCACTGCTCCTTTTCCCTGCTGAGTCAGGCAGTGTGTTTGGCGCACACAAAGTACAGGGCTCCACCCTGTACTGCAGGAGTCTGATCTCCAGTCCTGTCCTGCGTGTGCTCCGAATGCACTGCTGCCTAGCCATGTCAAAGTGGTGGGTATGCATCTGACAGGAAAAAGAAGTGGAGTCTCTGGATGCAATGGCAACTCCCTAGTTGCACCAAGGGGCTCATTAGCTTAAACTAAAAAGGGTCATTTCGCTAACTAGAGGTCATGGATCAAGAGGGTACAAAGTGTACTGGAATCAGCAGAGAAGTGCACGTCTGTACAGGGAGAAGGTTTCGTTGGAAGGCTTGTAGGGACAGAATCCACTTAGAAACACCTGCACTGTTGAAACCGATTCTCAGTGGACCTCCAGTTAAGGGTACTTGAGGACTAGAGTCGGAAATATTTGACCTAGGTCATGGGACATTTTTGAGAAAATATCTCATCTAGGATACACATCTGTTGTCCTACAGTGCAGTCTGTTGACTTTCAGTCCTCTTAGGGGTTTGTGGTATCTGCTCCTCATTTTTGGTTATGACATCACTTGGATGTCAAAAATAATAGAGTTTAACTTTAGAAGTTAATGAATCATAACAAGTGCTGCAGACTTTCACTGTACTGCGCCCTTAGAGTACCGTATA
Source organism: Bufo gargarizans (assembly GCF_014858855.1). NCBI lineage: Eukaryota > Metazoa > Chordata > Amphibia > Anura > Bufonidae > Bufo > Bufo gargarizans. Next base: position 195,647,181 of record NC_058085.1, on the reverse strand, counting down.
TCATCATTCTTTCCAAGCATTATTGTTTTTAAACGTATTTCCTTATTGTTCAAGTATTTCCATGCAGAAGAAAATACAAAAAGGTTTGTAATACTTCACATTAGGGCTACGCTGAGAACTTGTGTAGGGCCAATGTCCTGTGGATCAAAAATAAGGGGGACATTTACTAAGCCTGGCGATTTAGACATCGGTCTTAATCCATTTCCATTGCCGCTTGATGCGCCTAAGTTATGTAGAGGCTTCGGCCTCTACATAACTTAGGCGCTTTACTGGAGGCCGTGCATTTTGCTTAAATCTAAGCCAGCTCCCTTGCTGGCGTAGGTTTAAGTCACTTTCCACACCAGGGCTGGGGAACCTCCAGGATCAATTGAAAATGCTAATGACCGCATCCATTATGGAAGAGGTCATTAGCATGCGGTGGGCACAGGAAGGTGAGAACTGCACTGTCTCTACTCACCTTCCATTGCCTTCTTCCAACCGGCACATACAGCGTCAGGACGCTGTGCGCTGTCAGGTCACAGTACAGTGTGGTGGGTAGAAGACCAGGTAGGGTAAGTGAATCTGCAAAGAGGCAGCTTCGTCTGGAGCTGGAAAGGTAATTTTTTTAATTCATTTTAAATATCTGATCAGAGGTCTGATTGGGGCTGATCTGAGGCTAATGGAGGGTGGGGAGGCTCTGATCTGAATTTTTAAGTTGAGAATTTTGTATGACTCGTGAATGATGTTACAAATATCCAAATTGCCCTCGGCAGCAAAAAGGTTCCCCACTCCTGCTCTACACCATAAAATGACTGCTGATTGAGGGTCATGTGATCATCCACATTAGTCACAAGTAGCCAGAAAGTGGCCAACCCCTTTAAATCTACTAAATGTAATTTAAAGGGGTCGTCTTATATTGACAAGTCAGCATGGCAATAATCTGATCATTATGGGTTTGGTTGGTGAAACACCCCGCAATTCTATTGGCTGAAGGTGTATACTATTTAATACAACAGTTGGCAGAATGATCATTATATCTATGACCTCCATGAACATAACCTAAACTTAAGGTGGATTTACATGGCCCGATATTCAAGCAGATTATCGGGAACAAATGTTCCTGCGAACCCGCGGTCTAAACAGCGATATGCCACCCAGAAACAATGCAGCTGTACGAGGACGAGCGATCACAGTAGCAATGCCACATTTACATTACTGCGAAAGAGATTGCGGCATGTGAAAGAGATTGCGGCAGCCTACTGTCGTGAGGGAATGCTTCCTTCCTGACAATCGGCTGCTCCTCCATCGGTGTAAACCTGCCTTTAAAATACACATTAATCTTATCAACATAGGACAATCAACAGCATGACCTTATTTTTTTCATCCCTCGACCAGAACAGTAGCCCTGGAAGGGGACATCTCTGACACAAGCTTATAATAGTTTAGAAAGCAGAATAAATAATAATTAACCATATGGACTTCTTACGGTTCTCTGTAAATAATGCCAAGTTCTCAGCTCTTCGCTGCTTCCCTGAGAAAAGTGCACAGCTTTGTCCTAAAGTGTGGATTCATTAGTCCTCTGGCCTCTCCTATGTCACAGTATAAGTTTCCATCCCTAGCCAGATAATTCTATTCTCAATCAATCTACTCCCAGAGGGGATGTTTCTTATTGATATTATGCCAGATCTCATCCATATCTGCTGACGAGAGGCAATTGCAGAGAAGTCCGAGCCGACCATGACCCTGCGGCGGTTTTCATCACTCCCTCTCTTTTCTCAAACTAATAGAAGGGGCTGTCATAAATACAAACCTAGCAGCTGACAATTAATAAGTGGAAGTGTATGTATTGATTGTTACATAATACAAGATGGACAGACAGATCTCAGGTTGCGCTGTAGTTAGACTTATTTTTTTCTGAGATACAATATCTATGCTGCATTTAAAGCCCACATAAGTAATAGATCACCTTTGTCAGACCACCTACGTTGCAGAGCTGAGTATGTCATATATGAAATATCAAAATATGTCACTGGTAGATTTACAGTGGAGTGCATTGAGCATTTTCAGAACTATCCACTAATTTGTATAATTTCAGTTGATCAAAACTCAAAATGCAAAATGAAACCAGCCAGACACTTCCATGTACAGCAGTTGTCCTCTCTTCATACCCTCCAAACAAAGAGGCCCCAACATTGTAGGTGGGTCCAAATCGACAGAAGGTGGTGCTCAGAATACCATCCCACAGAACCAAAGATCCCATTGCAGTACAAAATAACTCTCCAGAAGCTGTCCCTCTGTGGTGGTCATCAATATAAGCGACATTCTGTCCTCGTCCTCCAATTGTCTCTCTTATTTGGCAGGTGAGATGTGGGCCACAACACCAGGGCAGTCCTACCTTCAGCATGCTGCCTGGACTTAGTCTAATAATGACCCCTATAGTTCCCCCAGTAGTATGTACCCGGCCAGCGGCAGTGAGGAGGGCAAGGGTGGCCCTATATGTATCAGCCTTTAATGCCAAGACAGCATTAGTAATGTCAATGGGACAGTGACATATATGACTGTGGGTAAGCGCATGGTAGCCGGTGGTAATAAACGACCTGTCTAAAAACACACTGCACTGCCTGTCACCATTCAGTATAAATAGTATAAATTTTGCATTGAAAAGCCTGCACACTCCAATATATATATATATATGTATGTATACAGTGGATATAAAAAGTTTACACACCCCTGTTAAAATGTTAGGTTTTTGTGATGTAAAAAAATGAGACAAAGATAAATCATTTCAGAACTTTTTCCACCTTTAATGTCACCTATAAACTGTACGACTCAACTGAAAAACAAACTGAAATTGTGGAGGGAAGAAAACATAAGTGTGCACACCCTCTTATAACTGTGCATGTAGCTGTGTTCAGAATTAAGCAATCACATTCAAAATCATGTTAAATAGGAGTCAGCATACACCTGCCATCATTTAAAGTGCCTCTGATTAACCCCAAATAAAGTTCAGCTGCTCTAGTTGGTCTTTCCTCAAATTTTCTTAGTCGCATCCCACAGCAAAAGCCATGGTCCACAGAGAGCTTCCAAAGCATCAGAGGGATCTCATTGTTAAAAGGTATCAGTCAGGAGAAGGGTACAAAATAATTTCCAAGGCATTAGATATACCATGGAACACAGTAAAGACAGTCATCATCAAGTGGAGAAAAAATGTCGCAACAGTGACATTACCAAGAACTGGATGTCCCTCCAAAATTGATGAATAGACGAGAAGAAAACTGGTCTAGGAGGCTACCAAGAGGCTTACAGCAACATTAAAGGAGCTGCAGGAATATCTGGCAAGTACTGGCTGTGTGGTACATGCGACAACAATCTCCCGTATTCTTCATATGTCTGGGCTATAGGGTAGAATGGCAAAATGAAAGCCTTTTCTTACGAAGAAAACACCAAGCCAGGCTACATTTTGCAAAAACACATCTGAAGTCTCCCAAAAGCATGTGGGAAAAGGTGTTATGGTCTGATGAAACGAAGGTTGAACTTTTTGGCCATAATTACAAAAGATATGTTTGGCGCAAAAACAACACTGCACATCACCAAAAGAACACCATACCCACAGTGAAGCTTAGTGGTGGCAGCATCATGCTTTGGGGCTGTTTTTCTTCAGCTGGAACTGGGGCTTTAGTTAAGCTAGAGGGAATTATGAACAGTTCCAAATACCAGTCAATATTGGTACAAAACCTTCAGGCTTCTGCTAGAAAGCTGAACAGGAAGAGGAACGTCATCTTTCAGCATGCCAACGACCCAAAGCATACATCCAAATCAACAAAGGAATGTCTTCACCAGAAAATGATTAAAGTTTTGGAATGGCCCAGCCAAAGCCCAGACCTGAATCCGATGGAAAATCTGTGGGGTAATCTGAAGAGGGCTGTGCCCAGGAGATGCCCTCGCAATCTGACAGATCTGGGGTGTTTTTGCAAAGAAGAGTGGGCAAATTTTGCCAAGTCAAAATGTGCCATGCTGATAGACTCATACACAAAAAGACTGAGTGCTGTAAAAAAAATCAAAAAGGGCTTCAACAAAGTATTAGTTTAAGGGTGTGCACACTTATGCAACCATATTATTTTATTTTTATATTTTTTCTTCCCTCTACCTAAAAGATTTCAGTTTCTTTTTCAATTGAGTGGTACAGTTTATAGGCCACATTAAAGGTGGAAAAAGTTCTAAAATTATTTATCTTTGTCTCATTTTTCTACATCACAGAAATCTGACATTTTAACAGGAGTGTGTAAACTTTTTATATCCACTTTATATATATATATATATATATATATATATATATATATTAATATAGGGAAGCTACCTATATTACCTAGGTACCTAGGGGTGGACTGGAAACTTAAAGTGGCCCTGGAAAAAAGCCCATAAAAGTGGCCCCATGTTGTAGGTGGGTCCAAATTGACAGAAAGTAGGGCTAACACAAGTAGGAGGGACAAGCAATACCATAGTACAGCACAAAATACCACCCCAACACAGCAAAATACCTCAGTATACCACAATAAACTGGCCCAACAACATTGAAAACCACAGTGCAGCACAACATAATATCCCAAAACCAATATATACCTCCTCAAAAGTTGCCCCTCTGTGGTGACTTGCACCAGCTGCCACGTTCTGTTCTCCTACTTCGGTTGCCACAGGATGGCAATACAGTTAGATCAGGAGGGCACCAGTGGTTCGTCGCCAGGTACATAACTATTTGATGCCCCTTGTGTTGATGAACAGATCACTATTTACGGTACCTAGCTGGCGCCCATGAGGAGGCCCCGTAGAGTTGATGGCCAATCCGCCCCTGAAGGTACCCCCATCCTTTGTTTATGTTACTTAGATGATGCAGTCACTTTTGGCCAAGAAATCTATTGGGTTAAACATCTGAAATCTAAGTAACTACTAATCTGTGCCATTGGTGTGAGAGGCCTGTTGTCAAATATAGATGTTCCATGGCTGAAGACGCAGGCACAACGTGTGACACTTACTTTTTTAAATGTGGGCCAACGTTTGTACATAGCGTCTCATGGTTTGGCCTCATGCACACGACAGTATTTTTTTGTGGTCCGCAAAAAGAGGTTCCGTTGTTCCGTGATCCGTTTCCATTTTTGTTTCCATGTGTCTTCCTTTATTTTTGGAGGATCACCAGACATGAAGGAAAGTAAAACAAAGTCTGTCAAGTTTGCCATGCAAATGATAGGAAAAAAACGGACGCGGATGACAATCTTGTGTGCCTCCGCATTTTTCACGGACCCATTGACTTGAATGGGTCCGCAAACTGTTTTCCGTTATATTTTTTTGAAGGACTGGAACCACGGATCATGGACGCAGATGACAAACGGTGCATTAGCCGAGTCAATGGGTTCGCAGAAAATCACGAAAAACGGAACAACGGACACAGAATGAAACAACGGTCGTGTGCATAAGGCCTTTCTCAAATTGCCTTGAAGGGCATACATATCATAAAGGAAGATCTTGTGGCTTCTATAGAGGCCTGGGAGATTGGTGGTCAGCCCAGGTGTCTATATTTCTTATTTAATGTATAGTGAGAACGTGTGCAGGGATTCCTTCTCTGCAGGTCCTACATTATGTAGTATAGTCCATTTCTTCTCCATATGCAGTACATTCTTGGAGGTTTGGGTTCTTGGCTTTAGTGATACTTTTGTCTTTTATTGTAGCTTTTGTATGTACTGCATATAACACATCCTGTTACGGAAAAACAGACATAGGTGGGTATACAGCATAAATGTGACAAAAAAACCTTGGAAAGAGAATTTCTAAATTAAAACTTGGATGACTGTGCATTTGATGTTTACCTCTCCACTGTTCAAACCATTGCTCTCATATGTTCCTGTAGCTTATCATAGGTCACATTTCAACGTAACGTAGGAAAATGACTTTATCTTTATCTTTTTTTTTTATCACGTTATTGGAGTATCAGCTTCTACACTAATGTGATTGAATATGGTAATAGAAGTAATTTCTGGGAAAGACCTCTAAAGAGGTTCTGCAGCTCACAGATGTGGACCTATGTTCAGGATACCCCTGGTGATCAGATGTTTCAAGAGGTAGCGTTGCTCGTGATAACTTTGCTTCCGCTTCCAAATTGCACTGTGTGTTGTTTCTCTTGTAGAGGGGGCGCAGTGTTATTACAACTGCCCATCCCATCATGAAGGTAGGTCATCAGTACCTCTGCACTGCACAACCCCTGTAAACCTTCTATAGGTAGACACTGAATCATTTTATGTTTGAATCATGTCAATGACCAAATTGGAGAAAAGGCTGTAGTAAAATAGAATAAAATAAAATACGATTATAAACAATGTAAGGGAAATTTCCCAGAGAACATAACATATGAAGCAAATGTGTCAAAGAACATGAGTGGTGTACCAGGAGTGCAGGCATTGCTTGCTTATGTTGAGGTCTGTTGTATCTGGTTCCTATCGCCCTGTAATGACTGTGGTAGATGCAAATATATGTAAAGACTGACCTCTAGTGGTCATTTTGAAAACTGCATGTGCCCCATTTTTTTTTTTTAATAAGATTCAAAACCTTTCTGTATGAAAGCATTTTTATTTTTTGGACATAGCTAAATCTTTAAATTTCATGATAGAATGGCATATAATATTAGTACTTAATCTATTCTAATAGGTAATGAAGTTATGCAGGGAGTGGGTGGAAATGGAATGACTAATCTTCTGAAACAACAATAATAAATATGATTTGTCTTGGCAGCTACTTTAGGACTGTATCTTCCCAAAAAAGACTTCTCTGAAAGTTTATACATTGACCAGCCTGCTGGTTCAATGCTATTACAAGTCCATGCACTGAGTGACTACCCGGGAGAGGTTCCATACTACAGCCTATGCAGGAACATGCTAAATCAGAAATACTTACACATTTTCCATGTCGATGAACGAAAAGGAATCCTCTATCTTAATGAGACCTTGACAAGTGAAGTTTTCAATAAATTAAGTAAGTGTAAACTATAACATTGCAAGGTGGTCTGGTCCTTTCTTATCAATGTGCATTTGTCTTGAAGAAAACAAGCATTCTATCTAAGCATTGCCTCACCACGAATATGTCTAGCAAATCAGAACTTCTTATAACAACTTCTTACGGCTTTAAGATTCCTTTAAACTAGACAGTGAGTCCTGGATTATCAGGAAACCATAAAATATATGCAAAATTTACAGGGGTAGAGAACCTTCAGAAGTCATTTCAGAATCTTCCAACTGGTTCTCACCTAGGACTTCCAGTTGTGAAGCTTTGGGAAACGTGTTCAGGATTTCTAGATGCAAATAAACATTTTTTACTACAGTTTTTACCTTATTCTAGGTTCTATATCCATGACAGGGCCTTCACTTTAAAGGGACCCTGACAGGCCCAATAACCATAATTAGCTATATATATATATGCATGCACAGGGCTTCTAATGTGCATTAAAAACATATATGTCTAACCCCTGTCCACCTTATGAATACAGTAAACTCATGTTTTATAACCTGAAGTAATCGCTTTTCCTACTGCCCAAGGGGCGGCGTTTCAGCTCCACTTGCGCCCAGCCAGCCGCCCCCCAACCACCGTTTTGAAGCGCCGCCCAGCTCATCAATATTCACTTTGCTGGGCGGCTTCTGCTGCTGACCTTCCTACAGGACTCTTGTTTGCTAAAGAGATGAGTATCAGATATTTGGAGCTTGATTTGCAGGTTCACACATGAGTTGTTCAAAGTGTTTTTTATAAAGGTATGCTCTGTTACTGATGGCACACAAGAATATGTTCAGAAAGGTCTTACTAGACCTTATATAGTTGTGATAGCAGATGATGGGGTCAAACCAGTCATCAGTTCTCTTTTAAGCATTTTATTGAGTGTTTGAAACCAGTAAGATTAATGGAGGCCCATGTCTTGGTAGTTTAATTGTGGCTTTTAAAATACTTCACTATTCACTATTGTGCTTTGTTGAAAGTTATTGACCTTTTTTTCTCATTTGTTCAAGGAAGCTTATCAATATACATATTGCGATTTAGAATAAAGGTGTCCGCTTCTCCATCTCAAGACCAAGTGTGCGACAGATCCCTCTTTGCTGATATTGGCTTGACACTCAAAGACTACCGAATTCCCAGCTGTTCCTTGCTACAACCAAATGACCTGTGCTTCGGGGAAACAGAACTTTCTTTCCACATCAAAGAAAACAGACCACCGGGCAGATTCTTCGAATTCTATCCCCACTTCCGAGCTGATCCGTGCCCAAATATCAGTGTTAGCTACACAATGATATTAGGTAAAAACATACTATTCATTCCTCTGTTGACCTTGCACATTTGCAGATAGATATGGGGTAGGTCATACATTAGGATAGACCCTATATAATCTAGGTTTGCATCAGGTATCAAAGTCTCAATGCATTTTTGATACTTTGATACCTGGTTCAGTTCAATACTGGGATTACCCGTGTTTTGATACTAAACTGCGCTATTGCACAGCTTAGCATCAGTTCCTATCAAAGAACATGGCGTGTGTACAGTGGAAAAGGAGTAAGGGGGTCCCTCCCTTCCTACTGTGATGCGTGGGCCACTGCCACCTATGACAAAGCTGAATGGCCTAAGGGTGGGAGTGTCAGGGATAGAGGGTGAAGAATAGGAAGGTAGAGGACATACGTACTGACTGCTATCTACAGGAGGGGCCATACTCCTCACGGTACTGGAGGCTAAAGGACCTGGGATAACATCCATATGTTACTGGTCACATGACAACGTCATCACAGGTCCTTTATCCTATGAGCATCCAGGAGGTCTTGCTGCAGGAGAAGTTTCATACTGTTTTTATATGGAGACATCGCACTAGCAAGTGACAGGTAAGTGCTTCATGGAGTGCAGACACTGCTGTAAGCCTGTATTCATTTAAGTCACATGGTGTTCTTACTTTAGTACCCGCCGAGTGCCTCACATTAATAAAAGTGACCCTATCATGTATAGTACCTCCACATGAAATGGGCAACAATATGTGAGATACATGATGAGGTTACTTAGTATTACTTAGTGTTACTTAGTATTAGAGTCAGGCACATTGAGGTCCAAAATTTATAACACCATGTGCCTCACATTTATAGTAACTTCATCATGTACTTCCTAATAATGGACAACATGAGGTTAATGTGAGGTACATGATGGGGTTATTTATTATTAATGTGAGGCACATGGAGGTCCAAATTGATAAAACCATGTGCCTCACATTAATAGTAAGCAACTTCATCATGTAACTCACACATTAACCCCATGTTGTCCATTACGTGAGGAGGTACTTGCTGAGGTTGTAATTAATGTGAGGCATATGGTTTTATCAATTTAGATTTCCACGCGCCTCACATTATTAGTAAGTGACCCCATCAAGACCTCCTAACGTAATGGGCAATCGATACAAGCATTAACCCCATGTTGCAATACTTTTCTTGATATCAAAATAAAAATTCTGTTATCGTGACAACTGTAATATAATCTTATATTATTATTTGGCAATGCTAGAAACGCAGATGTACCAGAGACATAGTATATTCATTGTTTGCATCCCTAAAAGATGAAAGTACCTTTTAAGAACTGGGTAGGCCTGGTGTGTACACTAAATCAACACTAGGATGTGGATTATAAACTGTGGAGCTCATATATAGGACCAGATAAGGTTTAGACTTTCCAGATTGCTAAACTGTGTAGAGCTAGGTTCTCATCTGCAGCAGAGTTCCATCAGAGATTCCAGGATGAAATGGTCTGGTGTATTTTCGGACAAAATGCTAGAATCCATACAGGAAACCTGATGGCCCCCATTATAGTGAGTGAGATATGCTGAGCGTTGGTGTCAATTATACCGGAACAATCAATTGAAATTCATTACAGATATGAGAACATATCCTAAAGTCTGTCCTGTTTTATGTTCTTTTGGCCTCTTACTGATTAACCTTTATAAGATTAGCATTCACAGATCCCTGTTATTTTGGGAAGATCCCAACACATAACTACTCTCTCTTCTTTCTATACAGACCAACAACTCCCTTTCCAGTATAAACCTGCTACATTTGAAATAGTCTTGTCCCGCTCCCTGGACCGAGAAGAGAGGGAGGACTATGATCTAGTAGCTAAATGTTTAGTAAGAAACAGCACCAAAGAGGTGGCGGTGGAGCAGTCATTCCGGATCAAGGTGGATGATGAAGATGACTGCCCTCCTTTCCTTCCAGATGGAACCGATACTGCAGATGTAGTGGTAGAATACGATAGAAAGGAAGTAAGTAAAAAGCTCTCTTAAAGGAACACTCCAGGTAACATTAATAGACTGATGGGGCACAGGGAATCAGTGCTGTAGCCTCTCATCCTTGGCCCTGCCCAAGGCATAACAGTGTAGTAAATGTACCGGGACTGTACCTGTAAAGTAAGTCTCTTTCTGTTTCTGTACCTTTTCGTATGTTTCTTCTTGTTTCCTGCTGTGGATTTCACCTTTTGCACCAAAATCCACACATAACTGTTTCACCACATCTGAACATACCTTAAAAGAGCTTGTCACATAATTAAAAAGCTCTTCCTGAGGTTTTTCAGGATTAGAATATTGATGGCATATCCTTCATCCAGTATTAGTATCAGATTGCTGGGCTGCTGACTCCATCGGTCCCCATCAATCAGATGTTTGCAGGGAACAGAGCAATTGCGCAACTTAGTAGTAGTAGTAGTTATTGCAGCTTAGTCCTGTTTACTTGAATGGGATGAAGCAGCAATACACTGTCTATAGACGGCACTAAGTAGATGACGTGCAGGTAGACTGACCAATGTAAACCATGAAGAGGAGCCAACACTCACAAGAAGCCCACTGATCTGATATTGGTGGTCTAACTTGAGGATAGGCCATCTATAGTTTGATGCCAAAACCCACTCTCTGAGCAGGAATTGGCTCAGTTTATTATACTGTTTGTGCTTTGTCTTACTTATTGTATGCATGTTAGGAAAACGGTGAGTGCAGTAATGCCTATGTTATAGAAAACGTGCTTCTACACCCTAGGTGAGCAGATTACTCTATTTGTATCCATGAAGTGCTTGAACATTTGTTACAGAGAAATTTGATTTCCAGGTGATATTTGGATTTTATCTGTCTAGTGCCAGGAAATAGAATACTTTGTATACTGGAAACATCAAAGACATCTACCTTACTGTTTACTTCCCACACAGGGTACAGTCCTTGGGTCGCTGATGGTTAAAGATCTTGACTTGACACCTGTCTATCCCGTAGACAGTAGTCACAACAGATACACCAATACCATCCTCAACAAAGAAACATTTGTTCTAGAAAAATTTCAAATCAAGCGCGACATCAAAGAGATTACAGAAAGGCGAAATGACAGCATGATTCGAGGAACAATCCATGAATTTAGTAAGGATATGATTATACCATGTCGTACTTTTTACTGCAAACTTCAACCTAAGAAAAATATATTTACTTGCTTTCGAAAGCAATTCAACAATTAGTGATCTACTAGTGATCTAAGTCTACATGCACATGGGAATGTACTCAATGCAGATTTTCTGTGTGGTTTCTATCGTGTTTCCACAATGAATCCATGTCAGGATCCGCAGGTGACACATCTGTTGCAGACTTCTCCCTACACTTTGCAAACAATTTAGGCCTCATGCACACGACCGTAGTTATGGTCCGCATCCAAGCTGCAGTTTTTGCGGCTCGGATGCAGACCTATTCCGCTCCGTTCCGAGGCCACGCAAAAAAAATATAGCATGTCTTATTCTTGTCCGTTTTGCGGACAAGAATAGGCATGTCTACAATGGGCTGCCCGTTCCATTCCGCAAATTGCAGAAGACACACGGGCGGCTTCAGTTTTTGCGGACCGCAAAAAAACTGCACAGTCGTGTGCATGAGGCCTAACGCTGTGAAAATGTTCACATTGTTTCGATATTTATCACATCTGCTTAGCTGATACTGGATTATGCTACAGATTTTCTGGTGCATGTGGCCTAAGGGTTTTCTTTAGCTTCAGTATTCATTGCATTAAAATGAAAAATAGTCCCCAAGGATCTCAGATGCCAGCCCACTATGACCCCTGTGTGTTGATTTCACAAAGTCTCTGACTGTATAGATGGGCATTGCATATTCATAGAACCAGCTATCAGTATGTATAATCACATCCAAACAATAGTAAATATAATCTTATTTATATAGCACTACCATATTCCACAGCAAATCAGAGGGAACATATGGCTATTATTAGAGGTATTGGAGTATGCTGCCCAGTTATGAAATGATACATGCAGAAACCATATTGTCAGTTTTTTAGTTTCATTCTCTCAACAGATACCCAGCATATGTTCCTAGGGATCTACGTATGCATCCTTTTATATGGATAATGCCTGTGGGTAAATCACCGCTGCGGTGACTGGATATGCTCTGTTTATTTTAGGAAATTCTGGGTCATATCCCTATAACTGCCTTAGGCCTCTTTCACACGAGCGGATTAGGTCCGGATGCGTTCAGGTTGCGTTCAGTGAAACTCGCACCATTTTGCAAGCAAGTTCAGTCAGTTTTGTCTGCAATTGCGTTCATTTTTTTTCCACGCGAGTGCAATGCGTTTTGATGCGTTTTTCACGCACGGGATAAAAAACAGAAGGTTTACATACAACATCTCTTAGCAACCATCAGTGAAAAACGTATTGCATCCGCACTTGCTTCCGGATGCAATGTGTTCTTCACTGAAGCCCCATTCACTTCTATGGGGCCAGGGCTGCGTGAAAAACGCAGAATATAGAACATTCTGCATTTTTCACACAACGCAGAACTGATGCGTGAAAAAAAAACGCTCATGTACACAGATCCATTGAAATGAATGGGTCAGGATTTAGTGCGAGTGCTATGCGTTCACGTCACACATTGCAGAAAACTCGCTCATGGGCCTTATTCTTGCACCATAGAAATGCTGTGATAACGGATAGTTTGTGTAGCCGCATATCTCAGCATACAGTATAATATGTCATTGTTTCTTCATGGCAGAGCTTCTTCTGAAACAGAATATTTCCATAAATAGAAATGCATCATATCAAGTCATAGTTTTGGTCAATGACACCGAATATCCTCATCCTGGCAGAGAACTGAGGCTGTACTTCAATGTCACAATCAAGTCTGTCAAAATTCCATTCCCTAATATAACATACCAGTTTACTGTCAACTGTAATGCCAACCGTTATGCCCAGGTAACGTGGTTAACATTTTTTTCCCAAACTTCTGTCTTTTTAAATACATTAGTGAGCAGTCTGCATTATTATATATACATGAAATGTTCAATTAGAAGCTGAGGTATTACATTCCCCAATATTGCCTAAGCCTTTACTTCCCCTTTCTCAGTCATTAGCTATAATTAGAGACTGGTTTTGAGGAACATGCTGCCTGACTTCTGGTTGCCCATGAGTCGCTGTATCCTGGCATTAACATAACACAACACTGTCCCTATGGGAGAGAGTCGCGGGGAGCCTTCAGACTGTCACAAATATTCCAACCCAGTAGGACTGTCTGTGATAGTTGAGGAATGACTTAAGTACACACTATGTATAAAACTAGTATATGCAGAATTCCTAAATGTAAAATGCTCTGAAGGTATCATGCTACAGGAAAATGCATTGAGAACATTGAAATGTCTCCCCTTATCTGTCAGTTAATTTTGTAAACCTGTTATTTAAAGGGGTTGTCTCACTAATGTATTGTGATTTTCCATATTGCCTCCTTTGCTGGCTGGACTCATTTTTCCTTCTCATTATACACTGCTCGTTTCCATGGTTACGACCAGCCTTTAATCCATTAGCTGTGTTTCCACGCTGTAATAGGTAAAGTTGCCGGCGACTTTGGTGGCCAAGACCATAGGAGCTCACATAGGCTGGTGCCGTTTTCTATAGTGTACAAGCATTGCCACCACAGCTAGATTAAAGGGTGGTCGTAACCATGGAAACGAGCAGTGTATAATGTGATGGAAAAATGAATCAAGCCAGCAAAGGAAGCAATATGGACAATCACAATACATTAGTAAGTGTCTTGTATTAACTTTCTCTATATGATAAATGCCATTTGTTGAAGTGAGACAAACCCTTTAAGGCTGCATTACACTGGCCGATATTTCGTCTGACATTACTGCCACTGATTGCCCGATGAACAAGCCTTTGCTTGTTCATCTGGCAATTCTGATTTTTAAAACCTGTATTAGACAGGCAGATCAGCAAGCGATTGTCCTGGCAATCACAGGAGACTGCTGCTACTACATGCAGCGATTTCCTATGTAGCATAGGGGGGAGTGATCACTATGGCATTGCCAGTCCCCATACTGTCTAGCGGTTTGCTGGCGGCAGATCGCTATTAGACAGCACAGTCTTCCACCAGCAAGCACTGATTTTTGAGCTTTCCTAAAAATCAGAATTGCCCGATGAACAAGCATTTGGTCATTCATCTGACAATCTGCAGCAGTATTACACTTCAAGATGATTCTTCATACGAATGCTCTTTAGCAATTATCGGCCGAAATATCGGCCAATGTAATACAGCTTTTAAGCGTGCTTAAAAATCAGCTCTTGCCGGCGGCATATCGTGGTATCTATTAGTGATCTGCTGCCGGCAAGACAGTATGGGGATGAACGAAGGCATAGGTATCGTTCCCCCCCATGCTGCGGAGGAAATCACTGCATGTAATAGCAGCATTTTTTTCCACTATGTAGCAAGCGCTTCCCTCCTGACAATCGCTTGCTGAGCTGCCTTTCTAGTACAGGTTTTAGTCCCTGTGCTATGCGTTATGTTAATACAGTATGTTGGCGCATGCACTGGAAAAGCTCCCGGGCTGGCACATAAAGCAAATGTAGTCATGAGTTGCCCCTCACCTGACGGTCCTTTTAACTCTGCAGGGTTAGTTTGTGGCGGCATATTTTTGTTTCATTCTGTAACTCCTAAAGGTTTTAAAGAAATACAAAAATGTGGCCAATGGGTGATGTCTGCCACTGTCTAGCTATACAATAGCATACATTGTAGCCTTATGTCAGCGATTTCTCCTGATATATACCTCTGTTATACTGCGCTGTTGAAATGGTTACAGAAGAATTCATGTGTGCTCCTACTTACCTGAGATAATGTATCCTGATGTCATCTTTGTGCTCCAGATAGGAAGAGTATGCATTGAAAATTGCTCACTGTTTAAAGGCGTCAACGTGAATTACGTGATTCAGGCTTCAAATACCACACATCCCATTGCCATTCAGAAGGGACCGAGGGATATGTTTGCCATCCTTTATGTTAATGATACTGTGGCTTTGGACAGCCATGAAAGCATGGAGATCCTTCTTACTATTAAAGCCTTCAATGCACAAGTTAAGGAGCCTTCCAAGACACAAGTAACTATCATCATAGAAGGAACCTGTAAGTACCCATATTCCTTTAAATGTGACATATTGGACAATAATTGCGCTGATAATATGCACTGTGTAACACAATCTCTGGAATCAAGATGGGCAATAAAATACAAGAAGGGTGTTTGTGCATTGGAATGGCCTTTTTCTTGAAACTGCTTGTACAGGCAAGAGGCATTCAAGTAACCAAAGTTTCCTTTCTTCATGTATAGCCACAAATATTTACTCTTTAAGAACGATAAAAGGGGTTTCTCCAAGGCTCTACTTATTGATGACCTACCCTGAGAATAGATCACCAGTGTCAGTTCACTGGGGTCATACTCCTGATAGCCCCACCATCTGCTGTTCTCACTATCTTCTGTGCTGGAACCAAGCGCTAGACGTACATATCTCTGTGTAGTGGCCATGCTTGGTTACTGCAGCATTGCGCCCATGTCATGTCTAATAATAAGTCTTGAGTGTAGAAAGATAGCAGATTCAGCAGACTCATACTGTATGCTTGAAAACATCCTGGGACAACTGATCTTGCAGAAACCAAAAAATGCAAGCACTTGATGTTCCCAATAAAAGCTATTTTCTTTATTGGCTAATCTGAGACATTTTGAGTTTAAGCCAACTGTATACATTATTGACCAGGTTCCTCTGTACTTGTTTCCTTCCAGCTATAAAGAATGGAGTGAATAGTTTGTTCTCATGTGCAGAGAACAAAAACAGACAGGAGTGTGAAGAGTCTGATGGATTAGGGTCCCTCACTGGAAAATGTCAATGGAGACAGGGAGATGGTCAAGGTAACACACATCTCCAACTCATAGCCCATACATATCATCAGCTTTGTACAAATGTAAATGTTTACATGAAAATGGCATTCAAAAGGCATCTAAAAAGTTGAGGTATTGGAATATTTTCAGATATAGTTGGTAGACCTCTCATAATACTGGGGGAGCACAATTCTGGTGTGATGGTATAAACTTAGGTGCCTCTACATAACTCCAACAGATCCACCGCCAGCTATAGGGGATATTAAGACTGGAGTCTAAAATGCTGGTCTTAATATCCCCCATAGTTGGCGTTGGATCTGCCGGAGTTATGTACAAGCCCCGGCCTCTACATAACTTCGGCGGATCCACCGCCGCTTCTAAATGTAAGACAGCTTTCTAGCTGTCTTACATTTAGACCATTTTCTGTGCCTAAACCAGGCAATGAAAATGATGAATGAGATGGGCCTGCTGGCCCATCTGCTTCCCCGCCCACGCCATGCCCACATTTTTAGACCTGGTGCAAGCGGGGAAAGTTGCAGATTTCAGAGCAAAGGACCTTTGCACAGCAATCTGCACCAGAAATACGCCTCATATAGATGTATTTCTGGTTAGTAAACGACCCCCTTAGATTACACAGTCTGAACATCCAACATCAGTCACTGTGATTTTAACACTGTCTATATATTAGACATAGTAAATCTGCCCGAAGGACTGGAAACCAAAAATAATTTTGAAGTAGGTCTAGTGTGTGCGTGTAAGTAGTCAGTCGAGATTGCTGCCAATTGCATACCCAGCCAGTCCTTTACAGCAAGGCTGCCCACAGGCACTGTCTCTTGTGCCTACTCTCTCTCTCTCTCTCCAAACATTCTGTTATAAGTCATTAACAAGACATACACCATAAGGATGTTCAGCTGATCTAATATTTCCTAGTAAGAAATGACAAAAAAGAATGCCAATGAAGTTCCTCTGTTCATATTAGCATATTTACAATGTGTAGACTATTGGATAAGGAACACCATAAAGGGGATTGTCTGTGCTCCACTCAGTTTTTCTCCTTCTTTTTTAAAGGAATCACTAGAAACTATTCTACTTGTACACCAAGTATCTTTACCTGTCCTGATGGGATTTGTGATGCTGTGGAGGGAAAAGATCCTGCAATCTGTCCCCAAGACTGCACAAGTGTGTATTCTCTACTTTAAATACTTACTCAAATCAAGCGAAAAATCAAATGTACCCTTTGTCTGATTGAACAGCCATTATGAGCCTCCAGTTTGATGTACAAAGTGGAGGCAAAAGATATCAAAATAGTCCCATCGCCATTGTATCTCCTTTTCTGGCGGTAGAATGGGGCAGGAGGGCAAATGCTGGTTAATGACATCATCAACTGTGCCTACCCAATCCATTCATATAGACTGTGTTGATATTTACTGTGCGTATCGGCTCTTAGTATACCACTTCTCCCATATTACCTCTGGAGGGAAGCAGTAGTTTGAAAGTCACAGCAACATGTGAGCTCCTATAGAGTACGCAAAGAGGTATCTCTCAAGGAAGAGAACTATCTAGCGCCATCTTGCGGAAGCGGCTCTCTATGAGTCAAAATCCGATTTCTTTAACAAGCCATGGGATTATGAACAGGGAAAATGCCATGCCAGATATCCAACCATAGACAGCTGTTTTGGGGCGATTGCCCCTTGTCAGTACAGAGGGGATCAGACATAATCTTCAAAAGGAATGTAGCATATGGAGTTATCATGTGTAGCCATGGGCTGCATAATTGTAATAATCTTCATTATAACATCTGTGCCATCTCAGAACAGCAAGGACAGCCCAATGTCCATGCTGTCCATTGTGTGTGAATGATAAAGGCTGCATTCACATGGTTATTATACCCATACCTCCCTCAGTGCCAATGATCACCATAGAGCCTTTGGAGGTTCAGGTTTTCGCAACCATAATACAAACCTTTGGTGGACTGCTAAATTGGTTCTAATTGTAATGTCAGCAATTACTGAGTTTTTGAATAATATTCACTTTTTAAAGGGGTATTGCAGGATTTTGATATTGATGGCCACCAATATCAAATCAGCAGGGGTCGACTACACCGTACCCCCACTGGTCAGCTATTTCAGAGTAGCACCAGTGCGACACAGCTATGTCCACTGTGTAGTAGATGGAGCTGGTAAGTGCAGTGCTGCTGCAGTTTACTTCAGTTGGAGCAGTGCTGCAGTCACCAGCTCCGTCCACTACACAATGGACATAACTGTGTACTTCTGGTGCAAACTTCCAGCGTCAGAGATACTCTGAAACAGTGGGGGGTGTTGGACCTCTGAAGATCAAGTATTAATGCCGATCATAGTCCATTAATATTAACTAGAGATGAGCGAATCGAAGTTGACGAAGAATAATTCAAGAACCTCTGCAATTCCAGCAAACCATTCTCTTTATTGGGGTGCAAGTGCTGTGTGATACAGCCATTAATAGGGTGTATTACTGGGAAATATTTCTACACCTTATTAGCCCTTGTGCGGTGCAGTTATGTTCTAAAGCCTTTTAATGGCTTGTGCAACGGGCGCCTCCCCCTAGGGACCTTTATATATAAAACGCGTCCCAGATGTAGGAATGCCGAATGGTATAGTGCGGCCTAAAATGTCTCTTGGAGTGTGTCATGGTGCTCCTACCTGGATACGGCTGGACCCCAGGCTTTGGCTCCGAAGCAATAAATAGGGGAAATAATTGAGGGATTTGAAAGAAAGATTGAGTCCAGACCTTGTATGTAGTTGAACAGCAGCGTTACTTGAATAAATGTTCATCAGAAACAATGTTCAAGCTTTGTCTTGGTCCCAGCAGACTTTAGCATTAACTGGCAGGCTTCTTCAATAACTCTGCTTGCTTTCTCTCCCTCTGCTGTACTGACAGGCTTGCTTAATATTGTTACTTCTGGATGCTGCTCTTCTCTCTTTGGAATTTTACTCCTGGCTCCTGGGGCTTCGAGCTTTGGCCAACATGACCAGCAGAGCTTAAGGTGCTCTGGCTGGTGTGGGCACTTCCAGCAGAGACATGCCCCTGCACACCTTTCCCCTAGCAAGGGGTAAGCTAGACTAACTAGAAACTGGTCCCCACCCTTCCTGCAGGAAGTGGTACTAGCCCACTCCCCTTCAGAGGGGGGTTTAGAATGTATTAGAAAGCTCCATTCTACCTAAGTACAGCTCTGCCGTGTTTGTTCCAGGCACATTACATATGAACAATTGCATATCAAGATTAGGAATGCACATTGTGGAGGACCTGGAAAGACATACATAAGATTACATTATATCAGCCCATTAGAGATAGTAGCAGGGTGCAGTAGTGGTAACACCACTCTGGGGTGTTAGACTTGTATTAGTGGGAAAAAAATTACAGCCCTTTTTGGCGTGTATTAGTGGCAAAAAAAAAGGATTTGCCATTCAGCGGTGCAGTTATATGTTCTAAAGCCTTTTTTGGCGTGTATAAGTGGGGGGAAAAGGGCTTATTAGCCGTTGTGTGGTGAAGTGAGAAAATTACAGCCTTTTTAGTCGTGTATTAGTGGCAAGAAAAAAAGTTTTGCCGTTCAGCTGTGCAGTTATATGTTCTAAAGCCTTTTTTGGCGTGTATAAGTGGGGAAAAAAAGGGCTTATTAGCCATTGTGTGATAAAGTGAGAAAATTACAGCTCTTTTTGGCGTGTATTAGTGGCAAAAAAAAAATATTATTTGCCGTTCAGTGGTGCAGTTATATATTCTAAAGCCTTTTTTGGCATGTATTAGTGGCAAAAAAGTATTATTTGCCGTTGTGTGGGGAAGTGACAAAATTACTGCCTTTTTTGGGGTGTATTAACTTCTTTTTTATGTCAGACAGAGAAGTGACAGGCCCTGCACATGGGAGGGGCAGAGGCCTAAATGCTTCTGGCGCAGGCACAGGTCGCAGCAGAGTAAGGGGGCGTAGCAGCAGGGGTCACTTCGAGAGGCCTGAGCTCCTGGTGTCATCTAGCGGTCGTGTCTTGACCAACAACCCAGCAGTTTTTTGAATGGTTGACTCGGTCATCCACTTCATCCCAAGTGACATCAGACACCCCCAGCCAAGAGTTGGTGGGTTCGTCAGACACAACCGTTAGTTGGCATGGCAGGTAGGCCCTGTGCCCTCACCTGTCCTCAACCTGCCTCTCTCCCTTTCTGTTCTCTCAGCCAGAGAAGTATTATATGCTGTGGGCTCAGCTCCACTATACAGCGAGGACGAGCTACTAGAGGAAAGTCAGCAGCTACTGCCCAGCCAAAATCTGGTGGAGACATCCGCCGCTTCCTCCGGTAGGCGGGCAAGTAGTGATGAGGAGAGTGGCGTGGGAGCTGGTGTTGCGAGCGGTCAGGCTCCTGGATCAGAGACCATCGAGGATGACATCAGTGACGTGCAGACAGTACTCGATGATGATGTAGCCGAATGCAATTGGGGGCCGGGTGACGAAGGGCCTTCATCATAATCGGGAAAAGAAGGTGGAGGCTTGCCCGTGAGCCAGCAAGTCGGTAGCATGGCAGTGTGGCAGCAGTGGGAGGTCAGGAGCCATACGTGCCCGGGGTAGATCTCCCGCTTCGCAGGAGCCTATCTTCTCAGAAAGCAGTGGTTCACGGAGGCAGCTGCGGAGTCAGTGTGGAGTGTTGGGAGTAAAATCACGTAGTCGGCGGTATGGCACTTTTTTGTTAGGCCACCGGAGGAGGTGAACACGGCCATTTGCTGAATCTGTGGGCAGAAGGTGAAGCATGGCCATGGTGCCAATGTTGGCACTATGGCCCTGCGTCAATATATGCAACATCACCACCATAAAGTGGCCTGGGAGAACCATGGTTCCAATGTTGTGGTCCAGCTGGCCTCAGCAACCGCTGCATCACCCAGTGGCACTCACCCGATTTCAGGCAGTTAGGGCTCCACCACCTCAGCTGAAGGGAGCTGTCTGTCATTCCCATCATCTACCATTCCTGATGCTCCTGCTCCTTGCCCTCCTACTCCTCGTCAGTCATTCTGTCAGCAATCGATCACCAAATCTATTGCCAAGAGACAACAGTATGCGTGCACTCATCCAATGGCGCAGAAGCTGAACATGCTCCTGGCAAAGTTGCTGGTGCTGCAGTCCCTCCCTTTTCAAGTGGTGGACTCTATACCTTTCAGAGAACTTATCGCTTGTGGAGAGTCCCAAGCCTTCATTTCTTTGCCAAAAAGGCAGTACCAGCCGCACAAATATGTAGAACAGAAGGTGGGCCAGTCCTTGAGCCTGTCGATGTCTGCCAAAGTGCATGTGAAGCTGTAACTACAGTCAAGGACAATATATGTCCTTTACGGCCCACTGGGTAAATGTGTTTCCTGGCCAGCCAAACCAGCAACTTGGCAAACTTGACACTGCTTCCACCTCCACGTTCTCATGCCATTGGTCCTGCGACAATGTCCGTCTCTGCCTTCTCATCCACCACCGTGTCATCAGCCTCCACTGTAGGGACGATTTACAGTGCTCCTAAAGCATACCACATGTGCAGGGCACGGCGGTGTCTTGCTGTTCTACACCTCGTTTGCCTGTGAGAACAGAGTCGCACAGGGGAGGAACTGCTCCGTGTCCTTCAGCAAGAAATCAAATCCTCGCTTTCTCCATGACAACTCAAAATCGTAACCATGGTGACCGACAACGGGAAGAACATGGTGTCTGCGCTGCATCAAGGAGGGCTGAGCCATTCGCCCTGCATGGCGCACGTGTTCAAACTGGTTCTCAAGCGGTTCGTGAAGTCTTCAACCCATCTGCAAGACATCCTAAAAATGGCCAGGAAACGTTGCATGCACTTCAGCCACTCGTACACCGCCAAGCACACCCACCAGAACGGCATCCACCAACATAGGCTGATATGAGATGTTTCCACCCGTTGATATTCCACCCTCCCTATGTTGGACCGACTATACGAACAGAGAAAGTCCATAAACCATTTCTTGATGATAAGTGGACAGGAGTACTTCCCTGGGTAACTTCGATTTCAGCCAGTGGCAGCTTATGCCTGACACCTGCCGTTTGCTCAGACCCTTTGAGGATGCCACGTTATTAGTCAGTCTCCAGGACTAAAATCTGGCTGGTCAGGGGACTGGAGAGATGGTGCCTACATCTCACGGCCACATGAGCCCTGTGGGGGCTGAACTGGAGGAGGGGGACATTAGAGCACAAGTGATGTGTAGCGAAATGGGTGTTTTTACTACACAGGTGACACAAGAGGAGGAGCAGGAGCAGCCGGAGGAGCAAGAGGGAGATGAGGAAGATGAGACAGATGACCCAGGCACACCGTGGCAGTATGCAGTGGAGATGGAGGCAGAGAGTCCCTCCGAGTCACTTGCGCAAATGGCCCGCTGCATGCTCACTTGCTTGGGTAGTGACAGCTGAATTGTCACCATTCGGCAGAGGGATGACTTCTGGCTCTCCACCTTGTTGGACCCTCGCTACCAGGCCAAAAATGGGGGCCTTTTTTACACCCGCTGAGAGGGAGGACAAACTGAACTGCTATAGAGATATCCTATGTAGTCAGTTGGCCGCTGACTATCTGCACCATCATCCATCCTCTCGCAGGTCTGACCGGGGAGGCCCCCTGCACTCTCGTTTCACTGCCATGGCTGCTGTGACAGGAGGGGGTAGGAGCAGTACCAGCTCCATCAGCAGAAGCTTGATTCTAGAGTCGCTGATGAGCAGCTTTCTTAACCCGCCTAGTAAAGAAACTACTCACCAGCAGCAGCAGCTAGACCTAAAGCAGAACCTGAACCATTAGGTGTTGGCATACTTTGACAGCACCCTGCCACCCACCATCGTCAGCGGGTACTGTTGTTGCCACCCACCTCCCCACTCTGTCATCGGGTCACTCTGTGGTCTCCTAATGCTGCTGCCACCTCACGACTCAGGTCTCCTCTCATGCTGCTGCTGCCACCTCCGCACTGTCATTGTGCCACTCTGTGGTCTTCTCATGCTGCTGCCAAATCCATACTATGTCACCTTATCAGTCTGTGGCCTCCTCATGCTGCTGCTCAATCAACACTATATCACTGGGCCACTCTGTGGATTCCTCATGCTGCTGCCACCTCAACACTATGTAAATGGGCCACTCTGTGGTTTCCTCATGCTGCTGCTGCTGCCACCTCCCCACTATGTCACTGGGCCACTCTGTGGTCTCCTCATGCTGCTGCTACCTCAACACTATGTCATTGGGCCTCTCTGTGGACTTCTCAAGCTGTTCTCCCATCCTCCTCACTCCATGACATTTATTTGACCCTTCTTCTGATCTGTCAGAAGGAAGGAAAAATGAGACGCACAACGGATCCTGTCTGTGTAGTTGCTGTAAAGCCTGTATGTTCCCATCAGAATTGGCTTATGATTTGGTAGGAGTGGGTACAAAACACAGAAGACATCCAAATATCCCATTCACGTGTCTTCTCTGTTTTGGATCCACTCCTGTTTTTTGTTTTTTTTTGCTTTAGCAATACTGATGGATTACTGACGAAATGCTGACCTAGTGAAGGCGGATGCTCAACAAAGAGGATACATTTTTAGTTGGGTTATTGTTCTGACGGATCAGAGGAAGGGCAAAAAAATCTGTGACGTCAACACAAACTTACTGCTGACACCCTCTTCACTCTGTCCGGGGGCTCTACCTGTATAAGCGTTTAATAGAACAGGTTCTGTAGATATCTATGTTGAATCAGCTGACGACGGTGTAAAAGGAGTGCACCCTTTCATGCTACAGTAGGATCTTGGGCCTCTGCATTTGTTCAAACGCTTCGGTTTTAATGCTGTCCCTATGGGCATGGTTCTCACCTGAGCGTTTTACAGCGTGTACGAATTTGCTGTAAAACACCCTACGCCCCAAGAAGTACAGGAGCTTCTTTGGGGTGTATTGTCGCGCGTTCCCACCCATAGACTTTAGCGGGAATGCGCCTAAATGGGCGTTTGCTTGTTTCTGCCCATTAAAAACTCCCAATACAAACGCCCGATAAAAACTCCTGTAAAAGGCGCTTATCGAATATGCTCAGGTGTGAACCCCAGCCTTAGGCTACTTTTACACTAATGTTTTTTGTGGATCCATCATGGATCTTCAAATACGCTTCCGTTACAATAATACAACCGCATGCATCCGTCATGAATGGATCCGGTTGTATTATGTCTTCTATAGCCATGACGCATCCGTCTTGAACACCATTGAAAGTAAATGGGGGATGGATACGTTTTCTATTGTGCCAGATTGTGTCAGAGAAAATAGATCCGTCCTGGCACACAATGTAAGTCAATGGGGATAGATCCGTTTGGCAGGCAGCGTTTTGGTGTCTGCCTCCAGAGCGGAATGGTGACTGAATGAAGGCAAACTGCATTATAAGCAGATTATTTTCCATTCAGAATGCATTAGGGCAAAACTGATCCGTTTTGGACCGCTTGTGAGAGCCTAGAACGGATCTCACAAACGGAAAGCCAAAAAACTAGTGTGAAAGTAGTCTTAGCTGGTTGACGGAAAATTCAGATCCCTCTATTACAGCATCTCAGCCCTGTACAGAAAAAAAGTCCCATATTTGTAATAATGACCAAGTAAAAAAAAGATTTTAGCTCAAAATGAGTACAATGCAATAATAAAAACATGGAAAAAAAATTAAAAAATCATCAAAACTTCTAAGAAAAAATGTTTAACATAAAAATGTGATTCAAACAATAGGTCATTTTCTGACGACACATTCCCTTGAAGCATTCTTACTCTTAACCATAAATTGACAAAGAACACTGTAACAATAAATGTGTGGGAAGGGCTATAATTATATCCTACAATGTAAGTAACATAACAAGTGCCCTGATAAAAGTATACAAGGGGACATCTGGAAATAGCACAAATAATCGTACCATATGTAGTAAAAAAAAAAAAATACAGACCAAATTGGATGGACATCCCAACATGTTTTGTAGACGCTGGGCCCCTGAAGGAAGCAAATCCGAAACACGTCTTGGGGTGTTCTTGTGTGCCATCCAGTTTGGTCTGTATATTTTTTTGTTATTATCTGTGCTGGCATTATTTGTGCTTTTTCTGGACATCTGGTTTAGGATCTTTTGGGATTACATTGCAGGATTTTTTATAGCCCTTCCCACACATTTATTGCTATTTATGTACCTGGTAAGATGGTATTTATAATGTGGTCGATGTGTCTGCCATTTAATATGTGTTTTAATATAATGTCTTTTATAAACATAGTAACATAGTACATAAGGCCAAAAAAAGACATCTGTCAATCCAGTTCGGCCTGTTATCCTGCAAGTTGATCCAAAGAAACGCAAAAAAAAAAACTGAGGTAGAAGCCAATTTTCCCCACTTTAGGGGAATAAAAAATTCCTTCCCGACTCCAATCAGGCAATCAGAATAACTCCCTGATGTACTATTTTTTATATAGTTGGCAGTATTTTGTTTTATCATTTTGGTGGTAGTAATTTGTATGCAATATACGGTAACTGATAATAAGACTTACTTTTACTGTGAATTGTTATGACTTCCTACATTATCTACAATATACATTATGACAGCTGGTCCATTATGCATGAATCCAACTTTAGTCTTTTTTGTATTGTTTTGGATTCAGAGATGGATATCCTTGGTGGGTTTGAGCGAGGATTTCCCAGTGGAATAAAAGCAGGTCATGACACTTGTCACTGTTTCCCTGACAGATGTGTCTGTGAGAAGAATATAGAGGAGGGTAAGAAACTTACTTAAATTGTACATACATCTTTAAATGGAATTTTAAATATGGATAAAATAGTAACTGAGCAATTTATGTAAAAAAAATCAATCCTGAGTTACATCCTGTATTTGAGCTGAGTTCATGGATAATCCTATAAAAGTGCAGACTAATACTTTTAATAGAATATGTAAAAAATAAGAACTTTATGATAATAATTTTGCAAATATATGCTTTTTCATTTACAGTTCAATTGTGTGATGAAGCTTGTAAGACGGTTATCGCATGTGGAGTATTCCTGTCTTTTATCATCTCTGTGCTGTTGTCCTCATACTTTATTCACCGCTACCATAAAAACTCACCAAAGCCCCCTATAGCTTCTGCTGAGATGACTTTCCGCCGACCCGCCCAGTCTTACCCAATCAGCTATTCCTCAACTAATGCCAGAAGACCATCTCTAGATTCTATGGAGAATCAAGTTGCAGTGGATACATTTAAAATACCAGTAGGTTCCAGAGCCCAATATGGCATAGACTTTATATAGTTTTCTGTCATGTTGTTTATTATTATATTTGCATATTCACCAATGCCCTTTTGGCAAAATTGCCACTGTAATGTGCCTGATGCTCTGCATACATATTTTTTAGATTTCTCTGGGATTGCAAAATACTTATTTTCAGGTAGAATGTTTAGCGGCATTGGCTTAGGTAGTAGAATCAGAATCTGGGGGTTAGGTTAGTCTTCCAAATATAGGAGATTTTATCAGGACCTGGCTGTCAGAAAACGGGAAACATGCTTGCATATTTACAAATGTAAAGCTTGACTACAGTATCTAGTATGGACCTTTGGAGGACTTTCCTTAAAGGTTATAACTCTATAAGCCAGGTATTACTAAATTATATTGGGAAATATACTGATTTAGGTCATAATTTTAGTCAATGTAGACCTTTTCTATTTTATTTCAATGTCCCTCTAATGCTTTGCAAATAAGTATTAATGTATTTATGTGACCTAAATAATTGGAAATGTTATTTCTTCTTTTTTCTTTGTTTTTTTTTTAACCTAAAGGAGGATCCAAAGTGGGAATTCCCAAGAAAGAATCTGGTTCTGGGTAAAACCCTTGGTGAAGGAGAGTTTGGTAAAGTGGTTAAGGCAACAGCATTTAGGCTGAAAGGGAAGGCTGGTTACACAACTGTGGCCGTCAAGATGTTAAAAGGTAATTAAAAAAAAACATTGCCACATTTCTGAACATAAAGCAATGGGATCACTAGTCCCCACCTATTAACCAGTTACGCTATGCAATTGCTAGTTATGAAAGTGACTTGCCACAACACGTAAAGCAAAGTACTGCTGATGCCATACATCACTTCAAATCTGTATTGATGGTGGTTCTAATGTACAATGGTTCGATGACATTGTATTAACAACTTCTGTCCGGCACTGTAGACCAGAATCTGATGCTACTAAACTCAGTGAAATGGATTCTATTACATTTCTTATACTACTCATGCCTGTAGTCCTGTGACCCCCTCCACACACACACCTTTATTCTCATAAGACTAAAGTTATCCAAAGACAAATGTTTGCCATATTCGATGATGTAAGTGGGATTTGCCACTAAAATGTATGTGGGATCTCCCATTACTACAGAGGTTGGGGAAAGAAGGATTGGGCAAGTCTGATTTCAACATTCCTGGTTGATGACCCCCACTGGAAATACACTGCTATATTTGAAACCTCGGTGGTTCAGATCTTCTAAACAGTATGTTCTAAATGTTCTGAACAGAGGTTGTCTGTTTTAATGATATTGATAACCTATTCTCAGGATAAGTCATCAATATCAGATTGGTGAGAGTTTGACACCGGGCACATCTGCCAATTATCTGCTTGAAGGAGTAGTGTCACTTGGGAAAACGTTGTGTCTTCTTCACAGTAGTATTGACCTGCATGCCGTCCACATTGTAGCAGTGGTGCCAGTACAATTACAGCTTCAACTCCCATTCAAGTAAGGTTACTTCCACACTGGCATTTTGGTTTCTGTTTGTGACATCCATTCAGGGCTCTCACAAGCGGTCCAAAACGGATACGTTTTGCCCTAATGCATTCTGAATGGATAAGGATCCGTTCAGAATGCATCAGTTTGCCGACGATCCGTCTCCATTCCGCTCTGCAGGCGGACACCAAAACACTACTTGCAGCGTTTTGGTATCCGCCTGACGATGCAGAGGCAAACGGATCCATCCTGACTTACAATGTGGCACAAAAGAAAACTGATCCGTCCCCCATTGACTTTCAATTGTGTTCATGACGGATCTGTTTTGGCTGTGTTACAAATAATACAAACTGATCCGTTTTGAACGGATGCATGCGGTTGTATTATCTGAACTGAACCGTTTTTGCAGATCCATGACGGATCCACACCAAACGCGAGTGTGAAAGTAGCCTTAAAAGGACGAAAAGCTGAACTTATCCTGGCCCACTGCAATGTAGACAGCATGCAGGATCACACTGAAGTGGACACAACGCTCACACAAGCACCACTACCCCTTCAAACAGCTGATCAGTGGGGGGGGGGGCTCATAATCAGACCCCCACTGATCTGACTATGAGCTGAAATGATGCAAGAGAAACCTACCACTGATTTTTTTTGTATCATGTCCTTTTACAGAAAGTGCCTCCCAGAGTGAATTACGAGATCTTCTCTCTGAATTCAACCTCTTAAAACAGGTTAATCATCCACATGTCATCAAGTTGTATGGAGCTTGCACCCAAGATGGTAAGTACGTCCAGTCATCAATCACTATACATCATTCTTCTGTCAGAAACCATTCTTTTATGTTTCTTCACATTGTACTAGCTAACTTAAAAAATGATGTTGTTAATTGAATTGTAAAATGCATTTTATGGTGTTACCAAATAGTTAGATGATACCTTGCTAAAGTACGATATTATTAGGGAAGGTTATTCATAACGTTTTACATTCTCCAATATTTATACTATTTTCTGTCCTTTGTTTCATTCAGGTCCCCTATACCTCATAGTCGAGTATGCAAAGTATGGTTCTTTACGTAGTTTCCTAAGGGAAAGTCGCAAAGTAGGACCTAGTTCTGGTGATTCAAACCGTAATTCCAGTTATTTGGATAACCCCGATGAAAGAGCCCTGACAATGGGAGACCTCATTTCCTTTGCATGGCAAATATCCAGAGGAATGCAATATTTAGCAGAAATGAAGGTAAAACTACTATGTCTACATGTTCTTGTCATTAAAAGGGTTTCCAAGATTTTCATGTTGATGGCCTTCAATATCTGATAGGTGATAGGCTATCAATATCTTATCGGTGGTGGTCAAAGTCCCGGCACCCCCACTCATCAGCTGTTTGAAGAAGCCATGGCTCCCCGGTTAGTGATGCAGTCTCTTCCTAGGCTAGTGACATCACATTTATCGGTCACGTGGCCTAGGCACAGCTCAGTCCTATTCAAGTGAATGGGACTGGGCTGCAATACTAAGTACAGTTGATACCCAGTAGACAGCACTGAGCTTGGTAAGCTGTGAGGAGTGCTGCGGCCTTCTCACACAGCTGATCTGTGGGTGTCGGACCCCCAGTAATCAGGTACTGATAGATAGGTCATCAGTGGTAAACACCCAGGCAACCCCTTAAATATTCTAGGTAAATTTGATATAATAATAAATATGCAGGGTTTTCCCTCCATATCACACCAGACAAAATATGAATAAAAAATCTCTAAGTAACTAAAGTAATACTGGTTCATGCTGCACACACAATACTATCACTAGTTTAGTTTCATTCAGGTGTCCTATTAATATATACAGTACTAATAGTATTATTCTGCTAAAATATTAATAATCCAATTTAACCTGTCGTTAATTACTATTACTATATTGTGGTAAATTAAAGGGGTTGTCCAAAATTTACTCCATGCCAGTAAATGCAATAAAATAAAACAAAAATCATCCAATACTCATTGTTTCGCCCCGACCGTTCTCCGTGCCACAGCTCTAGTCCTCCTCCTGGTGTTTGTATACAAGGCTGCAGCGGTGATATAGAAGTACTCAGTGTGTGATCGCATGCCATGTAGTGGGATGAGGACTGAAGCTGCTGTCCTAACAAGAGTAGAGAGAAACAGGTGAGTGTAGGATGATTTTGTAGCATTTACTGGCTTTGGGAAAAGCAGTGACAACCCCATTAATTAAAAAAATAAGTGGTCTGAAATTCTAACTTTACTGGATTTTCAAGAGAAAATCAGAACAACAACCAAAGGTCCTATCCCTCCCCAAAAAACTGACGATTAAGCAACTTAGGCAATCTATATACCATTGAGAGATCACTTTAAAAGATGTTCTTGTGCCTCTGTGGTAATAAAAAAAAGTAAAACTTTTTGTCGATTAGGAGGGGTCAATCATTTTGACCAGCTCCCGATCCCATGCATCACAAAAGGAAGGAAGGGTCTAATTTTTAAATCAAATATTTGGTGTTGTCTTGAATGGTAAGCTAAGCAAATATATCTCTGTTATCACAGTTTTAATAACTACTTTGATTTAATTCCATATGTAATGTATGATAAATACCCATTATTTCACCAGCTTGTTCATCGAGATCTAGCTGCGCGAAATGTGCTGGTGGCAGAAGGTCGTAAAATGAAAATATCTGATTTTGGTCTCTCTCGTGATGTTTATGAAGAGGATTCATATGTAAAGAGAAGCAAGGTAATCTCATTACCACGCTATACTATTACACGTCCTTGGGTCACAAAGAAAGCTGGATTTACACAAGAGGGATGAGCAGGCAATTGTCGACAATCGCCTGCTTGTTGGTGGAGGTGAAGGGCTGCATTTACATGCAATGAACACTCTTGCTCATACAGCTGCATTGTTTTTGGGCAGCAGAGTGCTTTTTATACAGCATGATCTGCTGCCCAGAAATGATCATTTAGCTGCACGCATTAACGATTATTTCATCCGATGAATAAGTTATCTGCGATACCTTTAGACGGGCCAATTATCAGGAAAGAGCTCATTCCTGAAAATTGGCCTAAATATGAGGCCATGTAAATTGGCTTTAAGATTTCGTTTTAAACAGTAGGCTCAAAACTATGCAGCAAATAATACCCGACCTGAACGTTTTGTCTCTTCACAGTAGAGTTCATGATTTGTCAATGTATAAAGCTATACCACGTAAAAAGAAAGGTGTGTGACTTTGCTGTTTTATTCTTATTATTCAGTACAGCGAGGCTATTACACGATAGTGATCATAAAACAACTGTTAAAAGCGGTAAATGGTCTTTAAAAACAGACCCATTGTCTTTTATGAGGGTTGTCAGGCCATGAGTATGTACAAAATAGGGCATTCCCTATGTTTTGACGGCCTGTATTCATCGTCTGTTAAAACAATGGACATGTAAAAACACCCAAAGTCTTCAATTATTTACTGTTGTGTGAATATAAACGTAGGTTATTTTACATATTAGATTGTCTACAGTGGATATTAATCTTCGAGTGTATGCTCAAATATGAGTGGGGACCATGTAAATAAAAGTAGACCGATATTACAACTTCTTGACACATATAACTGTACATGAAGTGCAGTCACTTTTGCTTCTAGATCATTCAGGCAGTTTTCACAGTGTGTTAACCTGTTAGCAAAAAAGTAGATCCGAGGAACAGTAGTAAGTTAAGGTGCCCATACACCCTTATTAGCTAAGTGCAACCTCTGATAGTGGCTTTTCTCCAAAACACAAAGGATCATGGTTATGGTCTACATGACTAGTATTGATCATGAATATTCGAATTGCGAATATTAATCGTGAATATCGTCACTTTGAGAATTTGCGAATATTTACAATATAGCGATAAATATTCGTAATTTCGAATATTCTAGATATTTATTTCCATCAGTAACCTCCCTTCCTGCTTGTGGGCCA
The DNA here is from genome assembly GCF_014858855.1 of Bufo gargarizans. Classification (NCBI taxonomy): domain Eukaryota; kingdom Metazoa; phylum Chordata; class Amphibia; order Anura; family Bufonidae; genus Bufo; species Bufo gargarizans. Next base: position 195,615,315 of record NC_058085.1, on the reverse strand, counting down.
ATGAGAAGGCTGCAATGTCTTTGTCTGAGCTTAGCAACATCCCTAGCAACCAATAGTAAAGTTGCCTGCCCCTTATATAAGAACCTCCCCAGCAACCATTTTCTACAGTTTTATGGAGTGCTGGGAGAGAGAGAGAGAGAGCAGTGTCATTACTGTGCTTTGTGCTTTCCCCACTACATTAGATAGATAGATAGCTTATACATATAATACAGATAGTCTATGTTATATAGTTTAGCTGTTGCATTGCAGTGTGTTAGGTAGTGTGATAGGTTCTGCTGTCCATACATACATGCAGACCTGCTAAAATGTGAAGTTTCACGTATTGCGCCAAATAGTCACATCGTTGGTGGCGATTTGCGCAATCGCGAATATATATGAGCACTCTAACTGCATATAAAGCCATTTTTAATGTTTTGCCGTGTCAACAATTTTCTCCAGTCTCAGGAAACTTCGCTGAAAATGTAGCAAAAGTGACCCACGCCTGTATTTGGCACGCATTACGCGAATATTACAATATTATGAATATTACCTGATTTTTTTGAGATGAAGAAAATAATCTCGAATTTGTGAATATATGACGAATATTCGCCCAAATATTTATGAAATATTGTGAATTTGAATATAGCCCCTGCCGCTCATCACTATACATGACCATGGTTATAGACTACATGATCATAGTTTTGTGACCACTACTTTTACGAATGGTCAACTCCAGAATTTGCTCAGAATCTGGACCCACTGACTCATATAATGCATTTTTAGGACAAACTCTGTATACCTAAAGTTTGATGTTTTATCATTTGCTTCATATAGCACTTAAATGTTTAATAACTTCTCCCTCTAATCTCCAGGGAAGAATACCAGTGAAGTGGATGGCAATAGAATCCTTGTTTGATCACATATACACCACTCAAAGTGACGTGTAAGTTTTTTTTTAGATGTTTCTAATGGTCTTATGATTGTTCTTTTATTTAATCTACACAAGAAAGCAAGAGCTGAAGAAGGCTCATAGATTTTAGTGCAAATCTATGAAGCCTCATTCAGACTGCCAATTTTAGCATCCAATTTATGCCTACAAATCCCAGCTCAACCACAGGTCTAATGACCCGAAGTAGGGATCTATAGGAGTCATATTTCCTCCAACATGCACACTTCTGTTCCATTCAATGCAATGAAACAGGCTTGTCTTCATCAGTCCCATTGCGATTGCGATGACTGAAGTGGACCGGACCCCCACTGATCAGGCACTTACCACCTGTGTTGGGAAAATTTAGGGCTCATGCACACGACCGTATGTAATTTGCGGTACGCAAAAACTGATCCCCCCAAAAAATGGATGATGTCCGTGTGCATTCTGTATTTTGCGGAACGGAACAGCTGGCCCCTAATAGAACAGTCCTATCCGGAATGCACACGGAGTAAATTCTGTTTTTTGGGCTCATTCATTGAAGTGAATGGTTTCGCATACGGTCCGCAAAAAAAAAAATGACAAGGAAAGAAAATACGGTTGTGTGCATGAGCCCTTAAGCTGAGTTCACGTCTCACGTTATTTGATTAGTTTTTGTAAGCCAAAACCAGGAGTGGAGGCTACACAGAGATAAGGTATAATGAAAAGATCTGCAACTGTTCTGTCCTTTTAACCCAAACCTGGTTTTGGCTCACAATAACTGATGGAAATAACTGATCAAAAAAACGACACGTGAACAAGGCCTTAAGGCTACTTTCACACTAGTGGCAGGACGGATCCGACAGGCTGTTTACCCTGTTGGATCCGTCCAGCTGCTATTTTGACATGCTGCCAGACCGCTGCTCCGTCCCCATTGACTATAATGGGGACAGGGGCGGAGCTCTGGCGCAGTATGGCAGTGCACGGTGAAAGGCTGCTGGACTAAAAGTACTGCATGTCCGACTTTTTAGTCTGGCAGTCTCTCACCGCGAGCTGCCGTGCTGCACCATATCTCCGACCCCGTTCCCATTATAGTCAATGGGGACGGAGCAGCGGTCCGGCAGCACAGCGAAATAGCGGCAGGACAAATCCGATAGGGTGAACAGCCTGTTGGATCCATCCTGCCGCTAGTCTGAAAGTACCCTAAGTTGCTTTGTTCTTTAACAACAGCTTCCTTCTAGCTACTCTTTAGAAGCTTTTAGCAAATGGTGGGGTCCAAAGAAAGGACCCCCACTTAAAAATACTAAATACTGGAGGTGGTGATGTATGTATAACATTTATCTTTGCGGTATCTTATGATAATAGGTGGTCCTTTGGTGTTCTTCTGTGGGAGATTGTTACCCTTGGTGGAAATCCATACCCAGGTATTGCTCCAGAGCGTCTCTTCAACCTCCTTAAGACTGGTTACAGGATGGAAAAGCCAGAGAACTGCAGTGATGAAATGTAAGTCTGTTAACTTCAAGAATGCAGAAGCTTGTATTCATAAAACTGTAAAAGTTACTCTCTCTCTCTCTTAAAGAAGACACATTTCCTTTTTTATGTTAAGCAAAAATATTACATTTTCAAAATAACAAAAAAGGGTCCGAAGCAAAAGTTTTGGTACTCTGCATGGTTAGTACCTAGTTACTACCCATTTGGAAAGTATCATACCTTGTAAACACTTTTTGTAGCCAGCCAAAAGTCTTTCAATTTTGCTTGAGGGATTTTCATCCATTCTTCCTAGCAAAAGTCTTCCAGTTCTGTGATATTCCTGACCTGTCTTGCATGCACTGCTCTTTTGAGGTCTATCCACAGATTTTCAATTATGTTCAGATCAGGGGACTGTGAAGGCCATGGTAAAACCTTGTTAGTATGTTCTTTTGCAAACTTCTGATGCTAAATTTTGTGGTGAGGATGCAGGAGAGGCCTTATTCTGATGACTCTTCCATGAAGGCCATTTTGATTCAGGTCTCGCAGAACAGTAGAAGAATGTAGCACAGCTCCAGAGTCTGATAAATGACCTGAAGGTCTTTTGCAGTCAAGCAGGGGTTCTACCTTCTAGCAAGTCTATGAGCAGCTGTCTCTGAAATTTTTCTTACTTTCCAGACCTTCTCTTGAACTCCGCTGTTACTGTTAACTCCTATTTCTTAATTACATTTCAAACTGAGGAAATGCAACATGAAAATGCTTTGCTTCGATTATAGCCTTCTCCTGCTTTGTGGGCTTCAACCATTTTCATTTTCAGAGTGTTAGACAGCTGCTTAGAAGAACCCATGACTGTTGTTTTTTTTGGGCCAAGGTTAGAGGAGTCTGGGTATTTATAAAGCTTTGACATTTTTATCACCTGGCCTTTCCTGGCAATGATTGTGAACACTCCACTCTTATGAAGCCAAAATAATATACTGATATTGTTTAAAATGTTGAAAAGTGTGTTTCATCTTTAACTTCATGCCTTTTGGAGATTATTTCATCTTCAACTTAATTAACTGTTCACAGTAACAGTAATTTTGACTAGGGGGTGCCCAAACTTTTGCATGATTTTATATATATATATATATATATATATATATATAGTGGTTCAGTGAAAAATGCTGTTATGTTAAAGTGCTTTATTCGTTATTGGAAAAATATAAAGTGCATTCATTGTCCTATTTGTAGGTATAATCTTATGCTGAAATGTTGGAAGCAGGAGCAAGACAAGAGACCAACATTTGGTGAGATCAGTAAAGAATTGGAGAAAATGATGGTCAAAAGCAGGGTGAGTCAAAAAGGGTGTCAGCAGCATAATATACATGTATATACATGCTAACTTTTTTAGTTCTTCAATCTGGGAGGTGGGCTCTCGCTTTGGCCAGGATTGGAGATGAATCTGGTCCCAACTGTTTAATCTTTTAGATAGTTTTGTTGATAGTGATTGCATACAGATGGTTGTTCTGGCAGCCAGATGACAAACAGGTTCCCCCCTAGGTTCCATATTAGTACCTCTATTAGGCCCTGCCAGAGTTGGGGCTTAATAAGATACCTGTCTGTATTTCTGAACAGGCCCAATACACTACAATGCATATGTGAAGTTGAAAAGGAATATATATATATATATACATATATATATATATATATATATATATATACTAAAATGTTTAGAACCATAAAGTCAAAACATAAAGAGCACATAATTGGTGTTATCACACCTGCAACAACACGGTATATTACATTATCCTATTTAACCCAAACAATTAATCCTGTAACAAAAACAATATATAAAAAACAATGCCAGATTTGCCTTTGTTGCTTATCCAGTCTTAGAAGAAACTTAATAAAATGTGATCAAAAAGATATACAGTGTATACCCCCAAAATGGTAAGAAGGAAAACCACAGCTCATCCCACAAATGGCAAGCCCTCAGACAAGCACACAGGCACTTCTGTACTCAGGGGTAAAACTTGTCACCATAATAATTGTGGAATGGGGGCATTTTGATCTCTGCTATGGGACCCCTCACCTCAGAATGCAACTTTTTATATATGTTTCTTTATTCTTTTCTTTTTTTTTAAATGTAGCAAAACTCAAATTATAAACTCCCTTTGAAATAGCGTTAAGCCACACCATCAAAACAACACCCCTTTTTAACCCGTAAAAACTTGGAAAGGTAGAAACCCTAACAGTAAAACCTAACCAGTTACATGTATCATGATCATACACCAGGAGATAAATACAGTATCTATCAGGCACAGCTGGAAAATAAACAACAGCAGAATCCAATGACAGATGCCATCTTCTCAGATTGACAGTGGTCACTTTCACTATCTTTACATGACACTCCCGAATTTGCCTTCCTAGCATTTAAGACAATACTGCTCATTAGTGTTGGCACAAACACTAATTTTACTCAAGCACCGCGATGCTCGGCACATTGCGGTGTTCGGCCGAATACACAGCCAATAAGAGTGCAGGTAAGTACTGCCATTCACTGTAATGCCGTAGCCTTGTTGGCTACTGGCATTACAGTGGTTGGCTGGCCGGAACGCATCATCGGGTGCTATATACTGTAGCACCCGATGACACGTGTTCAGCTCAGTCTTAGTCAGGGAGAGATAGTGTAGGGAGTGAAATAGGAATATTTTAGCTTTTATACACTTGTTATAGACTTAAAAGTCCTTTTAAGGACTATTGTTGTGTGTGGCAGCAATATATATTTTTTGCGTAACCTGTGCTAAATTGCTAAAACTTGTTAGAAACCCAAAAGTCCTTTTAAGGACTATTGTGTGTGGCAGCAATAAAAAGGATTTGTGTAACCTGCACTAAATAGCTTGCAATTGTTTGGCTGCTGCAGACAGCGACATTATCTGTGCTGCATCTCCTAACGTGTGCGCAGCCTAAAAATATCTGTGACATCCAGTGTACTTTTTCCATAGACAGTACGGACAGTTACATTACCTGCTCTACATCTCTTGTATAACGTTTGCGTATCCGAAATATCAGTGACATTCAGTCAAATTTTTTGCTGCTGGTGGCAGCGCATTACCTGCGCTACATTTCCAGTATAACGTTAGGGCATCTGAAATATCAGCGACATTCAGTGTAATTTTTTTCGCCGCTGGTGACAGCGACATTATCTGCACTACATCTCCTGTGTAACATGTGCGCAGCCTAAAAATATCTGTAGCATCCAGTGTACTATTTTAGTAGACTGTGTCCACTGCAGACAGTTGCATTACTTGCGCTACATTTCCTGTATAATGTTTGCGTATCCAAAATATCAGTGACATTCAGTCTCATTTTTTTAGCTGTTGTTGGCAGCGACATTACCTGCTCTACATCTCCAGTATAATGTTAGCGCATCCGAAATATCAGTGACATTCAGTGTAATTTTTTTTGCCGCTGGTGACAGCGACATTATCTGTGCTACATCTCCTGTGTAACGTGTGCGCAGCCTAAAAATATTTGTGACATCTAGTGTACTATTTTAGTAGACCGTGTCCGCTGCGGACATTTACATTACCTGCGTTACATCTCCTGTATAATGTTTGCGTATCCGAAATATCAGTGCCATTCAAATTTTTTTGCTGCTGGTGGCAGCGACATTACCTGCGCTACATCTCCTGTATAACATTTGCCCATCCTAAATATCTGTGACATTAATTCAGTGTAATATTTTAGTAGGCGGTTGTGACAGCGACATTAATTGAGCTACACCTCCTGTTTAACGTGTGCTCATCCTAAATATCGGTGACATTTATTCAGTGTAATTTTTTTATTAGGTGGTGGTGACGGCGAAATTAAACAGGAGGTATAGCGCAAGGAATATGTGCGCATCCTAAAAATATCTGTGACATTCTGTGTACTTTATTTGCACATACAGTTACAAAACCTGCGCTACTGTACCTGTGACATACTTGCAAGTATATATACCATTTAGTATGCGCAAGGCAAGCAGTAAGGGATGGACAAGTGGCTGTGTTGCTGATGGTGCACGCAGAGGCCGTGGCCATGGGCGCTGTGAAACTGTGCCTACTGCCAGAGCACAAGAAACACACTCATCCACGATACCTAGCTTCATGTCCCAGTTTGCAGGGTGGCGCAGGACACCACTCTCGAAGTCAGACCAGTGCGACGAGGAGGTCGGTTGGATTGCAGCAGATAATGCTTCTAGTCAGTTAAGCACCACCCTGTCTTCCACAAAGTCCAGTCTCAGTAGCTAAGAGTCTGGTCAACAGAATCCTCACGCTGGTACTCATTCCTCCTACCATGGAGAGTCTTGGCAAACAAATGATCCCACACACGGATATTCCGAGGAGCTGTTTTAATCGCCATTCCTTAATTTGGGTCTCTCGCCAAGCCTGCTTGAAGAGGGACATGAGGAGATCTTGTGCTCTGATTCCCAAACTCTGGAGATTCCACAGTCAGAAGAAGATGGGAAACGGCAATTAGTGTTTCACAGGGTGGATGATGATGATGAGACACAGTTGCCAATAAGTCAACTGCAATTAATGTCTCAAGAGGTTCATGATGAGACACAGTTGTCAATAACTGAGGTTGTTGTTGGGTCAACAAGTCAAGAGGATGACCAGAGTGAGGAAGTGGAAGAGGAGGTGCTGGATGATAAAGTCACTGACCCAACCTGGGAATGTGTCAAGCCGAGCGAGGACATTAGTACAGAGGGGAAGAGATCTGCAGCACAGCAACAGGCTGGAAGAGGCAGTGTGGTGGCAAAATGGAGAAGGTGGGTCCGTACCAAATAGGCCTGCAACTGTTCCCAGCTACAGATGTTTATACCCCAGGCCTTTGAACGAAAGCGCAAATACCCAGCCACCCACCCACAGACCATAGCACTAAATGTGCACCTTTCCAAGTTGATGGACCTGGAAAGCTTGCCATTTAGGCTTGTGGACACTGAGGCTTTCCGCAGCCTGATGGCGGCGGCTGTCCCACGGTACCCTGTCCCCAGTCGCCAATATTTTTCACGGTGTGCAGTCCCAGCCTTACACCAGCCTGTGTCACGTAACATCACCTGTGCCTTGACCAACGCAGTTATTGGGAAGTGCTTTTGGCCAGGGACGTTACATTTTCCTCATGGCACACTGGGTGAACATTGTGGAGGCTGGGAGCGAGTCTTACCCTGGGATGGCACAGGTGCTACTGACCTCACACACATACCATGCCTAGCCCACCTAGTGGTTCAGAGGTTTCTCAAAACCTACCCCAATTTGCCTGAGCTACTGGTGAAGGTGCGCTGTGTGTGCCCCCTTTTCGGCAAGTCTTCGACAGCTTCCACCAGTCTGGCAACGCTGCAGCAGCACTTGCAATTGCCAGCTCACCGACTGTTGTGCGACGTGAGCACGCGCTGGAACTCGACGTTCCATATGTTGGCCAGGCTCTGTGAGCAGCAGAGGGCAGTAGTGGAATACCAGCTGCAACATAGTCATCCCCTTTCCAGTCAGCTTCCGCTCTTCACAAGCAATGAGTGGGCATTGATGTCTGACCTCTGTGAGTTTTTACGCAATTTTGAGGAATCAACACAGATAATGAGCGGCGATAACGCTTTTATCAGCGTAACCATCCAACTTCTGTGTTAACGCTTGCTGCTCACAATTAAGGCAGACGCTTTGCATGTGGAAGAGGTAGAAATGGGTGAAGACTGTACATACGGTGATAGCCAGACCACCCTCAGTTCGTCTCCTCAGTGCGAATTGGATGATGATGAGGAGGAGGAGAGGCAGGAGACGGTTGCCTCCGCTACAGAGGGTAGTACCCATGGAAGTTTTATTTCATCTGTTCAGCATGGATGGGTAGAAGAGGAGGAAGAGGATGAGGAGATTAAGTCATCCTCCTGATGAGGACAGCGAAGTCTTGTCTGTTGGGATACTGGCACACATGGCTGACTTTATGTTATGCTGCCTTTCCCGTGACCCTCGCGTTGTACGCATTTTGGCCAACACCGATTGCTGGTAGTTCACCCTTCTCAACCCCCGCTACAAAGAGAACTTCTCATCTCTCATTCCTGTGGTGGAGAGGACGAGCAAAATGGTGCAAAACCAGAACGTCTTAGTGGAAAAATTGCTCCAAAAATGTCCAGCTGACAACGCTGGCTGCAGAGTACGTAGTTCCTTGGCCAACCGAGGAGAAGTGACGAGGGAACACTGTGTGTTTTACAACTACTGGGTCTCCAAGCTGGACACGTGGCATGAACTGGAGCTCTACGCTTTGGAGGTGTTGGCCAGCCCTGCCGCCTGCATTTTGTCAAAGCTTGTATTTAGTGCTGCTGGGGGCATAATAACTGATAAGCGCATCCGCCTTTCAACTGCAAATGCTGACAGGTTGACTCTTATAAAAATGAACAAGGCCTGGATTGCCCCTGACTTCTCTACTCCACCAGAGGAAAGCGGCTGAACATAAAGGCACTCTATATGTGGCTTTTATGGGTTATTGAATACACTGTATTCCCATGCACCCCTTCCACCACTAAAAAGGGTATATGGTTCAATTTCCCCTTTCTCGTCGTCCTCCTCCATCATATCAACATGCTTATTAGGTTTTCCTTGCTCCTAATGTTTTAGAGGGTCAGCTAAGCAGCGGGCCCCCACCCATAATGTTTTTGAGGGTCACCAGCAGGCCCTCAACCATAATGTTTTAGAGGGTCAGCTCAGCAGCAGACCCTCACCCCCAAATTTTTAGATGGTCAGCTCAGCAACAGACCCTCGCCCACGAGAATTTTTAGATAGTCAGCTCGGCAGCAGGCCCTCGCCCACGAACATTTTTAGATAGTCAGCTCGGCAGCAGGCCCTCACCCACAAATTTTTTTAGATGGTCAACTCGGTAGCAGGCCCTCGCCCATAATGTTTTAGATGGTTTGCTCGGCAGCAGGCCCTCGCCCCTAATGTTTTAGATGGTCAGGTCATCAGCAGACCCTCACCCCTAATGTTTTAGATGGTCAGATAAGCAGCAGACCCTCACCCCTAATGTTTTAGATGGTCAGATCAGCAGCAGGCCCTTGCCCCTAATGTTTTAGACGGTCACCAACAGGCCCTTGCTCCTAATGTTTTTGAGGGTCACCAGCAGGCCATCAATCATAATTTTTCAAGGGTGTGTATGATGCCCTCCTTTATGTGTAATAAAAGGTGTATTGGAGTGCTGGTTCCTTGTAATTTTTGGCAGCCCTTTCCCTTAGTGCATAGGCTTTATGAGTCCCACAACCTGAACGATTGTACCATAATGTGAATGAGGCCCCTGCTTTATGTGATATACAGGTTGTATCGGAGTGCCTCTTCCTTGTAATTTTTGGCGGCACTTGCACTTTATATACAAGTAAATATACAGGAAAGAATGTTTCCTAACAATTTTTCCTCTAAAATCAATATTATCTTCAGTTTGGTGCGTATTATTGTCAGTCTGTAAAAGTGGTGTACTACTCCAATAACATTGTTCCCACCAGGGACCTGGGAGTCCAAGATGCATCCAGACATCCTCCCCATGCTGTTCCCAAACCATTTCAGTGGTGTTTCCATCAATTTATGACCTTTTACTATAAACCAGAAACCCTCCCCTCTTCAGAGCAGGGGGTGCCTGGTTTAATGTTCATGTTCACCCATTGATTTCCATTGTGATCGGGTGCTCGGTAGAGCACCCGAGTATCCCGAGGTGCTCTGCTCGAGCCCCCGACCCGAGCACTTTGGTGCTCGACCAACACTAATGCTCATGACAACTACAATGACCCCTTAATAATCCTGCTTACCTGCCAGGAGAGCACATTTTTGTCTTGCTAGTAAAATGAAAACTTACCACAACCCAATGATTGTAGCTGCTTCCCTACTAGTGTTTTACTGTAACCAAATACTAAGTAAATGGAATTTAAAGTAGAGAACACCCATTTACCACTGAGGAAAATCTGTGGAACATACCTGGATGCTTGGACCGTATAACACCACTGGTCAGCAGTGCATTTGTCCTGTAGATTTGTTATTTTATTGTTATCTAAATGATACCGTATGGATTTTCTAGAAAGTATTTATAACTTGCATTTTTCATTTAACATTCTAGGATTATTTGGACCTTGCTGCCTCTACTCCTGCAGACTCCATGCTCTATGATGATGGCCTTTCTGAAGAAGAGACCCCTCTGGTGGACTGTAATAATGCCCCACTCCCCAGAACTCTGCCGTCAACTTGGATTGAAAACAAACTCTATGGTAGAATTTCCCATGCGTTTACTAGATTCTAACTACGCTATCCAGTAGGACAAATTGCCTCTATCTGAGCATTTCTAGAACTCTGCTTCTCAGCTTCTCAACAACCCCAGGGCTGTGTGTCTCAGAAAGCAAACTGCTTTATCAGCTGTTTAACTTGATTTTGATTTTGCTAAATTTTTTATGCCAATGAATAAATAATTTTGCAGCAATGTTCAAAAGAAGCATAAGAAAATTTCCATAAAACACGTGCCTAAACTGGTAGCCACGGAAATTATGTACATAAATAGAAGGCTCTGATCTTAACTCATATCTGACATTGTATTGCGTGAACCAACAGCACTTAATAGATAACCTACATACAATACATCCATATCTTGTTATATATATCTGGTCAAAAGCTATTGCAAAACAGCATCATCTACCATTGAGTACCATTCCATTTACCTTGGCCTTTAGTGCAGTCTTAGGGCAATCTGCTAATACATCCTTTGAAAAAAAGGGTTTAGGAATAATGTGAGCATAAACTTATACATCAAAATAACTATAAATATTCTATAAAAGTGATCAAATACCTGTTACTAATAATAGATAACTTTATTAAGACGAAAAAGAAATGAATTACTTATCCTGAGCTTAAATGATAAGAAAAATTAATTCATATATTAACTTTAAAAAGATATATATTGTTCCAAACATACTGGATGAAACTTATCATGGCATTTGTTCCAGTTTTCTGACATCATAAAGATGCAGTTTATGCATGCATCATTTAGGCAAAAATGTGACGTTTTATAAAAGTTGTATGTTTGAATCAGTCGGCACTGCAGATAAAATTAGCGGTGCACGTGTCCTAGGGTCGGGCCCGCCAAACAACAATAATAACGAAGAAGGACCGGCACTCACATGTGTCATCTTGTGAAGTATTTCTTTATTGCCACATATTCATTCTGTGACGCATTTCGACACAATCCGTATCTTTGTCAAACTGTTGGAATGAATATGTGGCAATATATTCATTATTATTGTTTTATACAATTTGGTGAGGCTTATCCTGAAGAGTGTGGCCTAGTGCTACCTGATAGATTTACTATAATTTACCCCAGAAACCGGCATTAAATATAGCACAAATCTACACCAGATCACAGCTAGTGTAAACATGCTTTTTTGATGCATGGGCAGGCAAAGAGGCAAAAAATTTATTAATAAAATGTTTAAAATAAGATTAGAGAATGAAATGCCAGTCTTAAAGGGGTTGTCTCATCTTGGACATTGGTGGCGTATCACTAGAATATGCCACCAATGTCAGATAGGTGCAGGTCCCACCTCTAGGACCTGCACATATCTCCAGAACGAGAACCCCAAAGTAAGGGAAAACAGCCATTTATGTGCAGCCGTGCTCCATTAATTTCTATTGGACTGCTGAAAATAGTCAAACACTTGCTCATGCCCAGTGCACTCTCCATTCATTGCTATGGGACTTCTAAAAATAACCAAGCCTGCTCACTCAGCTATCTTCAGAACTCTAATAGAAATTATTAGAGAGCACGGTGCACATGCACGTGAACTCTCCACCTATTTCGATGGCCTATTCTGGAAATAGGTGCAGAACTCAGAGGTGGGACCTAAGCCACCTATGACACAACTCCTTTAATAAATCCCCCCAAAACTGTCTACATAACAACAAGAAGTTTTAATTTAAGGCTTAAGTAATGTGAGCAATACATATCATTTGTCATCTATCCCAGAGGAAAAAATGGCCAAATTTTTTTCTAAATGAGTTCCAAAGCTCAACTTAATTCTATATAATTATATTAAAGGGTCACAGTTTGACTTAGTAGGGATGCCCAAAAATAGTTTTTACCAAGCCTTTCTGACAGCAAAAAAAAAAAAAAAAAAAAAACTTTATTGCTACAGTAAAGAAAATTTTACAAAATTGTTATCTATCTTACCGCATGTGTAACTTAAAGGGATTGAACGCTTTACAATGTTTTTCTGTTGCTCATTGTATTATAGTTACTGCTCCTGATGTGTTCAGTAACTTCCATCCATATTCTGTTTATTCTGTTCTTTTTTGCGCCTCGTTAATGCTCCTGTAAGCATTGCCTGTTGTGGGTTTTTGCAGCTGTGGTCCTAATTTGTCTAGTGCAGTCTCAACCCTTATTCTGCACCTGTGGACCAATGAAGGCTTTCACAGTGCACGCGTTCACTTCATTTGGCAGCTACGCACATAGGAAGTGACAATGGAAGCATAGGAGAATTATTTAGACTGCGCAGATGATGAACACTTGTGGAGTTTGCGCAGTAGAAGAAAGGATTGGCGCGCGCAATCCCAGCTGGACAGGGTAGGCAACACAGCCTCCTGCCAGTGATGTCATATACAGGGGCTGAAGCCGCAAAAACAGACCACAGGCACTGTTTACAGGAGCACAAGAGCAGGAGAAACAGAATATGTATGGAAGTTACTGAACACGTCAGGAGCAATGACTGTAATACAGTAAGTAACAGAAAAACACAGCAAACTGGCAAACCCCATTAAACTCTGTAAAATGTGTAAGAGGCCCCCCTCTACACCCACATAGCTACACCCATGTCCTTGACTTTGGATATCTCACAGATATGCTATGCTGGTACTTGATGCATAGATTGGAAGTTACCCTCTATCATGTTAAAGGGCAGTCGTAGAAATATCTAAAGGAGACTTAGGTGCACATTTATTAAGACCAGCGCCTAAAATGCCAGTCTCAATAAGCCCTATAGCTGGCGGTTGATCCACCAGAGTTATGAAGAGTCGCCGGCCTCCACATAACTTCGGTGTATCTACGGCCACTTCTAAATGTAAGACAGCTTCCTAGCTGTCTTACATTTACACCTCTTTCTATGCCTGAAACATATACAAGCCCGTCCCCCTCCCCACCCATGCCAACTTTTTTAGACCTGGCGTGAACGGGGAAAATTTGCAGATTGCAGCGCAACTAATCTGCGCCTGAAATACGGTTAATATAGGTGTAATTCATCTTCATAAATGACCCCCTTAAAGTCTGAAATTGTTTGATAATTGAAATGCCTTTTAATGCATAAAAAGTGACATGTTATGTTGTAGTAGGAGAAATAGCTATTATCTATGATACAATACTTTCACACTACTAGTATGTTTCCATGGCTTAAAAAGGTATTCCTGTCTGGACATTTAGGGCATATCCACAGGATAGGCGATAAATGGCCGATAGGTGCCCATCCTAACTATGGAACCTGCTCCTCTGTCAAGAATGGAACCCATTCACAAGATGCAGCGAATGATGGGCAGGCTGCACATACATGTCTCCCTTCATTAACTGTTATAAGACTTCCGAAAATAGCCAAGTTCACTTATTCAGCTATTTTCAAAAGTTCAATTGCAGTGAAAAGAAAGAGCAACACATGCACAGTCTACTTACCATTCACTATTCTGAAGAACCATGGCACTTATGTACAGTATATATTTGAAAATTGTAGTTAATTAATCCATCCCGTAACATATAAGTGACATGTCAATGTTTCGGTTCTATCCCAGATCCTTGTTCAGGGCCAATAAGACAAGTCAAAAGGCACAGTGAGGCTGGATGGTGGTGTTTCTGGTGCCGTGCTTCTTCAGAATATTGCTTGTGGAAACTTCCCAACCACTGAGCACCAGTACGACATTATACGTCAGAGTGCCAACCATTTCCTCATCTACACACCATTCACGGCAGCACGCCACAGGTTCTCATTCTTGATATAGGAACATGTTTCAGATGTGGGGCCCGCACCTATCAGACATTTATGGCAAATCCTTTGGGTAGGCCATAAATGTCCAGATGGAACATCCCCATTAAAAGTCCATAATATGAAATAACATATATGTCAAAACTGATTAATGTAGGGCTGTTTTATCCATCTTTAGTAAGGTTTTTGTCTAAACTTGGATGTATTTACTCAGCTATCATATAATATCATTCTATTCTGAGGTTTTCAGGCAGAATTGATTAGGTGTGACGTTTTCCATTACTAGTAGTTTTATTTATTTATAAGGTGCCATTGCGATTTTCATATGATTATGACTGGAATATTATTCATTGAATATTACGGAATACCATATCCTAATTATGGCCAGAAGACAATATTCCAAACATGGCAAGATAACCACAATTTAACACTGCTAAAAAGATGTTATTCTATTGTACCAGAGAACATTTCAGACTGAATGTTACAGACTAGTGTGGTTAGCTATTCCACTTCACATCCTGTAGATAAAGAGAATCTGTAACCATGATCTTGGACTATTATTTGAGCAGTACTGCAGATAAGGAGTCCAGATCTATTTTTTATTTCTACTGTCACCCGTTCCCTTGCTGCTCATAAGTGCGTTAAAATACATTCTTGGGACTGCCAATCATGCGCACAGGTGTCCTCTCCATTATGTTAGCACAGCAGGCTGTGTATGTCAGCACAGTTTTGAGCACTGACAGTGAGGAAACGAGGAATAGAAAAATATTGAGATCTGGACTTCTTATCTATAGTAATACTCCAAGATCATGGTGACAGATTTCCTTTAATATTCTAGGAAGAATCTAGAGTTACAATCTGCATGGCATAATCTCATGCAATAAAAAAATAAATACACCATATTTATCCCCACAAAATTCCAACATCTTAGTGTAATTCTACTTTGCTCCCCACCAGTTTTATTATAGAAATATATTTATTTGGAGATTGATTACTTGAGCGGCTTCTGGTCGAGAGATGATGGATATGATTAAAGGGGTTGTGTGAGATTAGAAAAACAAGGATGCTTTTGTTAAAAGAAACAGTGTAACAGTGGCACTGTTTCTTGATCTCATACAATCCCTTTAAACACACCCCACCCCCACCCCAAAAAAACCTTGTATTCTGACAATGTCATGTACAAGTTATTTTGCATTGCATTATGCTTTGTGAAGAATTGTTTCTTTTATGTTGTCTCTTACGATGTCTCTGGTATAAGTGTCTTGTTGTGTTGGTGACCTGAGACAGTAAGCATAGTTCTTGCCAAAACTCCTTAATTTTTCTGCTTCTGATTTCAAATAATGCAAGAATCAGACTTGGGATTTTCCATTATTCTGTGTTCGATAGCCATACACAATAAGGGGAAGAGTCTTACCAATGCAAGTAAGAATATTAATATTGATTGACCCTGGATTATAAAACTACTTACATTGGCCTCATGAAAACTCAGTCTTAATTTGCAACCTTACGTGGTGGACTTCCTCTTAGTATATTCTGGTTACCCTCGTGTTTCACAACCGCTTCTTGTTGCATAGACATAAGCCATTGTTTTTGCCTTGAATTCACAAAAAGGTTAATGCAATGTATCTGATTAGTATAACTATAAGCCATTCCCTACCATTAATTATTGTGATCCCATGATTTCTTTTGACTAGGAATAGAGTTACACAATGTGTGTGTGGCTCAACAGGGGAGAATTTTCAAAACTGGTGAGAGTGGAGTAGTTTCCTAATGGCCACAAATCAGGTCTTTACTCCCTTTGCTTTCCAAATGGTTTCTGCAAAATTTGATTTATAATCAGAATAGTTGCATTGGTCAACTGCTTAACTAATCCTTTGCACCAATGGCAAAAATGCAGTTGACATTAAACCTTTTAACCTAAAAAGTTGAAGGAAGATGACAACTGTCTCAATCAGGAAGAAAACATATACATTGGGTTATGTCTAATAAAAATCCAAAGAGGCCTCTGCATAAACAAGGATTCCCAGAAAGATTTGGAGCTCCCCTCCAGCCGTGCACTAAACGAAATTCCATGTATAAGTTTAGTTCTTAGGTAAGATTCAGGCGTGCGATGCAGCTTATTCGAACAAAAGAGTGGATACAGAAGAGAGCTGACCCATCAGTATTTCCCTTAAAGCTGCATTTACACAAGCCAATAATGGTCCAGATTATTGGGAACGACCATTCCTACAAACAGTCGTTCTTGACAATCTACCAATGTAAATGTATGCAGATCACCCGATCAACAAGCAAAATGCTCGTTCATTGGGTGATCCTGTCATTCATACAGGCACCACCGATCATAGTTTCTAGGCAGCAGATTGTGGGGTCTAAACAGCGATCTGCTTGTTAGAAATCATGAATCTGTATGAGAACGAGGGATCGCAATAGCGACCCCTCATCCTCATACAGTGAAGGATATTGCTAAATGTAAATGCAGTGGTTTCCTTCAATGAACAAGCAGCCGACTGTCTGGAAGAAACGCTTCCTTCCTGACAATCGGCTGCAGAATCATCCCGTATAAATACACCTTTATTCTTTTATTTTGTATACACTCCTGTCACCCAAAAAATAAAAGTATGAATCCAGCCTAAATTGGAATTCCTCCAAAAATAGACACATATTAGTAATGTTAACCAGAAGTTCAAGTTCTCGCCAGAGTTGGTATTATTTGTGTTTTATTGTAAGATGGCCATATACAGTACCTTACATAGGCCCCCTAAACATATGTGTTCTCAGCAGACCATGAATATGTTCTTAAGGGGGAGAAGGGAATAAGCAGCTGTCAGACCACTCTGATGGCAGCTTATCTCCCGTGAGAACAAAAAGGATCAGGCATGTTGAAATCCAACAAGGCCAATTCTTCTCCCAACTTCTACCATCTCGTAAGAGTAGGGACACCACCGTACAAAATAGATGATTGGCATATCCTGCCAAATTGGCAGGTTTGGCTAATGTTAATCTAATGCGTATGGGTACCTTTAATTTCTCCCAAACTGATGGTGACAATAATAGTTTGTTATTGACTGAGTTTTTGGCCTCCTTTGTCTATTGTCTAAAATCAATGGCTTATGCTCTTTTCTTATTAAAGGGAGTTTTGCCAAGGGCCTTACTGTCTGCACGTGAAGCTATTCTATATATTTTTCATTCTTCAGTGCAGAACAAATGATGTCTTTTCATTTTTAGGCATGTCTTATCCGAACTGGCCTGAAGAGAGCCCCGTTCCAATCCCGAGATTCGATGCCAATAAGTCTGTTTTTACAAGATATGCCAATGACTGTGTTTATTCTAATTGGATGATTCCACCCGCAACGGCAAAATTTATGGACAAGTTTGATAGCTAAATATCATTTTTTTTTTTTTTTTCCCTAGAAGGTAACACATTGTGAGTGGGAAAGAAAAAAGTTAAAAAACACACCACACAAAGAATAAATGGAAAGTCCATTGGCTGGTTCTTTGTGCCAGTGAAAAGTGGTTAAACCAATGTTGCTGTTTTGAGTCAGTTGCTCCAAAATTTTAGCTTGACCTACCTCTAAGGCTGCTGGAGAGGGCTGCACAAGTCACTTCAAATGTATGTGTATATATGTACTCCCCAGCAGCAGGAGTGGGCTCTGTGTTATTCTTTCCTACAACATATCAGATCTGTACACCAAGCTCAGTAGAAACTTTTGTATGCTGCTGTTGCACAAATAGTCTGTATTCAGTACACTCATGTATGTGTCGCTGTGAAAAGAAAGTATACTTTTTATTTTTAATCATATGTTAATTTAAAGAAAAATATTATTTTTGAAGTGTAAGTTGACAATTTTATTTAATGTGTGTGGATCTTGATGCAAGAGAGCTATTTCAGTTTCATTTACTGGTGGTTACATATAGAGGCAAAATCCCATGTATATGTGTACATATTGCATCTGCTGTATATGTAGGTACAAATTATACATTCATACAGTGTTACATGAAATAGACTGGATTTATTCTTATTGGTACCACAAGTGGAATGTTATGGGCCTCTTAATGCAAATGACATGTAGACTGGGGGACTACTGGGGCTTGCGAATGACTTCTGGAAGGTTTGTAAAATGATGTAGCCTACTGGAAATTTGCTAATATTTTATATATTTCTCTGAAATGTCCTTTTTATGATTTCTTCGGTGTTTCTACATCATACTATAGCACAGATTCATGAACCCAATCTCAGTCACTTATAAGTGCAGACATACTACAGCAGAAGACCATGTTGCTGACCATGTTGGCTCCAGCGTCTTCACACATTACGTCAAGTCAAAACAATGAAATATAATAGAGACAGAAAACACAAAAATAAATTTGCTAGGAGAAGCCAAATAGCAGTTTTCTTCTCAGTTTCCAATTTTATATTCCTTTTATATGTATTTTTTTAAGTACAGAAAATGGTATATTTTAGATATTATTTCAATTTATTACATGACGTGTTTGAGGATTGACTGCCTATCAGGATGGCCTGTTGAAAGATGAAGCAACATCATTTTATAACTCTGAGTCTCATCATGCTGTACTGATTGTTTCGCTTTGCTACAGTTGACATGTTCTGCCAAGTCTGAGCCTTCCATATATGTGGTTTTGTGTCTTATACGGTACGTGAACAGCCTTTACAAATGGTTCGGGTGCTTCTGTCTCATCACTTAACCATGGATGTCAGACTGTCACACTGAATTGTGATTTTAAATGCTGCACAGTATGGAAATATTACAATGTATTTGCTCTACCACAAACCATGCCATTGACGAATTGTATTATAATGGAAATAAATCATTCTGTCGTTAGAGATTTACCACAGAAAGATGTTAGGTTTGATTTTATATTTAATATTTATTTTTTTCTTCACTAAAACTTAAATTTACTGTCATCATAAAGATGTGTTTTGTATGATTCCTGAGAAAATCATCAATTTGTAAGCATATTGTGCCTTCTCAACTAATTTAGTGCAAAATTAACAAACTAAATGCAGTACAGCACAATATATTAATTCATGAGTGCTTATATTGACTTTTTCTTTTAGTATATACCTACACAGACACATCTTAAAGGTGTTGTCTCACCATAAGGGGGAATAAGTATGTGGTCAATGGGGATCCAACTACTGGGACCCCCACCAATCACAAGAAAATGGTGCCCGGGTCAAAGGAATTGTGGCTTTCAATCAGTTATGTGAGACTTATGGAGATGGCAGTCTCATAACAGTATCAAAAAGTTATCCGCTATCTTGTAGATAAGGGATAAATTCTTGTGGTGGACCGCCGCTTTAAGGACAAACTGTATACAGGAAGCCACTGAGTTTCATCTGGAAGGATATATGTTTCCCCTGGCATAATGAATCTTCTCGGGCTCCCTCTCTCTAGTAAAATTGTTATCAAAAGTGAAACTAGAAATGCAGAAGGTTGGGGGATATGTTAGTTTGTGTTTTTGTGTGTGTATATATATATATATATATATATATATATATATATATTCGTTTAGTGTATTAGAGATACATTTGTATCAGATTTAGAGAATTTAATTTGTGTCCGAATCGAATTTGTACCGAAATCAAAAGTGTTCCAATTGCCCTGGAAGCACAGAGGGATATTGGAAAAAACAGTGCCTTGTTCTAAACATCTGTTCCAAAAAATATGCCTTAATGGGAGCAGATGCCTGCCCCTGTTTATATACACACACATGTGTAAATGTGTCTCAAGAACTGAAGGAAGAGTAGTGTGTTCTGAATGAGCCTGGAAAAATTCTCCCTTTTGAATGGCAGCTGTAGCGGTGCAGTGTGGATGTGGAAAGATTGGAGTCATAGTGGTATGTGGCTGCAATAGTACCCGCAGCAGTAGCAGCACCATATGGAACATACAAGGCAGTAGATGTGTGTGCGGCTGCATTAGGGCAGTAGAATAGTACTAGTGGCAGCTGTGTAGTGGTAATGGTAGTGACAAAAGGGGGATTGGCAGCTGCCAATAGTATCTGCGGTGGCAGCAGCAGTAGCTACATGGTACGGAGCATGATAGTAGGCAGGTAGACAGAGGCAGTGGTGTGATGGGGTCGGCAATAAATCGTTACCATCAGGAATGGTAGTTCAGGCCTCAGCCGAAAGTGTGTGAAAATCTTCATGGATCCTCGCTGCATTCATTTTGACAAATGTGATGTTTTGTATGCTCGCAGAGGACAAGTTTGTCCATTTGGGTGTGCCAATGCCGCCTGCAGCATTGAAAACCCTCTCTGACATGACACTGGAGGATGGACAATACATAGAGAGCAAACTGGGCCAGTTCTGGACACTGGTACATATGGTCAGGGAAAGCGGTATGCGGCTGAAAAATATCACAGTCCAGAAACACTGAACATGGTTGTTCAGGTGGTACATCTCTATTTGCTGATTTGCACTAACCTGGATTGGCACATGGAAAAACTGCTCTATCATGTTGATAGTAATTAACTGGCTGCTTCGGCATATGCTTTATGTGGTAGCAGAGACAGTGTGTTAGACTTGCAGACGGCAGGCATCAGCTCACCAAAGGCTGAATACACAGTGTATCATGGTAATAAACCAATTTGGCCTCCCTTTCAGCAACAATTAAACATTCCCACATTTTACTTTCATAGCAAGGGTGTAAACGATACACTTGTGAGAACGTAAACAAGCAAGCTTTCAGCTAGCCATATTTGCCAGCATACCCAAGGACCAAGTTTTTTCTGGCTCTGTCACCACTGTGATGATTGGTCGTTTGTTATTAATGTTGAGCAAATCAAAGCCAAACGAATTGACTTTGATCCAAATTTCAGGAAAAATTTGATTCGCCACAAAGCCGAATTTCCTTGCACTTCGTGCTAATTAGTCAATTTTTCCTGAAATGGCGGTAAAAAATACAAACAAAAAAAAACATACCTCATCCATTTGCCCGCGGAGAGACCATCACGGCCATCTTGATTAAAGATACCATGCAAAATCTTGTGATGTGTGACGTCACAATGCCAGCACGGTGGCCGGGCCCACTGTGTGAGATTTTACGTGGTGCAAATGGATAAGGTGAGTATGTATTATTTTTTTTAAACCTGATTAACCCCTGAAATTGTAGCATCAGATGCCGCAATCAGTGATGAACAGAGCATCTGAGAAGTTCAATGACGGGGGCAGCATGACCACTTTTTCAAGTCATTGCATCTACTACATACAAAGAAATGCATTTCATGACAAAGTAATTCATCACAAATCGGATTTCTTTGTGAAATTCGGCAAAGCAGACGAATCTTTCATAACTAATTTTTCATAACTTTGCTCATCATTAGTTGTTATGACAGGTGTTGTTGTCGTCATCATTATCGGCCTCCTGCTCCTCCACTACTGACTCTTCCTTCAGTGGCAGCTCCTCAACCTCATCCTCCTGGGTCCCCAACAGCTACAAGGCCTCCAGCAAGATGCAGAAGCTGTTCTTCTTCCACCATCTATTGTATCAGCGTGAGCATCTGCACCCACAGTATTGGTGGGATCACCAGTTCCCAAGCTGACCACAATAGAAATAGATCTCACGCTGGAAGTTTCTGGAAGCTCTTTTTTTGCCACTGCTGCTACTGCCCTCCTCCTTTGATGTTACCTGCTCCTCCTCATCATCCTCATCCATCTCCCAGGTTCTGTCCAACACACGATCATCTTCAGACTCCTCACCCTCCCCACTATTATCAGACTGTGATATGTCATCTTGGGCTCCTTGGCCCCCCTAACAATTCTCTCCTCTGTATTTGCCCCAAGTGCCACTATAGCCACAGCTATTACTGACCTTGTCGCTATCACCATGGCTGCATGCTACTACTATCACTACCACAACCACCACCAACACAGCTATGTATGGGGTCCTGTGCCTCTGCCTGAACCTTACCTTCATGCCAGTCCAAACTCATCAACAGGGAGACTATCTTGGGTGTCTTCTATAGCATATGTTTTTTTGTTGACTGTTCTTAGAAAAAAAAAAAAGAAGGTGCCCCATTTATGGCTGATTCTAGCCTTTCTGCTACCTGAGATGAAAATGTAAATGATGTCCCCTCCTCCATGCTAAATTCTCAATCCAATCCCACATCCCCCCCCCCCCCCAGCCCTACTGTTAAAGACATATATGGATGGACATTAGATACAGTGCTATCACACATACGGGAGAATACTGCACCATGTCTCCTCTGATGTACCGTAGATGGTCTCTTTCCTCATCTTCTCCATTCAGACCAGACAACCAAGATGACAACTTTCAGCTGTGTTGCATCTGCAGAGTTTGGCTCACAGACATTTTAGGTTTCTAACTTTTCCATCATCCTCCTCCTCCGGGTGCCACTGTAGTGCCCACATGTATAATGCCCCACATGTATAATGCCCCCTGAAGTACTCTGGCCTGCATTATAATGCCCCCATGTCCCCTGTACTGCTCTGGCCTGTATTATAATGCCCTCCACCTGTAGTGCCTCCTGTATTATATTTCATCCTGTATTATAATGCTTCATGTAGTGGTCTGACCTGTATTATAATGACTCCCCCATAGTGCCACTGTATCATAATGTCCCACTGTATTATATTTATAATGCTCTCAACTTCCCGTAGTCCCACTGTAGTATAATCTCACCCCCCCCCCCCTTGTACTATAATGGTCTGTAATGGTAGTATATACAGTGGGATGCGAAAGTTTGGGCAACCTTGTAAGGCTACTTTCACACTTGCGCTTGATCGGATCCGTTCTGAACGGATCCGATCATATTAATGCAGACGGAGGCTCCGTTCAGTACGGATCCGTCTGCATTAATAACTTAGAAAAATTTCTAAGTCTGAAAGTAGCCTGAGCGGATCCGTTCAGACTTTCAATGTAAAGTCAATGGGGGACGGATCCGCTTGAAGATTGAGCCATATGGTGTCATCTTCAAGCGGATCCGTTCCCATTGACTTACATGGTAAGTCTGAACGGATCCGCTCGCCTCCGCACGGCCAGGCGGACAGCTGAACGCTGCAAGCAGCGTTCAGCTGTCCGCCTGGCCGTGCGGAGGCGAGCGGAGCGGAGGCTGAACGCCGCCAGACTGATGCAGTCTGAGCGGATCCGCTCCATTCAGACTGCATCAGGGCTGGACGGAAGCGTTCGGGTCCGCTCGTGAGCTCCTTCAAACGGAGCTCACGAGCGGACCGACGAACGCAAGTGTGAAAGTAGCCTTAATCGTCATGATTTTCCTGTATTAATCGTTGGTTATTACGATAAAAAAATGTCAGTTAAATACAGGTCCTTCTAAAAAAATTAGCATATTGCGATAAAGTTCATTATTTTCTGTAATGTACTGATAAACATTAGACTTTCATATATTTTAGATTCATTACACACAACTGAAGTAGTTCAACCCTTTTATTGTTTTAATATTGATGATTTTGGCATACAGCTCATTCCTATCTCAAAAAATTAGCATATCATGAAAAGGTTCTCTAAACGAGCTATTAACCTAATCATCTGAATCAACTAATTAACTCTAAACACCTGCAAAAGATTCCTGAGGCTTTTAAAAACTCCCAGCCTGGTTCATTACTCAAAACCGCAATCATGGGTAAGACTGCCGACCTGACTGCTGTCCAGAAGGCCATCATTGACACCCTCAAGCAAGAGGGTAAGACACAGAAAGAAATTTCTGAACGAATAGGCTGTTCCCAGAGTGCTGTATCAAGGCACCTCAGTGGGAAGTCTGTGGGAAGGAAAAAGTGTGGCAGAAAACGCTGCACAACGAGAAGAGGTGACCAGACCCTGAGGAAGATTGTGGAGAAGGACTGATTCCAGACCTTGGGGGACCTGCGGAAGCAGTGGACTGAGTCTGGAGTAGAAACATCTAGAGCCACCGTGTACAGGCGTGTGCAGGAAATGGGCTACAGGTGCCGCATTCCCCAGGTCAAGCCACTTTTGAACAGGAAACAGCGGCAGAAGCGCCTGACCTGGGCTACAGAGAAGCAGCACTGGACTGTTGCTCAGTGGTCCAAAGTACTTTTTTCGGATGAAAGCAAATTTTGCATGTCATTCGGAAATCAAGGTGCCAGAGTCTGGAGGAAGACTGGGGAGAGGGAAATGCCAAAATGCCTGAAGTCCAGTGTCAAGTACCCACAGTCAGTGATGGTCTGTGGTGCCATGTCAGCTGCTGGTGTTGGTCCACTGTGTTTTATCAAGGGCAGGGTCAATGCAGCTAGCTATCAGGAAATTTTGGAGCACTTCATGCTTCCATCTGCTGAAAAGCTTTATGGAGATGAAGATTTCATTTTTCAGCACGACCTGGCACCTGCTCACAGTGCCAAAACCACTGGTAAATGGTTTACTGACCATGGTATTACTGTGCTCAATTGGCCTGCCAACTCTCCTGACCTGAACCCCATAGAGAATCTGTGGGATATTGGGAAGAGAAAGTTGAGAGACGCAAGACCCAACACTCTGGATGAGCTTAAGGCCGCTATCGAAGCATCCTGGGCCTCCATAACACCTCAGCAGTGCCACAGGCTGATTGCCTCCATGCCACGCCGCATTGAAGCAGTCATTTCTGCAAAAGGATTCCCGACCAAGTATTGAGTGCATAACTGAACATAATTATTTGAAGGTTGACTTTTATTGGTCGGATGAAATATGCTAATTTTTTTAGATAGGAATTTTGGGTTTTCATGAGCTGTATGCCAAAATCATCAATATTAAAACAATAAAAGGCTTGAACTACTTCAGTTGTGTGTAATGAATCTAAAATATATGAAAGTCTAATGTTTATCAGTACATTACAGAAAATAATGAACTTTATCACAATATGCTAATTTTTTTGGAAGGACCTGTATATCATATAGGAGACACACACAGTGATATTTGAGAAGTGAAATGAAGTTTATTGGGTTTACAGAAAGTGTGCTATAATTGTTTAAACAAAATTAGGCAGGTGCATAAATTTGGGCACCACAAAAAATTAATGAAATCAATATTTAGTAGATCCTCCTTTTGTAGAAATTACAGCCTCTAAACGCTTCCTGTAGGTTCCAATGAGAGTCTGGATTCTGGTTGAAGGTATTTGGACCATTCCTCTTTACAAAACATCTTTAGTTCATTCAGGTTTGATGGCTTCTGAGCATGGACAGCTCTCTTTAAGTCACACCACAGATTTTCAATTATATTCAGGTCTAGGGACTGAGATGGCCATTCCAGAACGTTGTACTTGTTCCTCTGCATAAATGCCTTACTGGATTTTTTGCAGTGTTTAGGGTCGTTGTCTTGTTGAAAGATCCAGCCCCGCGCAGCTTCAGCTTTGTCACTGATTCGTGGTTATTGGTCTCCAGAATCTGCTGATACTGAGGGGAATCCATGCGTCCCTAAACTTTGATAAAATTCCCAGTCCCTGCACTGGCCACACAGCCCCACAGAGTGATGGAACCACCACCATATTTGACTGTAGGTAGCGGGTGTTTTTCTTGGAATGCTGTGTTTTTTCCTCCATGCATAGCGCCCCTTGTTATGGCCAAATAACTAAATTTTAGTTTCATCAGTCCACAGCACCTTATTCCAAAATGAAGCTGGCTTGTCCAAATGTGCTTTAGCCCACCTCAAGCGGCACTTTTTGTGCTGTGGGCAGAGAAAAGGCTTCCTCTGCATCACTCTCGCATACAGCATCTCCTTGTGTAAAGTGCGCCGAATGGTTGAACGATGCACAGTGACTCCATCTGCAGCAAGATGATATTGTAGGTCTTTGGTGCTGGTCTGTGGGTTGACTCTGACTGTTCTCACCATTCGTCGCTTCTGTCTATCCGAGATTTTTCTTGGTCTGCCACTTCGAGCCTTAACTTGAACTGAGCCTGTGGTCTTCCATTTCCTCAATATGTTCCTAACTGTGGAAACAGACAGCTGAAATCTCTGAGACAGCTTTCTGTATCCTTCCCCTAAACCATGATGGTGAACAATCTTTGTCTTCAGGTCATTTGAGAGTTGTTTTGAGACCCCCATGTTGCTACTCTTCAGAGAAATTTAAGAGGAGGGAAACTTACAATTGACCCCCTTAAATACTCTTTCTCATATTTGGATTCACCAGTGTATGTAGGTCAGGGATCACTGAGCTTACCAAGCCAATTTGAGTTCCAATAATTCGTTCTAAAGGTTTTGGAATCAATAAAATGACAACAGTGCCCAAATTTATGCACCTGCCTAATTTTGTTTAAACAATTATAGCACACTTTCTGTAAATCCAATAAACTTCATTTCACTTCTCAAATATCACTGTGTGTGTCTCCTATATGATATATTTAACTGACATTCTTTATCGCAACAACCAACGATTTATACTGGAAAATCATGACGATTAACAAGGTTGCCCAAACTTTCGCATCCCACTGTATAATGCTCTCCCCCTTAGTACCTCTGTAGTATAATGCCCCCTATATTGGTAGTATGTAATGTTCTCACCCCTGTAGTGCCCCATAGTATAATGCCCCTCTGCAGCGGTAGTATACATAATGCCTTCCGTCATATTACAGTATAATACCCCCCCTGTATTGGCCCCCATAATATATATAACGCCCTCCCCCCTGTAGTCTCCTAGTAGTATAATGCCCCCGTATATATATAATTCTCTCCCTCCCTGTATCCCCCCTGTAGTATAATGCCCCATATATCTAATTCTCTCTTCCTGTACTATATTGGTTCCATATATAAAATGCTCTCCCCCCCATAGTCCCGCTGTAGTGTAATGCCTCTATATACATAAAGCTCTCCCCCCTGTTGTATAATGCTCCATACATATAATGCTCCTTCCTGCATAGTCGCCTATAGTATAAGGCTCACCTGTAGTGGTAGTATATATAACACTCTTAACCCTGAAACATAATACCCCCATATATAGAATGCTCTCCACCCTGCAGTATAATATCCCAGATTAAATCAGTTAGCCCAGGTGCTAATAGTATCATGATCTACCTGAAGCAAGCAGGAGGAATGAATGTTCTGTGAAAAGAAGAGACTAACCTATTTCTTGACCAAGACTTCCCTAATTCCCACCAGAAATTCTTTTGTAGAGCCTTCCTACCTTACACAATTTTTTTTCCATGTGCTGTATAATTTAATAACTGCTGTTTAACATTGGAAATCTGTACATTACAAACTATAGTAATATCAGTGATAGGGTGATATCATATAATTCCTGTAGTCTAACCAACTATGCATTTTCAAATATGTCTCCAGTGGCTCCATGGCTGACAATTAAGGCTTGGACTTGGTATGCCAAACTATCAGGTAAATACTGCATTCCAATCAGGACTATCTTTATCTCAGATGGTAGATTAATGAAATTTGACTATATACTAGTCTGACACTGTGTTAATGATCTTACAGCAGATCACCAAGATCATAACTTGTTAGAAGAAATTGCTTATTTACAATGGTTTCTGAAAGCTTGAGCGTGAGCCATTGGTTTAGGATTATGGTAGATAACATAGTCAGGGGCGTAGCTATTGGGGAGGAGAAGCAGCCGTCGCTACCGGGCCCAGGAGCCTGAGGGGGCCCAAAGACCTTTGTTCCACGTAAGAAGATACCAGTATTATAGAATATATATACATATATTATTCAACAGACTTGCACAGGTTGTAACTACCTAATAGAAAAAAAGAATATGGTGCCAACAGGCCTGGATATCCTTTTTCAAGTGCTAGATAAGCTGTATGGTCTTGTATGCATGGCCTTATTGTCCATCAGTGAAGCACCTAATACAAACTAGAGATAAGCGTACTAGTTCTTAACGAACTGGGCAAAATTTGGTCTGGCAAACAAAAACCTTTTCAGGTTAGTTTCGGATGAATCCAGTAAAACAGCTCTCATCGACATTTTACTGCAGATGTCGGCAGGAAAAAGCACTAGGGAGTAAGAAGAACGGTTGTCACATGACCCTAAGAGGAAGTAGGGGGTGGCATGCCCCGATTGGCTCCCAGGTTGGCAGACAGCCTGGATGAGCCAATCAATGCTGCAGCAGGCAGGAAGGTACCCTTGCAGAATGAGCAGAACACAATTCTGTGTTGGGCTGTGAATGAGGGTAGATGGGTCCTGCAGTGTCTGACAGAAAAACAATCTATTCTACTGTCAGGGACATTAAAGGGAAAGGCTAGAATTATTGTGTAAAGAAAATAATAGTGTAAAATAGCTTTAAGCCATGGAGTGAGATGCTGAGGCTAGGTGTGCCTGGCAGTGCGTTCTAGCTGCATTCACTGCCTAACACAGCAGCAGCTGCTGCAGAACCTTAATAACAGCTACCTGCAAATACATTTCTTTCATTTTTTTCTGGGGAGGGGATGAAGAGAGGAAATGTCACGACCATGGTCATGGTCGTCACTCCTGAACAGCATGCTGTTGCCTGCAGTCTGGTTTGGTTGTTCTACCACAGGCGAGGGCTGCTAGTTTGTTGCCTCACTTGTGGTTGCCGCTGGCAACATGTTGTTATTCGCAGTATAGCAGCCTGAGCTGTTGCGAGGCAGCTTGCTGTGTAGTGCATGCGGTTGCACCTGGCAACCTCTCTTTGTAGGTGTGCTTTTAGTTTGTATGGTGTGCACTTTCCCTGTTTGTATTGCACAGGGTTTCTGTATGTGTGCACTTTTCCTTTAAGTGGCTTCACTACCCTGTCTGGTCTTGGAAGGGTTAATTCCCTTTCCTGTGTGTGTCTGTGTGGGTGTGGCCACTTGGGCTATTTAGCTTCCTCTAAATGTCTGAAGCTGAGGGGTACTTCAGCCATGGTTAGCTGGAGTCATCCTCCTGGTTATATATCATCTGCCAGTGAGGGCCACCCTTGTGGTCATAAGTTTATCTTATACATGATGTTATGAAGGTGTGTCTTTGGTCTGCTTGTTTATTGCAGCTTATGGTCCTGGGTTCCTGTGTGATGTGTGCTGTGTCCCTTTGTGTTCTTGTGGACAGCAGCGCTTCTGCATGGGTTCCAGGCTTTGTGTCTCTGGCAGGTAGGTGTTGTACTTGTTGCATTTACCTGCCATTGCCATAAGTTATGTCCCCCTTTCTTTGTAGCTTGGCCAGTGAGACTCCTGTTCGTCCGTATCTAGGAGGAACAGGTAGTCTTACCCTGCTCCTAGTCCAGGGCCACCCTGAGGGCTAGTAGGAATCTTAGGTTCCGGAGTATGAGCCCTCCTACCATCAGGGCCGGCTCATACGGCTAGGAGACAGGGTCAGAATTAGGGATGTGATAGGAGGTGACCTGCTCCCTGATTCCTGTCCTGGCCTTGCAGCGACCAACATCTTCTGGCATCGCACGGCTGAGGGTTTTTCCCATCCTGAGCTGTGACAGGAAACAGCTCAAAACTGTGCAACACATGTTTTACCATCCAAAGGATAGTTGTAGCATTTGTAATCTCATTGAAAAGACCTGAAATACTAGTCTGGACTCAATGTCATGGCATCTCCACATAGTTCATTTGTATTTTTTTGTTCAGCTTTCAGAAAATAGCATACGAGTGTCTTACAATACACAAGGGTAGTGGATAATAACGTGTGTGAGTGATAACGTGTCATAGTAGGCAAAAATATGTAGTTTCCTCTCCACACAGTTAAATTTTAATTTTTGGGGGGGATTAAAGTTTGGGAAACAGAATATACGTGTCTTACAATACACATGGTAGTGGACAAACATTTTTTTGAGAGATCACACAAATTTTAGCTTGCTATGTCATGTTAAGGTGCATCTCCACATAGTTGAAATTTAATATATTTTGCAGGTTGAAGTTTGGGAACACACCACAGCTAGGGATGAGAAAACCTGGACAGTACTATTCAGATTCATACCAAACATTAGTGTCCATGAACCTGAGCCCGAACACGGACATTGGCAAGAAAGTCTGTGTTCGTGGTTCGGATTTTATATATAGCTTGTTAAATGGCTGCAGCACAGCCAATCAACAAGCTTTTAAGCAGTGGGCACTCGGAAGCCATCACAGTCATGCCTAATATTGTCATGGCATAAATGCCGAATCACATTCTGCTCTGACTAGTATAGGGACAGGACGCTGCTGCACTGAGGGACAGTTTTAGGATTTTATTCTTTTTAATACCTCGATGACCTATAGCTATTTTTTGGGGTGCAAAACACTTCATTTGCACTGTGACATCATTCAGCCAATTTGTTGGGTGACAGTAAAATGAGGAGAGAATCAAATAGAGGCATGGCCTTGCTCGTGGTGCTGCTGGTGTTGGTGGTGGTGGGGCTCCTGCTGTAGGGAGAGGACATTGTCGATCTGCACCAGCTACACTCCCAAATGAAACACCTTCCTTTGGTGCATGCAGGCTCTAAGAATGGTGAGGCCAGAACAAGAAGAGCAGAGGTGGCACCTGTGGCCTACAGGCATCCATCTTCCACCTCAACCCCTTGCACATCAGCCAAGCATTCTGAGCCCCAAGTCATTCAGCAGTCACTTATGCTTTTTTATTACTCTGCTGGGGGGGGGGTTTGTGGGCCATCCACCTAGCCCTGCCCCAGAAGTGAAAGTGATTGAGAGAATTGATGCCCAACCACTTATGATTGAGGATGAGTATGTGTTAGGAGCGCCGCAGCATGTCTCTGCTGCTGCTGATGATGAAACACAGGTGTCAACTACTGTGGCTTTCTGCACTGTGCAGACTGGCAAGGAGGGCAGGGGTGAGGAGTGGGTGGAAGATGATGTGGAGGATGATGAGGTCCTAGACCTCATATGGCATCCAGGTCATCAAAGTGATGTGTGCAGTTCGGAGAAAGAGGTGGGGGTCACGCAGCGCCAGCCGCACAGCAAAAGAGGGAGCAGGGTGCAAAATCAGAGTGGCCGACCCCCAGCCAGTATGCCTGCTACTGCTCAACGTGCTGAGGGGGAGAGCAACCAAAGCCAGCTCAAAGGAGTTACCTGGCATGGCAATGTGCTGAAGTGAGGCATAAATGTTCTAAACCTGAGCTCCACCTGCATGGCTAGGCATCTAATTGCAAAGCATGATCTGCAGTGGAGTAGACACGTGAAAAAATATGAAAGATCTGAGGCTCCTCCTTCTCCTTCTTCTGCTGCGGTCTCGGCCTCTTCCTCCCCCTCTGGAGTGACAGGGCCACCTGGCACCCCTCAAAGTGAGGATGTGACAGCAACACCACCACCACCCCCAGTGTCACTGAGAATCTCAACACTGTCTCATTGAAGCGTTTAGCTGTCCATCCCCCAAACACTAGAGAGAAAGATGAAGTACCCCCCTAACCACCTGCAAGCCCTAGCCCTGAATGCCTTTTGAAATGCTGCCATTCCATCTGGTGTAGACGGACAGTTTGAAAAACATACTGACGGTGGCTGTCCCACGGTACATGCCACCACTACTTTTCAAGGCGGCAATCCCTGCCCTGCACGAAAAACATCAGTGGCAATGTTCATATAACCACCAATGTGTGGCTCAGTAAGCATGGGCAGGGACGTTATATCTTCCTAAAAGCCCACTGGGTAAATGTAGTGGCGGTGGAAAGCAGTTTGGCGGATGTCTTACCGCCACTGAGAATTGCTGGACGTTGAGTGCCTCCTGTTGCCTCCTCCTCCTATTCCGCTTTCTCCTCTACCACCTCTTCATCCGGTCAGAGTAACACCTGCACCACCAACTTCAGGACAGCCAGGGGAAACAACAGCAGGCTGTACTGAAACTCCTCTGTTTGGGGTAAAAACTGCACAGCGCGCAGGAACTATGGACAGGCATCGAAGAACAGACCGTTAATAATAATAATAATAATAATCTTTATTTATATAGAGCCAACATATTATGCAGTGCTTTACAGTTCAGGGGTTCATGTACAAACAGTTATAAATAACATAGCAACAAACATGTCAATAATTACAAGAGGAATGAAGGCCCTGCTCGCAAGAGCTTACAATTAGAGTTGAGCGGACACCTGGATGTTCGGGTTCGACGGGTTCGGCCGAACTTCACAAAATATGTCATGGTCGGGACACGAACTTGACCCCGAACCCCATTGAAGTCAATGGGGACCTGAACTTTGGATCACTAAAATAGCTCTAAAAAAGTCATGGAAAGGGCTAGAGGGCTGCAAATGGCAGCAAAATGTGGTTACGAGCATGGCAAGTGCTCTGGAAACAAATGTGGATAGGGAAATGACTTCAAATAACATTAAATACATAAAAATAAAAAATAATAATCTTGATCTAGGAGGAGGAGGTCCATATAGAGTAGGAGGTTGTGGAGGCGGTGGATGTGGCGGTGAAGGTGGAAGCGGCGGTGGAGGAGGAGGTAGCCAACACTGGTTTTGTTTTTTATTTTATTTTTTGTTCAAATTTGGGTAGACCCCAAAACATTTGGAAGTATAAAAAATAAAGCAGAGAGAAAGTGCGCTGGAGTACAACAATCGCTGGGTGAGGCCGGTATACATGTCTATTCTGCACAAGGTACGGACAAGTCCTGTGGGATCCCTGCCTGGTTCATTTTAATGAATATGAGCTTGTCCACATTGGCTGTGGACAGGCGACTGCTCTTCTCTTTGATAACCCCCTCCTGCCGTGCTAAACAAACATTCAGACAATACACTGGCTGCAGGGCAAGCCAGCACCCCAAAGGCGTAAAGGGCAAGCTCAGGCCATGTGCCCAATTTGGAGACCCAGAAGTTGAAGGGGGCAGACCCATCAGTCAGCACATGTAGGCGTGTGCACACATACTGCTCCACCATGTCGCATGTCCCCGTGATGTCCACGATCCAACTGGATATCTTCCCTATCAACTTTTGATGTTCTTTTATGCGCCTACAATGGTGATCACGGGTAACGGGGAATCAGGGTTCCATGCCAAAGAGGGAGCATGAGAAAAGGATACCACATCCAAGGAAGGTCAATGGCTGGAATCTGATCGGGTGGAAATGTGGGACAAGTTATTGAAGAAGAAGCATCCAAATAAAGGAGAGGGCGCGCAGCAATTACGCACTCCCGACTCGGGGAGATAGTGACGATAAATAACAATATAGGACTCTTACGATGCCCTGTTATTGGAATGATTAATAAAAAATTACAAGGAATGTCGGTGGGGTATTTGGGATTTAGAAATGTTAGACAGTAGAGGCTGCCGCTTTGTAGACTCCTGTGACATCCTGATCCAATTAAATATCTTCTCTATCAACTTGCAATGTTCTTTTATGCGCCTACCATGGTGATCACGGGTAATGGTGAATCAGGGATCCATGGGACAATGTAACTGCCAATAGTCAACAATTAAGTTCACTGACAGTAAGGCAGTGCCGGTGCCATAAAGAGGTAACATTTCTTGAGGTCACACAAATGTGTGACAGGCAAACTTTATACAATTACTTCACGGTCACAAAAAATGTTAATTTGTCAACTAACAATTGACTGCAGTATTGACTGGCTGTATTGGACTGACAGAAATGCAGCAAAGGCCGCAAATGTATCAAGCACAAAATGGGTGTTTTTTTAAAACCAGAATATAACAGCAGTATCCAACTCTTGTATTGCACTGTCACAAATGCAGCAAAAGCCGCAAATGTAGTGTCTTGCACAAAATGGGTGTTTTTTTAAAACCAGAATATAACAGCAGTATTTAAAACGCTTGTGTCACACACACAGGGGGTGGGGAAGTGACCACTGAACTCCACCCGCACACCTGTCCCTGCCTACTTGCCTCGCAAGTCCTAGCGACAGGGGGCAACTGGTCGACAAACCCTTATTTAGGAAAGTGCAGGGAAGACAAACAACACATGCAACAGGGAAGTCAAACAAGACGCGTCAATAACTAAGAGGGCAGAAAGGTACCGGAGCAGCAAGTAGAGGATCGTCAGGAGAAGCCAAAGTCAAAACCAGGAGGGACACGCCAAGACCAAAGCATTAACGGACGGGAAAACAGAAGCCAAGCAGGAACAACAACCAGGTAAGTATATCGCAGGAAGGACGTCAATAACAGGCAATCTGTGGCCAGCAGATTGCCTGTTTAACCGCTACCCGACCGCCTAACGCAGGATTGCGTCCTGCGGGCGGCCGTGTTATTCCTCGTTGACGTGCCCGTTCACAGGATTGAAAGGTAAACTAGTTGATCTACAGCCTGCCAGCGGCGATCATTCACTGGCAGGCTATAGATGCGATTTTTTTTTAACCCTTGAAAGGTATATCAGACGCTGTTTTGTTAACAGCGTCTGATATACCTGCTACCTGGTCCTCTGGTGGTCCCTTTTGCTTGGATCGACCACCAGAGGACACAGGCAGCTCTGTAATAAGTAGCACCAAGCACCACACTACACTACACCCCCCCTGTCACTTATTAACCCCGTATTAACCCCTGATCACCCCCCTGTCATTGATCACCCCCCTGTAAGGCTCCATTCAGACGTCCGTATGTGTTTTGTGGATCCGCAAAACACGGACACTGTGGATCTGCAAAACACGGACACCGGCAATGTGCTTTCCGCATTTAGCGGATCCGCACATTGCCAGAACTATATAGAAAATGCCTTTTCTTGTCCGCAATTGCGGACAAGAATAGGACATGTTCTATAGGCTCTACAAAAAACGCAGTGTTCGCCCGATCAGGCCTGATCTTGTGCGCACACTTGCGTTCAGTCCGCCCCACCGCAGTGACAGAATTTGTTTTTTTCTGATCACTGCAAAAACACTGTCAAATCGCTGCGGCGCTATAAAGATCACTTTTGAGGGGCATGGCGAGTTCATAGATTTTTTTTTTTGGTACAAGTTAGCGGAAATTTTTTATTTTATTTTTCTTACAAAGTCTCATATTCCACTAACTTGTGACAAAAAATAAAATCTCACATGAACTCACCATTTTACTCACTGTAAAAATTTTTAGACATTTATATACCAGACTTTTCACGCTTTAGGGCCCCTAAAATGCCAGGGCAGTATAAATACCCCATAAGTGACCCCATTTTGGAAAGAAGACACCCCAAGGTATTCCGTGAGGAGCATGGCGAGTTCCTAGAATATATTTTTTTGGGCACAAGTTAGCGGAATTTTTTTATATTTTTTTCTCTTACAAAATCATTTTCCGCTAACTTGTGCAAAAAAAATAATATTCTAGGAACTCGCCATGCCTCTCACGGAATACCTTGGGGTGTCTTCTTGTGGGGTATTTATACTGCCCTGGCATTTTAGGGGCCCTAAAGCGTGAGAAGAAGTCTGGAATCCAAATGCCTAAAAATGCACTCCTAAAAGATACTCATTGGAATTTGGGCCCCTTTGCGCACCTAGGCTGCAAAAAAGTGTCACATATGTGGTATCGCCGTACTCAGGAGAAGTAGAGCAATGTGTTTTGGGTTGTATTTTTACATATACCCATGCTGGGTGAGAGAAATATCTCTGTAAAATGACAACTTTGTATGAAAAAATGGGAAAAGTTGTTTTTTACAGAGATATTTATCTCACCCAGCATGGGTATATGTAAAAATACACCCCAAAACACATTGCCCTACTTCTTCTGAGTACAGCGATACCACATGTGTGACACTTTTTTGCAGCCTAGGTGCGCAAAGGGGACCAAATTCCAATGAGTACCTTTACGATTTCACAGGGCATTTTTTCTTCTCACGCTTTAGGTCCCCTAAAATGCCAGGGCAGTATAAATACCCCACAAGTGACCCCATTTTGGAAAAAAAAGACACCCCAAGGTATTCCGTGAGGGGTATGGTGAGTTTGTGTACGTTTTGTTTTTTTGGCCACAAATTCATGTACAAATTTTTTTTTGGTCACAAGTTAGTGGAATATGAGACTTTGCAAGAAAAAAATATATCATTTTCCGCTAACTTGTGACAAAAAATAAAAACTTCTATGAACTCACTATGCCCATCAGCGAATACCTTAGGGTGTCTACTTTTTGAAATGGGGTCATTTCTGGGGTGTTTCTACTGTCTGGGCATTGTAGAACCTCAGGAAACATGACAGGTGCTCAGAAAGTCAAAGTGCGTAAATTCAACATTTTTGCACCATAGTTTGTAAACGCAATAACTTTTACCCAAACCAATAAATATACATAAGACATGTAGAACAATAAATTTAGAGGAAAAATTATATAGAAATGTAGTTTTAATTGAAAAATTTTGCAACAAAAAGTGAAAAATGTTGTTTCTTTGCAAAAATTTTGGTCAATTTTGATTAATATCAAAAAAAGTTAAAATGTCAGCAGCAATGAAATACCACCAAATGAAAGCTCTATTAGTGAGAAGAAAAGGATGTAAAATTCATTTGGGTGGTAATTTGTATGACCGAGCAATAAACGGTGAAAGTAGTGTAGTGCAGAATTGTAAAAAGTGGTCTGGTCATTAAGGGGGTTTAAGCTAGGGGAGCTGAGCTGGTTAAATAGGGCGCTGGTGGAGTCATGTGACTTGGCCAGCATCACATGACTCCTGAGTTCCGATGCAGTCCAGCGCCGAGTGATCAGCTTGGGGCTGAGCCCTATTGCGGTTGCCACGGGAACGGGCGACGCCGGGTGTGCTGATGACACGAGCGCACCCCGACCGTCCCCGCCTCCTGAAACTCTGCATCGTGACAGCTTGCATTGGATTGTTACAAATGCAGCAAAGGCCACAAATGTAGTGTCTTGCACAAAATGGGTGTTTTTTTTTTAAACTAGAATATAAGAGCAGTATCTAACGCTTGTATTGGACTGTCACAAATGCAGAAAAGGCCGCAAAAATGTATTATCTTGCACAAAATGGGTGTTTTTTTTTAAACCAGAATATAACAGCAGTATTTTGTATTGGACTGTCACAAATGCAGCAAAGGTACTTTATGGAAAAAAATAAGATTTTTTCCCCCACAGTGAAAGAGATGGATTTACTGATTCCATTTCACTACAAGATTTGCAGTGTAGGCCGCAAAGGTACTTTTTGGAAAAAAAAAATATATGATTTTTTTCACCCACAATTAAACAGATGATTAACAGATTTTCTTTCACTATCACAAATGCAGTGCAGGGCGCAAATATACTTTTTAGCAAAAAATAAATAAATAATGTGTCCCCACAGGATCTAACAGATGGATTTACTTGTATTGTACTTTACAGAAAAAAAGGGGAATATGTCACCTCCTGGGTCTCTGAACTCACATACGGATTACCTAGATTATTAAACCCTTCCCCTGTGCACTTAGAAAATGGGTATATGTTGCCCACTGAACTAAAAGAACAAGGTTAAATTATTGTCCCTGGCACATATGCATTGCTGGTGCACTAAACTTGCACAAAATGGGAAAAGCCAGGGTTTAGGCACGTGATCGCCGCACGGGTGAGCAACCCGTCTAGGGACGTCAGGGCAGTCAGGTGCCAGCCGCAAGGAGAGTTAGGGGTCACCACCTTTCCCTCTCCCTTGGGCAGGACTTTCCCTTTTTCCTCCCTGTACGTGTTGCCGGTCATTACATTATATCTGGCCCTTATTTTTGTGTAGGTAAAAAAAAAAAAAAAAAATTTTTTTTACCTACTTAGGATCCAGTATGGATCAAATTGCTGCTCTGTCCGAACAATTTCATGGCCTGTCTTTGGAGGTGGCAGGATTGAAGGCGTCGGTCCTCCAGCAACAGCAGCAATTACAACAGACCGCAAGCCCAGCGGTTGCTACTGGTAACCAGGTTGTTGTGGAACCCAAGGTCCCTCTCCCTGACAGATTTTCTGGGGGAAGGGACAAGTTTTTGACTTTCCGTGAGGCCTGTAAATTATACTTTAAACTGCGCCCTTACTCCTCTGGTAATGAAAGACAGCGGGTGGGTGTGGTTATTTCCCTGCTGCAGGGGGACCCGCAGTCCTGGGCGTTCTCTTTACCTACTGATTCTCAGGCGCTTCGGTCAGTGGATGAGTTTTTCGGGCCTTGGGTCTCATATATGACGACCCTGACCGAGTCGCACTGGCTGAATCAAAATTACGGAGACTCCTACAAGGAGAGTGGCCGGTAGAGGAGTATTGCTCTGACTTCCGTAGGTGGGCTACGGATACCCAATGGAACGACCCGGCTCTCAGGAGTCAGTTCTGCTCTGGGTTATCCGAAAGGGTTAAGGATGCGCTTGCATTGTATGAGACCCCCTTTTCCCTTGATGCAGTTATGTCCCTTTCTATCCGTATAGATAGACGCCTTAGGGACAGGTTGAAAAAACCGGAGCCATTGGTAACCCCTCCCAAGCAGCAGTTAGTCTGTACGGACTTAGACGAGCCTATGCAGCTAGGAGGAACTACTCGTCAGGTCCGTCCTCCTGTGGTTCGCCGTAGACGTGGGGTTTGTTTTTTTTGTGGGGAGAGGGGTCATTTCATTAATGTCTGTCCTTCTTTCCTCAGAAACAAAAAAACGTCGGAAAACTACTAACCCCAGGCTGTGTGGAGGATGTCAGCCGGGGGGTATACGTTTCCTCCATACGTACATCACAATTTGTGTTGCCAGCGGTTATTGTTTTTGGTGATAAGACAGAGACTATTTCTTTCTTTCTAGACAGTGGAGCAGGGGTAAATTTGATAGATGCCCATTTTGCCCGCACTATGGGTTTGTCTCTCTGTACACTACAGAGACCTATTCCCATATTTGCTATTGATTCTGCTCCTCTGTCTCACCCACATTGTTCATAATTTACACCTTCGGGTAGGGGATCACCATAACGAGATGCTCTCATGTTTTGTTCTGGAGGGGCTTCCCGCTCCGGTAGTGCTGGGTCTTCCCTGGTTGGTAGCGCACAATCCAGTGGTGGATTGGCAGGCCAGGGAGATATTGGAGTGGAGTGAGCCGTGCCGAGAAAATTGCTTAAATAGCAATTGCTTAGTCGCCTCCATAGCTACCCTACCTACATTTGTTTCGGACTTTGAGGACGTTTTTTCTGAAAAGGGTTGTCAGAAGTTACCACCTCATTGTCCTTATGATTGCCCGGTTAACCTTATTCCTGGCGCAAAATTACCCAAGACCAGGTTATATAATCTTTCAGGTCCAGAGAGACAAGCCATGAAGGATTAAATCTCCGAGAGTTTGGCTAAGGGACACATCAGACCCTCTTCTTCACCCGTGGCTGCAGGGTTTTTCTTCGTTAAAAAGAAAGATGGGGGCCTGCGTCCTTGCCTAGATTTTCGTGAATTAAATCGGATAACCATCCGAGACCCATACCCTCTTCCTCTCATTCCTGACCTGTTTAACCAGATTGCGGGTGCTAGGTGGTTCTCCAAACTCGATCTTAGGGGGGCCTACAATCTGATTCGTATTAAAGAGGGGGATGAGTGGAAAACAGCTTTTAACACCCCTGAGGGGCATTATGAAAATCTAGTTATGCCTTTCGGCCTGACCAATGCTCCTGCCATCTTTCAACATTTCGTTAATGACATTTTTAGTCATCTAATCGGCAGGTTTGTGGTAATATACCTAGATGATATCTTAATTTATTAGTCTGATCTGAGAACACATGAGGAGCATGTCAGACAAGTACTACAGGTCCTACGGACGAATGAATTATATGCTAAAATTGAAAAATGTGTTTTTGCCGTTCAGGAGATACAATTCCTAGGTTATTATTTATCTGCGTCAGGTTTCCGTATGGATCCTAGGAAGGTCCAGGCAATTTTGGATTGGGATCTTCCTGAGAACCTCAAAGCACTGCAACGGTTCTTGGGCTTCGCGAATTTCTATAGGAAATTCATAAAAAATTATTCGGTGATCGTAAAACCCCTTACTGACATGACTAGGAAGGGGACTGATTTTTCTAAATGGTCTGACGCCGCTAAAGTTGCTTTTTCCTCTCTAAAAGAGAGGTTTACCTCAGCACCTGTACTAGTCCAACCTGATGTCTCCCAGCCTTTTATTGTTGAAGTCGATGCATCAGAGGTGGGAGTGGGGGCTGTACTGTCTCAGGGTCCGTCTCCTGGCAAATGGCGTCCTTGTGCTTTCTTTTCTAAAAAACTATCTGCAGCAGAACAGAACTACGATATTGGCAATAGGGAACTATTAGCTATTAAACTTGCGTTTGAGGAGTGGCGTCACTTCTTAGAGGAGGCAGTCCACCCCGTCACTGTGTTTACGGACCACAAAAATCTGCTGTACCTCGAATCAGCTAAGCGTCTTACCCCTAGACAGGCTAGGTGGTCGCTATTTTTTACCAGGTTTAACTTTGTGATTACCTATCGTCCTGGGGCAAAAAATACCAAGGCTGATGCACTATCTCGTAGTTTCCCTGGAGGAGGTAATGTGAGTGATCCGGTGCCCATTCTTCAAAGAGGAGTGGTTGTCTCTGCGGTACACTCTGCTTTGGAGGGGAAGGTGTTAGAGGCCCAGGGGGACGCCCCGGTCTCTTGCCCCTCAGAGAAATTGTACCGTTGAACCTACGTCTCGAATTATTAAAGGAACATCATAATTCGGCACTTGCTGGGCACCCGGGTGGTAAAGCAACCTTGGAGCTATTGTCTCGTCGTTTTTGGTGGCTAAGGTTGCGTCAGGATGTATTGGATTTTGTGTCTTCTTGTTCTACCTGTGCGCGCGCAAAAGTTTCACATACACGTCCTGCAGGGTCTCTATTACCACTCGTCATTCCCAATAGACCATGGACACATCTGTCTATGGATTTTATCACTGACTTACCTTTGTCTGCGGGTAAAACAGTTATTTTGGTAGTAGTGGACAGGTTTAGCAAAATGGCACACTTCATTGCGTTACCCGCACTACCTAATGCTAAAACTCTTGCTCAGGTATTCGTCAGTGAGATCGTGAAGCTTCACGGGGTCCCCTCCGATGTTGTTTCGGATCGGGGAACCCAGTTTATTTCTAAATTTTGGAAAGCTTTTTGTTCCCGTTTGGGGGTTCACTTGTCCTTTTCCTCAGCTTTCCATCCTCAGTCGAATGGACAGACTGAGCGTACCAACCAAAACCTGGAGACATATCTAAGATGTTTTGTGTCTGAAAACCAAGAGTTGTGGTCGTTATATTTACCCTTAGCTGAGTTTGCCATAAATAATCGCCGTCAGGAATCCACTGGCAAGTCACCATTTCTTGGTGCATATGGTTTTCATCCCCAATTCTGTACTTTCAAAGAGGGGGGGGTCTTCTGGGGTTCCCGAAGAGGAACGGTTTTCGTCATCTCTTTCATCGGTATGGCAGAAGGTGCAAGCTAACTTGAAAAATATGGGAGGTAAATACAAATGCATGGCTGATAAGAGACGGTCGCCAGGTCCGGACCTAGGAGTGAATGACTATGTGTGGTTATCTACTAGGAATATCAAATTGAAGGTTCCCTCTTGGAAACTGGGTCCTAGGTTTATTGGTCCTTACAAGATTGTAGCCATCATCAACCCCGTGGCTTTTCGCCTGGAGTTACCTCAGACTTTTAAAATTCATAATGTCTTTCATAAGTCGTTACTCAAAAAATATGTTCCACCTCTAGAACCGTCACCGCTGCCACCCCCTCCTGTTGTCGTGGATGGTAATTTAGAATTTCAGATATCCAAAATTATTAATTCTCGTC
This sequence comes from Bufo gargarizans, assembly GCF_014858855.1. Taxonomy (NCBI): domain Eukaryota; kingdom Metazoa; phylum Chordata; class Amphibia; order Anura; family Bufonidae; genus Bufo; species Bufo gargarizans. The sequence goes on along the minus strand of NC_058085.1, from coordinate 195,573,465 downwards.
GGGTCCGCCGCTCTCTCCAATATCTGGTGCGCTGGAGAGGTTACGGTCCCGAGGAAAGAATGTGGGTTCCTGCGTCTGAGGTAAACGCTGACAGGCTAGTTCGGATTTTTCATGCCTCTCATCCTGAGAGACCTGGTCCTGAGTGTCCAGAGGCCCCTCGTAGAGAGGGGGGTACTGTCACGAGGGTGTCAAGAGCCACGCCTGACTCCGTTGTACCCGGGGTCAGGAGGTCGCAGCGGTTGGCTGCACGCTCTATGTAAGATAGGGATGTTTCCTTATTGTAGCTTTCTGGGTTTGCTTTGCAAACCCTTTTGGCTCACTCAAGGATCCGTAGCTCCTTCTCTCAGCTGTTCCTTGTCCAGCACTCCCAATCTCTTATATTCCCCTCTCACACTTCTCTGGTTGCCAGATATAGAGCTTCCTGCCTGGATATCTATTCTGACCCACTGGAGCTGTGTTGCTGCGTTCTCTTCTTGTTGCTTTAGAATGCTACCCTCCGGATCCCTGTTGGACCTTTGTGGACAATTGTTGTCGTCCACCTGGGTGTTTGTGTTTGTCTGTCCTCTCCCTGGTCTTTCCCTCTTAGTGCAGTGGTGAGGACTAGCGATCCCACCGGCCCGTTCATTATCTAGGGTCCATTTCAGGGAAAGCCAGGGTTTAGGCACGTGATCGCCGCACGGGTGAGGAACCCGTCTAGGTACGTCAGGGCAGTCAGGTGCCAGCCGCAAGGAGAGTTAGGGGTCACCACCTTTCCCTCTCCCTTGGGCAGGACTTTCCCTTTTTTCCTCCCTGTACGTGTTGCCGGTCATTACAGTCGCTTGCCTGACTGGCTGCGTACGGTTCGCACTTTGACCTGACGCGCTCTACGCAGTGTTGGGGTGGATGATGATTAATAACAAACATACATATCTAAATGGCGGGGGGGGGCTTGCCTTGAGTCATCTACTGATCAGTGATCATCAGAGCATTAGAGCTGCAGGAATAGATAACATCTAAATGTCTGGTGGGGAAGAACGGGGGGGTCGAGGGCTGATGGGGGCAGGGGGGGGTTAGATGATCTAACCCAGCCCCCCTTCCCCATCAGCCCTTGTCCTACCACCCCATCTACCCGTACCCCTGCAAAACTTGCTAGTTTTTATTCTGTCTTGTTGACAGGATTATGTTCATGTATATTAAGATGATGTGGTTATTGTCTTATATGACTTGTTTTTTCACTTTATTTCTATCTTTATATGGATCTAAAGAGGTTGTGCATTTAAAGGGAACCTGTCACCGGGATTTTGTGTATAGAGCTGAGGACATGGGTTGCTAGATGGCCGCTAGCACATCCGCAATACCCAGTCCCCATAGCTCTGTGTGCTTTTATTGTGTCAAAAAAACAATTTGATACATATGCAAATTAACCCGAGATGAGTCCTGTCCCTGACTCATCTCACGCACAGGACTCATCTCAGGTTAATTTGCATATGTATCAAATCGTTTTTTTGACACAATAAAAGCACACAGAGCTTTGGGGACTGGATATTGTGGATGTGCTAGCGGCCATCTAGCAACCGATGTCCTCAGCTCTATACACAAAATCCCGGTGACAGGTTCCCTTTAAGTATTTAGTAAAGACTCCACAAGTTGGGGGGGGGGGGCGCACTTGGGCAGCTCAGCCTCTGTTGGTGGTGGACCTTGTCCCAGCCCTGAAGATAACAGATTCTGTCCTATTCTCTCCCTCACAGCAGCAGCATCCTCTCCCTACACTACAGCCTTTCAAAAAGCGCTGAGAAATCGCCAAACACCGAACTCAAACTTCTACAGAAAAGTGCGGATCTGGGGTCCAAAAATCCTAAAGTTCAGTACGAACCTGAACTTTACAGTTCAGGGTCGCTCAACCCTATGTATGGGCGGTCTCTGACTGTGTAATAGAGGGTCTGGGCTGTCTCTGACTGTGTAATAGAGGATCTGGGCTGTCTCTAACTGTACAGTAGAATGTATGGGCTCTCTCTGACTGTGTAATAGACAGTCAGGGCTGACTCTAGTAGCATAATAGAATGTATGGGCTGTCTCTGTATAATAGAGGGTCTGGGCTGTCTCTAGCAGTACAGTAGAATTTATTGGCTGTCTCTGACTGTATAATAGAGGGTCTGGGCTGTCTCTGACTGTATAATATAGGGTCTGGGCTGTCTCTGACTGTGTAATAGAGGGTCTGGGCTGTCTCTAACTGTACAGTAGAATGTATGGGCTCTCTCTGACTGTGTAATAGACGGTCAGGGCTGACTCTAGTAGCATAATAGAATGTATGGGCTGTCTCTGTATAATAGAGGGTCTGGGCTGTCTCTAGCAGTACAGTAGAATTTATTGGCTGTCTCTGACTGTATAATAGAGGGTCTGGGCTGTCTCTGACTGTATAATATAGGGTCTGGGCTGTCTCTAGCCTTACAGTAGAATGTATGGGCTGTCTCTGTATAATAGAGTGTCTGGGCTGTCTCCAGCCGTACAGTAGAATGTATGGGCTGTCTCTGTATAATAGAGTGTCTGGGCTGTCTCTGACTGTATAATAGAGGGTCTGGGCTGTTTCTGACTATAATAGAGGGGCTGAGCTGTCTCTCACTGTATAATAGAGGGTGTGGGCTGTCTCTAGCCGTACAGTAGAACGTATGGGCTGTCTCTGACTGTATAATAGAGGGTCTGGGCTGTCTCTAGCAGCACAATAGAATGTAAGGGCCATCTATAATAGAGGGTCAGGTCTGTCTCTAGCAGCACATTAGTATGTATGGGCTGTCTCTCTATAATAGAGGGTCTCGGCTGTCTCTAGCAGCACATTAGTATGTATGGGCTGTCTCTGACTGTGTAATAGAGGGTCTGGGCTGTCTCTAGCCGCACATTAGAATGTATGAGCTGTTTCTGACTGTGTAATAGAGGGTCTGGGCTGTCTCTAGCCACACATTAAAATGTATGGGCTGTCTCTAACTGTGTAATAGAGGGTCTGGGCTGTCTCTAGCTGTACAGTATAATGTATGGGCTGTCTCTGTATAACAGAGGGTCTGCGCTGTCTCTGTATAACAGAGGGTCTGCGCTGTCTCTCACTTTATAATAGAAGTATCTGTAAAGAATAAATCAAGGCAACTGGACGTACTGTAGATTTCTTGAAAACGTTTCACTCGTTCTTCCAACGAGCTTTCTCAATTCTGAGTGATTGTACAAAAATTCTGGGAATAAATATGTAACTGAATCCACATCTGGTAATTATACCCAGCATTGGGTCAAAGGTGTTGATTCCATTATCCTAATTGGAGTCAGTAGGTGATAAAGACTTCCCAGAAAAAGGTGTCAAGACAGCATCGTATGTGGCAGACAATAGATGTCTAACCCCCCCCCCCCACCTCTATTCAAGCTTGGCTTCTCCATTTTTACGTAGATGGCCTCCTTCACGCCTCGTTTGTACCAATCGGCCTCCTTATCCAAAACACATACTTGACTGTCTTCAAAGGTGTGACAGTCAAGACAAACAACCTCCCAGGAGGACAAAGATCAGGAGCCTCTGACTGGGCTGCCTGCACCTCTGCCTCCAATTCAGAAAAAAGAGCAGAGACCACCACACCTTCAGCCAAAATGGGACCCGGGTCTTCAAAATTCCCGCCTCCCGGAAAACAACGTGACAGGGCATCTGCCTTCACATTTTTAACTCCAGGGCGGAACGTGACAACAAAATTAAACCTAGAAAAGGACAAAGACCATCTGGCCTGTCTCGGGTTCAGACGCTTGGCTGACTCCAAGTAGGCCAGATTTTTATGGTCAGTAAAAACGGTAATAGGGTGTCTGGCTCCCTCTAGCCAATGGCGCCATTCCTCAAAAGCCAACTTGATGGCCAACAATTCCCTATCTCCCACATCGTAATTTCTCTCTGCGGAGGAGAGTTTTTTCGAGAAAAAGGCACACGGTCGCCATTTGGCAGGAGAGGAACCCTGGGACAAGGCCGCCCCCACACCCACCTCAGAAGCATCACCCTCAACTATGAAGGGTAAAGAAATATCAGGTTGCACCAAGATGGGAGCGGAAGCAAAACTCTCCTTGATATTAGAAAAAGCCTTACGCGCCTCTACTGACCAAGAAGAAAAATCTACCCCCTTTCTGGTCATATCAGTGAATGGTTTAACAATAGAGGAATAATTCAAAATAAACTTCCTGTAATAATTGGCAAAGCCCAAAAAATGCATCAGCGCCTTCTGATTCTCAGGAAGCTCCCACTCAAGCACAGCGCGGACCTTCTCGGGGTCCATGCGAAAACCAGAAGCGGAGAGAAGAAACCCCAGAAATTGAATTTCTGGAACCGCAAACACACATTTTTCCAGTTTCGCATATAATTTATTCTCCCGCAGGATGAGCAAGACCTGACGTAAATGTTCCTTATGAGTCTTGAAATCAGGAGAAAAAATCAAAATGTCATCCAAATACACTAATACAAATTTTCCCATCAAATGATAAAAAATGCTGTTCACGAAATGCTGAAAAACGGCTGGGGCATTCATCAAACCAAAAGGCATAACCAAATTCTCAAAATGGCCCTCAGGGGTATTGAAGGCAGTCTTCCATTCGTCTCCTTCTCTGACCCTGACCAGGTTGTATGCCCCTCTTAGATCTAATTTGGAAAAGACTTTAGCCCCAACAACCTGGTTAAACAGGTCAGGGATCAGAGGAAGCGGATAAGGGTCACGAATAGTGATACTGTTCAGCTCCCTGAAATCCAGACAAGGTCTTAAAGAACCATCTTTTTTCTTAACAAAGAAAAAACCAGCGGCAACAGGTGACTTCGAGGGTCGTATGTGTCCTTTTCTCAGACTCTCAGAGATATAAGCACGCATAGCGATCCTCTCAGGTTGGGAAAGATTGTATAAACGAGATTTAGGCAGCTTGGCGCCTGGGATGAGATTAATAGGGCAATCGTACTCCCTGTGCGGGGGCAAATCCTGAACTCCACTCTCAGAGAAGACATCCGAAAATTCTGAGAGAAAAGATGGTACAGTCTTAGTAGCAACCTCAGAAACAGATGTCGTGAGGCAATTCTCTCTGCAAAAGTCACTCTAACCATTTATTTGCCTCGCTTGCCAATCAATGGTGGGGTTATGTTTAGTGAGCCAGGGTAGCCCCAACACTAAAGGAGTAGGCAAACCGCTAAGGACGAAACATGACACATCCTCAACATGAGCATCACTCACAATCAAACGGATATTGTGAACTATGCCCTTTAATGATTTCTGAGAAAGTGGAGCGGAATCAATAGCAAAAACAGGAATATTCTTTCCCAAAGTGCGCACCTGGAAACCATGAGTTATTGCAAATGGATTATCAATAAGATTGACAGCTGCTCCACTATCCACAAAAATCTCACAAAAAATGCTCTTGCTCTCTAGCAGGACAAAACGGGAACTACAAGCAAACGGAAAACCTTCAATTTCCGCCTCAACCCTGCTAATAGTAACAGACGGAACATTTTTAAAAGATTTTTTCCTGTTTGTTTCTTTATTACTCCCAGAAAACTGCCTGAATCTCCTAGAGGGACAAACATTTGCCAAATGATTTATACCTCCACAACAAAAACAAACCCTCCCATGCGAGCTGAATCTTCTATTGTCAGAAGCAATCAACCCCAGCTGCATGGGCTCCTGCTCAGAAGGGGCTGACAGCGACCGAGACCCCTGCGCACAGAATGAGACCGCTGCACTGTCCTGGGACTGAGTATGACAGGAAGGAGATATCTCTCCTCTCTCTCTAAGACGCCTGTCAATACGAATGGCCTGAGACATAGCAGAGTCCAAGGAAATAGGCCTCTCATGAAAGGCAAATGCATCTTTCAATCCCTCTGAAAGACCATGGCAAAATTGACTTCGGAGTGCAGCATCATTCCAACCAGTATCAGCTGCCCATCTCCAAAATTCTGAGCAGTATATCTCTGCGGATTGTTTACCCTGGCATAACAGACGTAGTCTAGACTCAGCCAGAGCAATACGATCCGGATCATCATATATCTGACCCAGGGCTAAAAAGAATTCATCCACTGAACGGAGAGGCCGTGCCCCCTCCGGCAGCGAAAAGGCCCAAGACTGAGCTTTACCCCTGAGCAGCCATATAATGATCCCCACCCTCCGTTCCTCATCACCAGAGGAATGGGGAAGAAGGCGAAAATGGAGTTTGCAAGCCTCTCTAAAACGCACAAAATTCTCACTACCCCCGGAGAACGTATCCGGGAGCGAGATCTTAGGCTCAGAACAAACTCCATGAACGCAAGCTGAACCGGTTACTTGAAGCTGAGAAAAAGTCTTACGGAGATCAGCTACCTCCAATGAAAGACCCTGGAAGAATTCAGCCAAAAGTGAAACCGGATCCATGCTTGAGACGGTTAAGGCGGCTTATAATGTCACGGACGGTGTACAGGAAACAAGACAATGCAACATGCGTATAATGTCACGGACGGTGTACAGGAAACAAGACAATGCAACATGCATATATGACTCACTTGGATCCAAAGCTAAGGAACCAAAAGGGAGACCCCTGCACAAGACCTGGCACTTTCCCTGGCTGCTCAGCCTATGCAAAAATCCCAAAGGTGGATGGTTGCATATCCACGTACCTCGACTATATAACACCTGAACACCCTACAATAGTGAGGGGACACGACCACCGGCTCCCTACACCAGACACGGAGGGAGTCAGGGTCACCTGGGATCCAGCAAACAGAAAATAACAGATAAATGTACAGCACTTAACTTAGTAGCAGACTGGGAAATAGGATCAGCATGCACACACACACTCCAGGAAGAAGTATAAGCCGCCCAGTAATGCATTATGGGGAGGAATTTAAAGGGAAGCAATCAGTCCAACTACATGACAGCTGAGAGAGGCTAACGAGATGAGGAACTGAACACCACAACAAAGAAAACTCAAGGAGGAGGTTCTGAAAGGCTTCTGTCAGAGCTTCTCAGCTGTCTGGTTGTGACAATAATAGAGGGTGCCTGGGCTGTCTCTAGCTGAACAGTAAAATGTATGGGCTGTCTCGGTATAACAGAGGGTCTGGGCTGTCTCTGACTCTATAATAGAGGGTCTGGGCTGTCTCTAGCCGTACAGTAGAATGTATGGGCTCTCTCTGTATAATAGAGTGTGTAACATCCCAGAGTTATGTTACAAAACACTTTTACCCCACTACAACCTGTTAAGTGTATGTTTATAGTAAGTCTGTATAATTTATTGTTATTATATATATTTTCTAGGCCTGTTTCATGTATTATGCTGTAATTTCCATGTACACCAGCAGGTGGCAGCAATGTGTGATCAGGAACCTAGTGTCTGTTTAGTATTGCTAGACTGGAATAGTTCATTTCAGTTTAGTCCCCCCTCTGTGAACAGAAGTGGGCTGGTCCCATGTCCTGTCTCATGGGGAGGAGAGGAAGTTCTAGGTAGTGTGTCAGCTACCCCTGCTTGGGGAAGGCTGTGCTGGTAGGAGCTCCCAGTTTTAGGGATCCCAACCCAGGATCGAGTCTCGGCTGAGACCAAAGATCTTAATTCCCAGTCTGAGCCCTTAAGCCTCAACTGGTTACAAGCAAGCAGCACCTCCTGATCTCCAGGACGAACCATTCCCTGTGAGCATAACTGTGAGTACTATCCAGAGACCAGGAGAAGCCAAATTCCTCCTCAGCTAGTCAGTCCCATACACAGCAGAAGATAGAGCAGAAGAAAGATTCCTGACATATTCTCCAGGCACATGATAGAAGCAGAAGAGATAGTAATCCCTGCCATATATTGCCAATAACTACTGGGACCCAAGACCATTGCTGTATCTCATGTGGATTGATGTTGCCTCCAGTAAAGACAAGTTGAATTATATTTCAAGTCTGGATCTCATTCATTGCTACCAAGTTCCTCCATTACTCCTACTAGCAACACTCATTTTATTGCAAGTGAGCCAGGATCCAGGAGTCCAGCCGTACCAAGGTAGGAGACACCGTTGACACTATACCTACTACTACACAGAGACATTACACCACTCTGGCATTCCTCACCTGGTACGTGAGTTGCAACATCTTAAAGGGCCCTGAGACTGTACCCTGCGCAAGCTGCAATTGGCGTCACAAACAATAAACTATAGACTTATATACCCATATCGGGACCCACTGCATATTTTTGCGTCCGCCTAACCGAAATCCGGGTCTCCCACCTTGTGAAGAGAGCTGGCCCCAGCGCTTTTGGAGTGTCCCCGGAGGCTGTGAGTTCCTCAACCGGTGGCGAGACGGCCGCCGCTGCTCAAACAAAGATGGCCGCCGTTCCTGAACCCGCTCCCGCGGATGAAGACGTCCTATCTCCAGTCCGGACCCCGGAGGCTGTGGATTCCTCTGCGATGGTCGAACACACAGACAAGATGTCCCTCAAGATGGCCGCCAGCATCAAGCCTGCTCCTGCGGATACCACCGCCGGCCAAGCTGCCCAGCCCCCGAACATACCTGCATCGCCGACGGCATCTACAGCTTCGGAGACAGTCGCGATGACGTCAACTACCATGGAGTTTCCCGCGCACCACCAGGAGGCACCGGAACCGGCCGCGACATCAGGTAGGAGCCCACGCGCTCCCTGAGGCCCAGGCCCGGTCCGTACCTGCCCCTGCGCTGCTCCCTGAGTGTCCCGATACCTCCAACAGGCCTAGGCCTGCTCCGCCAAGGACACTTACTGGTGCGGCGGAGGCAGCCGGAGCTCCCACTCCGCCGCCCAGAGGAGACAGCCCCAGGCCAAGCCACCTTAACCCAGAGGTCCTGCTAGAGATCACCAGCCTCACTACCAAGGCAGTACCAGGAACTGCCACAATAGGTCAGTGGAGCCCTATCACAGCAGCTGCAGCCACCTACATCATACATATAACTACTGCCATAATAGAGTCAGAGAAGGACTGCCCTGTGGACATTGTCATTGCCCCTAGAGACTTTCAACTGCTGAAACAACAGCAAAGAAGACTCCCAGTCCCTTCTGTAGGCAGCAAAAGGCCATCTGCCAGGCGGATTTTTACCACAGGTGCCCCTGACTACTAAAATAGCAGAGACAGAAAAGAGCCAGTCTGTGACTATTATCACTGCCACTACAGAAATCTCTGGGCCTACTACTACTACTGTTACTGTACAGTCTGAACCCATCAAACAGGAGCACTGCCCTGATGTGTGTGAGCATAAGGAGGAATCCACTGATACTGCCCCATGTACTCCGGAACCACCACAGAATCCAGAGCTTCTTGCTATGAAAGACCAAGGGTCTATCCTTTATTGCTGTCCTGAGAACCTGTCACCTGCCAGGAAAAAGCCAAGGCTTACAGAGGATTCTCCAGAGAAAGGTGATCCTGCAATTCCAAGTTCTACCACAGAAAGCCACCAGCAGATTGCAGATGAAGCTTCTGCAGGAGTTACAGCTGCCGAGAGCACCCAGGTTAAAGAAGAACTTTTGCCTCCTCAAACATGGGATCCAGGAGGATGTTTTCCAGACTTTAATGTGAGGAAAACTACCCACTATAGCAATTACCCACTACCTTGTGTGGATTACAATTAACTGTATTGTTCCATTGGATTACAATTAACTCTTATGTGGATTACAAGTGACTTATAGACTCATTGTTCCTGTCCACAGTCAAGCATTTCAAGAAAAAGGACTCAAGTCATATTTGAGCGTATTATTGCATTGATATTTGCATAATGTTTTTGCACTAATTTCTTTACCAGTTTACATGTTATGTAACGTTTAAGATAACATGCCCATTGTGTGTATCTCTCCTAGGTGCCGCAATGTGACCTTCATGCACTGTTTATGATGATTGCACTTAACCGTTGCACTTAAAAATGTAGCAACTTACTTAAGTGTGCCTTAACTTGACAGCTCTTACTCTCTCCCTTCTTTATACAGACTGTCTTCATGCGGACGTTGAATACTAATGGCCTACACCCGGTGATATATACCCATAGGTACCCAGAGTAGGACCAAGTGGTAAGTCCCGGCAGGTCCAGTAACTACACAGATACCCCGCTGCTTCGGGAATCGTTAGAAGTCCTAGACTGCTCCTTCCTGCTTGTTAAATGTTCAGGATTGTTCCCATCCTGAGGTGTCTCAATTCCAGGAGAGTGACGGGATTATGCTACCCTCCTTCTGTGACATTGCCAGAAGTATATGGAGACGATAGATACCCCCCTTTCTGAGCCTTTTGCCTAAGGTAAGGCGCCTCAAACCTTAGAGCCATAATTTAGCTACCCCTTAGTTACCATAGTGATCGTGCTTTAAGCCAAATTTCTCAGGCTTTGGTGCAGGGAAGGGAATACAGGATAAAGCCACCCTTTCATTTGCTGGCATTTCATTACACAACGGCGGGATTACAGAGTAAAGACACCCTCATGCTTTCTTTGGTATTGGTGGACAATACACTAAAAGTCAGTCAGTAATGTTTTGCTTTGTGCAGTAATTAGGTTACCTGGTTATACCAAGAGAAGGAAACTGTGTGTTGGACACCTTACTCTAGCGGGAAGGAACCTGGGTAAAGCCGTTATATGTTTTGTTTATGTATGTCATTCTATGTATTTCACGCAACACTTTGTATTTATTGGGTTCCTTTACCCTCCTAAACGTAAGCCGAGGGCGGCTTAACTTAAAGTAAAGGGGAATGTAACATCCCAGAGTTATGTTACAAAACACTTTTACCCCGCTACAACCTGTTAAGTGTATATTGTCAGTCTGTATAATTTATTGTTATTATATGTATTTTCTAGGCCTGTTTCATGTATTATGCTGTAATTTCCATGTACACCAGCAGGTGGCAGCAATGTGTGATCAGGAACCTAGTGTCTGTTTAGTATTGCTAAACTGGAATAGTTCATTCCAGTTTAGTCCCCCCTCTGTGAGCAGAAGTGGGCTGGTCCCATGTCCTGTCTCATGGGGAGGAGAGGAAGTTCTAGGTAGTGTGCCAGCTACCCCTGCTTGGGGGAGGTTGTGCTAGTAGGAACTCCCAGTTTTAGGGATCCCAACCCAGGATCGAGTCTCGGCTGAGACCAAAGATCTTCATTCCCAGTCTGAGCCCTTCAGCCTCAACTGATGACAAGCAAGCAGCACCTCCAGATCTCCAGGACGAACCATTCCCTGTGAGCATAACTGTGAGTACTATCCAGAGACCAGGAGAAGCCAAATTCCTCCTCAGCTAGTCAGTCCCATACACAGCAGAAGATAGAGCAGAAGACAGATTCCTGCCATATTCTCCAGGCATATGATAGAAGCAGAAGAGATAGTAATCCCTGCCATATATTGCCGATACCTGCTGGGACCCAAGACCATTGCTGTATCTCATGTGGATTGATGCTGCCTCCAGTAAAGACAAGTTGAATTATATTTCAAATCTGGATCTCATTCATTGCTACCAAGTTAATCTATTACTCCTACTAGCAACACTCATTTTATTGCAAGTGAGCCAGGATCCAGGAGTCCAGCCGTACCAAGGTAGGAGACACCGTTGACACTATACCTACTACTACACAGAGACATTACACCACTCTGGCATTCCTCACCTGGTACGTGAGTTGCAACATCTTAAAGGGCCCTGAGACTGTACCCTGCGCACGCTGCAATTGGCGTCACAAACAAAAAACTATAGACTTATATACCCATATCCGGACCCACTGCATATTTTGGGGTCAGCCTAACCGTACCACGGTCCTGCTCATTGCAAGTGTATGGGCTGTCTCTGTATAATAGAGGGTCTAGACTGTCTCTACCTGTACAGTAGAATGTATGGGTTGTCTCTGTATAATAGAGGGTCTGGGCTATCTCTGACTGTATAATAGAGGGTCTGGGTTGTCTCTAGCCGTACAGTAGAATGTATGGGCTGTCTCTGTATAATAGAGGTTCAGGGCTGTCTCTAGCTGCACATTAGAATGTATGTGTTGTCTCTCACTGTATAATAGAGGGTGTCTGGGCTGTCTCTAGCTGTACAGTAGAATGTATGGTCTCTCTCTGTATAATAGAGGGTCTGGGCTATCTCTCACTGTATAATAGATGGTCTGGGCTGTCTCTTGCTGTACAGTAGAATGTATGGGCTGTCTCGGTATAATAGAGGGACTGGGCTGTCTCTCACTGTATAATAGATGGTCTGGGCTGTCTCTAGCTGTACAGTAGAATGTATGGGCTGTCTCTGTATAATAGAGAGTCAGGGCTGTCTCTAGCCGCACATTAGAATGTATAGGCTGTCTCTCACTGTATAATAGAGGGTGTCTGGGCTGTCTCTAACTGTACAGTAGAATGTATGGTCTCTCTCTGTATAACAGAGGGTCTGGGCTGTCTCTCGCTGTATAATAGAGGGTCTGGGCTGTCTCCAGCCGTACAGTAGAGTGTATGGGCTCTCTATGTATAATAGAGTGTCCTGGCTGTCTCTGACTGTATAATAGAGGGTCTGGGCTGTCTCTCACTGTATAATAGAGGGTGTCTGGGCTGTCTCTAGCTGTACAGTAGAATGTATGGGCTCTCTCTGTATTAAAGAGGGTCTGGGCTGTCTCTCACTGTGTAATAGAGGGTCTGGGCTGTCTCTCACTGTATAACAGAGGGTCTGGGCTGTCTCTGACTGTGTAATAGAGGGTCTGTCTGTCTCCAGCCATACAGTAGAATGTATGGGCTGTCTCGGTATAATAGAGGGTCTGGGCTGTCTCTCACTGTATGGCCTCATGCACACGACAGTTTTTTTTCACGGTCCGCAAAAACGGGGTCCGTGGGTCTGTGATCCGTGACCGTTTTTTCGTCCGTGGGTCTTCCTTGATTTTTGGAGGATCCACGGTCATGAAAAAAAAGTCGTTTTGGCGTCCGCCTGGCCGTGCGGAGCCAAACGGATCCGTCCTGAATTACAATGCAAGTCAATGGGGACGGATCCGTTTGACGTTGACACAATATGGTGCAATTGCAAACGGATCCGTCCCCATTGACTTTCAATGTAAAGTCAGGAGTCCCTTTACTTTCACACTTGCGTTCATATAATGCAGACGGTGGCTCCGTTCCGAACGGATCCGTCTGCATTATATTGTTAAAACATTTCTAAGTGTGAAAGTAGCCTCAGACAGATCCGTCCAGACTTTACATTGAAAGTCAATGGGGGACGGATCCGTTTGAAAATTGAGCCACAGTGTGTCATCTTCAAACTGATCCGTCCCCATTGACTTACATTATAAGTCAGGACGGATCCGCTTGCCTCCGCACGGCCAGGCGGACACCCGAACATAACTTGAAGCGTCCCCATCACCATGGGAACGCCTCTACGTTAGAATATACTGTCGGATATGAGCTACATCGTGAAACTCATTTCCGACAGTATATTCTAACACAGAGGCGTTCCCATGGTGATGGGGACGCTTCTAGTTAGAATACACTACAAACTTTGTACATGACTGCCCCCTGCTGCCTGGCAGCACCCGATCTCTTACAGGGGGATATGATAGCACAATTAACTCCTCAGGTGCCGCACCTGAAGGGGTTAATTGTACTATCATAGCCCCCTGTAAGAGATCAGGGCTGCCAGGCAGCAGGGGGCAGACCCCCCCTCCCCAGTTTGAATATCGTTGGTGGCACAGTGTGCGCCCACCATCGAGCCCCCCCCTTCCTCCCTCTATAGTTAAAAATCGTTGGTGGCACAGTGTGCGCCCACCATCGGGGCCCCCCCTTCCTCCCTCTATAGTTAAAAATCGTTGGTGGCACAGTGTGCGCCCACCATCGGGCCCCCCCCTTCCTCCCTCTATAGTTAAAAATCGTTGGTGGCACAGTGTGCGCCCACCATCGGCCCCCCCTCTCTCTATAGTAGTAACAACCATTGGTGGCAGTGTGCGGCCTCCCATTCCCCCCCCCCCTCCATCATTGGTGGCAGCGGAGTTCCGATCGGAGTCCCAGTTTAATCGCTGGGGCTCCGATCGGTAACCATGGCAACCAGGAAGCTACTGCAGCCCTGGTTGCCATGGTTACTTAGCAATAGTACAACAGTAGAAGATTCATACTTACCTGCTTGCTGCTGCTATGTCTGTGACCGGCCGGTCACAGACATCGCAGCAGCAAGCAGGTAAGTATGAATCTTCTACTGTTGTACTATTGCTAAGTAACCATGGCAACCAGGGCTGCAGTAGCTTCCTGGTTGCCATGGTTACCGATCGGAGCCCCAGCGATTAAACTGGGACTCCGATCGGAACTCCGCTGCCACCAATGATGGAGGGGGGGGGGGGGGAATGGGAGGCCGCACACTGCCACCAATGGTTGTTACTACTATAGAGAGAGGGGGGGGGCCGATGGTGGGCGCACACTGTGCCACCAACGATTTTTAACTATAGAGGGAGGAAGGGGGGGGCCCGATGGTGGGCGCACACTGTGCCACCAACGATTTATTACAACAGAGGGAGGGAAGGGGGGGGCGATGGTGGGCGCACACTGTGCCACCAACGATATTCAAACTGGGGAGGGGGGGTCTGCCCCCTGCTGCCTGGCAGCCCTGATCTCTTACAGGGGAATATGATAGCACAATTAACCCCTTTAGGTGCCGCACCTGAAGGGGTTAATTGTGCTATCATATCCCCCTGTAAGAGATCGGGTGGTGCCAGGCAGCAGGGGGCAGTCTTGTACAAAGTTTGCAGTGTATTCTAACTAGAAGCGTCCCCATCACCATGGGAACGCTTCTGTGTTAGAATATACTGTCGGAAATGAGTTTTAACGAAGTGAAAACTTAGATCAGAAAAAGCTTTTATGCAGACGGATCTTCGGATCCGTCTGTATGAAAGTAACCTACGGCCACGGATCACGGACACGGATGCCAATCTTGTGTGCATCCGTGTTCTTTCACGGACCCATTGACTTGAATGGGTCCGTGAACCGTTGTCCGTCAAAAAAATAGGACAGGTCATATTTTTTTGACGGACAGGATACACGGATCACGGCCTCGGCTGCAAAACGGTGCATTTTCCGATTTTTCCACGGACCCATTGAAAGTCAATGGGTCCGCGAAAAAAAACGGAAAACGGCACAACGGCCACGGATGCACACAACGGTCGTGTGCATGAGGCCTTTAACAGAGGGTCTGGGCTGTCTCTCTCTCTGTATAACAGAGGGTCTGGGCTGTCTCTCACCGTATAACAGAGGGTCTGGGCTGTCTCTCACTGTATAACAGAGGGTCTGGGCTGTCTCTCACAGTATAACAGAGGGTCTGGGCTGTCTCTCTCTCTGTATAACAGAGGGTCTGGGCTGTCTCTCTCTCTCTGTATAACAGAGGGTCTGGGCTGTCTCTCACTGTATAACAGAGGGTCTGGGCTGTCTCTCTCTCTCTGTATAACAGAGGGTCTGGGCTGTCTCTCACCGTATAACAGAGGGTCTGGGCTGTCTCTCACCGTATAACAGAGGGTCTGGGCTGTCTCTCACTGTATAACAGAGAGTCTGGGCTGTCTCTCGCTGTGTAATAGAGGGTCTGGGCTGTCTCTCACTGTATAACAGAGGGTCTGGGCTGTCTCTCTCTCTCTGTATAACAGAGGGTCTGGGCTGTCTCTCACCGTATAACAGAGGGTCTGGGCTGTCTCTCACCGTATAACAGAGGGTCTGGGCTGTCTCTCACTGTATAACAGAGAGTCTGGGCTGTCTCTCGCTGTGTAATAGAGGGTCTGGGCTGTCTCTCACTGTATAACAGAGGGTCTGGGCTGTCTCTCACTGTATAACAGAGAGTCTGGGCTGTCTCTCGCTGTGTAATAGAGGGTCTGGCAGCTGTCTCCAGCCGTACAGTAGAATGGATAGAGGGTCTGGCAGCTGTCTCCAGCCATACAGTAGAATGGATGGGCTGTCCGGAGGAATCTCCTCCTCCTCAGTCTCATTTCCTCGGTCACAGGAAGTGTCGGCAGTGACTCCTCGGTGTTGCTTTGTGCAGCAGGGCTGCAGCATGTAGCGGAGCGCAGTGTGTACACAGCCCGATGACCTGCACGGCTCCCTGCTGAGGAGGAGGCGGCGGCCTGCGCCCAGGTAATGGCCGGGGGTCCTGGCTTCTTACTCTTCTACACACCTCCTCCTTCCTTCCCTTCTCTGGGGTTTCTGTAGCTCGGGAAACATTTGCAGATTTCACATCCTGGTCAAAATGAAATGAATTGCTTAGGTTTATCAATATCAGTGCTTGTAGATGTAATAGTGATGGAATGATATATGATCACATCCACAGTAGGTATCTATCATATAGTGTAGTATCCTGTGCATCCATCAGAATGAGTATGAGGTGTATATGATATATGATCACATCCACAGTAGGTATCTATCATACAGTGTAGTATCCTGTGCATCCATCAGAATGATTATGAGGTGTGTATATATATATATATATATATATATATATATATATATATATATATATACATATACCTGTATAAGCAGTCGTAGAGCTTTTCTATATAGGTGGTAAGTGCTTTGATGGCGCTTGAGGGAAAGCTGCAGATTTCTTAGTGTTTTCTGGCAGAAATACCTTGAAAATCTGGTGTTTGGGCTGAATGTTACATTTATTAAACCTCAGTGTCACTATTTAATAATGCATTTTTTGGCGCACGGTTTGAGAGTCGGTCTGGCTGGGATTTGTATCTCAGACTATGCCTTCAGAAGACGGGTACCACCTTCTGTTATCCTGTGGGACCCTGCCATCAGGGGAGCGACCCCTCGTACCCCGTCTGAAATATAAAGGTGTACTGCCTGAAATCCTCCCTGCAGGTGCATCGTGCAGTTCTTTCAGGTGTTTCTCTTGCTAGCCATAGGGAGTCTTTTAGGCCCCGGTCACACAGTACGGTTTCCAGATGCAGTTTTTGGAAGCCAAAATCAGGATCATAAAAGGAGAGAAAGTAGAAAGGACAGATACGACTAATTTCTGGTTTTGCCCTCCATGTGGCTGTACCGTTAGGGGGGAGTGAATGTAGCCCACTATGGCTATTCATACATGTCTTGCTGCTAAATCCACCTAGGCGTGATGTCCTCTTTTCCACCAGTGCCACCTAAGCTATGGACCACTAGGCTGATTTACTATTAGGTGGTTTGATTTGGAGATATTGGAGGCGGCTAATTTTTCGTGGGCCACCCTGTATTACACCTGCAGATGATGCATGCGATTGTCTGGTGGGAAGTGTTCTTTCCTTCCAACGCCTGCTCACTGGTGGTGGAGACCGCTGCTATATAGGTAGCAATCTCCTCCACAGTATGGGGACAAGCGATCGCTAATGCCATAGCTCTTCCCCATACTGATCGCTGTTGGCCAGCAGCAGATTGTGATTTTTTTCGTAATCGGCGGCAGTATTACACTGCCAGATCATTTCTAACGATCGTTTGTACGATTGCTTGCTAGCGATTATCTTAAAGATTATCTTCCCGAGTAATATAAGCTTAAGGCCTATTGCACGCGACCGTATGGCTTTTTCAGTTTTTTACGGATCCGTTGTTACGTTTTTTGTTTCCGTTTCTGTTGCGTTTTTCCGTATGGCACATACAGTATACACTAATTGCATAGAAAAAATTGGGCTGGGCATAACATTTTCAATAGTTCCGCAAAAACGGAACGTATACGGTAGACATACGGATGCATTTCTGTATATGTTTTGTTTTTTGCTGACTTATTGACTTGAATGGAGCCACAGAACCTGATTTGCGGGCAATAATAGGACATGTTCTATCTTTGAACAGAACAATGGAAATACGGAAACTGAATGCATACGGAGTACATTCTGTATTTTTTATTTTTTTTGCTGAACCATTGAAATGAATGGTTCCGTATATGGAACGCAAAAAAAGTTTGTGTGAACGAGTTAATCATTGAGTGATTGCAGGATTTGGCAGGGTGGTGTCACACAGCACACCGTGTGCCGTCCGCATCCGTATGTCCCTTCCCCAACACCCGAAAAAATTCTAGAACAAAAACGGCTACAGCCATGTGCATGAGCCCTAAGCTGAAATTGGTCGTCTGAGTGTTTACACATAAATGGTTAACAAAATGACTCGCTCTCAATCTCGCTGCATATAATGGCTGTAAATTGGGTGTATCTTAGACAATTGAGCAGTTTTTCTTGCATCAAGGCTTTTCGATGGAGATGAGTGACTGTCGGACATGCCTGAGAACGTATTGAGCTGGTAAGGGATGCATGTGCGCTGGTCTCGCCATTCACCGACGGACAGTGTGGAGGTATGGGTGCAGGTGAATAGATCCCTGCCGATTGTATGCGGATCTACTAAATTGGGTTTGTCATTTGCACAACATTCTGCTGCCCCTTATGTCCTGTGTAGGTCCGGTATCGGTGCTGGATGTTTCCATGTACTATACTGCACAGCAGTCCATAGGTGACAGCGCGTCATGTCCACGGTGTATCTAATGGCGGGGCATTTTACTTTTTTACTTTGTTTTTAGTGTCTTTATAGCCATTAACATATGTCTTTCACAGGAGAGTCCTTATAGTCTATAACTGTTCAGGTAACTGCAATGGAACCATTTGGATGATTTTCAATTTGTATCTCAATTTTCTTATTTTTGTTAATTAAACTGAATAAAAACACCAGGACTGCATAGACTGGCCGTGCAGGGGCTATTTTCTCTCTCTCCATATATATAACTGGCAGTGCAGGGGTTACTACACCTAGGCCAGGTAACTGACCATATCGATTTTGAGAATTCTTTAAAAAAACGGAATCGCCAGGCGCCTCAAAGGCAAATGAATTAGATGAATCACCTAGCGCCAAGAGCTGCTGCCACTTATTTCAGATGACCTGCAGGCGTTGTAAAGGTGCAGCCGATTACCCGATGAATGAGCGAAGCGCCGATCGTGCCGTCTAAACATGCTTTTCTGTCGGCAAACTGATTCTGTATGGGGACGTGTGATGGCATTAGCGATCGCTCCCCCATACTGTGGAGTAGATTGATGTATGTAAATGCAATGCTCTCCTCCACTGACAAGCAGACGATTGCCGGTAAGGCCTCTTTCACACGGTCGTGTGCGCCCCGTTGCCGTATTGCGGACCGCATTTTCGGATCCGCCATACACAAGTGCCCTTCCGTGGGCATTCCGCATCATGAATGCAGACCCGTTCACTTTAATGAGTCCGCAAATCCGGAGATGCGGAACGGAAGCACTACGAAGTGCTTCCGTGGGGTTTCGTCCCGTACTTCCGTTCCGCAAAAAGATAGAACATGTCCTATCTTTTTGCGGAACGGAATGGGTCCGCGATCCGCTGTGGCTGCCCCACGGACTGTGCTCGTGCATTGCGGCCCGCATTTTGTGGGCCGCAGCACGACCACGGGGCACACACACCCGTGTTAAAGAGGCCTAACACAGAACAATTCACCAGGCGATTGTCCGTAAGGATGGAGAGGAGCGATCGCTAATGCCATCACTCGTCTGTTTCGATACCAAAATTTTGATTCGGTTTCGATACCATAAAAAAGTATTGCGATATTCGATACCAACTGAAAAAAATAAAACGCCAAAAAAAAGCTGCGTGCGTTCCGCATTTTATGGAACGTCCGGCCCATAATCGAACAGTCCTATATATTTTTTTGGGGAGGACTAGAGGACTTTTTTTTTTTTTTTTGTCTGCTACGGCGTGCATAACATTTTTTAAAATATTTTAATAGTTTGGACTTTTCGGACGTGGCAATATGTGATATGTTTATTTATTGTTTATATATTTTATATGTAAAATTGGGAAAGGGGTAATCGAGTGCGGATGCAATGTGACTTTTACGCATGGTTGCTAAGATGATGTTAGTAAATTGATTTACTGTATTATTTTCCCTTCTAAAATGGTTATAAGGGAAAATAATAGCATTCTTAAAGGGCTTCTGTCACTCCACTAAACTCATTATTATTTTTTTGTCTCCTTAAAATCTTTATGCTGCGATTTCTCAATATATATGGCTATTACTCCGTTTGGTTCAGTAGTTATATAAAAAAACGGACTTTTATATTATGCAAATTACCTCTCTAGCAGCAGGTAGGGCGGCTACCTGCTGCTAGCAGCCGCATCCTCCATTCATAATGACGCCCCCTCCTCATGTTGATTGACAGGGCCAGCGGACGCGCTCGTTCTCTGACTGGCCCTGTGTGCGTTTTAAATCTCGCGCCGGTCTTCAGTTGGCGCAGGCGCACTCAGTGGAGGCCGCTCGCTCGGCCGCTCCATCCTCAGTGCGCCTGCGCCGATGACGTGCTGTGGAACGCCAATTACAAAGTATTCTATTTTGGACATCAGCAAAAGGTAAAATGGTCTCTGAATAAAACAAAGGGCAGTTTCACACACTTTTTTTTTTTTTGCTTTTCTGTGCAGTTTTTATCTGTTAATTTTCTGCTGTGTTGAGTATTTTTTGTTCTTTTGTTTTAAATATGTCCAAATGTTACTTTAAAGTCTATAGCGCATTATAAAGCGCACCACAAAGAGTTATTTCCCAAAACGCAACATTCTGTAGGTATGCCACTTTTCCCAGTGCTTTTCCAGATGGCATCTCTAAGGAGTTGAAAAACATTACCAAAAAGAAAAAATTTTTGACGTGTTACGAGAAAGGGAAAAAACCATGTGCTGTCTGCATCAGTTTGTCTGTTCCGTAGCCCCGCCCAAAAAATAGAACATGTCCTATTGTTGTCCATTTTAGGCATTGTTACAATGGATCCGCAAAACGGATGGCATACTGATGTCATCAGTTTTTTTTTTTTTTGCGATTTGCATACGGTCGTGTGCATGTAGCCTGATGGAAATGTTAGGATAAACATTGTGGATTTGCCATTAGAGACTTGCATGTGGCAAATCTGCAGCATTTTACAGTTTTAGGGCTCATGCACACAAACGTATTTTCTTTCCGTGTCCGCTCCGTGTTTTTTTTTTTGGGACTTGAATGGGTCCTCAAAAAAATGGAAGTTCCTTCGTGTGCATTCCGTTTCTGTATGTCCATTCTGCAAAAAAATAGAACATGTCCTATTATTGTCCGCATTACGGACAAGTATAGGGCTGCTCTGTTAGGGGCCGGCTGTTCTGCAAAATACGGAA
Source organism: Bufo gargarizans (assembly GCF_014858855.1). Lineage (NCBI taxonomy): Eukaryota > Metazoa > Chordata > Amphibia > Anura > Bufonidae > Bufo > Bufo gargarizans. The sequence goes on along the minus strand of NC_058085.1, from coordinate 195,552,417 downwards.
TGCACACGGACTCCACCCGTATTTTTTTTTCTGGATCCATTTTTTGCGAACCACAAAATATATATAGTCATGTGCATGAGGCCTTACGAAATCTCATCCACATATTGCGATGTTAATCGACCTGCGGCACAGATTTTATATACGTAGTTTCTAATTTATGCTGCGGATATCTACCTTCTCATAGTCAGGGGCCATTCACACATCTGTATGTGTTTAGCAGATCCACAAAACACGGACACCGCCAATGTGCATTCCGCATTTTGCGGACCGCACATCGCCGGCACTTAATAGAAAATGCCTGTTCTATTTTTTTCCGGAACGGAATTGTGGACCCGGAAGTTCGGATCCGGATAGCACATTGTGTGGCCCCATAGAAATGAATGGGTCCCCAATTCCGTTCTGCAAAATGCAGAACAGAATTGCGGATGTGTGAATGGAGCCTGAAGCTGCACAGACACCTCTCGATAATTCATTCACTCCGAAATTCATAGAACTCTATGGCTATAGCTCTCTTTGGAGAGAAGGATATGGGGGAGGGGAAGGATTGCAAACCATAGTGGTATTTATCAGTGGAATTTCTGCAATATTTTAGGGCTGCAACGATTAATCCAAGATATCGATAATATTCAATAACTGGATTTGTTGTCAACGAATCCAGTTATCGAATAATTGCCCGATTCGTTGCTATGTCGGCGGGAGCGGGCGGTCAGGTGCTATGCCTGTGGGTCCTTAACCGGCAGTAACTTTTACTTCAACTTTAAATCAGCGCATCTTTATTACCTGACAATGAAGCTCCAGGCAGGGAGGACGGCGGCGTAACGTCACCTACTCACGTGACGCACCTGCTCCGCCTGCTTCATTCAGTGGGCGGAGCAGGTGCGTCACGTGAGTGAGTGTCGTTACGCCGCCGCCCGCTCTGCCTGTTACTGGAGCTTCATTGTCGGGTAAGGCTACTTTTACACCTGCGTTACAGTAGGTGCGGATCCGTCTGGTATCGGATCCACAACTATAATGCAAACGCTGGTATCCGTTCAGAATTTTTTTTTTTTTTTTTCATGATAATGAAAAAAACGGATCCGTCCTGACTTACACTGAAAGTCAATGGGGCACAGATGCGTTTTCAATTGCACCATATTATGTCAGTGAAAACGGATCCGTCACCATTGACTTACATTGTAAGTCAGGACGGATCCGTTTGGCTCCGCAAGCAGCGTTTTGGTGTCCGCCTCCAGAACAGAATGGAGACCAAACGCAGCCAAACTGATGCATTCTGAACGGATCCTTATCAATTCAGATGCGCTGATTTTAAAGTTGAAGTAAAAGTTACTGCCTGTTAAGGAATAGTCTACTGTGGGGGGGCCGGGTGTGTTATGGGGAGGGGGATCTGTGGATGACACAATATAGCATAAGATATAGTGTCACCCACAGATCTCCCTCCCCGTAGCGGTGCGTCACCCACAGATCGCCCTCCCCGTAGCGGTGCGTCACCCACAGATCGCCCTCCCCGTAGCGGTGCGTCACCCACAGATCGCCCTCCCCGTAGCGGTGCGTCACCCACAGATCGCCCTCCCCGTAGCGGTGCGTCACCCACAGATCGCCCTCCCCGTAGCGGTGCGTCACCCACAGATCGCCCTCCCCGTAGCGGTGCGTCACCCACAGATCGCCAGGATAAGATGGAGAATTGAGAGCCAGAGCAGCGGGAAGAATGTATGATTATTTTCATAGACAATGCAGGTACAGGGCATAGGTAAAATGAGCACAATTACCTGAAAACCCTGAAATATTGTAGGGCTGCAGCTAACAATAATTTCAATAATGAATTAGTTGTCAATAAATTCATCGATTAATCGGGGAAAAAACACCAAAATTACAAAAAAAGGGGTTTATATGATTTTACTTGAAAAATTATGTTCAAAGGCCATATTAAGGCCTCATGCACACGACCGTGCTGCTTTTTGCGGTCCGCAAAGCGTGGATCTGCAAAAAACGGAAGCTGCCCGTGTGCCTTCTGCAATTTGCGGAACGGAATGGGCGGCCCATTGTAGAAATGCCTATTCTTGTCCACAAACGGACAAGAATAGGACATGTTCTATTTTTTTTTTGCGGGGCCACGGAACGGAGCAATGGATGCCTCATGTATGCAGCCTGCAGCCTCAGATCAGATAAAAATAATAATAATCCACTCACCTCTCTTGCTTCGGACATCGCATCTCCTTAACTTCGGCGCGCCTCTTGCTCTTGCCGCCGGCTAGGCTGTGAACTGAGGCGCACAGCGTGAGGTCACAATGCGCCCTCACGCTGTGCGCAGCCACAGCACAGCCGACAGCCAGGGACCAGACAGTGGTGAGTACAGAGCCTTCACCGCTTTCTGGTCCTCCGGTACTAATGAGCACTTCCATAATGGAAGCACTCATTAGTATTCAGCCCATAAGACGCAGGGACATTTTTCCCCCCACTTTTGGGGCGAAAAATACGGTACTTGCTTTGTATTATTTTTTTTTTAATTCTATTTCTTGAACATAGTTATAAGGGCAGCCATCTTGCCTGACCTGTTCTTAATGGCATCTAGAGAGATACTTTTCAACAGCCACCATGGACCATAGACACAACGGTCTGGAGGGAACTGATTGACGTCTGTTGCAACCGGTCGCGGATCTGAATCTGAATGACAATTGATCTGCAGTGCATCTTTTGAAATCCACACAACGTGAATTGTTTGTGCGGCTCCACAACTAATGTAATGGGGTTTTAAAAAAAAAAAAAAATATGAAAATCTGCACAAAAAAACAGCAATAGTGTGTTTTTTTTTTTTTTTTTGGGTTGCATTTTCTATACTGATTTTCTACATAAAAAATTTCGCAGTGTACAGGTAACCTAATTAGAGAGTTTTCTAGGCAGGCTCTGACTGTGCAGAAATCATTGTCATATTGTGAATGGTGGATCCTCTGTTATCTATACTTAGGTGATAGCTGTCATTGTACTCCTGCCAATGGAAAGTGACACCTGGCAGATGCCATTACAGTGAATGGGATCTGTCTGAGATATGGCAGTTTTGGCAGTCTGTTCCTAAGCCATGTGTGTCCATAGCCCTAGCAGGCTTTTTTTAAAGATGGATAACCAGGGAAATTTTAAAAATAACATAATCAAAAATTATTTTATATGTTTATCACAAAAACCTAATTTTAAAGAATTGGTCGTTTTCTGTTGACACATTCCCACTTTCCCTTTAACACCCTATGTCTAAGGCTGGGTTTACACCTGAGCGTTTTACAGTGCGTTCCTACGTGCTGTAAAACGCTCAACAAGGAGAAACCAATGCTTCCCTATGGGAATGGTTCACACTTGGGCGTTTTACAGCGCGTACGATTGCGCTGTAAAACGCCCGACGCCCCAAGAAGTACATGAGCTTCTTTGGGGCGTCTTGTCGCGCTTTCCCGTACATAGACTTTCGGGAACGCGCGACAATGGGCGTTCGCTTGTCTCTGTATGCGCGATTGCAAACGCCGGTACAATCGCGCATACAGAGCGCTCCTTTCAGAACGCTCAGGTCTGAACCCAGCGTAAAAGCCTGTATTACACCTGCTGACTTTTCAGCAGATGATCGCTAACGAGCGTTTGTGGTAATGCTTGTTAGTGATCATCTGGCAGTGTAATACTGCCGATGATTGCCCAATGAAGCAGACATTCAAATCTTTTGACAGGATAAACATTGTTGGCAGATCGTGGTGTCTAATCAAACAGTGATTCAGTATAAGGAAGAGCGATGGTATAACGATCGCTCCCCCCATACTGTGGAGGAGATCACTGCATTAAGCAATAGCACCGGTCTCCTCCGCTGGCGAGCAGGCGATTGCTGGGAGGGAACGCTTTTTTCTGTCTAATGCTCTCTTACGCTGGGTTCAGACCTGAGCGTTCGGAAACGAGCGCTCTGTATGCGCGATTGTACGGGCGTTTACAATCGCGCATACAGAGACTGGCGTTCACACATTGTCGCGCGTTCCCGAATTTCTATGTGCGGGAACGCGCGACAAACGCCCAAAAAAAAGCTCAAGCACTTGTTTGAGCGTCGGGCGTTTTACAGCGCGATCGTACGCGCTGTAAAACGCCCAGGTGAGAACCATTCCCATAGGGAATCATTGGTTCTTGCCAGTTGTGCGTTTTACAGCGCGTAGGAACGCGCTGTAAAACGCTCAGTTGTGAACCCAGCGTTAATGTGGGTAGTGTGTACCACGCTTTTCTTTCTAATGATGTTTGCTGTCTGAGCCCTCAGTGTCACAACTGCTTGCACAGGCATACCTGAACCACAGGCATACCTGAAGCACTCTTCCTCAGGCCAAGTTCAAGGTGTCATTTTGAAAAACAGGTATTATTTACAAATTTAGCTTCAGAATGACTTTTTGGTGTTATTTCAGCTGACAGTCGCCTCTTTGTCTAGAAATGAAGTGACTCATAACTGAGGTTAGGCCGCGTGTCCACACCTCACTGACATATTTTCCTCTGGAAAAATGACTAATGTATGTGCTTGGTCACAATTGTTAAGCTACTTTCACATTGGCGTTTTGGCTTTCCGTTTGTGGGATCCGTTCAGGGCTCTCACAGCGTTTTGGTGTCCGTCTGACGAAACTGAGCCAAACGGATTCGTTCTGACACACGATGTAAGTCAATAGGGACGGATCCGTTTATGACACAATCTGGCACAATAGAAAACGGATCCGTCCTCCATTGACTTTCAATGGTGTCCAAGACGGATCAGTTTTGGCTATATTAAATGCAAATGTATCCGTTCTGAACAGATGCATTCGGTTGTATTATCTGAACGGATCCATCTGTGCAGATCCATGACGGATCCGCACCAAACGCGAGTGTGAAAGTAGCCTTACCTATTTGCCGTTACATCTGGTACATTATAAGAGAAGGGTAAATGGCGCCATCAGAATACCTCCATGACTTCTGTGACATGGTTTCTCCTTTTGCCAAGCTAAGGCCTAGTTCACATGTCCATTTTTTGCGACATCAGAGTTCACAGGAGGGCTGGAGAGCGCCTATTACCATCATGCATTGTGTAGAGACATACGGAGTGGACACTAGGACCCTGACTTATCATCCAGAATTCTTGATTGAAAAGTTCACAAAATGGTGTTTTTGCGCTTTTTTATTTTGCTTGCAGCACTCACTCCAGTTTTGTAATGTTGGTGTGGTTGGCTATGTTAATGAGCTCCTCTTCAGATTTATCATTGAGACTCTTTAAAAAGTTACAAAATAAGTCACTCCAGTGGGAGGGTGGAGTAGGAAAACTGGAGTAGCTTTTCTAGACAAAAGTGTTAGATTTAGGCCTCATGCACACGACCGTTGTGTGCATCCGTGGCCGTTGTGCCGTTTTCCGTTTTTTTTCACGGACCCATTGACTTTCAATGGGTCCGTGGAAAAATCGGAAAATGCACCGTTTGGCAGGCGCATCCGTGAGCCGTGTTTCCTGGCCGTGAAAAAAATATGACCGGTCCTATTTTTTTCACGGCCAACGGTTCACGGGCCCATTCAAGTCAATGGGTCCGTGAAAGAACACGGATGCACACAAGATTGGCATCCGTGTCCGTGATCCGTGGCCGTAGGTTGCTTTCATACAGACGGATCTGAAGATCCGTCTGCATAAAAGCTTTTTCTGATCTAAGTTTTCACTTCGTGAAAACTCATTTCCGACAGTATATTCTAACACAGAAGCGTTCCCATGGTGATGGGGACGCTTCTAGTTAGAATACACTGCAAACTTTGTACAAGACTGCCCCCTGCTGCCTGGCAGCACCCGATCTCTTACAGGGGGATATGATAGTACAATTAACCCCATCATATCCCCCTGTAAGAGATCAGGGCTGCCAGGCAGCAGGGGGCAGACCCCCCCCCCCCCCCTCCCCAGTTTGAATATCATTGTGCGGCCCCCCCCCCCCCTGTTGTTAACTCGTTGGTGGCCAGTGTGCGCACCCCCCTCCCTCCCTCCCTCCATTGTTTTAATACATTGGGGCCAGTGTGCGCGCGCCCCCCCAACCCCCCCTCCCTCCCTCTATTGTTTTAATACATTGGGGCCAGTGTGCGCGCGCCCCCCAACCCCCCTTCCTTCCCTCCCTCCCTCTATTGTTTTAATACATTGGGGCCAGTGTGCGCGCGCCCCCCCAACCCCCCCCCCCCCCCTCCCTCCCTCTATTGTAATCATCATCGGTGGCAGCGGAGTGGAAGATTTTCATACTTACCTGGCTGCTGGCTGCTGCGATGTCTGCGTCCGGCCGGGAGCTCCTCCTACTGGTAAGTGACAGCAATGCGCCGCACAGACCTGTCACTTACCAGTAGGAGGAGCTCCCGGCCGGACGCAGACATCGCAGCAGCCAGCAGCCAGGTAAGTATGAATCTTCTACTCCGCTGCCACCGATGATGATTACAATAGAGGGAGGGGGGGGGGGGGTTGGGGGGGTGCGCACACTGGCCCCAATGTATTAAAACAATAGAGGGAGGGAGGGGGGGGTTGGGGGGGGCGCGCGCACACTGGCCCCAATGTATTAAAACAATAGAGAGAGGGAGGGGGGGTTGGGGGGGCGCGCGCACACTGGCCCCAATGTATTAAAACAATAGAGGGAGGGAGGGAGGGGGGTGCGCACACTGGCCACCAACGAGTTAACAACAGGGGAGGGGGGGCCCACTGGCCACCAATGAGTTAAAAACAGGGGGGGGGGGGTCTGCCCCCTGCTGCCTGGCAGCACCTGCCAGGCAGCAGGGGACAGTCATGTACACAGTTTTTTTGTATATTCTAACCTGAAGCGTCTCCATCACCATGGGAACGCCTCTGTGTTAGAATATACTGTCGGAAATGAGTTTCACGATGTAGCTCATATCCGACAGTATATTCTAACATAGAGGCGTTCCCATGGTGATGGGGACGCTACAAGTTAAAATATACCATCGGATTGGAGAAAACTCCAATCCGATGGTATAACAGAACTCCAGACTTTACATTGAAAGTCAATGGGGACGGATCCGTTTGAAATGGCACCATATTGTGTCAACATCAAACGGATCCGTCCCCATTGACTTGCATTGTAATTCAGGACGGATCCGTTTGGCTCCGCACGGCCAGGCGGACACCAAAATGACTTTTTTTTCATGTCCGTGGATCCTCCAAAAATCAAGGAAGACCCACGGACGGAAAAACGGTCACGGATCACGGACCCACGGACCCCGTTTTTGCGGGCCGTGAAAAAAAACTGTCGTGTGCATCCGTGGCCGTTGTGCCGTTTTCCGTTTTTTTTCACGGACCCATTGACTTTCAATGGGTCCGTGGAAAAATCGGAAAATGCACCGTTTGGCAGCCGCATCCGTGAGCCGTGTTTCCTGGCCGTGAAAAAAATATGACCTGTCCTATTTTTTTCACGGCCAACGGTTCACGGACCCATTCAAGTCAATGGGTTCGTGAAAGAACACGGATGCACACAAGATTGGCATCCGTGTCCGTGATCCGTGGCCGTAGGTTAGTTTCATACAGACGGATCCGAAGATCCGTCTGCATAAAAGCTTTTTCAGAGCTGAGTTTTCACTTCGTGAAAACTCAGATCCGACAGTATATTCTAACACAGAGGCGTTCCCATGGTGATGGGACGCTTCTAGTTAGAATACACTACAAACTGTGTACAAGACTGCCCCCTGCTGCCTGGCAGCACCCGATCTCTTACAGGGGGATATGATAGTACAATTAACCCCATCATATCCCCCTGTAAGAGATCAGGGCTGCCAGGCAGCAGGGGGCAGACCCCCCCCCTCCCCAGTTTGAATATCATTGTGCGGCCCCCCCTCCCCTGTTGTTAACTGTTGGTGGCACAGTGTGCGCACCCCCCTCCCTCCCTCCCTCTATTGTTTTAATACATTGGGGCCAGTGTGCGCGCGCCCCCCCAACCCCCCCTCCCTCCCTCTATTGTTTTAATACATTGGGGCCAGTGTGCGCACCCCCCTCCCTCCCTCTATTGTAATCATCATCGGTGGCAGCGGAGTAGAAGATTTTCATACTTACCTGGCTGCTGGCTGCTGCGATGTCTGCGTCCGGCCGGGAGCTCCTCCTACTGGTAAGTGACAGGTCTGTGCGGCGCATTGCTGTCACTTACCAGTAGGAGGAGCTCCCGGCCGGACGCAGACATCGCAGCAGCCAGCAGCCAGGTAAGTATGAAAATCTTCTACTCCGCTGCCACCGATGATGATTACAATGGGGGGAGGGAGGGGGGTGGGGGGGTGCGCACACTGGCCCCAATGTATTAAAACAATAGAGGGAGGGAGGGGGGGTTGGGGGGGCGCGCGCACACTGGCCCCAATGTATTAAAACAATAGAGGGAGGGAGGGGGGTTGGGGGGGCGCGCGCACACTGGCCCCAATGTATTAAAACAAGAGAGGGAGGGAGGGAGGGGGGTGCGCACACTGGCCACCAACGAGTTAACAACAGGGGAGGGGGGGCCCACTGGCCACCAATGAGTTAAAAACAGGGGGGGGGGGTCTGCCCCCTGCTGCCTGGCAGCACCTGCCAGGCAGCAGGGGGCAGTCATGTACACAGTTTTTTTGTATATTCTAACCTGAAGCGTCTCCATCACCATGGGAACGCCTCTGTGTTAGAATATACTGTCGGAAATGAGTTTCACGATGTAGCTCATATCCGACAGTATATTCTAACATAGAGGCGTTCCCATGGTGATGGGGACGCTACAAGTTAAAATATACCATCGGATTGGAGAAAACTCCAATCCGATGGTATAACAGAACTCCAGACTTTACATTGAAAGTCAATGGGGACGGATCCGTTTGAAATGGCACCATATTGTGTCAACATCAAACGGATCCGTCCCCATTGACTTGCATTGTAATTCAGGACGGATCCGTTTGGCTCCGCACGGCCAGGCGGACACCAAAATGACTTTTTTTTCCATGTCCGTGGATCCTCCAAAAATCAAGGAAGACCCACGGACGGAAAAACGGTCACGGATCACGGACCAACGGAACCCCGTTTTGCGGACCGTGAAAAAAAACGTCCGTGTGCATGAGGCCTTAAAGGGTTTTAATGCCCAGGCACCTCTTACAGGTTCTACTTACCCAGGCATCGGGGGTGTAGCTAGGAATGCTTTTTTCAGTAACGGCCTGCTGTTGGCTGACACCAGCAGCCCCCACCCCCACTCGCTGGATGTTTTGTTTTGGGTATCAAATTTTCGATACCCATTTGATACTTTTGCTACTGTGCAGCCCAGTATAGCAGAGCATGGAGTGCGCTGCTATCAGCGCGCACCATGTTCCCTCAGCAGCACATAGGGAGAAGGAGTCACTCTTTCCCTCCCCCTGTGCCACCGCTGCCACGAATGAGGAGAGAGAGGGGTGGAAGAGGGTAGGGCGCACTGGGCCACCAATAAAAGTTAACGTTTAATACAAATGCAGGAGGCTGGGTGCAGAATCACATAGCTGTCGCCCAGCCTTTTTGAAAGTAAGCTGCGATCAGCGGCAGTTAACCCCCTGGGGGTTAACTGCCGCTGATCGCAGCTTCTTGTCATAGAGGCTGGGTGTCGGCTATGATTCTGCTTCCCGCACCCAGCCTCCTGTATTAAACGGTAATAATCATTGGTTGTGCAGTACGCCCCCCCCCCTTCCCTCTTCCCCAGTATTAAATCATTGGTGGTGCATTGCACCCCCCCCCCTCTTCCCCAGTATTAAAATAATTGGTGGCGCAGTGTGCCACCCCAACTATTAAAATAATTGGTGGCAGTGGCCAGAGTCCCCTCCCCTCCTGCCTTTTGGTGGCATTGTTAGCTTCTGATCGGAGCCCCAGCAGTGTAATCCTGGGGCTCCGATCGGATAGCATGGCAGCTGGGACACTACTGAAGCCCTGGCTATGCACAGGGCAGCAGGGAGAGTGTGAAGTCCTATTCACCCTGATAGAGCTCTATTAGGTCCCTTTCACACGAGCGAGTTTTCCGTGCGGGTGCAATGCGTGACGTGAACGCATAGCTCCCGCACTGAATCCTGACCCATTCATTTCAATGGGTCTGTGTACATGAGCGTTGTTTTTCACGCATCAGTTCTGCGTTGCGTGAAAATCTCAGCATGTTCTATATTCTGCGTATTTCACGCAGCCCTGGCCCCATAGAAGTGAATGGGGCTGCGTGAAAAACGCATTGCATTCGCAAGCAAGTGCGGGTGCGATGCGTTTTTCACTGATGGTTGCTAAGAGATGTTGTTTGTAAACATTCAGTTTTTTATCACGCGCGTGAAAAACGCATCAAAACGCATTGCACCCGCGCGGAAAAAACTGAACAACTAAACGCAATCGCAGACAAAACTGACTGAACTTGCTTGCAAAATAGTGCGAGTTTCACTAAACGCACTCTGAACGCATCCGGCACCAATCCGCAACGCCCGTGTGAAACCAGCCTTAGAGTGAATAGGACAAGGGATCAAAAGATAATAAAATAAATAAATAAACATATCACATATTGCCACATCCAAAAAGTCCCAACTATAAAAATATTTTAAAAAATCTCCTATGTGGTGAACACCGTGACACAAAAAAATAAAATAAAAATTGCATGATTTGCCATTTATAAATTTTTTTGTTGCCTTATTACCCCCCAAAAAAGGATAGTTTTGTTCCATTGGACAGGGGAGATGCAGCAGCGGCTGTGTGGGCATCAGGAGCGTAGCAGGCACTCGGGAGCGGGGTTATTATAGGGGTTGAATACCCCCTTTAAGGATGAAACACATTTATTAAACAACGTGTGACATTTGATAAATGTGGCATAAAGTACGCCAACGCAGACTCAAGTAAAACGGACTTCAAGTATTCCCCTCATGATAAATTCCTCCCTAGGTGTTTTGGAGTGGGGCGCCGATAGCTTCTCTGACCGCTCCTGTTTGGTATTTGTGGAGGGAACGTTGATCAGCCTTCGTTATGTCCAGGACATTGTGGAACCAGTTCTACTGCCTTTTTTGACTCGTATGTGTTGTTCTAACAAGATAGCACCTGCCCACACACTGTCCGTGCTACAGAACCTGCTCTTCAGGGTGTCCAGCAGCTCCCCTGGTCAGGTCGATCACAAGATCTGGGACTGGATGGGGCGATGGATCTCTCAAGCACAGCCGCCAACAAATTGCATTAAGTTTTCCAGGTTTTCCATTTTCTCGTAGTGGATATTTTACCATTCCTGTTGTAAATGTCCATCACATCCCAGCTCTCGGAAGGCAGAGGCATTTAGAAATATTAGAAGGGGGTTTGGGTGCTATGGGCAACTGTTCCACTTTCCATCTGCACTACTTTTGAGGCCTCTACTCCAATGGCAGGGACTGGAGTCAGAATAGTGACTGGAAAATACAGAGGGCAAACGGGATTCGATGTCGTGGGGTGGGGGGGGGGGGGGGGGAGCCCAATTGCCTCTTCAAGTGACAGACTGAAAAAAACAAGTCCTTGTGTTTCCAATGTGACATTGAATTCCTCAGTCTCTTTGCTTCTCCTACTGATCTTGCTTTTTAGATTTGTATCCCTATTATTCCTGGCCACTGGTGAAAGATTTCAGCAGTGTAGTAGTAATATGGGCCATGGTATTTTTATTTGCTGCTATCCCATTGGTGTCCATTAAAGCGCTACTCTGCTTTCACATTCATATTTCTTCTGGAGAATCCTGAGACATACCAGACGTCTCCTTGTGCCGTCTGTCTAGACCTCATTGTAGCAAGGAAGCCTATGTACACAACACTTCGAAGAGCTCATACTGAGTGCAGGGTGAGTGTAGAAACCTAAGCTCCCACTTTAATAGATGTGCTGTACCAGGCGACTCCAAAGTCAGAGCCTGTCTGCTGTGGTTGTCCTGATACAGAAGTGACCAGTAACATGTAATAAAGTGTAAAATCTTTTAGGGTAAATCCACACGTTTCATTTCTCCCTCTAAAGGAGTTTTCCGGGGCTTAGAGATATTGGTGACCTGTCTTAAGGATATCCACGGATCAGCCGTTGGTGCCAGCTGCTGGAGCTGGAAGCAGTAGGCTTTTTGCTCTCACCTTCTCTTCATCTGACACAGCCAATGCATGGTGGACACAACCTTCTGCTTCCGGCTGTGTCCACAGTGTTATTTCCAATACCAGGAGCTTACACCAACAGCTGATTGGTTGTTGGTAAGTGCCCATACTGCCTATCCTGATAAGACGCACGGCCATTTAGGGTGAAAAAATGTCTTATAAAGTGAAAAAATAAAACCGGTATATACTGTATGCATAATGTGTTTGTCTAATATGTATTTACCTTCTACATGTTATGATGTATACTTATGTGTGAGCGCACATTTTATTATATTGGTTGGGTTTGTATCACAAGCACATATTACGGGAAAGCTGCCAACATTCATGGTAAACGTGTCCATAGGGTTACATTAGCCAGAGCCAGAAGACTCTGCTTTTGGCCTCAGTCTGTCTAGAAAACATCAGTATTCCATACATCTATATCCAGTAAAACATATATATGTCTTATATATAAGAAGTTTTCCTGGAATTCAGTACTTCAGACCTGTTCTCATGATCAGTCATCAATATATGTTCAGTGAGGGTCTGACTTCCATCGCCACCGCTGGTCAGCTTCTGATGTCACGTCCATTTCCATGGTGTTTCTGTGGTCCTTTTCAAATGGCTGATTGACCAGGGTGCCTGGAGTCGGACCCCCAACCATTAGATATTGATGACCTAACCTGAGCGGTCCAGAAAACATATTTAGGCGTCACTGTATGGTATCCTTCTGAGGTATTTGTACAGTGTATACATCCTGGGCTTGTATGTTAAATGGAACCTATAAAAGATATTAAAGGGTTGTGCAATGCTAGTATACTCATGACTTGGGGCTCATGCACACGGTCGTTGGCTGTTCCGTGCAGTGGGGACTGCAATTTCCAATTTTTCTATATCAGATTAGCACGGGTGTTTGTCCCAGGACTCCTATCTATCATGCGAGTGCTACGTCCTTTTCACTGCTTAACTGCACGCCGTCTAGACCATATCGGCGATGTAGTGTAACCAAAACTGCTCCTCCCATTTAGTTGCGCCATGCCCTTCTCAAACAGCCAAGAGTTAGACCCCCACTGATGTCATTCTGATGACTTATGCTGAGGATAGTTCATCAATATACTAGCGATGTACAACCTCTTTGACAGAACTTTTATATACAGTACATACTGGTATTATGGTGTTATATGGACAGTATTATTTTCTTTTTACATTTGTGAGACCCATGTAAGGTGGGCCCCCAGCATTAATTCATTTGGTGGGACCAATAAAATAAAAACCTAAGAATTTAAATTAGCTCCCCTTCCTCATTAAAAATAAAATTAAAATACCGTAATAAAAAATAACAATCATTAGCATCCCCAAAACACTCAAACTATCAAAATGTAAAAATATTTATATTTTGTACGATGAACACAGTAATGGGAAAACATTTCAAAATGGCTGATCCAACATTTTTTCGTTGCTACACCTCCCCTCAAACAAAATGGTATCAATAGAAATTACTAGGGATGAGTGAATCGACTTCAGATGACACATCCAAAGTTGATTTGCATAAAACTTCGGTGCAGGAGCTCTGTACAGTATTAGAATGTATTGGTTCAGATGAGCTGAAGTTATTGCTTCGCAAAGTATCGCGAGACTTCGCGTAATAACTTCATAAATTAATTTGTACTGTAAAAAACTATTTCCTGATCCGGTTTCAAGGTACAACTTCGTCAACAACTTCGGCTCATCAGAGCCAATACATTCTAATACTATATGGAGCTCCTGCTCCGTACAGTGTTAGAACAAAGTTTTATGCAAATCGACTTCAGATGTTTCATCTGAAGTCTATTTGCTCATCCCTAGAAATTACTGATCGCCCTGCAAAAATGAGTATTTACACTGCTGAGTAGACATGAATAAAAGTTATAGGGATCAGAATTTATTTTTTCCATAGCTTTTATTTATTATTGTTGCATTACAGACAAGTATAGGACTGTTCTATTAGGGGTCGGCCCTTCCCTTCCGTGTTATGCGGACCGCAAAACACGCAATGGCCATGTGCATGAGCCCTTATACATAGGTTAGGATAATTTTATCAGAATCAATGGATTCCAAATGATCAGAGACTCCATATTCACACTTTATCCAGTAAACTAAATTCACATCCTAAGAGAGCGTCTGCGCGTTCCTGCACCCTGTGGAAATGTCCTTTTTGTGGATGCAAACATAAACGGTTTTGCATCTGGTACGGTTCCTTTATTCTCACAGGCCCATTGAATAGAATGGGAGCAGGATGAGAAGTTACACGTCTTTACTAAGGCATGTGTCAAATACCTGTTAGGTTTTAAAAAAAGTATTTATTACTTCAATTTTCTGAGGTTTTGAAATTGAAAGAGCAGTGAAGAGAGGAATTCCTACCCAACACGGAAGTGCTGTTTGTGTTTCGTATGAATATGCTACCACAGCCGGCATCTCGGTCACTCGGTAGATTAGCATTCGCATCCTTTTGTTGGCCGGACGTTTCACAGACTCTCTTCTGGGATCTAGAAGTCAATGCCAAGTGTCACAGGTGGGGTGCAGACCGTGGAGAACAGAGGTGGCATTATCTGTCAGCAGAATGTCCTCTCAGGCCATGATCTGAAACCTCCCTGTGGACTTCTTCACAATACCTTCTGTTTAAACTAACGTAAGTTCTACAAGGCTTTGGGGCACATTGATGAAGGCTGGATGGGTGCTAAGAGGATGCAGCTAGCGTTCCACACCACCACTCTTCTGTGCCTGGATGGGTACATCCACATGGCATGGATTTTGCTGTGGATTTGCATTGGATTTTCTCATCCTGCAGATAACGTGACGTGTGGTGCAGATTTTAAATCTGCATCTTGTCAATTTATGCTGTGGATTTCCACAGCAGATTTCATCCTATGCAATGTATAGAGTGAAATCAGAGGCCGATGAGTAGCATGTGTATTTTGGATACACACCCCATGCAGACGTGGTCTCGCATTCCTCTGACTTCACGCAGCCATTAAAGGGGTTGTCTGGGTTCAGAGCTGAACCCGGACATCCCTCCATCCCCCCCCCCCCCCCTCAGGGCAAAGGCACTTTTAGGAGTTCCGGTGACGCTGCCAGGAACCATGGTGACGGCACTGATGGGCGGGATTTAGCGCTGCCCTAGCCAGTAAAATGGCTAGGGCAGCGCTAAAGGCCGCCTATCAGAGCCGGTGACTTCACCGAACACACTGCCGGGCAGAAGTTTCCGCCAGACTGTGTGGTTTTTTTATTTTTTATTTTTTTATTTATTTTTTAAACAAGAGACCTTGCCCTGTGCGATTTAGCGCAGGGCAAGGGAGCGCATCGGAGCATGAGATGCTCCGATGCTAGCCTCAGGGGGGCTGCCTGGGTGAAAATAAGGGTATGTCCATGTTCAGCTCTGAACCCGGGCAACCCCTTTAAGGCAACTGCAAAGTGGCGTGTTATTTTATGCAACTGCCGCAAGTGTCAATAAACACTGAAGTTTGAATTAAGAACTTGTATTTTGCCTCTGTTCTGCATCAGCTTGGCCTATCTACCAGAGCGAAACCCCACTATCTATATATATATATATATATATATATATATATATATATATATATATATATATATATATATATATATATATATATATATATATATACACGCCAAAGCACCTTTTGTGACTGTGGCCTAAAGAATGCACTAGACCTCCATTGGGAGTGGAATTCTATGGGGTATGTGCTGGAAAACTTCTCGGCCCATTGGTGTACACCTAACCTGATTTGTATGTAGCTGAACATATAGATTTTCTTCATGTTTTAGTAACTGCCGTAATCATATAAGCAGTTCTGAATATTGCGCATATATATATATATATATATATATATATATATATATATATATATAGGTCCTTCTAAAAAAATTAGCATATTGTGCTAAAGTTCATTATTTTCTGTAATGTACTGATAAACATTAGACTTTCATATATTTTAGATTCATTACACACAACTGAAGTAGTTCAAGCCTTTTATTGTTTTAATATTGATGATTTTGGCATACAGCTCATGAAAACCCAAATTTCCTATCTAAAAAAATTAGCATATTTCATCCGACCAATAAAAGAAAAGTGTTTTTAATACAAAAAAAGTCAACCTTCAAATAATTATGTTCAGTTATGCACTCAATACTTGGTCGGGAATCCTTTTGCAGAAATGACTGCTTCAATGCGGCGTGGCATGGAGGCAATCAGCCTGTGGCACTGCTGAGGTGTTATGGAGGCCCATGATGCTTCGATAGCGGCCTTAAGCTCATCCAGAGTGTTGGGTCTTGCGTCTCTCAACTTTCTCTTCCCAATATCCCACAGATTCTCTATGGGGTTCAGGTCAGGAGAGTTGGCATGCCAATTAAGCACAGTAATACCATGGTCAGTAAACCATTTACCAGTGGTTTTGGCACTGTGAGCAGGTGCCAGGTCGTGCTGAAAAATGAAATCTTCATCTCCATAAAGCTTTTCAGCAGATGGAAGCATGAAGTGCTCCAAAATCTCCTCATAGCTAGCTGCATTGACCCTGCCCTTGATAAAACACAGTGGACCAACACCAGCAGCTGACATGGCACCCCAGACCATCACTGACTGTGGGTACTTGACACTGGACTTCAGGCATTTTGGCATTTCCCTCTCCCCAGTCTTCCTCCAGACTCTGGCACCTTGATTGAATGACATGCACCAGTCCAGTGCTGCTTCTCTGTAGCCCAGGTCAGGCGCTTCTGCCGCTGTTTCTGGTTCAAAAGTGGCTTGACCTGGGGAATGCGGCACCTGTAGCCCATTTCCTGCACACGCCTGTACACGGTGGCTCTGGATGTTTCTACTCCAGACTCAGTCCACTGCTTCCGCAGGTCCCCCAAGGTCTGGAATCGGTCCTTCTCCACAATCTTCCTCAGGGTCCGGTCACCTCTTCTCGTTGTGCAGCGTTTTCTGCCATACTTTTTCCTTCCCACAGACTTCCCACTGAGGTGCCTTGATACAGCACTCTGGGAACAGCCTATTCGTTCAGAAATTTCTTTGTGTTTTACCCTCTTGCTTGAGGGTGTCAATGATGGCCTTCTGGACAGCAGTCAGGTCGGCAGTCTTACCCATGATTGCGGTTTTGAGTAATGAACCAGGCTGGGAGTTTTTAAAAGCCTCAGGAATCTTTTGCAGGTGTTTAGAGTTAATTAGTTGATTCAGATGATTAGGTTAATAGCTCGTTTAGAGAACCTTTTCATCATATGCTAATTTTTTTAGATAGGAATTTGGGGTTTTCATGAGCTGTATGCCAAAATCATCAATATTAAAACAATAAAAGGCTTGAACTACTTCAGTTGGTGTGTAATGAATCTAAAATATATGAAAGTCTAATGTTTATCAGTACATTACAGAAAATAATGAACTTTATCACAATATGCTAATTTTTTTTAGAAGGACCTGTGTGTGTATATATGTGTGTGTGTGTGTGTGTGTGTGTCTGTGTGTGTATATATATATATATATATATATATATATATATATATATATATATATATATAATATATATTTTTTTTATATTTGAGAGAACAGGACTGCACTCCAAGTTGTGATGAAAACAAAGTAGTTTTATTCACCCATGTTATGGCATATCTTGCGACGTTTCAGCTCTTGCGAGCCTTTCTCAAGCTTGAGAAAGGCTCGCAAGAGCTGAAACGTCGCAAGATATGCCATAACATGGGTGAATAAAACTACTTTGTTTTCATCACAACTTGGAGTGCAGTCCTGTTCTCTCAATTATATTATTGGGGATTGCCGTTGCCCCCTCTTGGATTTTGCACCCACTCTTCAGGCTGGTGCTCCCGCTGGACATTAATATGCTAAGGAAAATGGTATAAGGTCTGATCAAGAAGTCACAGCATGCCCTGGCTGCCTCAGGCTGTCAGTACATGCCAGTAGTTGTAGCTACAGACTGGGCACTACCACCTAATGTGTAATTGTGAATGCCCCAATGAGGCTGGCAATAATGATGTTGGGCTCCGTCGCTGGTTAAAGGGATTCTGTCACCAGGTTTCACCCCTGTCAGTTAAACATATGCTGATGTTCAGGGCCTCATCACGATTCCTGATGTGGGCTTCTAAATGTGATCTTTAGCCTTATTTTGCTAAAAAATAGCTTTTACTAACCTGTCACTCAAAGAAATAAGGTGCCCAAGGGGATGTCAAGGGATCCAAGCTAGGGATCGACCGATTATCGGTTTTACCGATATTATCGGCCGATTATTGAGGATTTTGACTGTTATCGGTATCGGCATTTATTTTGCCGATATACCGATAACGTACTGGGAACTCAGATCGCGCTGCTGACAGCGCTCTCCATGTTCCCTCAGCAGCAGCACAGGGGAGAAGGAGCAGTGTCTCCCTCCCCCTGTGCTGCTGCTGCTGCAGCCAATGGGAGGACAGGGGACAAGAGAAGGGGAGGGGCTGTGGCCACTGCGCCACCAATGAAGAGAACTCTCTCATTCATTCAAATTGAACAGGAGGCGGGAGCTGCAAAATGACATAGCCGGCTCCCGACCTCTATGAGCTGTAGCTGCGATCCTCGGTTAACCCCTCAGGTGCCGCGGATCGCAGCTACTGCTCATAGAGGACGGGAGCTGGCTATGTCATTCTGCAGCTCCCGCCTCCTGTATATGAATAAATGAGAGATTTAACTTCATTGGTGGCGCAGTGCGCCTCCCCCCCCAAGCCCCCCAGTATATTAATCTTTGTCGGCGCAGTGCGCCCCCCTCCCCAAGCCCCCCAGTATATTAATCATTGGTGGCGTCCCAAGCCCCCAAGTATATTAATCATTGGTGGCGCAGTGCGCCCCCCACCCCCACATTAAAAACATTGGTGGCGCAGTGCGCCCCCCCACCCAAGCCCCCCCCCCTGTATTAATCATTGGTGGTGTAGCGGATCCCCTCTCCCCTGCTCCTCCGATCGGAGCCCCAGCAGTGTAAGCCTGGGGCTCCGATCGGTTACCATGGCAGCCAGGACGCTATTGAAGCCCTGGCTGCCATGATAAGCTCCATGCTGCTGTGTGCACAAAGCACAGAGCAGCAGGGACAGTGAGAGCTCCTATTCACCCTGATAGAGATCTATCAGGGTGAATAGGACAAGGGTTCTAGTCCCTAAGGGGGCTAAAAGTTAGAAAAACACAAAAAAAAGTAAAAAAAATAAAACGCCAAAATATTAAGTATAAATGAAAAAAAGATTTACAAAAAAAAAAAACTACACATTAACAATAAACATAAATTTTCAGCAGATTTGTGTAGGAATTTTTATATTTTTTTTTTCAAAAATGAAAATTCCCAGAATATAAATTATCGGCTATATCGGTCTGAAAGTTCACAAATTATCGGTATCGGCCTTAAAAAATCAATATCGGTCGATCCCTAATCCAAGCTGCCGACCGCACCCGCCGCCGTTCGTGCCCAGCGCCGCCTTTCCAGACTTCTGCGCCGCCTCCTAATCCTCTGTGCCGCCTCTCGCTCTCCCTCCCTCCCCCCTCCTCCTGCTGTAAGATCTCGCGCGTGCGCACAGGGCTCTGCCTGATGCGCCCGTGCGGACTTCTCCATTTGGCTTCTTACAGCGAAGTGCGCATGCGCCGGTACTTCGCTTAACCCCTGTATGCGCAAGATCTTACAGCAGGAGAAGGGGGGAGGGAGAGCGAGAGGCGGCGCAGAAGTCTGCAAAGGCGGCGCTGGGCACGAACGGCGGCAGGTGCGGCCGGCAGCTTGGATCCCTTGACATCCCCTTGGGCACCTTATTTCTTGAGTGACAGGTTAGTAAACGCTGTTTTTTAGCAAAATAAGGCTACAGATCACATTTACAAGCCCACATTAGGAATCGTGATGAGGCCCTGAACATCAGCATATGTTTAGCTGACAGGGGTGAAACCTGGTGACAGAATCCCTTTAAAGCCTTGTTCCCCAGCAGCGAGCAGAGTCTTCCTGTTTGTTTGTGTGAGATGTGTTTACAGTGCTGCGGGAACCAAAGGCACATCTGGTACCCAGGTGTAGGCGTTTGCTGCCTGTAGTCATTGAAAGGGAACTTGTTGAAATTTTTAGTGGCTGGCTTCAGACGTATATGGTAAGTGTCTTCATAGGCTTCCACTGGCCCCTATCTGTCCAATGTTCATCAATATAACACAAACAATTGCTGTCCTGATAAAAAGTATGAGTAACATAGGCCGTAGTAGCATCAATACTTTGAGGAGCTGCAGAGATTTTCCAGGAGCCCCTTTCTCCGCTCACCAGCGCAGGTGATGGGAGGCACTGAAGGAAGCTCAGTGGGAACTCTGCACTCTTGCCAGTGCACTAGAACGTGGCTGCAGAGGATAGGGAGGCTGGGCCGATAACTATACCTATGCAGTAACTGGTCCCCACCACTGAGCTTTCTAGTTACCAGGAATTCGCATCTAATCTTTTACCATTTCCCTGCCATCAGCAGATTGTATTTCAAATATATTCTGTGAGTCTATGCCATGCAGTGTCCCCCTAACTAGATACCAAACCAGTGATTGGCTGAAAGGGCACCAGAATGGCATTGGTGGGGATTTGGTGGACGTCTTTGTCTCCTTTATATTTTTAAGCCATTGTGACCCTGCTGCCTACTCCTTTTGTCACTGAAACACTCCTTTATGTCCCCTGCACACGTTGCGGAATACACACCTTTTTTTTTCACACATAGAAAAACCGCAGCATAGTACAGTACCAACAAAGTGTATGACATGACACAAATCTCATCTACACTTTGCAGATTTATTTTCTGTGCAGAAATTGACCTACCACGTGGATTTCTATATCTGCAGCATGTCTATTAGGCCTATTTCACACGGGTGAGTTTTCCGCAGGGGTGCAATGTGTGAGGTGAACGCATTGCACCCTCACTGAATCCGGCCCCATTCATTTCTATGGGGCTGTGTACATGAGTGGTGATTTTCACGCATCACTTGTGCGTTGCATGAAAATCGCAGCATGCTATATATTGTGTGTTTTTCACGCAGGCCCCATAGAAGTGAATGGGGCTGCATGAAAATTGCAAGCATCCGCAAACAAGTGCGGATGCGGTGCAATTTTCACGCATGGTTGCTACGTGACGATCGGGATGGGGACCTGATCTTTATTATTTTCCCTTTATAACATTGTTATAAGGGAAAATAGTAGCATTCTGAATACAGAATGCTAAGTAAATTAGGGATGGAGGGGTTAAAAAATGTTTTTAACTCGCCTCTTCCACTAGTTCGTGCAGCCTGGCTTCTCTTCTTTCTTCTTTGAGGACCTGGGAGAAAAGGACCTTTACTGACAACACTGCCCTCCTTACATGGTCCGTCCGTTTATATATCTTTAAGGGCAGTTCTGACATTGAAGGCATATTGGTAAGTGTAATAGTTTTGGACGGCAGATTTGTCACATTTGAAGGCACACTAAGGTAGAAACCCTAAAAAAGTTACCCCATTTTGGAAACTGTACCCTCAAGGAATTTTTTGAGGGATGTACTGACCACTTTGACCCCACAGGCATTCCATAGAATTTAGAAACACTTAAATCAATAAAATGTTACATAAGCTCCCCATTTTTCATTTTCATGTGGTGTAATAGGAGAAAAAGCACCCCAAATTGAGTTAATTATTTTCTCCTGAATACTGCAACACCCCATACGTGGTCATAAAATGCTGTTTGGACACACGACAGGGATCAGAAGATAATGAGCTCCATTTGATTTTCGGAGGGCAGAGTTTGGTGGGATGGTTTTCCGGCGCTATGTTGCTATTGATCAGCCTCTGGAGACCAGTACAGCCATTTTCTGACAACCATACTGTACATTTTATTTTTCTCTCAGCAGAGCTTTATCATTGCTTCTATTTTGGGGTAGATACGACTTTTTGATTGCTTTTTTGGAAGCAGGAGCAAGAAAAGGAGGCAACTCTGCCATTGCTTTTTGGGTTTTGTTATTGTGGCAACTGGCAAACACATGACATGTTACCTTTATTCTGCTGGTCAGTACAATTACAGGATGCCAGTTTTATATACTTTTTAATGTTTTGCCACTTTTATACAAAGCATTGTTGGTAAAAAAAAAATCCAGTTTCTGTGTCGCCATTTTCTGAGAGCCATTTTTTTTTTTCCTGCCGATTGTCATGGGTACAATTTTGGGGTACATAGGACTTTTTGGTCTTATTATGCTTTTTGTAAGGCACGTTGACCAAAAATAGCCTTTTTTTTACTTTTTTTTTTTTACAGCATTCATCTGACGGGGTAGATCATGTGATATTTTTATAGAGTCGGTCATTGCAGATGTGGCGATACCTATGTGTATTTTTTATTATTTTTATTAAAAATGTTTTATTGTATATGGCTTGATGAAGGGAAAGGGACCTTTTTTTTACTTTTTATTTTTGTCCCACTGAGATATTAACTTTTAGGGGTCTGATCCCCTCTACAATGCATTACAATACATCCTGTATTGCCTAATGCCTGTGGAAGGCACCGAGCTGCCATGCCCCTGTTCCCGCAGCGTGGTAACTCGATGGGGTCGGAAAGGTCAGCTGGTGTTTTCACCAATGTCAGCGGATACAGCAGGAGCCCGGCTGTCAGTTTCTGTACAAGCCAGATCAGAGAGGCATACATGTGTCGGGAAGGGGTTAACTAATTATTTAGATTGTGGAAACATAAACAGGCTATCTACACCTGCACCAGATTTATTTCATTGGCTCAGGCCGGATAATAAATGTGTAGCAAGAATTTAGATTTTTGTCTAATTTATACCAAATATTGGTTTAGTTTGAGCCAGGATTTTACACAACAGTTATGGTGTAATTTTGGTGCTAAAAATTGCACTAGACTATGCCCCCTGTGAGGCCACACTACTTTTGCAATAACCCATGCCCCTTGTCAAGGTAGGCACAGAGGAGGCACATTCACACATAATCCAACAGTAGATTGTAATTGGAGGCACAGTATGGGTCCTCTCGTTTTTATGGCTGCTGTAGTAATGTTGCATACAACCTCCGTCCAGGGCCGGTGCAAGGATTTTTGCCGCCCTAGGCAAAGATCCATTTTGCCGCCCCCTCATGTCACTCACTCACTCACTCACTCACTCACTCACTCACTGACAGACACACACACACAGACAGACAGACATACACATACTCAGACATTTACTGAATGATGTACACACACACTCATTGACAGACACAGACACACAGACACACACACACACACACACACACACACTCATTGACAGACACACACACACACACACACACTCATTGACAGACACACACACACACTCACACACACACTCATTGACAGACACACACACACACTCATTGACAGACACACACACACACTCATTGACAGACACACACACACACTCATTGACAGACACAGACACACACACACACTCTCATTAACAGACACACACACACACTCTCATTGACAGACACAGACACAAACACACACACTCATTGACAGACACACACACACACACTCATTGACAGACAGACACACACACACACACTCATTGACAGACACACACACACACACACACACTCATTGACAGACAGACAGACAGACACACACACACTCATTGACAGACACACACACACTCATTGACAGACAGACACACACACACTCATTGACAGACACACACACACTCATTGACAGACACACACACACACACTCATTGACAGACACACACACACACACTCATTGACAGACACACACACACTCATTGACAGACACACACACACTCATTGACAGACACACACACACTCATTGACAGACACACCACACTCATTGACACACACACACACACTCATTGACAGACACACACACACTCATTGACAGACACACACACACTCATTGACAGACACACACACACTCATTGACAGACACACACACACTCATTGACAGACACACACACACTCATTGACAGACACACACACCTCATTGACAGACACACACACACTCATTGACAGACACACACACACTCATTGACAGACACACACACTCATTGACAGACACACACACACTCATTGACAGACACACACACACTCATTGACAGACACACACACACTCATTGACAGACACCACACACTCATTGACAGACACACACACACTCATTGACAGACACACACACACTCATTGACAGACACACACACACTCATTGACAGACACACACCACTCTTGACACACACACCTCATTGACAGACACACACACACTCATTGACAGACACACACACACTCATTGACAGACACACACACACTCATTGACAGACACACACACACACTCATTGACAGACACACACACCTCATTGACAGACACACACACACTCATTGACAGACACACACACACTCATTGACAGACACACACACACTCATTGACAGACACACACACACTCATTGACAGACACACACACACTCATTGACAGACACACACACACTCATTGACAGACACACACACACTCATTGACAGACACACACACACTCATTGACAGACACAGACACACTCATTGACAGACACAGACACACACACACACTCATTGACAGACAGACACACACACACACACTCATTGACAGACAGACACACACACACACACTCATTGACAGACAGACACACACACTCATTGACAGACAGACACACACTCATTGACAGACACACACACTCATTGACAGACAGACACACACTCATTGACAGACAGACACACACACTCATTGACAGACAGACACACACACTCATTGACAGACAGACACACACACTCATTGACAGACAGACACACACACACTCATTGACAGACAGACACACACACACTCATTGACAGACAGACACACACACACTCATTGACAGACAGACACACACACACTCATTGACAGACAGACACACACACACACACTCATTGACAGACAGACAGACACACACACACACTCATTGACAGACAGACACACACACACAACACTCATTGACAGACACACACACACACACACTCATTGACTGACAGACAGACAGACACACACCCACACACACACACTCATTGACAGACACACACACACACCTCCCTGGGGTCTAGTGTGTTGCAGCTCCTCAGTCCTCCAGCACGCCGTTTAGTATGCCGGGGCTGGAATGACGTCATATTCCGGCATCACAGAGGGCGCACAAGGGAGGAGTGGGGAGCTGCTAGAACAGCCTCCCTTGCCGCTCGCCTCCTCTCTGGTAATTTACTGGCAGAGCAGGCACCTGCCATCAGGGTAAGCAGATGCCTGCTCTGCCATATTTAAGAAGGACCTCCACCTCCTGGCCCCCCTGTAATGGCGCTGGGGGCGGCTCAAGAACCGCTCGCCCAGGGCTGCAGCCCCAGTCAGGGGGAGCCCAGCAGGCCGGCACCCTAGGCGAACGCCTAGTTCGCCTATATGGTTGCACCGGCCCTGCCTCCGTCATATGGAGACTCAACATTTTTATTTACATATTCCACACGCTTTACAGACACTATCTATGCTTGTTGTCCACAGTGGGGCTCACACTCTAAGTTCCCTATTGGTATGACTTTGGAAACTGGGGTACCCAGAGGAAACCCACGCAAACACGGGGCGAACATACAAACTCCAAGCAGATGTTGTCCTTGGTTGAAGTTGCACCTAGGGCCCCAGGTCTTCAAGCAACCAGTGCTAACCACTGAGCCATCCTGCTGCCCATTTTTTATCATTTAGTTGCATGTGTAGTGAAATGGGTTAAATCTTTCCCCAGCATTGGTCTCTGTGGTCATGGTCTATGTGCTTGAAGAAATGCTTCACGCAGCACTTTTCTGACTTTTTACTTTAGAGCTGAATTACAGAAACAGAAGCTGCTGCGGCGAGATCCAGCGAGGGCTGTCTTCTCATGTGCTCCAGAAAGCAAATGAATAAGCAATGTGACGGACTTAATTGAGGGTGCCACCTGCGGATACTTGATGCTCTCATATCGGAGGTCAGTGATGAATCCCATCTTGTTACATTCTGTTAGTACATACACAGCTATGATGATTTGTGTTAATGAGCAGCCGTGTGGGAAGAGAGGACTGGCTATTAGACTGAGTCAGAGCTTCTGTTTTTATGGGTTGGACAAGTTATCTGCTAGTTAAACGCAAATGTGCAATCCACTTGGTTTTCAGTGGGTTAACCCCTTAGGGCTGTATTACACCAACAGATTATCTGACAGATTTTCTCACCAATCATTGGTCAAATGGCCAATTACACACACAGATCTTTTGTTATCCACGCCAACTATTGGTCTGATTGGACAGATATTGGTCAGATAATCTGTTGGTGTTGTACAGCCAGTTTTGGGCCTTAGTGTAAAAGCATTTTTTTATTGTTGCATTCCAAGAACTATCACGTTTTTATTATTCCATCAATGCTGTCATATGAGGGCTTGTTTTTATGTGGGAGAAGTTGTAGCTTTTTAATCTGGTTCGGTGCAATACCAAATGCATAGAACTTTTTATTTTTTCAGGTTTTAATACTTTTACTGGAAATGTGCTGACTCAACGATAGAGAGGCCAGTAAGCGGGTCATGTGCAGGTTGAATGGTGCCTGATGTCGCTGCCCACAATGGGTATTGTGCGGCGCATGCAAGAGCTGATGCTGGTGTTCACAAGCACATACTGAGGATAGGTACATTACATGAATACTGGGCAGGCTTTCCCGAGTAATGCTGGGGACAGGGGGGGCTGGGCACTTGGAGCAGTAAACACCACCCTGAGCGCTTGCAAACACCATTTGCATACGGTTTAAACTTCTTTTGGAACATTGAAGTTTTTCTGTGGTGGAAAAAAAAAAAAAAAAAAGGTACCATGTGTTATCTGTGTGTGTGTGACCCACAATGTGGCATTAACAGCGTGACTGGGGCAGCAATCGTTCCTCAAGCATTCAGTTTGCATCGGCCTGTGTAATCAGACCACTGCAAACGAGCACCGATGGATGTGTTCTCATCCAGTGGCGCTCGCACTGGTACCACCCTTAGATGAGTAGATAATTAATGACGTAATTAACAACCCAATCGAGTTTAACGATTTAAAGCTGTGTAGGCTCCTGTCCAGTATATGGCACTGGAGGTGAGGAGCTGTGGCTGGTCTGAGGGGTGGGAGGAGGAGGCAGGCCTGAGTAGAAAGAAGAGGAGAGTTGGGGCAGAAGGAGGCTTGAGAAAGGCAGAAGTGTGTTGTTACCCCTGCCAGAGAGTGAGGTCTCTGAGGGCTGCAAAGTGGAGAGCAAGGAACTTGTTGAGTGCTCTGGTACAAAAGAGCAGAGCTGGGCAGCCGCCCCACGAGCTCATGGAGTCTCCTGTCCCACAGGGACGCCGCCAAGGACGCATCACTGCCTGTAAAGTTTTTCTTTATACTTGTTATTCCCACTGCATGTTTCTCCCAAACAATATCTTCAGCAGTGGAGTTGTCGCCAGTGCACAATATTACAGACAGACCAGCATTTTCATGCAAAGATTATCGTGCATAAATTAATTTGCTTGCGATCGTTTATTCGCTCAATCCAGGATCGTGTATTGTCATGGATCACATCACTGAAAATTCACACACTGTTTCTTGACATTAACACAATTTAGTTACGACCAATAATAATTTGTTTGCATAAAGGACTACAGTCATTCAGTTGCTACATATATTTAGACTACACGATTGTGTTCCAACATGAATCGCTAGCATTCAAATTGTAACTGTCTACTTGTCTAAATACACCCTTAGGTGGAAGATGAAAGGTGCTTAATCTACATACCGTATTCTATTGACCAGTACCTCTTACTTTTCATAGTCACATGTAGACTTCATGCCTAGGGCAGTACAAGGAGTTCTGTGCCTCGTGAGAGCGAGATCGTCCTCTAGAAGCAATGCATCAAGGAGATAACCACCCCGCAGTTTGTATGGCATATGACAGAAAGAAAACTGCATGCTCCCATACGAAAGCAGCGTCATAACAAAGTAGAGCAAGACGCCTTACGCTCCTGTTAGTGCCCTTTTATTCCCCCATACAAAGCAGCGTATGTGCATGGTATCTTTTGGACCATAACCATAGATTGCACTCTGGATTCTGTTGGTAGAAGCAATGCTTCTAGGGAATAATACCTCAGGTACAGTATAGTTCCATTATAGCCTATGGGGGCCGTATTACGGAAATGGATGTCTTGGGACCACATAGTTGTGTGTGGTTTTACTTTAACACTTAGCATGAAACATGGAAAGCAGCACCGGAGTCCCAAAAAATGAAACCAGTATTTTGTGCAAGCTAGCTGAATAGGTTAAACTAGCATTTCTATACCAGCCAGCATGTCTCCTGGAATGTGACCACTCCAGACAGGCCGTGTCATCTTCTGCTATGGGGAGGAGGAATCCATCTCTCGCTTCTGTGGGTTCCGGCCGGGGCTTTCTCCAGACTCCCACCCCTTCCCTTGTGCTGTTAAATGAGGCCAGTAATTGGGACCAGATGGTGCTACTCACTTTTATGCTAGACAACCCTGGCCACGTATGTGTATCCATTCCTTCATACTAGGAAAAGAGGATGACATGTGAATGCTGAGTCACAAACTGTCTGACTGGTGGAAAGCGCTTATTAACCATTTAATGTCCATGCTGCATTCTGCTCGTCACTATTAGAGGCCGTAGGCATACAAGGCTTGAGTACAAAAAGTGGTGGGTGTGCGAAATGTTGTAAACTCCTGTTTTTAGGCGGCATATATGCAAAAAGGGACTTTTTTCTACGTTGAATACACTGCTGGTTTCTTCCAAAAACAGCACCACCCCTGTCCATGGGTTGTGTCTGGTATTGAGGCTGTGATCCATTACAGTCAATGGGACACAGCTGTAATACCACACACAACCTATGGACAGGGGTGGTGCTGTTTTTTTTTATTTTTTTTATTTTAGCTTATATAGTTTAGTCATATATTCTTCTTTAGTCATATATTCTTCACTTATTAGGAGGAGTTTCTTGTGCATATTTATACAAAATCTAATATTGTTCTTTATCTTATGAATATATAGGATACCTCAGAACAAAAAATGAGCCCCACTCCCTAGGAAAAACAATGACAGCCATGATTTATAAAGTATATAAAATCAGCGTACATTACCATTTCTGCCATGGTAGTAGTATCGCTTTCGGTGACTGCATTTGTATCTAGGGAAATAATTTATTAAAATGTCAGTGTATCTGATCAAATGGAGCATATTTGGAAAAGGCTGCCTATCTGAGATATCTCCAACATCATGTGAACAGCTGTTTATTTGCACCTAAATGTGCTTTTTTGCTTTCTTGGTTTGATGTGTGGCATACACTACAGTATGTCTATTGCAAGACACTTGTCTCCTAGTTTTTCAGCTCCTAGACAATAAGTTGATTTTACGGGGTCTAGTGCTGTATTCTCCAATGATCAGCTATAATCTGTGGGGGGAACCAAACTGCAAGGGTTAAAATAATTGAAATTGGTGAGGGGTTAAAACGTGTGACTCATCTAGGTAAGTATCTATTAGGAAAGCTCAACTATGTGTTTTTAATTTTTTTACTTGCAATTTTTTCTCCTAGAAACAGGGCGGTATCTGCCATGGGCTGTATCTGGTATTATAATATAGTCCCACTTAGCGGCAATACCAGACACAGCCCTTGGGAAGGCATAGCAGACATGCAGTAGGTAAGTGGCCATATAAATTTAATGGAGCACGTCTTTTTTTTTTTTTTTTTCTTTCGAATCCCTCCTAAACTGTATGTTCAGGAAGTGCTCTCACATATTGGCACAACCGCATCACCGATGGATGATTTCTTCCTTGCATTCACAGTTGCGGAGGCTGAGGAGTGTTATTCCCCCTACAGTCTGCGCTCGCTCTACAAGATGTTTGATTCACCTTCTCTACCTGTAGATCACCGTGTCTACTTGTCTCCCCATCTGATCTTAGAGAGTACAGCTTGTGTAATCTCCCCCCCTGAAGATTTTCTCATGTGCAGTGTACGTCCTCCTCCCCTCCCCGCTGCCATCTCTAAAAGCAGATAAAGGAGTTGCACAAACTGTATGGCAGCTAAATATTGAAAAAGCTGCTTGCAATCGGCAGCAATCTCCCTATCAAAATGTTTGCGTAGACACATAGCTGAGGATCACCTGATTAAAACGCTCGGAGGCTCCATTCCTGAGTTGTGATATATATTTTTTTAATATGCAAATTAGCCATTTCGGAAAAAGAGGACGTCACCGTTGCTCTTGTTGCACCAAACCTCCATTCCTTTCTGTGGCCAGTCCTTCCCTGGCTGCTTTGATTGACAGAGCCAGGCTGTGGGAAAGCAGCCAGGGAGGGACTGGTCACAGAAAGCAGCGGAGCTTCGGTGCAACAAGACCAATGGTGATGCCCTCTTTGCACCAAATGCCTAGTATCGCAACTCGGGAACGGCGCCTCCGATCAACAAATCAGATGAATCACAGCTATGCGTCTATGCAAACAACTGGATAGAGAGGTCGCTGCTGACAGATTTCCTTTAATCTTGCACTTAATAAGCAAAAGAACAATAAAAAAATTGCAAAGTGCAACATTGTCCTTAACCTGTAGATCTTGACACTTGGTTAGGAGCCCTCGCCCAGGTGGGTGGCTGCAGTATTGGTTTATTATAAACTGTTTATATGACAGTCATATGTAAGCAAGCACCGAAGGATTCTACAGTATAATGAATGATAACAATGGGAAACTGGTTTTATTGAAGTTATCGTTTATTGCCAAATTAAGCCTGGTGATAAACAGGCATCTGTATTGTCAATTCCACTTATTTCTGATCCTGCATTCATGCATGAGATCTCTATATGAAACAGGTGCAGCCGTATCTGGCATGGCGGTGATGCCGATCTGTACTAGAATCGTTGCTTCTTTGCTGTGTCCCAGATATTGATACAGGACATAACATAATAAAGTGTCTAATTTGGCATGCCCTACACCAGTGATGTCGAACCTTTTAGAGGCCGAGTGCCCAAACTGCAACCCAAAACCCACTTATTTATCGTAAAGTGCCAACACGGCAATTTAACCTGAATACTATAGTTCAATATAGTATATATTCCATGTACTTTATCATTTAGCTATTAAAGCCTGCCTACATTCAGTGCCCTGTCTGTGCTGTTCATAGTGCGCCCTGCGCTGATGAATGGCAGGAAAAGTCTAAGGCATATTGGTACACCATAGACTTTTTTAACAGTGCAGGTGCCCACAGAGAGGGCTCTGA
Source organism: Bufo gargarizans (assembly GCF_014858855.1). NCBI lineage: Eukaryota > Metazoa > Chordata > Amphibia > Anura > Bufonidae > Bufo > Bufo gargarizans. Next base: position 195,521,080 of record NC_058085.1, on the reverse strand, counting down.
GTGCCGCCTCTGGCACCCGTGCCATAGGTTCGCCATCACTGCCCTACACTATATCCAGTGCCCTACACTTTATCATGCACATGGCCATATTATGCTGTGCGATCAGTAATGCCTGTTCCAAACAATGGGCAATGGAATCCAATTCTGCATGGAGCCGTATTGCAAATGTACAGAGCCGGACTGTACAATGAGGTGAGGTCGAGTGTAGGCTACAGTTACACTGTGTTCACAACTATTAGACAAGGGAGGATTTTGACTGTACCTTCATTGTATGCACCTTTTCCAACTCCAAGCTCTATAAACCTGACTCCTTATTGGGTTGAAGCCTATCATGTGATGTGAATTTGTGTAATGAGGAGAATGTGGCCTAAGGAAATCAAGACCTTATATTAAAAGGTGTGCATAATTATTAGGCAATTTTCCTCTGGCAAAATGAGCCAACTTGAGATTTTACTCATTCTGAAAAGTTGAACATTAAGACATTCAGAGGGCTGCAGCACTCTTGAAATTTCTAAGATATTGGGGAGTGATCACAGAACCATCAAATGTTTTGTTGCAAATAGTCAACAGGGTCACAAGAAATGTGTTGAGAAAAAAAAGACGCAAATTAACTGCCAATGATTTGAGAAGAATGATGGGCGAATCCACCAGGAACCCTTTATTCTCCAGTGCTGTCATATTCCGACCTCCCTGGAGTGTCCGGTAGTACAAGGTGGTCAGTGCTCAGAGACCAGGCCAAGGTAAGGAAGCCTGAAATCTGACCACCACTGAACAAGACACATAAGTTAAAATGTCAACACTGGGCAAATAAATATCTGAAGACTGATTTTTCAGAGGCTTTATAGACTGATGACTGGAGAATGACCCTTGATGGACCAGATGGATGGGCCCATGGCTGGATCCGTAATGGGCACAGAGCTCCACATCGACTCGGACTCCAGCTAGGCTGGTATTATTAAAGATGAGCTAGTTGGACTTTTTTGTTTTGAGAATTGACTCAAAATCAACTCCCAAACCTACTGCCAGTTCTCAGAAGACACTTTCTTAAAGGAGTGCTACAGGAAAGTCAGCATTTTTCCAATTCTATTGTATGCATCGAAGTACTCCACTGCATGGCTAGCCAGTAAAGGCCTTAAATATGAAATAAAAATGACATGGCCCCCTTTCTGACCTAAACCCTATTGATAACTTATGGGCCCTTCTTATAAACTGTGAAGGGAAACAGTACACCTCTCTGAACAGTGTCTGGCAGGCTGTGATTGTTGCTGCACAAAAAGTTGATCGTCGACAGATTAAGAAACTGACACTCCATGGATGGAAGGCTTATGACTGTTACAGGAAAGGGAGAGACTGTATTGATCACAAATTTTTATTTATTTTGAAATGTCAGAAATGTTTATTTGTAAATGCAATTTGCCTAATAATTGTGACCACAGTGTATATAGGAATATTTTTTTTCTCAGTTGAAGTTCTAAAAAAATGAAGCTTGAATATCAAATGACAGTAGGAATCCTTGACAATGCCCTTAAAATTTCTCCAGGCTATGTGAATACTTTTGGAGTAGCTGTTACCTCTGTAAATCAAGACAGATAGTATGTGACTAGGAAGAGCAGAAGGTTTTTTGGTACAAAACTTTTGCTTCTAAAATTTTAAGCCTTGTAACATCCCCAAAAATAAAATATTATTCCCAAAATGATCCAAACATGAAGTAGACATATGGGGAATGTAAAGTAATAACTATTTTTGGAGGTATTACTATGTATTATAGAAGTAGAGAAATTGAAACTTGGCAATCTGCAATTTTTGTTTAACACATTTTTGCTAAATTTGATATTTTTATAAATAAAAATGATTTTTTTTACTTCATTTTACCAGTGTCATGAAGTACAATATGTGACAAAAAAAACTATCTCAGAATGGCCTGGATAAGTCAAAGCGTTTTAAACTTATCAGCACTTAAAGTGACACTGGTCAGATGTGCAAAAAATGGCCTGGTCCTTAAGGTGAAATAAGGCTGTGTCCTTAAGGAGTTAAGTCTCTATGAGCTTGCCACATTTTACCACTGGGATTTTTGCCCATTCCTCCTTGCAAAACTGCTTCATCTCCTTCAAGTTGGATAGTTTGCACTTGTGAACAGCAATCTTTAAGTCTGACTACAGATTTTCTATTGGATTGAGATCTGGGCTTTGACTAGGCCATTCCAACACATTTTCATGTTTCCCCTTAAACCAGTCAAGTGTTGCTTTAGCCGTGTGTTTGGGGTCATTGTCCTGCTGGAAGGTGAATCTCTGTCGTAGCCTCAAATCACGCACAGAGTGGGACAGGTTTTGCTCAAGAATATCCCTGTATTTAGCACCATCCATCTTTCCCTCAACTCTGACCAGTTTCTCAGTACCGGCTGCTTACCTTTAGGTCTCTGTGCTGCCTATCTGATTAATGCCCTCCTTGCCCGGGCTGTAAGTTTTGGTGGGCAGCTGTCTTATGGCAGGTTTTCTGTTGTGCCATGTTCTTTCCTTTTTGGTTATGATGGATTTGATGTTGCTCTTGGGGATCATCAAAGATTTTTATATATATATATATTTTTTTTATAACCTAACCCTGCTTTGTATTTCTCAACATCATAGTCCCTTACTTGTTTGGAGAGTTCCTTGGTCTTTATGGCAGTGTTTGGTTAGTGATGCCTCTTGCTTAGGTGTTGCAGCCTCTGGGGCCTTTCAAAAAAAGGTGTGCATATGTAATGACATCATGTGACAAATAGATTGCACACAGGTGGACATAATTTCACTAATTATGTGACTTTTGAAGGTAATTGGGTGCACCAGAGCTTTTTATGGGCTTCCTAACAAAGGGGGTGAATACATACACACATGCCAATTTTCTGTTTTCGATTTCTAAACAATAGTTTTATTTATATATTTTTCTCATTTCACTTCACCAACTTAGACTATTGTGTTCTGATCCATTACATAAAATTCTGATTGACAAAACATTAAACTTAAGGCTGTAATGTAACACAATCCAAAAAAAGTCAAGGGGGTTAATACTTTTTCAAGGCACTGTAGGTGTAACTAAGGGCAACTAAGCAAGTTCTGCTTTACACCAGCTTGATAAATCTCCCCCTATGCCTTTAGTTTACATTCTGGGAAAAGTAGAGTTATGCTTTTAAGGCTACATTCACACGAAAAATGGACATGTGACTGCTATTTTTTCTAACGGCCGTCACACATCTCTTAAGAACAACAGTAGTTTATGGGGTTATTCACATGGCTGCTTTTTTGACGGCTGCTGAATAAAGGACGTGAATAAATGACATATCCTATATGTCCATTTTCACGGACTGACAGCCCCCATACAATTAAAGGGGGCAATTTTGTATGTCTGTTTCAAAAAAAAAAAATGTTAACAGGCTTTTTTTGTTCACTGTTGTAGGTTTCAAAAGAAAGCAAATATAGATGTAATTTATCATAGACTAGCTTATATAATATCCCCTGCGCAGGCCTCATCATAAATGAAGCACAGTCTGCGCACCTAAACAGAAATCTACAGCAGCTCTGAGGTTCATTGAAGATTTCTTAGTCTTCATTTACTCTAGAAAACTAGCGTAAATGAAGATAAGTGTGCTAGGCCGCTGGCCCCGCTCCCTCCCCGACCTCGCTGCTCCCCCTTTTTCGGAAAGTGGTAAGGGCAGCATAAAAATGCCATTTGAGACAAATTTTGTCACAGTGGCATTAAAATGTTTCAAACACTTGGTTTGCGACTTTTTTACACCAGAAAAGTGGCATGGGGGATGATAAATCCCCCCCCCCCATGTTTCTATTGTATCAAATGTAATAACCTCTGTAAATGAGGCAATAAACCCTAATGATTTACTCACAAATTAGTTTACATTTACAGTCTTTACTAAACACTGTTCAGACACTTCAATACGTATTACAAATGTTGTGCCTTTATTTTTCTGAACTTCTAGTGAAGTGAATTTTTCTTCCATAGGGTTTTCATACATTTGAGTATTGCTTGTCTGCCTATGATTTTCAGGAAATGCCATTCTAGTGCCAGCCCAGGCATCTGTGGAGACAGCGAGTAAAACGGCCCGAATGTGTACTTTTGAAGGGTGTCCCATTTGGCAAGACTAGTCTCAGGAACATGTTGAGATCTTTTGGGCTTATAGACTTTATATTCTGGACAGTTACTGTAAATATCATTTGGGGAAAGACTAAAATTCGGTAACATAATACGTCATTAAAATGCAAAATCTATTTTTACTGGCAAAAAAAATAGTTTTCTATTTCCACTTCACTCTTTGCATTTACGATCGTATATGGTCTAAGTGATTGATTTACTAGTTGGGATTTTTCTGCAACAGAAAGGATTAGTCCACATGTACAAGTTGTGTATTTGGAGCGGTTTTGAATGTGGCAAATTTACAGATGGGGGTTATTAGATGACCTGCACAAAGTGAAAGTGCCATTCACACAGCTTGAAAAAGTGTTAACTTTTTGTGACAGAACGGCTCAATATTGTTAATAAAGACCAATTGAAAAAATTAGGTTTAGCCCAAAATGAGTAAAATGCCATCATAACAAAAATTGTCCCTGAAGGTGTACATAGACTTTAAAAATATCATCTACACGTTGGAGATATTTTCTATGTAAACAGACCTGCAATGCGGATTTTAAGAAACCACATCATGTCAGTTTCTGCTGAGGAAAGGTTGGTTTGTTGTAGATCTTTCCCATTGAGTTTCCCAGTGGATTACCTGTGGATCCACAGCAAAATCCATTATGGCAAAGATAAACTATGAGAAGTCCAGATGCCTTAAAAAGATGATCAGATAATTTTATTCATATACTATATGGATTTGTACGGAGGGGCAATCCTAGACATCATCGGGACACTGGGACCCTGTGGATATGTTCTGTGTGTGCCGGAACATTCAAAGCTGCATACGTTTTCATTTTGAGATTTACTTGCAAAAGTGCTGAAATTAGATTTTTTAAATTGTGTGCAAAAGAATGGATCCTGGTTAAAGGGGTTATCTTTGTAACTGACTTTGGATTGGTCATCAGCATCTGATCGGTGGGGGTCAAACACCCAGGACCCCCACCGATCAACTGTTCGTGAAGCCTCCTGTGCTCCTGTGAGCACTGCAGCCTTCTCGCTGCTTATCCTAGGCCACAAACGTCATGACAGTCAGTCACGTGGCCTCAGCACAGCTTAGCACCATAAATGTAAGCTCCAGGGACTTCTTAAACAGCTGATCGGAGGGGGTCCTAAGTGTTTTACCCCCATTGATCGGATACTGATGACCGATACAGAGTATAAGTCATCAGTTACAAAGATATTTACAACTCACAAAAATGATTTCTCGTATACCGTAACTTTTGTCTGCCTGCATTCCATGATAATTGTGTATTTGAATGGTGTTCTTGACTTAAAAGTTTTCTCATTTCAGCAAATGGCATTTATCATGTAGACAAACTTAATACAAGGCACATATTAATGTATTGTGACTGTTTATAGTCTATATTGCTTCCTTTTGCTGGCTCGATCCATTTTTTTTTCATGCTAGTTTCCTAGGTTATGACTACCCTGCAATCCAGCAGCAGTGGCCGTACTTGCATACTATAGGAAAAATTTCAGCCCTGTGCACAGTACTACAGTCAGTTTCCAGAGAAGCCAGCTCTGGCCTCTCTGGTAACAGACTGTAGTAGTACTGTGCATAGGCCTGCAATTTTTCCTATAGTATGCAAGTACGGCCACTGCTGCTGGATTGCAGGGTAGTCCTAACCCCTGGATACATGCAGTGTATACTGTGATGGAACAAGGAATCAAGACGGCAAAGGAGGCAATATGGACAATTACAATTCATTAGTAAGTGCCTTATATTAAGTTTCTCTACAGGATAATGCCATTTGATTAAGTGAGATAAGATAACTTGTTTTTTGTGACTTTTTTGTGATTTAATTAAGCACTTATCTGAATTTAACTTTTATATTTTGAATGCATATTCATCTTTTATATAATAAATAAATTAGGATAGTGGCACTTTAATTTTGACACCTTTTTCTCTTTTCAGGTTCAAGAAAATGACCCCTTAACATCCAGATAGGCTGGAGCATTAATATCCCCTGAATCCACATTGTACAGTTTTTGACCTGTTCTTCAGCAAGTTGCGGTTTATATCCCTGGTTTTCATGGAGGTAGCAGACTGAACAGAAATGTGGTCCTGTCTTGATGAGGTTATTTTTGTTTCAGTGATGTGAGACAAGAAAGTTTAGACAGAAAAGAACAAACTTTTTTGAATGATTATCTAAATCGTCTTCATGCACAAGAAAAATACAGATTTTCAAGAGAATGCCCAGGAGAGGGGTGTATCTCCAAGGCAGAACCCGATGGTTATTTGTAGGACTTGCCTTGGTTTTCAGCTTAATGCTTCTCACATATCTATTAGAATGTGCCCCTACTCCTGAGGGAAATGGCTCTCTTCCTGGGATTGCTGGAGAGATCTATAGCAAGGAGTACTACCAAGCTCTTCTTCAGGAACAGGAGGAGCACTACAAAAGTCGAGCAACAAGCCTAAAAAGACAGATTGCCCAACTCAAGCAGGAACTTCAGGAAATGAGTGAAAAGCTGAGATTGGCACATGAGAAAAAACAATCTGCTGGTAATGGTGCTGGGCACCAAGGTACCAAAGAGCAACCCCCTAATGACCTCCTTGAGTTTTTACATTCACAGATTGATAAGGCAGAAGTCGTTGTGGGTGCTAAACTTCCCAGTGAATATGCAGTTGTGCCTTTTGAAAGTTTTAATTCCATGAAGGTTTACCAGCTTGAGATGGGGCTAACACGCCACCCAGAGGAAAAGCCCATCAGAAAGGACAGGAGAGATGAATTGGTTGAAGTTATAGAGGCTGGCCTGGAAGTCATAAATAATCCTGAGGACGATGAAGAACAAGAGAACAGAGGATCGGAAAAAGTTTTATTCAGTGAATCTGACTTTGTGGAAGGTATGTTCAGTTCTTTTATGCATCTTGAGAAGGAGAATGCTTTCAAGTAAATCAATTGGATTATGTTGGGGTGTATGCAAGGAGCAGGACCGGGAGAGGTGAGGAACTGCTGTGAAAAAACAAACGTCCCCTTGCTACTTCTCCTTACATTGTGTATGCAGACTGCAGAGTATTGCTAACTGTATGGACCTGCTACAACAGTTTGCTCTTCCTGTTCTCCTACCAGCGCAGAGATGCTAGTCCAGCCAGAAGGGCAAGCAACTGCAGTCTGTTCGTACAGCTGGCAATGCCTTGGTCCATCACCAGACCAGTAGACAGGGAGAAAGGGCCAGGTCTGCTGCGAGCAGCTGACCTCAGCTATAGACTTGTACGCACCAACCGTTGCTCAGTAGATAGACTCTCCTGTGGCCTATGCAGGGATTCGGGCTGCCGATGTTCATGCCGACAATGTGGACAACAGATTGATCCAGGTCTCTCCTAGTGCAGGGACAGGCAGGGAATCGGCAGCCCAGTGTAGCAGACCGCTGAGCAGAGGATATGACTGCAGTAGGATTCCTTGGCCCAGAAAAGGAGTGCTGAGTTTCTGAATATAATGTATATAACAATGGCTTATTACACGGAGGAAGTCATACTATAGTGTTCATATGTTATATATACTGCATGCATGAAGTATATGATCTATCCTAGGAGCGTATACAATACCATGCAAACTTCCCCATGGTTGGACCAGGTTTACTTGCAGAGTCCCTATGTCAGCTGCGCCAAAGCTTTTCCAAGGAAAAATCAATTGGCTGATGGCAGTTGGCTTTTAATTGCTAAGGCAGTGCGGTATGGTTCAGTGCTGGTGATTTTCCCCTTAAAGGGGTTGTCTCACATCAGTAAATGGCATTTATCAGGTAGAGAAAGTTAGTACCAGTCACTTACTAATGTATTGTGATTGTCCATATTGCCTCCTTTGCTGGCTGGATTTTTCCATCACATTATACACTGCTCGTTTCCATGGTTACGACCACCCTGCAATCCATTAGCGGAGATCATGCTTGCATGCTATAGGAAAAAACACTGGCCTATTTGGTGGCTGGGACCATGGGAGCGAGCATATGTCAGGGTTCTCTCTAAGCCAGTTGGAACCGTGGCTCAGGGTTGACAGTTATTTTCCTACAGATGACTATATGAAAGGGTATAGCATATAGGAGGCATTTTTCCCTCTTCCATAATTAATTTATTCAAACCTCCATTGAGAATAATCCTATGTATGCTGGAACATACATCCTGGCTGATGTTCAGGTCTGATTACAACTTGTATCTAGCCTCTATTGCCTCATCTTTCTTCCAAGCTGATACATCAGGATGAAGTGAGGTGGTAAGTTCTAGGAGGTGAGCTGCGCCCACCCACACTATTCGCTTAGACTGTGCTTGCGTCTATTAGAGGCATCAGTGCAGTTTTTCCTTTACCCTTACAAAGGAGTGTAATAAACTATTTTATGACTCCGTTGATAAGCCAGAATATTTCCTAGCACCTACAAGATCCAGTTGATGCAGAATTAATAGAATTTTAAACAAATGTAGATTTTTTTTTAATATATTTTTTCTATTATTATTATTATTATTATTATTATTATTATTAGGTTATTATCGAACTGAAAGGGATAAAGGATCTCATTATGAGCTGTTCTACAAAAAACCCGAATCTAGGAGCTACCATCACATCACTTTATTCCGACCCTTTGGCCCACTCATGAAAGTCAAAGTGGAAACGCAGGACATCTCCAGGACCATTGTGAACATCATTGTCCCATTGTCTGGCAGAACAGAAGCCTTTGCACAGTTCATAGAGAACTACAAGTAAGAACTTTAAGGAACATTTTATAAAAATATATTTTTTTTTAATTTAATAATGCAAATATTTAAAAACTTCCTCCTAATATTCTCCTTGTCTTTATAAAAGGACAAGCCTGTAGGCCTGGTAGACTAATACAGGTCACTGAGGCATCTATGTAGCACTACCTATCTTTGTATAAATGTCACATTTGGGCATCAGAATGCCTTGTTTATACAAATATATGAATTGAAACTTTCTATGACATGTATTGATATAGTTTCGTCATTTGCACAACATGTACTTATGCTGTAGTTAAATCGTCCTCTTCAACCATAGATTATAAATCTGTTCTCTCAAACGTATGGAGATTGAAATAAAGTGCGTTTTAGGCTATTTTTGGGGGGAGGTTGGATCAGTTTGGGTACTGGCCTTCCCCCTGACAGTGGTCTAGGCCCTGCAAGAAAGACAGTTTAGTTTTTTTGCTTGTTTTTTATGTGTATGCTTTCTGCAGCCATATATAATTCTTAGTGAGAATGTCATAAGGAAGTTTAAGGCCTCTTTCACATGGGCGTTGCGGGAAAATGTGCGGGTGCGTTGCGTGAACACGCTCAATTTTTCTGCGCGAGTGCAAAACATTGTAATGCATTTTGCACTCGCGTGAGAAAAATCGGCATGTTTGGTACCCAAACCCGACTTAACGGTGTTCTGTAGATTGTATTATTTTCCCTTATAACATGGTTATAAGGGAAAATAATAGCATTCTGAATACAGAATGCATAGTAAAATAGCGCTGGAGGGGTTAAAAAAATAAATAAAAATTTTAACTCGCCTTCATCCACTTGATCGCGCAGCCGACATCTCTTCTGTCTTCTTTCTTTGCTGTGTGCAGGAACAGGACCTGTGGTGACGTCACTCCAGTCATCACATGGTCCACAACATGATCCATCACCATGGTAAAAAATCATGTGATGGATCATGTGATGACCGGAGTGACGTCACCACAGGTCCTGTTCCTGCACACAGCAAAGAAAGAAGACAGAAGGCGATGCCGGCTGCGCGAGCAAGTGGATTAAGGTGAGTTAAAGAGGACCTTTCACCTGGAAAAACAATGTGAACTGAGTATGCTGCCAAATAGAGCGGCGCCCGGGGATCTCACTGCACTTACTATTATCCCCGGGCGCCGCTCCGTTCTCCTGCAATGCCCTCCGGTATCTTCGCTCTGCAAGTTATAGTAGGCGGTGTCTGCCCTTGTCCTGTGGGCGTCTCCTTCTCCTAGGCTGCAGCGCTGGCCAATCGCAGTGCAGAGCTCACAGCCTGGGAGTTTTTTTTTCTCCCAGGCTGTGAGCTGTGCGCTGCAATTGGCCAGCGCTGCAGCCTAGGAGAAGGAGACGCCCAGCAGAACAAGGGCAGACACCGCCTACTATAACTTACAGAGCGCAGATACCGGAGGGCATAACGGGAGAACAGATAGGCGCCCAGGGATAATAGTAAGTGCAGTGAGATCCCCGGGCGCCGCTCTCCAAGTCAGCATACTTGGTTCACATTGTTTTTCCAGGTGAAAGGTCCTCTTTAAATTATTTTTTATTTTTAACCCCTCCAGCGCTATTTTACTATGCATTCTGTATTCAGAATGCTGTTATTTTCCCTTTTTATAACCATGTTATAAGGGAAAATAATAATGATCAGGTCTCCATCCCGATCGTCTCCTAGCAACCGTGCGTGAAAATCGCACCGCATCCGCACTTGCTTGCGGATGCTTGTGAGTTTCACGCAACCCCATTCATTTCTTATGGGGCCTGCGTTGCGTGAAAAACGCACAAAATAGAGCATGCTGCGATTTTCACGCAACGCACAAGTGATGCGTGAAAATCACCGCTCATGTGAACAGCCCCATAGAAATGAATGGGTCCGGATTCAGTGCGGGTGCAATGTGTTCAACTCGCGCATTGCATCCACGTGGAATACTCGCCTGTGTGAAAGGGGCCTAAGGTCTTCAGTTTAGAATATACTTCAGGTAGGTAGGTTTGTGTTGTTTGTAGTTATCATAACTTTATTTGTAATGTACGCAGTGCTTTGTTAGTGTTCTTTTTTCTTTTAAGGTTTTTCTGGCAGTTCACAGTTTGATAAAACTTTGTAGTTATGAAAGCCGAACCCTTGTGTGTAATTTCCTCTATTGGTGTGTCACTGGTAATATCTGTGAAAACACATGCTATATATATTTCCTGGCAATAGCTTATTCGAAACACTATGTCTGTAAATATCTACTAATAGTATTAAAAGGGTTTTCTGTGATGCCGAGCACAGAGGTCTTCACAAACAGCAGAGGTCCCGGGTCTCGGACCCCCACCGGAAAGATACTGATGACCTGTCCAGACCTTTCCAGATAAAAATCCCGGAAATCCCCTTTAATACTGACGGAATATATAATGGTATGAATTTATAATGGGTGAAAAGAACAAGTAGGCCATGTATGCCTGATGTCCCACTGCTCATCACATACTGTGCCAACCTGTTCTATTTTTCAGAGAAAAGTACTACTTTCTATTAGGTTCCCCAACGCCTAATAGCAAGACTCAGTTTGTAGAGTGGTCTTATATTAGGTCTTGGCTACTATAGTAAACCATTGTCCCGTGATTTCTTTGCAGGGTGTCAGTAGGCTGAGAGAGGGAGCCCCCTCCCTCTCTTTTTTTTCACTATAGACTGCATCATATGGGGGGTGGGGGTTAAATGGCCCAGTTCAGAATTACCTTTGAGTAGGCTTCTATTACAGCTGTGCTCCCAATATAATCTCATGTATACCATGCTATCATTTTGATTTGATGGATATATCTTTTGGAGTATTAAATTGCACTTACTGGAGATGGATATATCAGTTATTCATTGATAAGGGGTTAAATAATAAATAGGGCTGCACGATATGTGAATTTTGTGCGATTGCGATTAGGGCCCTAAAAATTGCGATAACGGTATGCGATGCAATATTTTAAGGGAATTGAATTGTGCTAGAGGTCTATTTGTTTGGATTTTTTAAGGCAAAAGCGCACACACACATTACTGATAATGCTGAAATGTAGTTATGCTTAACTCAAGAACTGAAATGCACAGTGTTTTTCTAAATAAAACATCTTTTACTAAAGTAAATAACATATTTGCATTACTGCAAAAGTACAAAATACAAAACTTGCCATTTTCTTAATAGCACTGCACAGAACAGATAAATGAAATAGAATAGATATAAGAACGTGTTCATTAAAATGAGATTTTCCGAACACTGAACACCATAGTCAGCAGCAGCAATATAAGGTAATATACCGTGCCCATAAGGCGCACTAGGTTTTTGAGGAGGAAAATAAAGGAGCATGCCGTAGTGAGTGATGCGCCGCCCTCCTGGCCTGCCTCCTCCCTCCTCTCTGCTACGGAATTTAGTTGTAAGTAATACAGCCAGATTACACATGATTATTATAACAATGCCTACAGGTTGGGGGGGGGGGGGGGGGGGGGAGCTAGCTTGCATGTTTCATTGAGAGAGGTGTAAATTTGTAGGATGGTGTAATTCTCTTGTCTCACTTTCAGTTGAAGGTTATTTTGTCTAAAGTTCTAAAGATCTAAAATGGTGAAATAAAGTTTACTGAAGGTGTTGTCTGTCTTTGCTAAACTGCTGAATCCTCAGGTGAATTGGTAGGAGCTGTCCCATTGAAACAGCTGAGGGCTATAACTATGCTTACTTCTGCTCAGCAAGTTGGTAAACAGTAAGGAGATTACGACAAGATTATTTTCACACAGTGGATTGGCAGAGATGCTTTCCTGCCCTTTAAACAGGGTTTTGAAGCAAAGCTAGAAAAATAGGTAAGCCATCCTCACATCTGCAACTAGTTATTTCAGACCAAAACGCGGCCTGAGATAATGTCATGACGCCTGCTGCGCACAGGATTTTGGCCAAGATCTTCAAGCAAGATGGTGGTGGGTGACCCATCACAAGCAAATGGAGCAGGTAAGTATTTTTTTGTTCTTTTGTACCCTATTTCAGGTTAAATTTTCCATTGTGGACTTCGATTCACTCGTCCCTAGTATTAATCATTAAAAAAATAGTGGGTACCACCTGAAAATGCTAGATGAACTAGGCAGGAAAGAACACAAGTTTACTGTGGCTGCAACGCCTTTCAATATTGTTTCCCATTACTACCTATAATCACCAATGGATTAAGGAGTATGTAAATATATATAGTGAAAACAAAAGCGGGGGTAGAAACTTTATTTTTATTTTTTTACATCCACCAAGTCTGCCCCAGGATGCTAAGTCATCAGCGATATTGACCAGTGGATCCTACACTGATCCAAGATGCCTGTGGAACAGCAGTTGAACCAACACAGCCCGTTCGGTGGAATTCCGGTGTAGAAGAAGCTGCATAGTGTACAGGCGGCTGGTACACCCTGTCATCGCAGGTCAGGAATATGTCTCTATATGTCAGAATCCATCTAGTAAGGCACCATCCAATTCTGTGCAATGTACATCACACTAACAACTCCTACTTTGCTAGTCTGACCAGCAATACATTAGGGGTGCAGGTGGTGTAACTGCTACTCATCGCGCTTGCTCATAAGGCTGAATGTGTTTCTACACAGCGTGTTTCATCAGGAGCTGACATGAGTGATATAATTCTATTCGGAGCATTTAGCACGCTGACCACCTTGGATCATGAGTGGCAGTGCATCTGGCGTTAGTATGGCCATGAAGCGAAGGCCCCATTCCTAATCCAAGCCAAACCTATGCACCAGCCAATCCTGGAGAGGGAGGTGTATAGGGCACTGATGTCACATTCCTACCAGGCGTGCTGTTCTTGTATTAGTGGTGGCTCAACATAATGGTGTGTAAACACCAGAAGTCAACGCAGGAATTTAAAGAATCCCTGTGCTTTCACACAATTTCACTTCATTTAATAGAGAATGGTGTAACTAGCAAAAAAAACTGAAAAAAAAAAAAAAAGAGCTGTAAATTCATGGCCTTTAGGGGTCACGTGTCCACCTAGGTTGCAGTCCACTGCCTGTTGTCAGGCAAGATCCGTCACTGGTAATGGAGACGGCTGAGAGAAAGTGGTTGTGTCAAAGCTAGCTGAGCTCCTGAGCCTGATTAAAACAGCTTCTTCTACACGACTTGTGAACATCACGGGAGCCTCCTGCCTTTCTGTAAGTGTGGTTTATCCCTCATTACAACAGAGCAGTGCTGGCAGATTTCAGACAGGACACGCCCCCGGCCTCTGAGTGAAAAGATATTAGGGAAGCCCAAACATACCTGTTCCTTAAGGCCTCTTGCACACAGCCGTTGTGTACCCGTGGCCGTATTGTGGCCCACACACGGCGGGCCACAATACACGGGGCACCGGCCCGTGTGCACTCCGCACGGATGCGGAACCATTCCGTTGAATAGGTCAGCAATCACGGAAATGTGGAACGGAAGCACTACGTAGTGCTTTCATGGTGTTTCTGTCCGTGCCTCCGCACTGCAAAAAAACTAAAAATAGAACTTGTTCTATTTTTTTTGCGCTGCCCGTGCATTGGGGGCCGCAAACTGCACGGAACGGATGCACAACAAGATGATTCTACAAAGAAGTTCAGCCATTATGAAAACTTTGAAAACTCAGGTACGCTTTAGCCCCTAAGTGACCACCCATATGTCTTTTTACAGCGGTCACTAAGGGGCCTTGGGCTGGGCCGCCGCTTTTACTGCAGCCCAGGCTAAGCGCAGCACTAGTCCCCCATGTAGCGGAGATCGGAGGGTCAGCTCTCACATGAGAGCAGCACTCCCGCTATAACGGACCGGACCAGTAGGAGTGCTGATCCAGACTGTTTAACTTAACTGTCTACATGCTGCTGGCAATGGTGCCGGCCACATGTTAAACACTGACAGATGGAGCGGACTCGATGGGTGTAAAGGCTGGCTGGGTTGTGATATAGACCCCGAGCCGGCCTTGAGTATTTTCCAGCAGGCTGTGCCTCACTGGTGCAGCCTGCTGGTCAATGTCAGTATAGCACTGACTAGTAATGAGTGAACTTTGTGTTTCAAGTTTGGAGTACAAGGTTCAGGTTGCCTAAGAATTCCGTTATGGATTCCGCTACCACGGACCATAACTTAGGTTCGTGGTAGCGGAATCCATAACGGAATTCTTAGATAACCCGAACCTTGTATGCCAAACTTGAAAAACAAAGTTCACTCAACACTTACACTGACGTCAAAAGGCAATGCACCAGTGGTGGCAAACCTATAGCACGGGTGTCGGAGGTGGCACTCAGAGCTCTCTTTGTGGGCACTTGCACCCTGGAAAAAGTCTGTGGTGTACCAATATGCCTTGTCTTTTCCTGCCATTCATCAGCACAGGGCGCACTATGAACAGCGCATTGAATGTAGGCAGACTATTATAGCTAAATTAGAAAGTACATGGAAGATATACTCTATTGGACTGTAGTATTCAGGTTAAATTGCTGTGTTGGCATTTTGCGATAAATAAGTTGGTTTTGGGTTGCAGTTTGGGCACTCAGTCTGTAAAAGGTTCTCCATCACTGCACTATAGGGATAGCGTATTTTATTTTAAAATCAATTCAAATGTTGCCTGTTAGTCCCCTTGTTGGGCTATTAAGTGGTAAAAGAAAATTGCAAAAAAAATCTCCCCATATGTTTGGGATCTATGCAGATCTTGAAGCACATGAGTGAAGCTAGATATTCTATAGCATCACAATAGATATAACCCACATGAAATAGAAGGCTGGGTTCACATCTGCACTGTGAACTCCTGCGGAATAACAGGCTACCGGGGTTCACC
The DNA here is from genome assembly GCF_014858855.1 of Bufo gargarizans. Taxonomy (NCBI): domain Eukaryota; kingdom Metazoa; phylum Chordata; class Amphibia; order Anura; family Bufonidae; genus Bufo; species Bufo gargarizans. Next base: position 195,505,437 of record NC_058085.1, on the reverse strand, counting down.
ATATCCGGCACAGCCACCTGTCGCCATTCACTATAATGGGATCTGGCACTGATCTGGCTGCTCTCCGGCATTTATACCGGCTTATGGCCGCACAAAAAGTTTTTGTCAGAGTAAGGCCTCATGCACACGACCGTTGTGTGCATCCGTGGCCGTTGTGCCGTTTTCCTTTTTTTTTTTCGCGGACTCATTGACTTTCAATGGGTCTGTGGAAAAATCGGAAAATGCACCGTTTTGCAGCCACATCCGTGATCAGTGTATCCTGTCCGTCAAAAAAATATGACCTGTCCTATTTTTTTGACGGACAACGGTTCACGGACCCATTCAAGTCAATGGGTCCGTGAAAAAAACACGGATGCACACAAGATTGGCATCCGTGTCTGTGATCCGTGGCCGTAGGTTAGTTTCATACAGACGGATCCGAAGATCCGTCTGCATAAAAGCTTTTTCAGATCTAAGTTTTCACTTCGTAAAAACTCATATCCGACAGTATATTCTAACACAGAGGCGTTCCCATGGTGATGGGGACGCTTCTAGTTGGAATACACTACAAACTGTGTACAAGACTGCCCCCTGCTGCCTGGCAGCACCCGATCTCTTACAGGGGGCTGTGATCCGCACAATTAACCCCTCAGGTGCCGCACCTGAAGGGGTTAATTGTGCGTTTCATAGCCCCCCTATAAGAGATTCGGGGCTGCCAGGCAGCAGGGGGCAGACCCCGTCTCTCCCCAGTTAAAATTTCAATGGTGGCCAGTGCGGCCCCCCCTTCCTCCCTCTATTGTAATAATTTGTTGGTGGCACAGTGTGCCCCCCCCCCCTTCCTCCCTCTATTGTAATAATTTGTTGGTGGCACAGTGTGCCCCCCCCCCCTTCCTCCCTCTATTGTAATAATTTGTTGGTGGCACAGTGTGCGGCCCCCATCGGCGGCCCCCTCCCTCTATAGCATTAACAACATTGGTGGCAGCGGAGTTCCGATCGGAGTCCCTGTTTAATCGCTGGGGCTCCGATCGGTAACCATGGCAACCAGGACGCTACTGCAGTCCTGGTTGCCATGGTTACTTAGCAATAGTACAATAGTAGAAGCATCATACTTACCTGCTGGCTGCTGCGATTTCTGTGTCCGTCCGGGAGCTCCAACTACTGGTAAGTGACAGGTCTGTGCGGTGCATAGCTAAATGAACTGTCACTTACCAGTAGGAGGAGCTCCTGGCCGGACACAGACATCGCAGCAGCCAGCAGGTAAGTATGATGCTTCTACTATTGTACTATTGCCACCAACCTATTATTACAATAGAGGGAGGGAGGGGAGGGGGCCGCACTGGCCACCAATGATATTCAAACTGGGGAGGGGGGTCTGCCCCCTGCTGCCTGGCAGCCCTGATCTCTCACAGGGGGATATGATCTGATCACGGCCCCCTGTAAGAGATCGGGTGCTGCCAGGCAGCAGGGGGCAGTCATGTACACAGTTTGTAGTATATTGTAACTAGAAGCGTCCCCATCACCATGGGAACGCCTCTGTGTTAGAATATACTGTCGGAAATGAGTTTTCACGATCTAACTCATATCCGACAGTATATTCTAACATAGAGGCGTTCCCATGGTGATGGGGAGGCTTCAAGTTAAAATTTACCATCGGATTGGAGAAAACTCAGATCCGATGGTATAAAAGGGACTCCTGACTTTACATTAAAAGTCAATGGGGACGGATCCGTTTGAAATTGCACCTTATTGTGTCAACGTCAAACGGATCCGTCCCCATTGACTTGCATTGTAATTCAGGACGGATCCATTTGGCTCCGCACGGCCAGGCGGACACCAGAACGACTTTTTTTTCATGTCCGTGGATCCTCCAAAAATCAAGGAAGACCCACGGAAGAAAAAACGGTCACGGATCACGGACCTACGGACCCCGTTTTTGTGAACCGTGAAAAAATACTGTCGTGTGCATGAGGCCTAAATTGTACAATTCATCAACAAAAACAAATGTTCAACCAATAAAGCATGCAAATAAAATGTGTTCGTTTAGACCCTTAGGTCATATGGTCTGTAAACGGAATGTCCATTGGGTGTCTTTTTTTGCAATTATTTTTTGTCCAAATTGCCCCCAAATGAAGAGCGCCTGACAATCTCAGTTTTTTTTGCAACTCATGATGGGCATTAACGTGTTAATCTCAGCATAGAGATGGAGGACCTTTTTAAATGTCAGATGTCTGGCAGATGTGTTAGAAGAAGGGATTCGGTGAGGGACCTTTCATGATTTCTTTATGTTTGGTTTGATGTGGATGGTGCTCGCCCCGAGCCTTGTTTGATGGCCACATCTGAACCTGGTTGGCTTGCAGCTTTTGTGCATGTTTTGGTAACAAGAGGTGCTTCTGGCTGGCTGCATGCCTACTTGGCTGATTTGTTTCTGGCTTGTTTGCCTGCTTGGCTGTTATGATTTTGCGTTTATGCCTGTTTCAGCACTGTTTGGCACATCTGCGAAGGCTTATAATGCTCCTAGTTGGGAGAGAGAACTTGGACTGGTCTGCTCTAATTCTGGAGCTCTAGCAAAGTTGGGATTGAGAAGATGGTCAGGTCTGCAGTAAGTCTGGCATATCAGCAAAGCCCAATAATGCTACTAGTTGAGTGAAAAGATGATCCGACATGCATTCAGTGTGTGGCCTTTTACTAGTATGGCACAACTACAAAGCCCTATAACGCTCCAATTTGGGAGTAAGAAGATGGTCAGGTCTGCAGTCAGGCATACCGGCAAAGCCCTATAATGTTCCTAGTTGAAGTAAGAAGATGTCTATAATGCTCCTAATTAAGAACGAAAAATGGTCCGTTCTGCACTGTTTGTGTGGTCTACCTAGTTTGCCTAGTATGGCACAACAGACCTAGTGCACCTGGTTGGAGTCATCAATAGGACAGTCATTTTGAAGATGTTTCTATTAATATTGAACCCAGTTGGGCCTTGTGCATGATCTCATTTTGCTCTTTTTCCTGTCGGACACCTTCCGTAATGGTCATACTGTGTGAAAATGAAAGGAAAAACGCTGGCAGATGGTTCGGGTCACATGCTGATTTGATGTCAGTTTAACCTGCAGGTGTATGACCTTCAGTGACCACTGGTGACTGTACAAATTTACACCTATGAGATAACAAGCTTTCTTCATAGGACTCTTCACCGTTAGATTTTGGAACATGGTTGGAGGGATATGCCTCTATTCAGAGGCCAGCATAGAGGCCATTCTGAAATTCCTATTTTTTATTTTTTTTCCCCTTGTAACCAAGATTCTTCTGTTAGGCCCCTTTCACCCGGGCGAGTTTTCCGTGCGGATTGAACACAATGCACCCGCACTGAATACCGACCCATTCATTTCTATGGGGCTGTTCACATGAGCGCTGATTTTCACGCATCACTTGTGCGTTGCGTAAAAATTGCAGCATGCTCTATATTCTGCATTTTTCACGTAACGCAGGCCCCATAGAAATGAATAGGGTTGCGTGAAAATCGCAAGCATCCGCAAGCAAGTGCAGATGCTGTGCGATTTTCATGCATGGTTGCTAGGAGACGATCGGGATGGAGACCCGATCATTATTATTTTCCCTTATAACATGGTTATAAGGGAAAATAATAGCATTCTGAATACAGAATGCATAGTAAAATAGCTCTGGAGGGGTTAAAAAAAAAAATTAACTCCCCTTAATCCACTTGATCGCGAAAGCACGTCATCTCCTTCTGTCTTCATCTTAGCTGTGTGCAGCAACAGGACCTGTGGTGACGTCACAGTCATCACATGATCTTTTACCATGGTGATGGATCATGTGATGACCGGAGTGATGTCACCACAGGTCCTGTTGCTGCATAGAGCTAAGATGAAGACAGAAGGAGATGCCGGGCTTTCGCAATCAAGTGGATTAAGGTGAGTTAAATTTTATTTTTTTAACCCCTCCAGCGCTATTTTACTATGCATTCTGTATTCCGAATGCTATAATTTTCCCTTATAACCATGTTAAAAGGGAAAATACAATCTACAGAACACCGATCCCAAGCCCGAACTTCTGTGAAGAAGTTCGGGTTTGGGTACCAAACATGCGCAATTTTTCTCACACGAGTGCAAAACGCATTGCAATGTTTTGCACTTGCGAGGAAAAATCAGGCGTGTTCCCACAACGCACCCAGCACATTTTCCCGCAACGCCTGTCTGAAAGAGGCCTTAAACTGTGACATGGTGAAAGATGATAAATTACTGGAGAACTTTGACAGTGTACTTGGCTCGTGGTGAGTTTCCATGGCTAAACATTTCCAGAGGCAGACCCATATTGCTGTAACTACAGAGAGCGAGAACCTGGTGACAGACCTGCCATTGCTCTTAGATATTTCCATATTAATTTGTAACCCCATAATGACTGCCACTACACCTTTTACAGCAGCCCTGGAAGTCTGTAGAACAGGGCTAAGGAAAAAAAACATTGTAAAGATACTTTACCTATACTATCAATTTATGAAAATTTGGTTGAAAATACATTGACCTTTTAAGGAACTTCTACAATTTACACTCAATTCATATAAAGGCTGTGTGTATAATAGAGGTACCTCTACTGATCCTGGCGTCAGGTCTTGTGACCCTGCTGCTGTACCCAGCACAGCCCTGACTATTACAGTTTTCAGGGCCGTTTGAAATGGCCTCTCTCTATTTGGTTAAAAAATAGTTAAGAAAAAAGTAAAGCCATATTTGTTGCAAAACAAACTGCAAATATTTATTTTCACAATAATGGAGTTACTGTACACTCCTCCTGCATATAAGACAATAAACCCCACATTTGGAGGGTCAGTTTCTCATGTGCATGTAGTGCAATCTCACTTCCTTGTGCCACCAATCTCCGCTTCTGGTTTTTAGGGGAAGCTCTACCTTTGGAGAAACATGATCAACCTACAATCTCTTGACAAAAGGCTTTTTTTTAGTGTTTTTTGCAGGCTGTTTTTTTCCGGATCAGTGTTTCTGTTTTGGTTCAGTTTTTTTATATGGCATAAACAGTATACAGTAATTACATAGAAAATATTGGGCTGGGCATAACATTTTCAATAGATGGTTCCACAAAAACAGAACAGATATGGAAGACATGCGGATGCATTTCCGCATGTGTTCCGTTTTTTGGGCTGACCCATTGACTTGATTGGAGCCACGGAACGTGATTTGCGGGCAATAATAGGACATGTTCTATCTTTTAACAGAACGGAAATACGGAATGCATACAGAGTACATTCCGTTTTTTTTTTTTTTGGGCGAAACCATTGAAATGATTGGTTCCGTATACGGAATGCAAAAAATGGCCCGTAAGCGGGAAAAAAAACTTTGTGTGCAGGAGGCCGAATAGTGAAGTACTATCTAGCAGGTAGTGTTCACATGAAAATGTATTGTGCTTGCATAGGTAAAAAGAATCATAGCCTATTGCATTAAACATCTTAAAAGCCCCTCAGTGGGGCCTACTAAGCTTGAGCTCCATGTGGCGTATGCGCAGATGAGGTGGTTTCAGAGAGAAAAAGTTCTGGCCCTAGCCACAGCAGACGTGACGTCCTGTCCATAGCCCAGGCTGGAAACCTGGCAAATGACATGACGTAAGCTGGATATGCGGAAGAGGAGTGTCACGTGACTGGGTTCCTGGAAAGCCAATCCACACAACTTCAGAAAGGTAAGTATATTATGAACTTAATCCTGCCACTAAGAAAGTGGTAGGAGTGGTGAGAGTTATCAGTGTATTGCTACCAATTGTGTAATGTAAATGCATGGAGAAATATGGTGTTCAAAACTAGCACTAATATATTTATATATATATATATATAAAATGTGTCGGATCAAATGAGTGAGGTGGAGGGTGACTTTTTTTTTATTATAATTAATTTTTTTAAATAAAAATTTATTTCACTTAATAAAATCCTACATTTGTCAAATCTAATGATTTACTCTTTGAATTCCATGTTGCCTAAGAATGTTTGACGCATGTGTACTGAGAAACAGGGTGGGGCCCATATATAAGTTTTGCTAAGGAGCCTTATGAGTTCTGTGTAAGCTTCTGATACAGATTGTATGACTACAGTGCCTTGAAAAAGTATTCATGCCCCTTGAGCTTTTCCACATTTTTAACATTACAACCACAAACATAAATGTATTTTATTGGGATTTTATGTGATAGACCAACAAAAAGTAGCAAGTATGTTTTGAGGTAAAAATAAAATACATGGTTTTAAAAAAAAATTATAAATAAAAATCTGCAAAGTGTGGCGTGCATTTGTGTTCAGCTGCCAAGTGCAACCAATTGCCTTTTAGAAGTCTCCTTATTAGTAAATAGAATCCACCTCTGTGTAATTTATTATCAGTATAAGGCTCCATTCAGACGTGCGTAGAATGGGTCCGCGTCCGCTCCCCAATTATCCAGAACGGGTGCGGACTCATTCATTCTCTCTGGGGCCGGAAGAGATGCGGAGAGCACACTATGTGCTCTCTGCATCTGCATTTCCGGAGCACGGCCCTGATCTTCAGGTCCGCAGCCCTGCAAGAAAGTAACGCATGTCCTATTCTTGTAAATTGCGAGCAAGAATAGGCATTTCTATGGGGGTGCCGACCGGGTGTATTGCAGATTCGCAATTTGTGGATCCGCAATGCACTACGGACGTCGGAATGGATCCTAACTACGCTGTTCTGTGAAAGCCTCACAGGTTTGTTAGAGAAAACCACACCAGACAGGTCAGGGCTAAAGTTGTGAAGTGTAAAGCAGGGTTAGGTGGAATTTTTTTTTATAATAAATATATATCTCATAGAGCACTGTTCAATTTATCACCCGGAAGTGGAAGAGTATGGCACAACTGCAGACCTAACCAGACATGGCCATCCACCTAAACTGACAGCATGTCACACTTTCCAGATTTTTATTTATTATGTATATAAATGTATGATTTTCTTCTCCCTTCACGCATACTTGCTACATCAGATAAAAATCCAATAAAATACATTTAAGTTTGAGTAACGTGAAAAAAATGTGTAAAAGTTCAAGGGATATTAATAGGGACGAGAGAATTGACTTCAGATGGTACATCCGAAGTCGATTTGCAAAAAACTTCTGTTCAGAGTTCCCTCTCGGTACAGTATATGAATGCATTGGCTCTGATGAGCCGAAGTTATTATTATGCAAAGTCACGCAAGACTTTGCGTAAAAACTTCGGGAATTAATTATTACTGTAAAAAAAACTATGTACCGAACTCTGGTTCGGTTCCTAGAGGTACCTTGGAACCGAACCAGAGTTCGTTACCAAGATTTTTAATTCCCGAAGCAATAACTTCGGCTCATTGGAGCCAATACATTCTAATACTGTATGGAGCAGGAGCTCCGTACAGTATTCCAACAAAGTTTTTTGTGAATCTAAAGATGTACCATCCAAAGTAGATTCGCTCTTCACTAGTTATGAATACTTTCAAGGACACTGTACATGAACGCTTTATATTGTTTCTAATAAGATTTCCTGTTCCCTTTGTGTCTGAAGTGGTTGGACCAACTAAATAAGATTGGTCCCCATATTTCAGATTTTCTTTGCAGCGTATGTTTTGCTGTATATTATAATCAAACTTTTCTGTTCTAGAGATGTCTGCATTCAACAAGATAAAAGGACTTACCTGACTGTGGTCTACTTTGGTGAAAAAGGACTGTCAGAGGTGCGAGATATTCTTAAGAATATAGAAAGGTGAGGTTTAAAGGTGGGATGAAAAACTTATGTTGTATAATGCAATGCATTTTATCCTTGGTTGCCCGTATATAGACAGTCCTGCAGCCATAAATACAGTAGCGTGTAGTGGTTGATTCTGCAATAGATCAAGAAGGTCTTACCCTAGATCAAGATCATCTGTGGTGAAACTAGAAGTGAACATCCAGAGTGCCAGATGCTTAACCCTTACTTATGTCATATTACATTGTTTAACTGTTAAACAGGATTTAGTTTTTTTTTTCAGTAACTGCATAACTTCAATGGGCCATGTCTGGTATTGCAGCTCACTCCCTGTCTTGAAGTGAAGCTGTTTCAGAAACAATTTAAATGCATTATTCTAGTACTAAGAGCATAGTGATATATTAGCGTTAACAAAGGAAGGAAAACTGCCCAGTTCTGGAGCAGTCTATAACACAACAAAACTTCGCTTACCTCATCATGGTGAATCTTCTGATAAGGTAGGTCATGCTTTGCACGAAGGCATCTGTAAAAAAATTAGACCTCTGCTTTTTTTTATTATTCTATAGTGTATAAAGTTGTCATGAGTAGGCCAGAAGATGTCCCAGAATCCGCAAATTGGAAGTTTACTTCTATGCTTAGAAAACATAAGAAATATAAGGAAAATTATATTTTTTGGGTGGAATTAACTTTTAGGAGCCACAGTCTAGATCAGCTGTATGAGCTTTGTTATTGTAATGTACTAAAGATAGGTAATAATGTTAGGTTGTCTTCTGCTGCTACAGTGAAACAAAGTTCCATAATTATACCCTGATCCCACTGAAGGAGGAGTTCAGCAGAGGACGTGGATTAGAAGTCGGAGCTCGAGCCTGGGATAAGGGTGATGTTCTGCTTTTCTTCTGTGATGTTGACATATACTTCACACCTGGCTTTCTGGACACGTGCCGCCTAAATGCAGAGGCTGGTGAGTATGGAGATTTTGTTTGAAATTAAAGTGGTTGTCCAAGTTAAATAACAAAATAAAGCACAGTAAATCTGATGGTCACCAATATATACATACGTTAAACAAGTTTTAGGCAACAAAAAAAAATCTATTTACTCATTTCCCCAGTTCTGTTCTGGCCCCTTTGTTGACATGCAGTAGCAGAGCTGTGGGGCTGTGTAAAAACAATCTCTAAGTGTCAACAAAGAATGCCATTGCCCTTCTCCCTAGACTGCAAAGGGAGTAAATAAAAGTGCTGCCCTATCTGCAGTGTGACTCATGGATACTCATGTTGTATGTGTGGAACTGCAAGTCCCAGCTGTACAGTACAATGACATTGCTGATACGCACAGGATCTTCTCCCTAGCTGTTCTTGTGCAATGCTCTGCAGACACTTCCTCATTGCCAGCAGAAGAGTATTTTCGCTTTTTCAGCTCTGTGTTTGCAGGGTGAGGAGGGAGGGAAGATCCTGTGCACAGCATTTATCTCCTCAGTGCCTGGAGAAGAGAAAACCCTGCAGCTGCTCAGTTCCTGAGGCAGAGCCTTCAACCCTGAGTCTGTGCTGCTGATGGTAGGGGTTAAATCCAGTGGGAAGGGAAACACTGCTCAGTCAGCAGATTGGGCAGTGCATGGGGCGTGGCTTGTCACTCCTACAAGCACATGGTTCACAGTGACGTTCCGTGCACAGAGGCAGATCTATTCCCTCAGGCTTGTGCACGGAACATCATCTGAGCAGGGAAAGAAGCTGACATCACAGGTCAACTAGGAGAACAGGGCCACTGTAGATGAAAGTGAATTTGAATCACTTACATTTGCTTAGTTAGGAACATACAAAGAAGAGAAAAATAACTGTGATGGGAGTTACTCAGGAAAAAGTGAAGTACAAAGCTAGTTGTACATGTAAAAAGTATATTTTTTTATTTCTACATGCAATCCTTTCAGGAGCACCAAGATCATAGTGGTAATGCAGTTCTCCAAATAACTGAGACCATTATGTAATCTGACAATACCATTTTCCAACATTTCCTAAAATGGCAAGATGTCCACCTAGATTATGTGATCTGTTCCTCTTTACCTTTGTCATGGAAAGGAACTAAGATATATCATGGATTTTATAAAATCATATCCAGTGCTTGTCAATCTTCCGCCCTCTACCTGAAACTGGACCACATGAACCCGATCCACTTCTGCAGTGTGTATATAGAGACATGCATTACCGTTCCATTAGACAGATCAGTTGAACCATTGGGTTCTCGTGCTTGACCTTAGAGATAACTGTGTGGCGGTGCTTATGATATCCTTGCCCTTCACTAAAAGTCTGATCAGTTCATAACCGCTAATAACATTTAGTTGAAACAGTTTTTCAGGTTCACAGTATTGATGACCTCTTTCTGCTGTGCAGTGGTCTGCAGTTTCATCCCATTCATGTGAATGGGAAAAGCTGCGATACTCTGCACAGCCTCTACGAAGTAGACTGCATGCAGTGTAAACAAGGAAGAGGCCGTGGCATTTGCACAAGCGCTGTAGCTTCTTCAAACAGCTGATCGCCGGGTGCAGTGAGTCAGAACCTCACCGGGGGAGGTGTCTAACTGCTGGACACAGGATATAATGAACCCTTTAACTACCTTCTGAGGAAAACATGCCAGAACAAATTTGTATGTGAAGGGGCTGTTATAGGTAATATGAATCTTGGAAAAGCCCTCTAACCCCAAAAGCAAACCTGACACAATAGAGCATAGTGACAATTATGAAATCCACAGCATTCGCCAACATCTAAAACTAGTTCACAGCTGTTTTCGTCAAATATGCTGAGAATCATCTAGATCTCCGCCAGTCCCCATTATGGTTAATGGGGCCGGATGGAGACTTTCAAGCTTCCAGCAATGCCATGATGCAAAGAGATCCGGCAGGCTGTTCTCTGCCAGAGCAGCCGGCTGGAGCCTTACACCAACGTAGTCTGCTGCCGATTCTGGGGCAGATCTGCAGCAATTCCACTGTGTCTACACATGGTCTTAGAGGCTGTCAATTAAAGTATATGGGTGGCTTAATAAGTTTTGTACCCGCTTTCTTGGAGCCTGTGCCCTTTAGCATACATTTATAAGTGCTTCTGATTCCATAAAAGGGGCTTTGTTTTGTCTATTAATATTTGATGGACTCTTTTTACCTTAATATTGTAGGTAAGAAGGTGTTCTACCCTGTTGTGTTTAGCCTTTACAATCCTGCCATTGTGTACGCCAATCTAGAGGTACCACCTCCTGTGGAGCAGCAACTGGTAAGTGCCATTGTTTTTGTTCATACAATAAGGAATAGTCACTTTACTGGCAGCTAGTCTGGGACACGTTTACTAAAGATGTATTTCAAACGCTAGTAATAAATACAAATGTAATAAAAAGTCTATTGGAGTAAGAGTTAAAAGGTGCACCTTGTACTGTCAGTGTACCAGGAACTGAAATCTATGCCAGCTATCTATGGCAGTTAGAATTCTTGCCAGTTTTCTAGCATAAATTTGGTACAATATATTGAGCAGAGGACTTGTTAAAAAATAAAATAAATTTACAGCAGATTTTTTTCTGTTTGTGTAAAGATGTGAGGCTCTGGGGCACAGCTGTACTAGTTTATCTGATAGTAGGGAGTAGGGGCTAATATAGTGGAGATGAGTGCAGGGTGTAACAGTCAGGTTAGGGATTAGGTTTGAGTACCGACTGGGGCTGCCCTTCACAGGGCGGGTGCTTCACTTTGCAGGTGGGAGGGTATAGTTTGCAGCAGATTGACCCCCTAGCCAGTTGTCTATATTGTGCAATAGGGACCCCATGTGTTTGATATGACAGTACCTATCCCCCGACATTTAGGGCCAGATTTATCACAGCCCAGTTGTGTACAGCGGGCAGGCTGCAGGATGCTGTGCCTGATTTATAACCAGGAGCATGTCTCGTCATAAATTAGCCGCAGCATCCGTAGTCTGTGCGCCAGAACTGAAAAGAGGAGTAGAAGATGATAAATGTTGAGGGTGCTGGCCTGCCATCACCCCCTTTTCAGGAAAGACTGATGAGGGGGTTGCACAAAAAAATGTTGCCGTTGCAAAAGTCACCAACGCAGTTTGACTTTTTCATCCCAGAAAACTGGCATAATCAAGTGATGAATCTGGCCCTTAGTGTTTATGTCGTCCATTTGAATTTTTAATCTTATGAAATAAAAGTTCTTTTATATTAACCCTTACTCCTCACTATCAGATAAGCAGTTTGAATAGGTTTATGCCGATACACCAATAAATGATCTGTGGGGCAGGAGCTGTTCTTAGCACAGCTAATGGTACATGTGCCCCATTGTGGTGTCCTCAAAAAATAGTAGATAAACCCACGTAAAATGGTATGTCATGTAAAGTTCTGTAGTGAAAATTCAAGATTTACTTTATTTCTTTTTTTATCTTAAAGGTTCATAAGAAAGACTCTGGATTTTGGAGGGATTTTGGGTTTGGAATGACTTGTCAGTACAAATCCGATTTTCTGACAATTGGTGAGTGGTGACATCCAGTAATTTATTCTATTTTTTATTTCTTATTTCACCTTCCTTTAGTGGTGTGAGCAAAGTAGATTGTTATTTATTGATCATTAGTTTAGCTTCATTCCTTTATTGTATTCACTGTATCCTTATTTGCAGTATTGTGACCTAAACCATAAAAAAGAATCTTGTAAGTGCAACTGTCATAGGTTTTTTTTCTAATGTGCAGGGGCAGTTACACTTTAATTATGGATTGTGTAGATATCCAGGGCAGTCAGGTTAATTAGAAAAAGGTGACATTGACGTGGCACTGTGTGTAGCACACATTTGGTTCAATAGACAGCAACTAGCATGAGTTATCCGCTTTCCACCAGGTCAATGGTTAAAGGGCCCCTGTGTAAAGACATATCAAAAGTTTTGATTGGTTGGGATCGGAGTGCTGATTTCTCTAGAATGAGGGGAGTGAAGCAGGCACATAATGAGCTCTCTCCTCACTGCATGAGACGTGAGCTAGACTGGCCCATAGACTTTGTATTGAGTCTTGCTTCCTGTCCTGCAGCAAAGAGAGAGAATGTGCTAAGCAAGTGCTTCTGTCCCCTCGTTCTAGAGAATGGTAGGGGTCTCTGTGTTCAGACCCCAACCAATCAAAACTGCTTCCTATGACATAGCAAAAGTTTACTCAAAATACAGTGACTCTTTAACAATTTACCTGGTGGAAAGGCGATTCCTCATGGTCAGTTGCTGCAATAAAATACATTATAAACCCAGTCTCAAAAAGGTCTATAGATGAACTTGATTTATCACAGTGGTTGGTGCTGGATGATACATTTGGTGCAGTTTTAGACTTTACACCACCTATAGGTTGTCCTACTTTGTGCCCCTTTCCCACAAAATAACGCACCTTGTCAAGTGACATGAAAAATACACTAGTTGACAAACAAAAAAAAATCATGCATCAAGAAATAGTTGTTGGAATTGAGTGAAACTTAATGCAATTATGATATATGTAAGAGATTACAATATAAGAACAAAAGGATACGTTTAAACAGTTTTATTGAAAGCAGCTTCTAGTACCCTGTTGCGCCACCTCTAGTCTGGATATAAGATGAGCATGTTATACAGATTCTGTGTGGTATCTTGCGGCACATTTGCCCACAGATATTGCGGGATGGTCCGGTAGATCCTACACTCATAGATTGTCAAAGCTGGCATCCCAGTTGGTCCCATAAATGCACCATTAGCGATAAATCTGGTGACTGGGCAGGCCAAGGAAGGGTTGTAATCTAGCGGAGACATTCCTGAGAAGTCCTTGTTATGTCTGGGTGAGCAGTAGCCTGCTGAAAATGCCAGTTGGAAGCCCTGTCATGAGAGGCAACACATATCACTGAGCTGTAAGTTTCCCTCGTAATACTACCTCGGGTGAACAACTGTCATATGCGCTGACTCCTCAGATCATCACCCCAGCAGTTGGGGCAGAGTGTCGCTCTACAGCAAAGGCAGGATTGAAGCGCTCACCATGAGGCCTCCACACTCTAAAGCTACAGTCAGCAGATCCTAAACAGAACCTGGAATTATCACTAAAGAGGATACAGTTGCAGTGCGGAGCAGTCCAGGTGTCTCAATCGCGACAACACCGCAAACGGAGATGATGGCTGGATGTCAATGGCAGTACATTTAATGGGTGCCATGGCACTAAATATCTTTCTGCTAAGCAGCTGGAAACTGTCTGGGCAGAGACAAGAGTGTGTAATGAAGGTGCCACCTTTGTCTGGATACTGGTCAATGAAACGGTGGTAACTGCTCATGCTTGTCTTGGTGCTCAGGACACAGATGCAGCTGAACACATTGGTGGAGCAGAGAGCGTCAGCTCTCTGCTCCACCATAACTCTGTGACCACTTCTGTCAGTGGCATGGTGCGTGGCGATGTGATTGCGCTTGCTGCAGACAGCACAGACCGGAGTGGTGAGCTATTTTCAATGTGGGAATGGGGCTAAGTTGGGTATTAAACTGGGGGGACTATGGGGCATAGTACTTTATGGGGGAATAATACAGTGTGAGGTGTGTCATACTGCATCTGGGCACTAAGGAGACATAATGCTGGGGGCATATTACAAAGTGAGTAGGCTCTAAGATCATCCTACTGATGGGGGTGCCATTGGGTGGGGTGAGAGGTGTGGCTTATCGTGAAACCCATTTGTTGTGTGCGCCCCTGCTGTTGGGAGGTATGTTAACTATGCTGATTTCTCTATATTGTCCTTTTGCAGGTGGGTTTGACTTGGAGGTCAGAGGATGGGGAGGAGAGGATGTTCACCTTTACAGGAAGTACCTGCATGGGGATCTGGTTGTAATCCGAACTCCAGTACCTGGCCTGTTCCATTTGTGGCATGAGAAGCATTGCGTGGATGAATTGACCCCGGAACAATATCGTATGTGCATTCAGTCCAAGGCTATGAATGAGGCATCCCACCCTCACCTTGGCATGCTGGTTTTCCGGGAGGAAATTGAGGCCCATTTGCACAAGCAGGCCTTCAGGACAAATAATGAATCGGAGGCTTGAGCCATTCTATTTTACATGGATGACAACAATTGAGCTTAAATTGCAGGCTGCTATAAAAAAAAATTGGACCATATGTTTATGGAGGTGGGACATGTGCAGGGCTTAACCAGTTTAAATCAATTTAGGCATGGCAGTGCCATCTGAGAGTAAGACTACTCATTACTATACTAGTGAGACCGTTTTGGAAAAATAAATAAAAATCAGAGCAGGGATTATCTTTAGCAATACAGTTCCCACCTACGATGTCTTTCTGTCTGCCCTGTACTATCGTTAATATTTAACACTGTCAAAATGAATATGAAGACGTATCATCTTTATCAGCAATGGACAATAAGCAAACCTTAAATCAGAGCAGAAAAAGGTACTTTGAGGCCTGGCAGCATACAGCTCCCGCTTGCCTTAATACTTCAGAGAGTGCGGTACAATGAAATATTAGCAAGGACTGTATATACAGTATGTGTGCATGTATGTCTAACGTGTGCCCTGCACAACTATTTATTTAGATTATTTTGCTGTAACATGCTGCATATACCCTTAGCACAAGGTACCCAGGATACTGTGTGCTGCAACTGCACCCTTGTGCACATTGGTAAGTCACACAAACAAGCACAGTAAAGGCCTAAGGCTACGTCTACACTACGACAATTTTTACAATGGCAGTCGATAGTGTCGCACTGCAACCTGCTGCGTCCGCGACGCAACAGTCGCTGAAAATCCATTCGAGATGGATTTTTCTGCGACTGTTGGGTCGCAGTCGTTGCCTGTTGCAGAGCGACACCATAGACTGCCATTGTAAAAATTGTCGCGAGACATTGGTGCAACAAAATGTTGCGCTACAAATGTTGCAGTGTAGTTGTGCCCTATCTGTCATGCGACTTTTTGTCACGCGACAAATGTCGTTGTGTAGACCTAGCCATAATGCCATTGATGACTGCTGCGTCCATGACTCATATCCTATAAATATAATAATGGCCATGCAATCAAGTGAAGAAGTTTGTCAGAAACCAATAAGTTTCGAGTTTGTTTTTGGTGCAAGCTTGAAAATGAATGCAGAGTAAGGTGGTAGAATATTCCCTATTATTATTTTACAGTATAATGTACACAACATTCCGTTAGTTTGTAGCTGTTTCACTTATGCCGTTAAGGCCTCTTACCCCTATGACAGCAGCCCTGGAGAAAAAAAAAATGACAATTTATTATAAGAAAGTTGGATAGACTGTATATAGGAAGGTTTTATTAGGTTATGTTCCTTAGTTTTTTTTTAAAGGACTGGGGATGGAGGGAGTTGACCTGCTTCCTGTCCGGAGGAGGAGGCGTCTATCCAGGGGTGCTGTCATAGGCTCAAATAAAACCGATTACCGGCAAGTGTAATCTAAATTTTCACACAATCATATTTTCAGTCTGTGTCCAATCCGCTTTTTTGCGGAACGCTCACAGATCCATTAATTTCTATGGGACCGCAAAAAATTTGGACAGCATATGGATCTCACCCATATGCTATCCGCATCTGTGTGGCGGTGTGTCTGTCACGCAAAAAAAATAAATATAGAACATGTCCTATTCTTGTTTTGCTGGCAAGAATAGGCATTTATACAATAAGGAGAAATGTTCAGAACGGTAAAGTGCAGGGCGCCCATGGCCGGTATCCGTAGTTTGCAGTTGTGCGGTTTCTGGACCACAAGACACAAAGTTGTGTGCATGAGGCCTTCAAATCTTTATCCAAGTAAAGCTAGATTCAAGATGCTGATGGGCACCAGAGAGCATTGAAAGCGGCTCTATCACCAGGATAAACCTTATTCAACCAGAAATCCTGCTGGTAGGGCTCATCATGTGGATTAAAATTATACCTTTCTTTTGTCTGAATGCTAAGCAACTGCAGAGAAAGGTGTTTTTATTTATATGCAAATGAGAGGTTTGAGCACCAGGAGGCGGGGTAAATCCTTTGAGCACTGCTCTGCACACTCCCCCTCCACTTGATTGACAGGACTAGACATCAGCATGCTGAGGGCAGAGCTGTGTCCTAACATCTACAGATCATATACCCTATGTTCACATTACTGCTTTATATGATTATAAAGACACCAGCTAATATTTGATTAGATTTTTAAGCTTAAAAACAGTATTATTCTAAATATGATGAGGATATAGACTTTTATTATAGGTTAAATGTGGAAGAAAAAGATATCTGAAGAAAAATTACTGGAAGTCGTTCCCAGGATTCACACTTGGGATCTCTACATGCAAAACCAAACGCTTATCACAAAGCTATAGGATTACCACATAGAGATGCATTTTTTTTCTAATCTTATAAGCTGACACATGATGTTATCTTCATAATCATATATTCTGCTTGTGAATAAAGCAGTAATATGTATATCAGCTTTCTGAGCAGATCTCAGTGTGGTGAAGCTATAGTACATAGAGTATATGATATGTAGCTGCTAGGACACAGCTCTGTCCTCAGCATGTCTAGCCCCATCAGTGAAGGGGAGGGGGGAGTGTGCAAAGCAGTGCTCACAGGATTCGGTCCCCCCTCCTGGTGCTCAAACGTCTCCTTTGTATATGACTAAAAAACGCATATTTCTCTGCAGCTGTTTATCATACAGACAAAAGAAAAGTATTATTTTAAGCCGCATGATGAGCCCTAGCAGTCAGTATTTAATAAGGTTGATCCTAGTGACAGAGCAGCTTGAATTGTGAGTGCACTCATGACAGCAAAACAATAAAACTAGTACAAAAACAGCGGAGCAAAGTATTTGCAGAGCTGTAAACTTTTGGATTTTTTCTTTTTTTTTTCTTTTTAAAATTTTAAATCAAACTGTGAAATGTTCAAAGAGAAATTACATTTTTAAAACAAAATCCTTTTGGTGTTCTGCTATAACTCTGCACTACATTCATCAGTATCCAGGGGAGAAAAAGTAAAAAAAAGTGCCAACTATGACGGGTGACTATTTTGAACATGGGGGTGTAGTCACTATTCCACTATATGAGGATGAGGGGGGCAGGCACACATGCTGGATAGATGTCCCAGCCAGTCAGAGTAGTTTAACTGATAGTGCTAGATAATAAATGGACAAAGGGTGGCCAATCCTGGCTACTCTGACTGATCCTATATTGTATAACATTGTATTTTTTGTTGTTTAGCCTTTTTTATTTTCAAAACTACCTGCCCTGTTGTAGTGAGCATTGCAGGGCACAGAATGAAAGCATGCTTATAGCGAGTTTCCTATAGGCTATGTTCACACAGCTATAGCTGAGCTGAATTGGTTTTCTGCATTTATATTGCATCATACGTTTGCAAGGTTTACCTGAAGTATCAGAGAAATCATTCTGAGAAGTCAGCTCTGCTACATCTGTATGTTCTGTGTAGTTTTGATAAAACATCAGTGTTATACCAACTTCTCAGGTTCACTTATGCAAAATAAGACATGGGAGTGATTTGCTAGCAAATTACTGTAAAGAAGCGGTACACTTTACATAAGAGGAGGTCCATCTGCACCTTGGATTACTATAGATGGATCTTTTACAATCATCTACTACACATAGACTGGCACAGTTATCAAGGGAGAATCTGGTATCTATGTTCTAGTATTAAGTTAAAGGTAAGAAATGAGGACTGGACTGAAGTATTGTTTTGTACTTTATATTGTATTTTTAATTGTCTTGGACTAACTGTTCTCAACACCCTTTCTGGAATTCAGTAACCACAGGACAGATTCACGTTTACCAAAGAGCTTGTGCTTTTTAGTAGATGGTTGTAGAATCTCTTCAGACAAGACTAGACTTTTCTGTGTCGCCACAAGTACATGAAATAAAATTATTTTTTGCTATTGACTGCGTGTCGTTACTCTATCGGTATTTGGGCATATTAGCCATATATCTGCTATTGGTCAGGGTGGAGAGCTGCTGCTAAGAGCTTCACCTTCTCCTTCTGACCTGATGAGACTACATGTGCTACATGGTTGTACTCGAGTTCTGTGTAATGGTACATTACCAGCCCGACAAAATGTTAGTGCCCTGTAATAATGTGTGAAATGAAGCACCTGGACAAAGATGTGCCTTTTCCATACACATGTTATAGTATTACTGTCATAGTGCATATTATTTCACTAATCTTTTCTACACTGCTTGTTTCCTGGGGTTAGAGCTACTGCTGCAGCGCAGATGCAAGGTGGTCATGACGGGAACTGCTGCCTATGCGTGCGCCCAGGGTCCTGGCCACCACAGAGGACGGTGCTTTTTCCTATAGTGTGCAAGTATGACCACCACTGCTGGATGGGTGGTCATAACCAGTGTATAAAGGGATGGAAAAATGAATCTAGCCAGCAAAGGAGGCAATATGGACTTTTAACAATACATTAGTAAGTGTCTTGTATTAATGTTGTCTACAGGATAAATCCTATTTCCTGAAGTAAGAACACTTTTAAATGGGTTGTCCCACAAAAACGTTCTACTTTTTTTTTCAATCCAGCACCTGGATCTGAATACTTTTGTAGTTGCAAGTAATTAAACACTCAGTATAGCCAATGAGTTATAGAATAATATCACCAATTGTGAATGGTTGATCCTGTTTTACATATACATTAAGGTGATATACAGTTGTGTTCAAAATAATAGCAGTGTGTTTAAAAAAGTGAATAAAGCTCGAAATCCTTCTAATAGCTTTATTTCCATACACACAAATGCATTGGGAACACTACACATTCTATTCCAAATCAAAACATGAAGAAAAATATATAAATTTGTGTTGTTCCTCTAAAGAAAATTGAAGAAAAGTGAACATTAGACTGTTCAATAAAATAGCAGTGTTTGTATTCTTCTTTACATACTCAAACATTCACTATATAAACTGCAAAATGTTTGAAGGTTTTGCTTGCCTTTGAATCACTTATACTAATATTCTAGTGAACAGGTATTCCAGCCCAGGATGATTGGACTACATTCCATAGTTCTTCTCCTTCATTTCTTGGTTTTGCCTCAGAAACGGATTTTTTTATGTCACACCACAAGTTTTCGATTGGATTAAGATCCGGGGATTGGGCTGACCACTCCATAACATCAATCTTGTTGGTCTGAAACCAAGATGTTGCACATTTACTGGTGTATTTGGGGTCGTTCTCTTGTTGGAACACCCATTTCAAGGGCATTTCCTCTTCAGCATAAGGCAGCATGACCTCTTCAAGTATTCTGATGTATTCAAACTGATCCATGATCCCTGGTATGCGATGAATAGGCCCAACACCGTAGTATGAGAAATATCCCCATATCATGATGCTTGCGCCACCATGCTTCACTGTCTTCACAGTGTACTGTGGCTTTAATTCAGTGTTTGGTTGTCATCTGATAAACTGTCTCCGGCCACTAGACCCAAAAAGAACAATCTTACTTTCATCGGTCCACAACGTTTCTCTTTAGGCCAGTCAATGTGCTCTTTGGCAAATTGTAACCTCTTCAGCACATGTCTTTTTTTCAACAGTGGGACTTTGCGGGGGCTTCTTGCAGCTAGTATGGCTTCACATAGGCGTCTTCTAATTGTAACAGTACTCACAGGTAACTTTAGACCTTCTTTGATGTTCCTGGAGCTGATTGTTGGCTGAGTCCTTTGGCTATTCTTCTATCCATTCGAATGGTAGTTTTTCGCTCTCTTCCGCATCTTTCAGGTTTTGGTTGCCATTTTAACCACCTCAGCCCCCCTAGCTTAAACACCCTTAAGGACCAGAGCACTTTTTACAATTCTGCACTACACTACTTTCACCGTTTATTGCTCGGTCATGCAACTTACCACCCAAATGAATTTTACCTCCTTTTCATCTCACTCACAGAGCTTTCATTTGGTGGTATTTCATTGCTGCTGACATTTTTCACTTTCAGTTGTAAATTTAAAAAAATAAAAAAACGACATCCATATATAAATTTTTCGCTAAATTTATTGTTCTACATGTTTTTGATAAAAAAAAAATAAAAAAAAAAGTTTGGGTAAAAGTTATAGCGTTTACAAACTATGGTACAAAACTGTGAATTTCCGCTGTTTGAAGCAGCTCTGACTTTCTGAGCACCTGTCAGGTTTCCTGAGGTTCCACAATGCCCAGACAGTGAAAAAAAACCCACAAATGACCCCATTTTGGTAAGTAGACACCCTAAGGCATTCGCTGATGGGCATAGTGAGTTCATAGAACTTTTTATTTTTTGTCACAAGTTAGCGGAAAATTACTTTTTTTTTTTTTTTTTTTTCTTACAAAGTCTCATATTCCACTAACTTGTGACAAAAAATAAAAACTTCCATGAACTCACTATGCCCATCATGAAATACCTTGGGGTGTCTTCTTTCCAAAATTGGGTCACTTGTGGGGTAGTTGTACTGCCCAGGCATTTTAGGGGCCCAAATGTGTGCAAAGTAGTTGGAAATCATAATCCGTAAAAAATGGACTGTGAAATCGAAAAGGTGCTCTTTGGAATGTGGGCCCCTTTGCCCACCTAGGCTGCAAAAAAGTGTCACACATGTGGTATCGCCGTACTCAGGAGAAGTTGAGGAATGTGTTTTGGGGTGTCTTTTTACATATACCCATGCTGGGTGAGAGAAATATCTTAGTCAAATGCCAACTTTGTATAAAAAAATATATATTTCTTTCACCCAGCATGGGTATATGTAAAAAGACACCCCAAAACACATTGCCCTACTTCTTCTGAGTACGGCGATACCAGATGTGTGACACTTTTTTGCAGCCTAGGTGGGCAAATGGGCCCACATTCCAAAGAGCACCTTTCGGATTTCACAGGCCATTTTTTACAGATTTTGATTTCAAACTACTTTGCACGCATTTGGGCCCCTAAAATGCCAGGGCAATATAACTACCCCACAAGTGACCCCATTTTGGAAAGAAGACACCCCAAGGTATTTCATGATGGGCATAGTGGGGTCATTTGTGGGGTGTTTGTACTGCCCTGGCATTTGAGGGTCTCCGCAATCATTACATGTATGGCCAGCATTAGGAGTTTGCTATTCTCCTTATATTGAGCATACAGGTAATGAGATTTTTTTTTTTTTCGTTCAGCCTCTGGGCTGAAAGAAAAAATGAACGGCATAGATTTCTTCATTCACATCGATCAATGTGGATGAAAAAAATCTCTGCCCCAAAAAAAAAAAAAAGGGGAAAGGTGTCTGCCAGGACATAGGAGCTCCACCCAACATCCATACCCACTTGGCTCGTATGCCCTGGCAAACCCGATTTCTCCATTCACATCAATCGATGTGGATGAATAAATCATTGCCGGGATTTTTTAAAATGATATATATGGTGAAAGGAGAGGTTTGCAGCAGCTGTGTGTGAATGGGCCCTCTGTGCCTGTCCTGTGAGATGCAATCCCTATGCTAAGTGTACCTGTGTGTGGTACTTCCAGAAACACTCACCTAAGCATAGGGCAGGGTGGTCAGGGCAGTCAGGACAGAAAGAGCGGGTGTCACACCTTATTCCACTCCTGCTACAGACACAACATTTTTTTCGGGGTGGCGGTCAGTTTGAGGTACCAGCAACTGGGGAAATGTCGCTTGTGTAGACGGCACACTACACTGGTGGATGGGGCCACGGAGCCTCCTGGATACAGGAGGTTCTCGATGATCTCTTCCTGAAATTTGAGGAAGGATCCTGTTCTCCCAGCCTTACTGTAGAGAACAAAACTATTATACAGAGCCAATTGAATTAAATATACAGACACCTTCTTATACCAGCGTCTGGTCCTGCGGGAAAGTAGATAAGGCGCCAACATCTGGTCATTGAAGTCCACCCCTCCCATGAGAGAATTATAGTCGTGGACACAAAGGGGCTTTTCAATGACACTGGTTGCTCGTTCAATTTGGATTGTCGTGTCTGCGTGAATGGAGGAGAGCATGTAAACGTCACGCTTGTCTCTCCATTTCACCGTGAGCAGTTCTTGGTTACACAAGGCAGCCCGCTCCCCCCTTGCAAGACGGGTGGTAACGAGCTGTTGGGGGAAGCTCCGGCGAATAGGTCGCGCGGTGCCACAGCAGCCAATCTGTTCTAGGAACAAATGCCTGAAGAGGGGCACACTTGTGTAGAAATTGTCCACATAAAGATGGTACCCCTTCCCAAATAAGGTTGACACCAAGTCCCAGACTGTCTTCCCACTGCTCCCCAGGTAGTCAGGGCAACCGGCCGGCTCCAGGTTCTAATCTCTTTACCCTCATAGATCCGAAATTTGTGGGTATAGCCTGTAGCCCTTTCACAGAGCTTATACAATTTGACCCCATACGGGGCGCACTTGCTTGGAATGTATTGTTTGAAGCCAAGGCGCCCGGTAAAATGTATACGGGACTCGTCTACACAAATGTTTTGCTCAGGGGTATACAAATCTGCAAAGTTGTTGACGTGGTCTATGAGGGGCCAAATTTTGTGGAGCCGGTCAAAAGCTGGGTGGCCTCTGGGACGAGAGGTGCTCTTGTCACTAAAGTGCAGGAAACGCAGGATGGTCTCAAATCGTGTCCTGGACATGGCAGCAGAGAACATTAGGCATGTGATGAATTGGGTTTGTGGACCAATATGACCGCAATTCATGCTTTTTTGTCAGGCCCATGTTGAGGAGAAGGCCCAGAAAAGTTTTAAATTCGGAAACTTGGACGGGTTTCCACTGGAAAGACTGGGCATAAAAGCTTCCCGGGTTGGCGGCTATAAATTCAGTGGCATATCTGTTTGTTTCTGCTAATACTATGTCCAAGAGCTCCACAGTCAAGAACAGCTAAAAAAATCCCAGGGCCGAACCGATCTGAGCTGTCTCAACCCGAACTCCAGAGTGGGCGGTGAAATGGGGAACTAATGGTGCGGCTGAAGTTGGGGACTGCCAATCAGGGTTTGCCAGCACCTCAGGGACTCTAGGGGGTCTACGGGCCTGTCTGTGCGGTGGCTGCGACGGGGTAACTATTGCATGTGCCACCTTCAACTGCCCTTCTGGTGCTCGCCACTTCACCATGTTGTACGGCAGTGCTGGTACTAGTTCCAGGATGGGCTGTGCTGCTGGTGTATGCCTCACCACATAATCCGACAGAGCCAGCCCCACTCTGCTGCCCTTGAAGCGGATCCTGCGCAACCTGTGTTCTAGCAACACGGGGCCGGGTATACCTGGTGCTATCAGGGACCTCAACCTCCTCGTCCGAACTTTGGGTCAGACTGCCACTGCTTTCTACAGGTTCATATTTTGACCCGCTGGATTCGTCAGATGAGGGTTCCCATTCCTCATCCGACTGGGTCAAAAGCCTATAGGCCTCTTCAGAATAATACCCCTTGTTTGCCATTTGGTCAACTAAATTTAGGGGGTATTCCCTGAGACTACCCAAGAAAAAAAATGCAAGCCTGTCTTACAAATGGGAGGCTAGCGAAGTACCGGAGGCCGCTGCGATTGATAAAAAATATCAAAACTGATTATTTTTTTTTATTTTTTTTTATTTTTTTTTTATCGCCGCAGCGCTTGTAAAGTGATTGTGCAGTGATCAAAAAAAAAAAATTTTTTTTGTCACTGCGGCGGGGCGGGCGTGGGTGAACGCACGTGTGGGCGACCGATCAGGCCTGATCGGGCAAACACTGCGTTTTGGGTGGAGGGTGAGCTAAGGTGACACTAATACTATTATAGATCTGACTGATCGGTTCTGATCACTTACAGATACTATAAAAGTACAAATGCTGATTAGCGATACGCGAATCAGTGACTGCAGTGCGGTGGGCTGGGCGCTAAACGATTGCTAACTACCTAACCAAGGGGCCTAAACTATCCTAAAACTATCACTCAATACCAGTGGAAAAAAGAAAAGTGACAGTTTACACTGATCACTTTTTTCCCTTTCACTAGGTGATTGACAGGGGCGATCAAGGGGTTAATTAGGGTGCTGGGGGGTGATCTGGGGCTAAGTGAAGTGTTTGGTGGCTACTCACTGTGATGCCTGCTCCACTGTGTACCCCGAATATCCCCAAATCGCCACTTTCTATAGCCTCCCTAAGGTACACAAAGGCTATGAGCCCTTGAAAGGCGCCCGATTGTATCGGGCATTGATAGCCTGAGCCAAAACTTGGAAGTGTATATAGACAAGATCCTGGCACCTTTTGTCCTTTTCCTATCACCTCATGTAAAAGATACTGGGGACCTCCTTAGACAGATAGAGGGTATCCATCTGGACGAGGGCTGCATATTGGGGAGTGTAGATGTGGAAGCACTATACTCATCTATCCCACACAAATGGGGCCTGTATGCAGTATCATACTTTGTCCTCAAGGGGGAGACACTTTCAGGCACACAGTGCCTTTGTACTAGAACTGTTGGAGTTCTCATTGAAGAGAAACTATTTTCTATTCAATGGGCGTTTTTTCCACCAGCTCAGGGGCACTGCAATGGGGAGTCCCTGCGCCCCATCATACGCAAATCTGTTCCTGGGCTGGTGGGAAAACACTATAGTATTCAGGGATGAGTCTACAATCGAGTTACAGTGCGTTCAAAAGTGGGCGCGCTTTATAGATGACGTTTTTGTCACCTGGAAGGGGAGCATGGAGACTTTCTCGGCTTGGGTTCAACAACTAAACCAAAACGAGAGAGGCCTCCATTTCACATCGGAATATGATCCATCAAAACTCCCCTTTCTAGACATCAGAGTGAGTATTAATCATATGGGTTGTCTGGAGACATCCATATATCGGAAGCCTACCTCTACAAATTCCCTCCTGAGGTGGGAAAGTAGCCATCCGTATCCCCTCAGGAAGGGAATACCGAGAGGCCAATACCTGCGATTGAGGAGGAATTGCTCCAGGCGCTCTGAGTTCATCAAACAAGCGGATGACTTAAAGACCGTGGATATCCATCAGGTGTACTTACGCCAGCGTACCAGATGGCCCTGAATAAGGACAGAGTGTCTCTACTGGCTCCGCGAGTGGATACCCCTATGTACACTAACTCCAATGAAAACAGGGAGATCCGTCTCATTAGCACATACAATGGTTGCTCCTCTGCAATCAGAGATATCATATCTAAACATTGGCATGTGCTTCAAATGGATCCTGACATTTGTAGGGTCGTAAAAGGGGCACCCCAGCATCACGTATAGACGTGGCAGAAGCATCCGTGACATGATGGTGCATAGCCACTACACACCAGTGCCCCATAAAAAAAAACATGGCTTGAGAGAGGCATTAGTGGCAACTTTAAATGCGGAAGATGTGTGGAGTGCCCCTTTATGACCAAGGCAAAGTCATTTAGGAGCAACAACACCGGCAAAATTTACACAGTTAAGGACATCATTAACTGCAGAAGCATGGGACTAGTTTACAAAATCACATGTGAATGCGGAAAAGAATATGTCGGTAAGACAGGTAGGGAATTGAGGAGAAGGATAGGAGAGCATTTTAGCGATTATAAGGAATGGCAGAGACACATCGGTGGCACGACATGTGAACACCGAACATGATGGTAGGCTGGATTGCCTTTCCTTTATGGGGATTGAACAAATTAAGCCAGGAATGAGACGGGGCGATTTTGACAAGAGGATCCTCCAATGCGAGGCAAAGTGGATCTTCTATCTCAAAACGGTCCATCCATCCGGTCTAAACGAACAACAGAATTACTGCTGCTTTTTATGAATATAGTCGCAAGAAGGACCAGGATGGGTGTAGTCTGGCTAAGTCTCCCTTGGATCTCACACGTTCTCATCTCAAAGGATGGGCGTGTGGGATTTAATGGCTGATTTGGCTAGAATAATAATTGGGGTTACTGGATAAAATGTCATATTAAGTATTCCAGTAAATATATCCGTCTCCATGGTCCAGCTGTTAGCTGGTATCTTGAGTATTGTGGCGTGAGCTCGGCTGTCCCGCCAATTTTAAATCCTGAATGCGATTGTGCACATATAAAGAGCAGGCAAGTCATCATTTGCCTAGTGATCGGGCCGTGCTGTTATGAGCCTAGAGGTTGCTATGCAACTAGCAACGCTCAGACGCAGGCTCTGACCTCACTTCCGGTTAGCCTGCACCATGTGATTGCAGCTTCCGGTCCGGTGGAACGCACGCAAGCGGCGTGCGTTCCACATGCAGTAACATGCACCCTGATGGATACAGACAGATGAGGCAAGTAATTATGGGGGGCGTACACTCACTGAGAGGTGAGGTATATAAGGAGGTGGCTAACAACTATTGAGTGCTCACCCAAATCACTGCCATTTGTGGTGAGACACTGACTGACATGGGACACTTCCCATGTTACAGCAAGGATAAGAACTACCTACTATCCTGAGTGATGATACGAGGCTAGAACCACCTTAATCTCTAGTAAGTAATCTGAGTCTGTTGATGAGCTACTTTATATGCGGCACTCAGAAATTTATGTGACCTGTACTTAGTGTATGTTTGTGATTTGTATTTTTAGTTGCCCTTGAATACATGTGCGAAGTCCCCTGATGATGTCTGGAAAGAAAGACAGAAACATGGCATGTAGGGCGTTGTAATTAGGGCTTTATAGAACACTAGACCCATACTGAGGGAAAGGTTCGCTGTGGGGTCGCCCCTGTCGGGGCGGGTGCTCCATGTGTGTTAGGCAGGCTATAAGAACAGCCCCTTGCCCCTAGGAAGGTAGGAAAGCCATAATAGGGTGTATTAGGAGCGGATATAGTGCCAACTATGACACAAGCACCCTGGCCACACTGGTCCCAGGTAATACCAACTGCCAGGACCTTCCTCTACGGTTTGTGGATCCTGCTAAGACGGGGTAAGATCCACCCTTTTTATCATTCATTAGTATATGATTTGATATAGTGGAGGTAAATTGTTGTTATTGTCGTCTCTCACCCAGTGTGAATCACTATTTTAAATGACTTAGTAAATGTTACGTTTTATGAATCCCAGTTTACAAAATTTATCAGAAATGCACTGAAACCAGCATGTACAACATTTGCTGCCTTGCTTCCTTGAATAAGGGCAATAATTGACACCTGTTTGTCAAAGAATGAATGACCTCACTCCTGGAACTCCACACTGCTATTATTTTGAACATGCCCCTTTCAATACGTGATTGAATTACACAGAATCAGCAGCATGCATGTCATGACTGTTGGGTTTGTTGGATTTCTATTACTCTACTACACCTGCTAGTAAATTATTTGCCATGTAGAAATATCATTTCTACCAAAAACTGTGATTGATCAGGTTCGTGATGTCTGACTGCTATTATTTTTAACACAACTGTATTATTTATTACAAGCAGATTTAGAATATATATAACTGCAATAAAATGATCTGTGCAGACCAAGAAGTGGTGCCTATTAGGCTTAGATTGATGACCGCAGCAATTAGTGTCTTAAATAGGATGGAGATTTTTTTTTCACCAACTGAGCGACATTTCAACTTCAAAGAGTCTTTCTCAAGAAACCCCATTAGGGCTACCTGCACATGGGTGTCTGTTACCAAAAAGAATTGCCACACCCAAATCCACATGTGATTCTTGCGCATTTTAGTGCATTTTTACTTTGAGCTTACTTTTTGCATTGCACGTAATCCACTATGTGTGCGGTTACCCTAAAGTAGTTTGTCGGGATTACTATAGTTTTTAAAAGATATGCTCATATTGTTCTTACCTCACATACATATTCCTCATGCCTTTTCTTTTTAAATTCTGACGACCTGACTCGTTTTCACCATGTGAACAAATCCCTCTGGTTTGTGTCCATCCTGTATGTGGGACTTCCTGTGGCTTTATCCAATCAAACTCCAGCACTGCCCCTAACAACATCCAGTTAGTTGCTCCTCCCACCAGCTAGTTACACAGACACTCCCCTATCACTGACACGCCCATGGACATAACATCACAATAAATAAGAAAGAGCGTCATGGTAATGTGGATACAGACCAGAACAGAAGTTAGGAACAATAATTGTAAAATAAATACATTACAGCTACCTTCATGAATATTTATTTTAAAAGATGTGATGCAAACAGGAAAACCCCGTTTTCACATAAAAAAAAAATATATATATATATACATATATATATATATATATATATATATATATATATATATATATATAATTTTTTTTTTTTTTTTACTTATGCCCTTTCCGGAGCCATAACTTTTTATTCTATTCACATAGCCACATGAGGACTTGTTTTCTGTGGGACAAGTTCTACTTTTTAAAGGGGTTATCCAATATCTACAACAGCCCCATCCATTTGCCGGATCCCTACGTGGGAATATACTTACCCTGCTCCCTGCACCCTGCACCGCTCCTGGTCCACGCACCGCCGCTGTTGCTTCTCGCTGTACACGGATGAAAATAGTCGGATGGGGAGCCTCCCTAGTGTCACCCACAAAGCTAGGAAGGCTCGTCCCAGCCTGCCATTGGCTGCTTCTTCCCCTGACACCAGATGTTTTCATCCGTGTATAGGGAGGGAGAAGCAGCAGGGGACCAGGAGCAGCGGAAGGATTACAGCAGTACCACATTTATATTATTTTTCTTGTGTTTTAATACTGGGAAAAAAATAAAATAACTTTGGGTCGGTGAGACTTAGCTATTTTTTGTGGTGAAAAAAACTTTACTTGACACCGTCAGAGGGAAATAGAATAATCAACCTGGTAATGGGGTCGGTAAGACCTACCTATTTTCTGTAGTGAAAAAAATATGTACTTGCCACCCTCACAGGGAAATATAATAGTTAATCACCGCGAGAAATAACAATTTAGTTTTTCATGCTAAAAACCTCGGTTGCATCCGTGACACAGATATAGAATTGTTCGTCTATAAGCCAATTTAGTGGGTGACCGTAACAAAATAAGGAGAGCGTCAAATAAGGTATGTGGTCATGGTGGAGCTCCTGCTGCAGGGAGAGGACGGTGTTGATCTGTGCTAGCTACGTGCCCAACTGAAACACCTTCCTCTACTGCACGCAGACGACAGGACGTTCTGCATCATTTTGTAGGCCCGAATACCACTCTAAGAATAGTGAGGCCAGAACAAGTAGAGGCGGTAGTAGATTGGATGGCCTCCAGTTCTTTCCTTGTCTTCCACTCGGTCCACTGCAGAAAGCACAGAGTTGGAACCAGCGGCCCACGGGCATCCGTCTTTCACAGCGATGATGAAACACAGGTGTCAACTGCTGCGGCTTTCTGCAGTATGCAGTTCGGCGAGGAGGGCAGGGGAGAGGAGTGAGTAGAAGATGATGATGTGGAGGATGAAGAGGTTCTAGACCGCACATGGCATCCAGGTTGTGCCAGTGACATGTGGAGTTCGGTGAGGGTCACAAATCACCAGCCACACAGCAAAAGAGGGAGCAAGGTACAAAAGCAGAGCGGCTGGCCCCCATCCAGTACATCTGCTACTGCCCAAAGCGCCAAGAGACATAGCACAGCAAAGGCAGCGCAATGGAGTTCCCTGGTGTGGCAGTTCTTCAGGCAGTGTGCTGATGGCAGGAAATGGGTGGTTTGCACGCTATGCAATCAGAGCCTGAAGCGAGGCATAAATGTTCTAAACTTGAGCACCACCTCAATGACCCGGTATCTAACTGCAAAACACGAGGTGTAGTGGAGTAGACACCTGAAGAACCACAAAATATCTGAGTCTCCTCCTGCATCCTCTTTGGCTGTGGTCTCGGCATTTTCCTCCCCCTCTGGAACGATAGGGGCACCTTCCACCCCTCAAAGAGTGGATGTCACAGCAACACCATCGTCACAGAGCTTCTCTACACTGTCCAATCGAAGTGTTCAGCTGTCCTTCCCCCAAACACTGAAGATAAAGAGGAAGTACCCACCAGCGAGCTTTGGCCCTGGATGCCAGCATTTCAAAATTGCTGGCCTTTGAAATGCTGCCATTCAGTCTGGTGGAGACGGACAGTTTTAAAAATGTAATGGCGGCAGCTGTCGCACGGTACGTGGTTCCTAGCCGCCACTACTTTTCAAGGCAGACTATCCCTGCCCCGCACGAAGAAGTGGTGGAAAAAAAATCAGGTGTGCGCTGCGCAACTCCATAAGTGGCAAGGTCCACCAATACGTGGACAAGTAAGCATGGGCAGGGATGTTATATCTCCCTAACTGCCCACTGGGTAAATGTAGTGGTGGCTGGGCCTGAGACAGAAAGCGGTTTGGTGCATGTCCTACCCCCACCGAGGATTGCTGGATGTTTCTCAGTGACTCCTGTTGCCTCCTACTTCACTTCCTCCTCCTGGAGTTCTTATCACGTCGGCGCAACACCTGCACCACCAACTTCAGTACAGCCAGAGGGGAAAAAAACAGCATGCTATTCTGAAACTCCTATGTTTGGGGGGAAAAACCCCACACTGCGCAGGAGCTGTGGGCGGGCATGGAAGAACAGACCATGGTTGGTGCTGCTGAGCTTCAAGCCCGGCCTGGTGGTGTGCAGCAGTCGGCGAAATCTCATAAAAACTCTGGGCGTAGCCAGTTTTACACACATCCCTTGCCTGGCGCATGTGCTGAACTTGTTGGTACAGAGTTTCCTGAAAAACTATCCCGATATGTCAGAGCTGCTGCATAAAGTGAAGGACGTCTGTGCGTGCTTTCAGTATTCTCACCCTGCTGCTGCTCGCCTGTCTGCTCTGCAGCTTAACTTCTGCCTTCCCGCTCTTTGCCTCATATGGGACGTACCCACAAGGTGGAACTCCACCTTGCACATGTGGAGAGACTGTGCAAGTAGCAGCAGGTGATAGTGAATTTTCAGCTGCAGCACGCACAGATGAGTCTCTTTGTGGAACAGCACCACTTCACCACCACCGAGTGGGCCTCCATGCGGGATAAATATGTTGTGTTGCGCTATTTTGAGTACTCCACCAACATGGCTAGTGGTGATGATGCCATCATAGCTTTACTATCCCACTTCTATGTCTCCTTGATAAAATGGTTCGGGCGCTGATGGGTGAAGATGTGAGACAGGAGGAGAAACAGGGATAATTTCCACGGTAATCAGGCCAGTCGTCCACAGGTGGCTCAGAGGTTGGGTTCCTCTACCAACACAACTGTCCAGCCAGGGAACAGTTTTCGAGGAGGAGGATCCTTGTTCACAGCAGGTTGGCACCCAAATAAGCTCACAGGCATCACTGGAGCATGGCTGAGGGATATAGAGGACACAGACGATACACCTCCCACCGAGGACAGTTTGTTGGTGCTTCTGGGCAGCCTGGCACACATGAGCGACTACATGCTGCAGTGCCTGAGCAATGACCGCTGAGTTGCCCTCACTCTCACCAGTGATGATTACTGGGTGGCCACCCTACTGCATCCCCGCTACAAGGTCAGCATGCCATCCTTACTTCTGTCACTGGAGCATGACCGGAAGATGTGCTACTGATGGAGTTCCTACCTGACAGTGGGGGCTCAGTGGAAACATGAGGTGGAGATGGAGGAAGAATATTATGTCTTATATTGGCAGAGTAGAGAAGTATACCAGCCGCACCCAGCCATTGCTTTACTCCAGTGCATAAAAATATTAATACTAATAATTAAAAAAAAAAAGTTGCTGACCTTCTCCGCCTACAAGAGTCCACCACATCCGCCTCCTCCACCAGGCGGACCTCTACCTCTTGGCTCAAGATTATTATGTCTTATATTGGCAGAGTAGAGAAGTATACCTGCCCTACCCAAAAAATGGCTAAAAGTCACACAGCGTTCACACATAAATTTTTTTATAATACTCTTGAACCAGGAGGTGGCAGAGGTCCAAGTGGAGTAGTAATTTGAGGAGTCTGTGGACGTGACAGTGTATTTTTTTTTCTAGGTATTTGGGGTTATTTTAAGTCATTTCCCTATCCACACGTGTTTGCAGAGCAATTGTACTGCTCTTACCCCAATTTTGGATCCTTTTGCAGCCTTCTAGCCCTTTCTATGACTTTTTTACAGCCATTTTAGTGCCCCAAAGTTCGGCTCCCCATTGACTTCAATGGGGTTCGGGTCAAGTTCAGGATCCAAACCCAACTTCAAAACTCAGTTCGGTCGAACCTTAATATCCAGCGGTCCGCTCATCACTAGTTTCCAATTTTTATTAGGGACAAAATATATATTTGTGGTCATGGCTACGGCCAAGAGGTATCCGAAGAACCCTAGGGAGAAAACAGGAACAACCTAACCCAGCTAGGCGTGTCTTAGCTGACCTGACTAAATGGCTTGTTGTGTGCCCTAAGCCATGATCGTGGGTAGGCCTATAAGTGGGCATACCCTGTGGAAATGAGAAGATAAGGGAGGGAGGGTGGGGCACCTGAAAACACACAACTGTGAGTGAGGGTGTGGCTCGTATATGAAGAGCCTCCGCCCCTCCCACAAATGCAGGCTGACTAATCAGCCTTACAAACTTGTGGTCATGGCTACGGCCAAGAGGTATCCGAAGAACCCTAGGGAGAAAACAACAGGAACAACCTAACCCAGCTAGGCGCGTCTTAGCTGACCTGACTAAATGGCTTGTTGTGTGCCCTAAGCCATGATCGTGGGTAGGCCTATAAGTGGGCAAAAACCAAGCCAAATAGGGTAGAAAAGGAATTTGAATGGCATGTACAAACTAATCCCCAAGCCAACTGCAAGGCATCCGGGATCTGGAGCGAAAATTCGGGGTATGTGAGGCAAGACCAGTAGGAAACCTACAACCCATCTTGTGGATGACAAGGCCAGAGACATGATGCTCAATATTGCGGATACTGCACCAAAGCGGAATGGAGGACCGAGAATACGTTGTGAAATGGATCATAAAAACCAACTGAAACTTGTAAAGTTTGGTTCTAGTGCGAGTACTGGCAATGCCCTAGTGTCAGGAGATCGTTGGACCAAAACCTAACTGCCTAGACTATGCAGGAATGAGGGCCAAAAAGAACCATGTAGATAGGAAGAGAATCCTTGAATAGTTACCCAGACAACAGCTATCCGCGCTTTGTTCTACTGTACGCCCCTGAGAATTGTTTTTACGCTTGAGACGTGAAGACCGACCTACTATCTGAATCTTCTACCGTGAGAAAATGCTGGACCTTGTCCAAAATCCGATTCAACGTGGTTGTAGGGAGTCGGAGGTTAGTGCGGCAAGAAGCTATGAAGCCATAATATACAAGATTCTGTCTATGCCCTCCCATGAGTGAGGGAATGCAATGCAATGAAGCTACTGGCGAAAATGAATTCCTGGTCGTGGTAAAAAGGCAAAGACTTTGCGTGGGGACCTGGTTGACAAGATATGATCGACTACAATCAGAGACTAAAATGCTAGAGCGAATTGCCCTACTTGTTCTTCCTCTGGCAGGACCTGAACGAAAGCATGAACAATTAAAGAAAGACGAAATATCTGCGTAAGACATGACAATAATGCTGTAGGGCGAACCGGACCAGTTTGCGGTAAAAACATAAAATGAGCAATCAACATGGATTATTAGGAAATTAGGGAAGCAGGTATGTATGCGATGCATAGGGGCCAAATCAGCCTAGAAGCCATGGGGCCGAAGCAGTCGTGGGGCCCCCGAAGCCATGGGGCCGAAGCAGGTCGTGGGGCCCCCGAAGCCATGGGGCCGAAGCAGGTCGTGGGGCCCCCGAAGCCATGGGGCCGAAGCAGGTCGTGGGGCCCCCGAAGCCATGGGGCCGAAGCAGGTCGTGGGGCCCCCGAAGCCATGGGGCCGAAGCAGGTCGTGGGGCCCCCGAAGCCATGGGGCCGAAGCAGGTAGTCGGGCCCTCGAAGCCATGGGGCCGAAGCAGGTCGTCGGGCCCCTGAAGCCATGGGGCCGAAGCAGGTCGTCGGGCCCCTGAAGCCATGGGGCCGAAGCAGTCGTCGGGCTCCCAAAGCCATGGATCAACATGGAGCGATCAACATGGATTATTTAGGAAATCAGGGAAGCAGGTATGTATGCGATACATAGCGGCCAGCCTAGATGCACAGATGGACAACCAACCAGGCAATCAGCCCTGCAGGTTTGAAAACAGTCGTCGGGCCCCCGAAGCCATGGGGCCGAAGCAGTCGTCGGGCCCCCGAAGCCATGGGGCCGAAGCAGTCGTCGGGCCCCCGAAGCCATGGGGCCGAGTTATTATTTTTTTTTTTTAAGAATTATAACTATGAAAAGTGACATGAATAAGGTGCACGTGAATTAAACCATGAGCCTGACCGATGTGGCAGGCAATACCCAAGATAAACTACGTGGCCTGAATAACATGCAAGGCGAAATATCGTTAGGAACTAGACCTAACCGACGTGGAAGGTGACCCCAATAGTTCAACTGCATGACCTGAAAAGACGAAGGGAAACGTGACAGAAAATGGAGATAATAACGGACATTAACTAAAATTAATAACATACGCTGGCAAGCAAGTAAAGATATGAGTCATTCAAAAGCATAGCTGCACAGGTGGACAGACAACCATTGGTCAGACCCCTGAAGCCATGGGGCTGAAGCAATTAAATTAAGTAATTAAAACGTAAGCCGGACCTGATGGCATATGAAGCGACTTGAATGATTGGATTGGCTAGAAGGTGGCCTAAGGAACATCACTGCCGACAGGTGTTAAAAATATAGACATTAGTAATCCGAAGCACGTGCGTACATAAAACACTAACCACCGCGAACCATAAACGTAAACATGAAATGCCTGAGGCATTGCAAGTTCGCTAAGAGAAGTCTCATATCGTGACAAACAAATGAACAGCTTGTGAAAACATAGCAGGAAACGTACTCCTATCGGCCCACTGACCTCCGCTGAGAAGCTGTTTGGTGAACTGGGGCAGGAGACCAATCTGAGTGAATACGAACCAGAAGTAACAGGAGACCAGTCTGAGTGAATACGAACCAGGATTAAACAGAAACTAGGCCTATGGAATGTGACAGACCACCGAGGAAGGGAACGTTAGCCTGAAAAGAACGCAGTTATGTTTGTCAGGAGAGAGGTACCAGAGCGGTGGGTGCAGACTGCCCCGGTGAGATTGAGCAAAACCATGATGTAGCAATAAACAGGAGAATGCAGCTTTGAGTGGGAGCAGAGTACAACACATGATGTAACAACAAATGGGTGAATGCAGCTTTGGATGTGAGTGGTACCTAAAAACATGGTATAGGCGCAGCTCTGAGTATGGGTAGCACATGAAAAGCATGGTATAAATCAGACGTGTAAATACAACCTGAAAGCGAGCAGAGTATTGACGTGATGCGAAAGCAGACATGTGGACGCAGCTCTAGTAGTGAAAGGAGTATAGGACAAGATGTGAAAAGCAGACATGCGGACGAGCTTTGGATGTGAACGAAATATTAACTTGATGTGACCGCAGACATGGAAAGCGGCTTTGGTGAGTGGGGTATACGACCTGGTGTAGCAGTAGAAGTGTGAACACAACTTTGGGTATAAGCAGAGCATGAAAATTGGTATAAACGCAGCTCTGGTTGTGAGTAGAGCAAGGTGGGAACACCAGGGTGGTGCGTCCAGAGCATGAAAACGGAGTAACTAGCAGCAATGGCTGTAAGCAGAGTATACAACATGTAATAACAGGCATGTAAAACGGATCCGGCTGTCGGCTGGGGACGGAATGAGATGTAACAGCCAACAGGTGAGTGCAGCTTGAATGCGAGACCAATCTGAGTGAATACGAACCAAGAGTAGAAAAGTGCAGTACAGTGAAGATGTGCGGATGCAGCATAAGACATTAAATAAAAGCCGAAAGTGTAAATGCCGCTCAGGATAACAGCGGAGCATGAAAGTGTGAGATTGTGGATAAGCTCTGCCTGTATATGTATGTTTAAATTGTACTGGAGCTGTCATTTGGCATTTCGGGCACTAGAGGCCGCTGTTTTGCAGCACAGTCAGCATGCTTCTGGGTGAACCAGTGAGTGTTGATCTGACATGGTGGAAGGATTGTGCTGTGAGGGACTGAATCCGATTCCATCCTGGCTTGCAGATGTCCGGCAGTGAATGGACACTCAAAGGAAGGAGAGTATCTGCTGTCCCCTGTCAGGATCCAGCGCTTTGAAAGAGGAGGTTGTCCTAGGAAGACCAGTTCCAGTGTATGGACAGAAAACCTTAGCATCAAGCAAGGCCGCTCGGTTGCTGAGAGCTTGGTGGCCATCCTGGGTAAGCGGCATCCTAGGGCCCAGAACGGATGCAGGTCAGTACACCCGATTACCAATTGTACTTCACTGTTTGGCGCCTAAAGTAACGAGAGACTAGCCTAGGCCTTGTATTAGCTAGTTAGATAGGGTTATAGCTTTGTTAGGCCTTACTGTACTGGACTGCAGCGCAGTAATTGACTTGCAGGCTCTGCTGCATCTGCCACCGGTTAGGTGTGTCTTCTATAGCGGCACAGTACGACTTGTAGGCTCTGCTGTGTACGCCAGCAGGCTAGGCCTGTCCCTCGGACAGGGACGGTGACTGTGGGCCTGGGGTATTACTTATACTGTTTGTACTTGTGTTAATACTGTTTCCAAAGTAAAGTTTACATTCATGCATATAAAGCTGATATCAGTGTTGCTTCCATGTCTGTGACTTTGCTGTATCCTGGGGAGCCCACCCCGGTACACGGCTTACGAAAGTGAAATACATGAAGTTTAAAGATGGTGGTAGCGGGGGGAAAGAGGGGGGGGGGGGGGAGACACATGGCAAGGAACAGCTACAGCAAAAGGCCTAAACAATAAACGCTGCGTCCGATCTCCAAACATGACGTCAGGTGCAGCCCGGGTAACTCTTACTTCAGCCGGATTGCTGTAAAGCATGGATGTCAAACTCATGGCCCTCCAGATGTTGCAAAACTACAACTCCCATCATTCCCTGATAGCTGTAGTATGCCCAGGCATGATGGGAGTTGTAGTTTTGCAACAGCTGGAGGGCCACGAGTTTGACATCCCTGCTGTAAAGAAACTTTTCATACGAGACGAACGAAGCAAAGTGAAACTTGTAAGATTTATAGGAACCAACTCTTATTACCAACAAACAAAAATGAAAAGCAAATGGAAGTATTTAGGCCCAAACAAGCAAACCTGAGGTAGCAGATTCTGAGGCGAAGCCTCCCGTTCGCTAGCAAAGTCGGATCCGCGTGGGGGGGGGGGCGGGGGGGCCGTTGCCCCGGGCGTCACACTGCAGGGGGGCGTGGCTGTCAGCTGGGCTGGCACAAGTTACATCGAGTCTGAAGCTGTGTTTTTTTTTCTTCACACAGCGTCCGGCTGCAGAGCAGAGTGAGGAGGGGAGAGGGGGCGGGGCATGCACAGCGGTTCCAGATAGGCTCCGCCCACCTTCCAGGCGGGAAAGGCAGTGCAGAGCCAGTAGCCGGAGCATGAATAAAGATGCAGAAGTCCAGACTCCAGGCCAGGCAGAAAGTAATTCAAGTGACCCAGAGTGAGTGACAGTCTGAGTCAGTGACTGTCCCTGAGTGCAGAGTCCCACCCTGTGTCATTAGGTGAGAGGAGGGGAGAGGCGGCCATTATATTAATAACAAAGAGGGGGACATTATATTAATAATAAATAGGGGGCCAATACATTATTATTAATATAATGGCCCCCTCTTTATTATTAATATAATGGCCCCCTCTTTATTATTAATATAATGGCCCCCTCTTTATTATTAATATAATGGCCGCCTCTCCCCTCCTCTCACCTAATGACACAGGGTGGGACTCTGCACTCAGGGACAGTCACTGACCTTTAATAACAAAGAGGGGGTGTGGCAAACATCGCCACTTATAGAATGTCTTTCTTGTCTGTACCTCTTCCCCTCCCCCCTCATCCTCCCATCAGCCCTTGCTATTGTCTGACCCCACCTCTCCTTGTACCATAGTAATCTATGTATTGTATGTAAATGAGGCTGTTGGAGGTTTGAAAGCAGGTGCACATGCCTAGTAAAGTCAGTTGACTCCCAAACTGTGTGTCGTCCAGTCACTGGGGAAATTGTCTCTTGAATATTGACCTGTTTCTTCAGCTACAAGGGGATTTAAGTGAAGATATTGAGGGTATATCTTCAAGCTCCGCAACAATTGGTGGCAAGCGGCGGGATTCAAACCGCACAGCAAAGCAGCAGTTCGTTGAAACAGCCATTCGGATATACCGGAGTTCAAGAATATGTGCAGTCATTCGAACGAACAGTGAATGGAGACGAATTATGCAACATTGAAACGAACTACGTTAAAGGAATTATTGGAAGCAAGGGGAAGAAAAGCCAGCAACAAAACCAAAGCTACTCTTGTGGCCGAACTCATGGAGGGGGACAGAGCGACCACTGCGGCAACTCCACAGGAGACAGAGCCAACGGAATTTGCAAGAGAGCTCAATAGCAGGTTAGCTTTTTACCCAAACACCCCCTCCGTGGAGACACTAGAAAGACTGATAGCAGATGTACACGAGTACATTGTAGCTAAGCAAAACGCTATTCAGCGAGTTGGGGAAAGAGCCCCAGCGCCCACCAGCACTACCCAGGGAAAAGCTAAGATTCCCTACCAAGCTTTTAAAAATTACACAGAAGGAGAAAGTGATATTGACGAATACCTACAGGATTTCGAAAGGTTGTGCCAGCTACACGACATCAGCCCAGCCGACCAAGTACCCCTGCTGGCAGGTAGATTGTCAGGCCGCGCCGCAGAGGCATACCGAACCGTCCCAGACGAAGACATCAGGAATTAATCACAAAGTCAAACAAGCCATCCTAGCACGGTATGCCATTACCTCTGAGGCATACCGACTCAAATTCCGGGACATCAAGAAACAAACAAAAGACTCACACACTGAATGGGCACACCAACTACAACGAGCCGCCAAGGGGTGGATGGAAGCGACACGGGTCACCACTATGGAAGAGATGTTCCAGTTAATAGTAATGGAGCAGTTTTTTAATGGACTAACCACAGAACTGCAAAATTGGGTACGAGATCGCAAACCCCGTACCCTACCAGAGGCAGCCAAGCTAGCTGACGAGTTCCAAGACACCAGACGAGACCAACGCACACCACACCGGACCACGTATGGATCTACCACCCCTCTGCCAGCAGTGACTACCTTGGCTCACCCACGACCAGCCGCGAGCCACAACCAGTACCCTCCTAGGTACAATACCCGACCACCGATCCGCTGCCACACCTGCAACCAACAGGGGCACATCCAGAGAGACTGCCCACGTAACCGACCTCGCCAGAACTGGAACTACCAGGGTCCTTCTCCCCCCAATCGGGCTGCAGTACACTGCTGCCAAAGAGAATCTGTGCTCCCAACATCCACAATCACCTCAATAGAAGAGCCTCTGGGGATCCTACACGAGGTAAACCCCATACAAGCCGCCTCAGACAACCGTCAGGGGCACTGCCAGGTGGTACACATGGAGGGGAAGAGTATACAAGGATTACGTGACTCTGGGGCCACGTTAACCCTGGTCCGAAATCATTTGGTGCCTAAGCACACCCTCACCGGAGACTGTGTAGCTGTACGGGTGGCAGGGGGAGCAATTTACAAAGTTCCCACTGCCAAGGTGCATTTGAATTGGGGGGCAGGGCATGGAAACGTGGAGGTGGGAATTATGCAGGATTTGCCCGCTGATGTTATTTTGGGCAACGACTTGGGGGAGCTCACCTCTGCTTTTGTCCCTCAACCAACTATCCAAGAGGCCTACCCGGTTGTTACCCGGCAGCAAGCACGCACCACGGCTCCATCCGATCACTCTAAGGCTCAGGTAAACAATATGCCACACACCCCTCCTATTCTCCCCTGGGATGCCCCCCTGGAATTTGGCAGTGAGGTGGCCCTAGATCCCTCCCTGCAGGTATATAAAGATAGGATTAACAAGGACCAAGGAGGGTTGGAGGGAGAGAGATATGCTTGGGATAAAGGTCTCATATACCGCTATGCAGAGAAGGTAGTAGCAGGGTCCATACCCGTGCCCACTAAGCAGTTAGTGGTACCCCGAAAGTATAGACAAGAGTTGCTGCGCATCGCGCACGATATACCATTATCAGGACATTTAGGAATCAGCCGAACTAAACATCGGCTGACACAGAACTTCTTCTGGCCAGGTATCTCAAAGGATATTAGACAATACTGTCAAACGTGCGATACCTGCCAGAGGGTAGGGAAGAGAGGGGATCGCTATAAAGCCAAACTCAGATCCCTGCCCATAATTGAAGAACCCTTCAGTCGAGTAGCCGTAGACATAATAGGACCCCTAGCAAAACCCAGTCCCTCCGGTAAGAAATACATCTTGACCGTGGTGGACTACGCCACTAGATACCCAGAGGCAGTGGCGTTGACCAATGTACATGCAGAGACTATAGCCGATGCCCTTATGCAAATATTCTCCCGTATGGGATTTCCCCGGGAGATTATATCGGATAGGGGCACCCAGTTCACTGCAGAGGTCACCCACCAACTATGGAAAGTGTGTGGGGTGAAACCGATCTTAAACTCCGCCTACCACCCCCAGTCCAACGGGCTCTGTGAACGGTTTAACGGAACACTTAAACAGATGATCCGCACGTTCATAGACACTCAAAAAGACTGGGAACGTTTTTTGCCCCACTTGCTCTTTGCCTATAGGGAAGTACCCCAAGAATCCACGGGATTCTCCCCTTTTGAATTATTGTTCGGGAGGAGAGTGAGGGGTCCCTTAGACCTTATCAGAGAACACTGGGAGGGAGGGGTAACTACGAATGGTACCCCTATTGTTCCATACGTGCTGGAGTTTAGGGAACGCTTGGAGGCTCTGACCCAGGCGGTACGTACTAACCTCCAAGCGGCCCAACAACGACAGCGCAGATGGTATGATAAGGGGGCCAGGGACCGCAGCTTTCAGGTCGGGCAGAAGGTGTTAATCCTACGGCCAGTCCCTAATGACAAGCTGCAGGCCTCCTGGCAGGGCCCATACAAGGTGGTGGAGCAAATCTGTGATACCACCTATGTGATCGGCCCGTGCGCTGGAGCAGGGGGCAGACGCATGCTCCATGTGAACATGCTGAAGCCCTACTACGAGCGCATAGAAGAGGTGACTGCTATTTGCGCCTCTGCCGCAGAGGACTTTGACAATTTACCTCTCCCAGACCTCCTAGAGAAAGAGGGCCAGAAAGAGGACCTGGAAGAGGTTCAGTTAGGTGAACGGCTGAGTCCCCAGGAAAGGGCGCAGGTTCATAGTCTAATAAGGGAAAAAGGAACCACTTTTTCTAATATCCCCGGGTACACCCCGTTAGCCACCCACAGAGTAGAAACACCAGGGCAGACCCCTCTCCGCCAAACTCCTCACCGATTTGACCCGCAAGAATCTTCCTAAGATAGTAGTCTGGACCCCAGAGTGTGAGCAGGCATTCCAGCAACTAAAAACGGCTCTTGTGAATGCACCTGTACTTGCCGCCCCTGATCCAACTAAACGCTTTCTTGTCCACACAGACGCTTCTATGTTTGGATTGGGGGCAGTACTGAGCCAAGTCGGAGAAGATGGCGGCGAGCATCCAGTGGCTTACTTAAGCAGAAAACTTTTACCCCGGGAAGTAAGCTACGCCGCCATAGAAAAAGAATGCCTGGCCGTGGTGTGGGCCCTTAAAAAGCTGCAGCCCTATTTGTATGGACAACCCTTTTCCTTATTCACAGATCACAACCCGCTGGTGTGGCTGAACAGGGTGTCAGGAGACAATGCCAGGCTGCTGCGCTGGAGTTTGGCGCTGCAGCCTTTTGACTTTACCATCCACTACCGCCCTGGGAAGCAAAATGGCAACGCCGACGGGTTATCCAGACAAACTGAACTTGAAAAGTGATCTGTGAGCGCTCCTCCGGACATCCCCAAGCCGATCCGTTGGGATCAGACTGTGTATGCCGGCTTGGTTCTGGGGGAGCATTGTGGCAAACATCGCCACTTATAGAATGTCTTTCTTGTCTGTACCTCTTCCCCTCCCCCCTCATCCTCCCATCAGCCCTTGCTATTGTCTGACCCCACCTCTCCTTGTACCATAGTAATCTATGTATTGTATGTAAATGAGGCTGTTGGAGGTTTGAAAGCAGGTGCACATGCCTAGTAAAGTCAGTTGACTCCCAAACTGTGTGTCGTCCAGTCACTGGGGAAATTGTCTCTTGAATATTGACCTGTTTCTTCAGCTACAAGGGGATTTAAGTGAAGATATTGAGGGTATATCTTCAAGCTCCGCAAGAGGGGGCTATTATATTAATAACAAAGAGGGGGCTATTATATTAATAACAAAGAGGGGGCTATTATATTAATAACAAAGAGGGGGCTATTATATTAATAACAAAGAGGGGGCCATTATATTAATAACAAAGAGGGGGCCATTATATTAATAACAAAGAGGGGGCTATTATATTAATAACAAAGAGGGGGCCATTATATTAATAACAAAGAGGGGGCCATTATATTAATTAATAAAGAGGGGGCCATTATATTAATAATAAAGAGGGGGCCAATATATTAATAACAAAGAGGGGGCCAATATATTAATAACAAAGAGGGGGCCAATATATTAATAACAAAGAGGGGGCCAATATATTAATAACAAAGAGGGGGCCATTATATTAATAATAAAGAGGGGGCCAATATATTAATAACAAAGAGGGGGCCATTATATTAATAACAAAGAGGGGGCCATTATAATATACAGGAGGAAATATTATGAGGAATGGGGGACTATCTGGCTCTAGCACAGTATTGGGGGGCAGCAGGATGAGTTGTTGAGACACCAGGAAGGAGAGGATGAGAGTAAAGTGAGGAACCTAAAAAAAAAAAAGTCTGTGAAACGCTGCAGAGACGAGAAGCGGCTGAAAGAAGTTATCATGGTGGTCTTATCTCTGAATGAAGCCGTCGAGGAGAGTCTACATCACAGGAGACGTCACTGGATGTAACAGGTATGGGGCGGTATTATACTGTAATAATAATGTCCATGCACATATCTGTTTCACGGTAGGGTTGGGGGAGGAGATTGAGAATATGGCCCACCCTGCCGCATTCGGCCCCAGACTTCAGGTCACACTGTACGTGTTCTGAATTCTGGGGGCTTACACCCATCTACTACATTATCTGTACTCAGAGTTATCACTGTGTTATCTGTGGTGTTACATAGGACTGCTAGTGATCTACTACAGTATCTGTTAAAAGGGGCGTGCCTGTAGGGAGGGGGCGCAATTTCTGGCTTGCCCCGGGTGCTGGCAACCCACACTACGCCACTGGTTCCCTGCATGATGCATGTCATCAACTTAGTGTTGCAGCACATTCTAAATAAGTACACGGGCGTGCGCAAGGTGCTGGCAAAGTCCAAGCACTTCAGCCACTCTTATGTGGCAAGGAACACTCTTATGGACCCATGGCAACAGAATGGCCTGTACTACACTGCTTAGACCACAGCATGCCAAGTCGCTGGAATTCAATATTGCACATGATTGAGCGTCTGTACGAGCAGCAGAAAGCCGTGAATGATTTTGTAAGGCCTCATGCACACGACCGTTGTTTCATTCCGTGTCCGTTGTTCTGTTTTTCGTGATTTTCTGTGGACCCATTGACTTTCAATGGGTCAGTTGAAAACTCGGCTAATGCACCGTTTGTCATCCGCGTCCGTGATTTCAGTCCGTCAAAAAAATATAACCTGTCCTATTTTTTTCACGGAAAACGGTTTGCGGACCCATTCAAGTCAATGGGTCCGTGAAAAAATGCGGAGGCACCCAAGATTGTCATCCGCATGTCAGTTTTTTTTCCCCTATCATTTGCATGGCAAACTTG
The DNA here is from genome assembly GCF_014858855.1 of Bufo gargarizans. Classification (NCBI taxonomy): domain Eukaryota; kingdom Metazoa; phylum Chordata; class Amphibia; order Anura; family Bufonidae; genus Bufo; species Bufo gargarizans. Next base: position 195,461,036 of record NC_058085.1, on the reverse strand, counting down.
ACTTAGGCCTCTTTCACACGGGCGTCATGTTTTTTGCCCGGATAAGAGCCGGGTGCGTTGCGGGAAAATGCGCGATTTTTCCGCGCGAGTGCAAAACATTGTCATGCGTTTTGCACTCGCGTGAGAAAAATCACGCATGTTTGGTACACAGAAGTTCGGGCTTGGGATTGATGTTCTGAAGATTGTATTATTTTCCCTTATAACATGGTTATAAGGGAAAATAATAGCATTCTGAATACAGAATGCTTAGTATAATAGTGCTGGAAGGGTTAAAAATAATAAAAAAAGTTAACTCGCCTTCTCCTCTTGTTAGCGTAGATCCCGGTCTGTTCTTTAGCTGTGGACTGAATGACCTGAGGTGACGTCAGATCACATGCTCCAATCACATGGTCCATCACCATGGTGATGGAGCATGTGATCTGACGTCATCAAAGGTCCTTCAGCCACAGCTAAAGAACAGACCGGCCTCTACGCGAACAGGAGGAGAAGGTGAGTTAACTTTTTTATTATTTTTAACCCTTCCAGCACTATTATACTAAGCATTCTGTATTCAGAATGCTATTATTTTCCCTTATAACCATGTTATAAGGGAAAATAATACAGTGAATAGACTGTCACCTAGAACCCATGCGTGAAAATCGCACCGCATCCGCACTTGCTTGCGGATGCATGCGATTTTCACGCAACCCCATTCATTTCTATAGGGCCTGCATTACGTGAAAAACGCACAAAGAGGAGCATGCTGCGATTTTCACGCAACGCATAAGTGATGCGTGAAAATCACCGCTCGTGTGCACAGCCCCATAGAAATGAATGGGTCAGGATTCAGTGCGGGTGCAATGCGTTCACCGCACGCATCGCACCCGCACGGAAAACTCGCCCGTGTGAAAGGGGCCTTAGACTTTTTTTTACCTTCCTTCATGTCTGGTGATCCTCCAAAAATAAAGGAAGACACACGGAAACAAAAACAGAAACACATCATGGAACAACAGAACCCCATTTTGTGGAACGGAACACAACAACGGTCGTGTGCATGAGGCATTATGCACTAGATAGCCTCAGCAGCAGGGAGCATGTGTTGCTTCGAGGTCAGGCAGTGGCAGTTTATCCAAGAAACCTGTCAGGTGCTGAAGCTCTTCAAAGAGGCCACAAAGTTTGTCAGCAAGATTTTCCCAGGAATATCGTCTCCGCCACATTGTCGCACTTACTCGGCCTGACTGATCACCAATCATTTATGGGTAGTGGTACCCATTTATGGGTAGTGATGGACGAACATCGGCCGGGACGGTTCACGATCACGCGAACAAATGTCCGTGAACTGCAAGTTCGCGGCGGGCCCCATTCACTTTAATGGTAGGCAAACCTTCAGCTGATATTTGCAGCCAGCAAACACTTACTAGAAGTACACAAATCGTCCCACAACATTGACAGTGATATACCAGAGGGGGATCATTGGCAAAAATTCCTGCAAAATATATATTTTAATCAGGGGCCATTTTTATGTGTCTTAAAGGGAAACTCTCAAAAGTGTGCCCTACTGGAGCCTATAACATTTTTATTTCCTATCGGTTTGATGTATACAAATGTGCAGCACTCCACGTTTTTTTATCCTGCAGAGTCTATTAAAAAAAAAATGCATACATTAGCGTAATTTTTTTTCTACCATGGAACTGTATGGTGAACAGACGCCACTGTATGGCATCAGTCTGAGGCATCTGTTAATGCATACATTTTTGGTATACATTAAATGGATGATAAAAATAGGATGTGAACCCAGCCCTAGTATCAGAATAAGCACCAGTACACAGCGGAGCAGCGTGGCGGAGAGGGGAGGCCGCCATGTACTGACAGAGCGCTACCTGGTCCTGGTGGTCAGGGATGAGGACTGTGTTTCCCAAGGATCATTTTCTACTGGGAAATACAGGGCACAGTATAATACACTAGAATCTATATAATATAAAGATATTAGCCCTACCCCCAAATAATAATACAATTAGGCGTATTTCTGACACAGATTGTGGCACAAAGGTCCTTAGCACCGCCATCTGCATATTTTCCCTGCTCATTCCAGGTCTAAAAAAGGATGGCGTGGGCAGGGAAAGGGATACAGTTATGGCCATCCATACATTGACCGGATAACACCTCTGCACAGTGACCGGATAACACCGCCATACTGTGACTGGAGAAAAGAGTATAAGAGGGCACAGTACAGGGAATGACTAGGGGCACTGCACAGGGTGTGGTAAGAGGGCACAGTACAGGGTGAGGAGCACAGTCACATGACCCTGTGACATTAGAAGGTCCTTATGGCGAATGCAGTTCATACGCCACCATAATGAGAGGCAGAGGAGTGAGACAAGGGTGTGATTATGTGGCTAGAGATAAAAAAATAAAAATAAAAAATTAGCCAAAAGGGATTCACCTGACAGCAAAGAACTTTGGATTCTGTGGCTGGAGGTACTTTAGGCGGTCACTGGATAAATATGTAATGGTCGGCCAGTACAGGCCCCAAAAATTAACCAATTTGAATTCACCTGACAGCAAAGAACTTCGGATTCTGTAGCTGGAGGTGCATTAGGTGTTCACAGGACAAAGCGTCATGCACACGTCCTTGGAACACGGACCGTGAGATACCGGCCTGGATTCCTGCTGAGTGCAGGAGCCCACGGCGTCATTGATTGCTATGACGCAGTGCACTTCGAGCCGCCGCTGCTGTACAGTAATACACTCGCATGATCTAAACGAGTGTATTACTGTACAGCAGCGGCGGCACAAAGCACACGGCGTCATAGCAACCAATGACACCGTGCGCTCCTGCACTCAGCAGGAATCCAGACCGGTATCTCACGGACGTGTGCATGAGGCTTAAATATGTAACTGTCAGCCAGTACAGGCCTCAAAAATTAGGCAATAGGCACTCACCTGAACGCAAAGAACTTTGGATTCTGTGGCTGGAGGTACATTAGGCGGTCATAGGATAAAAATTTAACTGTCGGCCAGTACAGGCACCAAAAATTAGCCAATAGGTATCACGACCGGTGTGCCAATCACATACGTGACGCAAAGGGAGGGAAAAGGAAGGCCTTGTCCAAGGGAGAGGGATAGATGGTGACCCTTAACTCACCTTGAAGCTGGCACCTGACTGCCCTGATGGCCCTAGACAGGTTTCTCACCCGTACGCCGATCATGTGCCTAAACCCTGGCTTTCCCTAAGATGAGCCCTATGTAGTGAATAGGGCGGTGGGAACACTAGTCCGCACCACTAACACTAAAGGGAAACACTAGGGAGAGGACAGACAATACAGACAAAACATATAGTCCCAGGTGGGCGACAAAAAACAACAGGGATCCGGAGGGTAATGCTCTGGTACGACAATCAGGGATAACAGCAACTCAGCTCCAGTGGGTCAGTGTAGAAGTCCAAGCAGGAAGCTCTATATTTGGCAACCAGAGAAGTAGGAGAGGGGAATATAAGGAGGTTGGGAGTGCTGGACAAGAAACAGCTGAGGAGAAGAAGCTACGGATCCCTGAGTGAGACAAAAAGGATTGCAATGCAAACACAGAAAGCTACCATTAAGTAACAGCACTATCTTTAGACATAGACTTCCTGATCCCGGGTATAACGGAGTCAGACGTCGCTCTTGACACCCTCGTGACAATAGGCATTCACCTGACAGCAAAGAACTTTGGATTCTGTGGCTGGAGGTACATTAACTGTTCACAGGATAAATATGTAACTGTCGGCCAGTACAGGCCCCAAAAATTTGCCAATAGGCATTCACCTGACAGCAAAGAACTTTGGATTTTATATCAAGACATGGAGGCTCATATTTGCTTAACTCTTTCTTTACTGGAATTTTAGCAGCAAAGACAATTGAAGAAAAAAACATAAGCGTAACTATGGTAACAACTCCACCCCTTCAGCCCCTATATAAGGAGCATCACTGGCTGGATCCTTCCTCTTTCTTTGCTGCTCCAGCTCAGATAAGTAGTTACATTTTACATGCTGTGTCTCTTGCTTAGTATTGTACCTTTTATAACTTTCTGAGGGGAACTTTATTGATATTTCTTTAATTGTGGTATATTTCTATCTCTGTCCCTTACTTAGGGTTGTTTCTCGGTCTTTCTGAGGGTTTTTCCCTTCTTTTCTTTCCTCTTATTTGCTCCTGCTTGCGGGGGTTAATCGCTGGTCTTTAATTTAATTTAATTTTCTCCCGATCGCGCCTGTCGGCGCATTGTGGTTATCCTCTCTTTCTGGTGCCCGGTATCGTTGGCTTCCCTGAGTGGCCTTTCGGCCATTCTGCCTTGTTTCCCCCCTCTCTCCTCCCTTCCTTTATTACCTGTCTTTCCCGCTCCGTTTTCCCGGGCTTCTGTGGCTCGGATCTCGCCAGACCAGATTCTCGGGCGCCATCTTGGATTTTTACTTCAGGCGCCGAGATCTCGCGCCTCTGAGTGAGATTCTCGGGCGCCATCTTTCTCCTCCTCGTTACCTTATTGGAGGCTTCTGGTGAAGGGGAGGAGCCTTGTCTCTGCCCTCTCCTCGCTTTCGCTCTGTCCCCCAGTGCGTTCTTCGGATCCGACTGTACAATCCTCACTACTTCTCTCGGCACCAGTATCCTCTATCTGTTGGGGTGACTTACTCCTCCAGATATTGCTATCGCTATGTCTAATGTCCCTGTGTCCCCAGCCAGCTCTACTCAGGTGGGCCGCTCTGGTCATGTCTCACCATCCCCCCCTCATAGGGTTAATGATGCCCCTGTTCAGGAGGTGCAGGCTGCTAACCTACAGCAGTCCATTTCTGAGGCAGCAGCTGCTATGGGCTCTGTTTCTGCATCCTTGTTGCAGTCTATTTCCCAGGCCCTCAGGGCTCAATCTAATCCTGACATGCCCCCTCCTGCCTCCAGAACACATGTGAATGTGGGCTCTGGCCCATCTAATGAATGCGCGGTCAAGTCGCGTAAAAGAGCTAATCCGCGCCCGACAGAAAGGGCGCGATCATGGAAAACCGCCTGGTCCCTTCCGGAGCCGGTTTCTGATTCAGACGCAGAGTCTGTTGAGGAGGCTTATGATGATTACTCCCATCATTCTGGGGAGGATGATTTAATTGATGTGGCAGTTGATCCTGCTATCGAGGATGACCCGTCTAAATTAACGGGTACCGATTTAGACCCTCAGGAGTCCGGCAAGAACGCTATCCTGGATCCCATGGGTGACCCCCTGTTTAATCCTGATCAGTTGCACCACCCGAGATCCTCTGAATGGCTTCCCGCCACTCACGTGGCTCAGTATCTGGAAGCGAGGATCCGTACCCCCCTCTCCAAAGAAGCTCGCAGCAAGCTTCGGGCGGAATGCCCTCGACCCCTGATTCCCCACAGGATATGTGAAACCCCTAGTGTGGACCCTAAGGTGGTTCAGTTTCTGGCTAAAACGGGGTTCAACCCGCGCAAGGGGTTGGACTCAGCATTAAAAGCTTGTCAAGATAAGCTGCTCGATATGACCGGGCCACTAGCCAAAATCTTTGACCTCGCTGAATCGGCTAAAGCAGCGGGCACACAGGTTGACCCGGAGGATCTCAGCGGTTGGGCCCAAAGGGCTATTTGTATGGCGGCCAATGTTAACACCTCGATTGCCATCGAAAGGAGGAAAGCCATACTAATGAAAATTGAGCCCAAATTGGCCAATTTATCCCTGTCAGAATCTGGGAAAGAGGCTCAAGGCCTCCTCTTTGGTGACCCATTCATAAAAGAGTTGGGGAAGTACGTTGGTGCCTTTACGGCCCTTGATAAGGCGCAAAGCTCCATGCGCCGCATTTTCCAGACGCGTTTTTCCTCCAGGGCCGGCAATCTTAGGGGCCGAACCAATTTTCAGCCCAGAGGTACGGGCCGTGGCTCCTTCAATTACCGCCAGTCGCTGCAAGACTGAAAGTACCAGCCAACCTTCTTCCCGTCCCGCGGAGGTCCTTCTCGCTTCAGAGGTTTCCGAGGCACTCCAGGATCAAGACGCCCATATGGTAAGTCGTCTTTGTGTGTCGTCTCCGATTTCCCAGCAGGTTGGGGATAGACTCCGCCTCTTTTCCTATGTGTGGTCAAGGATCACCTCAGACCAGTAGGTCCTTTCCACGGTCCGGGGCTTTACCATCGAACTGGTATCCATCCCAAAGGACATTCCCACTATCCTATGGGGTCCGGTCTCCGACCAGACGCTCCTAAATTCAGAACTTTCATCCCTCCTATTCAAAGGAGCCATAGAATTGTCTCCCGATCCGCATACGGGGGTACTGAGCAGTATCTTCCTGGTACAGAAGAAAGGTGGCCAATACCGACCAGTCATAAATCTCAAACATCTGAATGTCTTCGTTCGTTACAGACATTTCAAAATGGAGGGCATCCATCTTCTAAGAGATATGCTACTTCCAAGAGACTGGTTCGTCAAGTTAGATCTGAAGGATGCGTACCTTACGGTCCTGGTAGCTCCCTCATCTCGAAGTCTCCTTCAGTTCTTATGGAAAGGCCAGACATGGCGGTTCACGTGCCTCCCATTTGGCCTATCCTCCGCACCGTGGTGCTTTACAAAGCTCATGAAACCGGTGGTAGCTTGGCTCAGAGTGAGAGGGGTGCATCTAATCATTTATTTAGATGACACCCTGATTATGGCCCAGAGTCCTTCCCTTCTGTTAGTTCACTTAGAGATGGCCAAATCCCTTCTTCAGGGGTTAGGATTTGTTCTGAACTTAGAGAAGTCGTGCCTCGTACCAGCCACCACCGTAGAGTTCCTGGGATTTGCCATAAACTCTTTGGATCAATCACTCAGTCTCCCCTTAGCCAAGGTCAAGGCGATCCGCAAGGAGATTCGTCATGCACTCTTGCTCCCACAGTTATCTCTCCATCACCTTGCTCGCCTGTTCGGTCTTCTCTCCTCTTCCATTCAGGCGATATTCCCAGCTCCCCTCCATTATCGTGCTCTGCAGAGACTGAAAATTGCTCACCTGAGAGCAGGAGCCTCTTACTCCGACACTCTGGTCTTGGATTCGGAGACCAGAGACGAATTTGTTTGGTGGATACACAATTTATCGGTGTGGAACGGCCGGGCTATATTCGGCCCACATCCGGATCTGGTTATCGAGTCCGATGCCAGTCTGATGGGGTGGGGAGCGCACTGTCAGGGAATATCCACGGGTGGGGCGTGGTCTCCAGAGGAGTCTCATCTAGACATCAATGCCCTCGAGCTCTTAGCGGGGTCCTTCGCGATCCGCAGCTTCGCACAGGGTTCGGTTCGGGCGTGTATTCGCCTACGTATGGACAATATCTCTGCTGTCCGGTACGTGAACTGCCTAGGGGGAACTCGGTCCAGGGTTTTGTCTTGTCTTGCCAAAGACTTTTGGGAGTTTTGTCTTTCCAAGGGAATCTCGGTGGTGGTGGAGTACATTCCGGGCCTCCACAACACGTTAGCCGACTGGAGTTCTCGTTACATTTCGGACTCCAGTGACTGGAGGTTGGATCTGAGGGTCTTCCGAGATATTTTATCTCTTTGGGGCCCGTATTGCATCGATCTGTTCGCATCGCGCCTGAACGCGCAACTGCCCAGGTTCTTCAGTTGGCGTCCGGACCCACAAGCAGAGGCCGTAGATGCTTTCCTCCAGGACTGGGGCGACTCTCTACACTATGCCTTTCCCCCATTTGCACTCATTCCTTGTGTACTCTCTCAGGTTCCTCGCCAGCAGGCGCAGTTAGTGCTGCTGGTACCCTTCTGGCAAACACAATCTTGGTTTCCTCAGTTACTGAACCTTCTCACGGAGGAACCTCGGCTTCTGCCGTCTTTTCCGCGGCTTTTGCTCGACCCCTATGGCCGCCAACACCCGCTTCTGCTAGACGGATCTCTGCAGCTTCTAGCATGCCGAGTTTCAGGGGTCCCTGGGACCCCTCGGATTTTTCGGCAGCAACCAGGCAGCTGTTGGAGTCAGCTTGGGCTCCAGGCACTAGACGAGCCTATCAGGCTGCTTGGGACGTCTGGGTTCGTTGGTGCGGTTCTCGGGACTGGGATCCCCTGCAGGCCCCTGTAGCTGCTATTCTGCAGTTCCTCACTTCACTATTTGAGGCGAGTAAAGCTTACCGTACCTTAAATGTGTACCGCTCTGCTATTTCTTCTAGACATTCCGGTTTCGACGGTTGCCCCGCTGGCCAGCATCCTTTGGTTTGTAGATTGTTACGTGGGTCTCGCTTGTCGCGTCCTCCTAGACCTCGTTTCTTTACCACTTGGGATGTCGCGACGGTCCTCCGATTCCTGGGAGGTTGGCCTCTCAACTCTTTGTTGTTGCTTCGGCAACTCTCAGCCAAGTTAGTGACCCTTCTTTGTTTGGTGTCTTGTAAACGCGTCTCGGACGTCCGGGCTTTGGACATTGCCGCGCGTTATTTTACACCGCAAGGGGTTATGTTCAACATCTCTTGTCGCACGAAGACTGGGATTAAGTCGGTTACTTATCCGTCTTTTCCTTCTTCTCTGCAACTGTGCCCTGTGGCTTGCTTAAAGGAGTACGAGTCTCGCACCCTGTCCTTTCGCTCTGAGGATTCTCCTCAATTGTTCATTTCCTTCCGTCGTCCTTTTTCTCCGGTAACCAGTGTTACGCTTTCCCAGTGGGTTAAGTGGATCCTTTCTCTCTCCGGTATTGACACTTCCATATTCACCGCGCATTCGGTGCGTGGGGCGGCGGCTACCTTGTTGTCGGTAGCCGGGGCCCGTTTGGAGGATGTCATGAAGTTGGCAGATTGGTCCCGAGTCTCTACCTTTCGGGAATTCTATTTCAGACCTGATCCTCACATTTTTACCTCCGTAATTGCTCAGCTTTAAACTTGCAAATATGAGCCTCCGTGTCTTGATATAAAATTCAGGATTTTCCTAAGTCATGACGTAAAGTCATGATTTTATGAAAGACACGGAGGCGAGTATTTCCCACCCGTTGCATTTCTTCGCCCTCCCGTATGGTCTGTGGTGTTCTTGTCTCTCATATCTTTAATGTATGATATTTTTATCTGTTTGTCTTGTTTTAATACTCGGTGGTTTGTTAGGCTGGTGTGATTGTTCGTAAAAACAAACCTGTGGGGTAGTGTACTACCATGATCTGTTGTTTCTCTTCCCTCCAGGTTGATGTCCCTTTGTCGACTATCTCCAGAAACTCACCTTCCAGAGGTTCCGTTTGGTTGTTCCGCGGCTAAGGTTCAGGCCGCTGTTGTCCGTTCCAGGTTTCGCCGTTTGAAGACTGCAAAGAAAGAGGAAGGATCCGGCCAGTGATGCTCCTTATATAGGGGCTGAAGGGGTGGAGTTGTTACCATAGTTACGCTTATGTTTTTTTCTTCAATTGTCTTTGCTGCTAAAATTCCAGTAAAGAAAGAGTTAAGCAAATACTCGCCTCCGTGTCTTTCATAAAATCATGACTTTACGTCATGACTTAGGAAAATCCTGAATTCTGTGGCTGGAGGTACATTAGGCGGTCACAGGATAAATAGGTAACTGTCGGCCAGTACAGGCCCCAATAATTAGGCATTCAACGGACATAAAAGGCCTTTTATGCCACTGTATTTACCTAAGACAGGGACCATGATTTGTTCTGGGTGGTGGCGGTAATGAGGAAATTCAATCAAATGTGGTCAACTTGTCACATGTGTTGAATTCCTCCGAGATCCATGCCTCCTTCATTTATATAAATGTGAGGTAGTCCACACTGTCGTGAGCTAGGCGAGTGCGCTTATCGGTCACGATCCCCCCCTGCTGCGCTAAACGTTCTTTCGGACAGGACACTGGACAAGGGGCAAGCCAAGAGTTCCATGGCAAATTGTACCACCTCTGGCCACAGGTCAAGCCTGCACACCCAGTAGATCAGGGGTTCATCGTGTAACGGATCTCCTAGCACCCCGACCGGGTACCTCCGTCGATAGATGCTCCTAGTGCTTTCCGAGGACTCCAAGCACTCCACTTGACACCGTACGCCCTGCAGACCCCACGAAACGCCGCAGCTTGGTTGGGGTCTCACCGTCCTCCACCCACGCTGGACCTACGACAAGGCTCCAGGCTCCAGTGGGTGAACCTCTCCTACAGCCAGAGAGCAGGAACAGCTCTTACAAGAGCTAGTAGTTATGCCAGGGGAGTATAGCAAATCGTCAGCGTATAGCAATCCCCCAGTTTGATCAGTTATCCAAACACCAGTCTCAACATGATGAAGGATAAAACAGGAACACTTTATTGAGGGCTACCCGCCCGTATTTATGCAGGTCCCCATCTGGTGGACACGCCCCCAGGGGACCAGAATGGAGACTGCGACACACCGAACAGATACAACACATCCCCACAATGCATCATGGTTTCCTCCTCTCTGCCCCAGAGACAACCGAGGGATAATCCAATTATCTCTCAGGACAAAGGGGAGATCGCCAATACACATGTGGGGACAACAGGACAGACATCACCATTTAAACACACAATGTCACACCCTCCCAGCAACCAAAGACATTTAACATATTCCCAGATAGCTCAAGTCTGAGTGCATATCATTAGGTGAATGGCACTCAGACCACACGAATACAATTAAACTAGCCATCTGGGTGCCCTCACATAACAAAATACAATTCCAAGGACAGATTTAAGCTGTGCGGCCGGCCTGTCTTCTTTAAAGTTAGTATGGGCCATAATCCTGAGGCAGGAGGCTGGCAACCGTGGCGAGGTTGGTTTCGTCACACATCGCTTCTCAGAGCGTCCACATCGGCCGTTAACCCGATGTAGTCGGACACCTGTCGGTCCAGTTGTTCCTTGAGGCTGGAGGATGGCTGTTGATGGGTTGGCTGCAAGAATGATCTCATATCCGAAGTAACTAACACATCTTCAAACCGCCCTCTTCTTGCATGTGTGGAAGGATTGGTACCCGCAACAGTTTCTCTGTGAGTGGAAATTCCTCTGCCAGTGCCTGCAAAAGCAGAATGCAGCATTTCTCAAAGCAAGCCCTGGAAGTGCTGCATTCTGACAGCCCTCTGTGATGGTGGTAAAATTTCCGCCATTTTGTGTTTGTATCGGGAGTCTAAGTACGTTGCCACCCAGTACTGATCCTTGCCCTTTATGCTTTATATACGGGGGTCCCTCTGCAAACACTGGAGCATGAAGGCCCCCATTTGCACTAAACTGGAAACGGTGGAGTGCCCTGGCTCCTGCTCATCATCCAAGATAATGTCGTCCTCGTTCTCCTCGTTCTCAACACCAGGGATCCCAGAAACGTTTAAAGCATGCTCTTCTTGCTCCTCCTCCGCCCCACCACCATCCTCCTCTGACTCCTCTTCAGACTCCTGTTGTTGACTTGTCTGAGATGGAGTAGCCCCCCCTGGGAATTCATCCAGCATTGCAACTTCCTCATCTTCCAGCTCCTGCTCCTCGACGGCTTGATCAATGACACGACGCAATGCATGCTCCAGAAAGAAGGCGTAAGGTACAATGTCACTGATGGCGCCCTGGCTGCAACTGACCAGTTTGGTGATCTCATCAAATGGCTGCAGAAGTCTGCATGCGTCGTGCTTGAGCAGCCACTGGCGCGGTGAAAAAAAAAACAATCTCCCCAGAACTTGTCCTGCCGCAGAGTTCGTATAGGTAGTCGTTAACTGCACGTTTCTGCTGGAGCAGCCTATCAAGCATATACAAGGTGGAGTTCCATCGTGTCGGGCAGTCACAAATCAGACGTCTGATGGACAGGTGGTGTCGTCGCTGAATGTCAGCAAGGCGAGCCATGGCCGTGTAAGATCTTGTAAAATGGGCAGAGATTTTCCTGGCTTTCTGCAAGACGTCCTGGACCCAGGAGTTTTTGCCAACAAATCGCTGCACGACTAAGTTCAGGACATGTGCCATGCACGGCACAACGTGTCATTTTGTCTTGTTTCGAGCTCAGCAGATTGGCACGGTTGTCGCACACCACTTTACCAACTGTCAAATTGAGCAGAGTTAGCCACTGATCGGCCTGTGACCGCAAAGCTAGAAGGAGTGCAGGACTGGTGTGTCTCTTGGCTTCCAGGCACAACAGCCGCAGCACAGCATGGCAACGTCTCACCTGGCACGTCAAATAGGTTCTGGGGAGCTTGGGGGGCGCAGCAGAAGAGACGGTAGCAGCAGAAAAGGAGGAGTCAGCCAAGGAGGAGAGGGAGGATGGAGTAGGAGGAGGAGAAGAAGAGGCAGGCCTGCATTCAATTATGGCATGGTGGGAGAGGAGCTTTCTCCTCATCGACACCAACCCCTTTTCAGACTGCGTGGAGTGGTATGGCCGTTACATCGATGACCTGATCTTCATTTGGTCTGGTGATGTGGCGGCCATACCACTCTTTGCTGAATATCTGAACGCATGTGTGAACGGTATCCAATTTACCGTTCAACACAGCACCAGTAACACTGAGTTCCTGGATCTCCGCCTCAGGGGGGACTCCGCCACGGCCTCCATATACACCAGCACATACAGAAAACCAACAGCAGGCAATACATTATTGCATGCCCAGTCATGCCACCCTATACATACCATAAGAAATATACCCAAAGGAGAACTAATTAGGGCTAAAAGAAATTGCAGTGATGATTCAGCCTATGCAGCGGAGGCTCAAAATATTATAAGAAGATTGACACATAGAGCATATTCACAAAAAATGATGGAAAAATGCAACAGAGATATTCTAAACATGAACAGGAACTTATTATTGGCCACACAAGTAAAAATAAAGGGACAAAATATTAGAGAGACATCTAATCACGAAAGAAAAAATATTTTTGTCACACAATATAGTAATGAATATAATCAAATTTGTAACATCGTCAAAAAGCACTTCCCAGTGCTAGCGTGTGACAAAAAATGGGCAGCAATGGCACAAAAAGGCATAAAATGTGCAGCCAGAAAGGCACCTACCATAGCCAGCTCTATGAGTCCATCTCTCTTCAAAAATGATAAGTCCCGTACACTTCAAAATACCTGGTTGTCAACAAAAGGGAATTATAAATGTGGCCACTCCATTTGCACTTGCTGCAGACATATGAAAATCTGTCAAAGTTTTGAGTCCAGCGTTAAAGGCCAGGTTTTTAAAATACAATCTTTCCTTAACTGCAATACTACCTATGCAATTTATTGTATAATAACGGTTTCCGTTGTTCCGTGATCCGTGTCCGTTTTTTCTTTCGTGGGTCTTTCTTGATTTTTGGAGGATCCACAGACATGAAAAATGAAAAAAAAATCTAAGTCAAGTTTGCCTTTGAAATGATAGGAAAAAACGGACACGGATCACGGATGCGGATGACAATCTTGTGTGCATCCATGATTTTTCACGGACCCATTGACTTGAATGGGTCCGTGAACCGTTGGCCGTGAAAAAAATAGGACAGGTCATATTTTTTTCACGGCCAGGAAACACGGATCATGGATGCGGCTGCCAAATGGTGCATTTTCCGATTTTTCCACGGACCCATTGAAAGTCAATGGGTCCGCAAAAAAAAAAACAGAAAACGGCACAACGGCCACGGATGCACACAACGGTCGTGTGCATGAGGCCTAATGCAATAAAAACACGCATCAGAAAACATATATCAGACATACCGCACCATGAGAACCGCAATATATCTGCGGCAAGCCTTCATTTTGCTACAATACATGGTGGTGATGTCTCCTATATGTCAGTACAGGGTATTAAAAAGGTTAAAAAAACAATAAGAGGTGGCGATAGAAAAAGGAAACTCTTAAATAGAGAATCTTATTGGATTTTCCGATTAGAAAGTCGCCAACCACAAGGCCTGAATAAAAGGCTGGATCTCATTTTACAGTATTAATTGTACATCCAGCTTTTTATTTATTTACAAAAAAATTATATATATAAAAATTTTTATTTTATTTTTTCTCTTTTCTTCCTCTTCCTTCCTTCCCCGTTTGCTCTATTCCTTTAAACCCTTGTTTTATACAGACTATATTATCTAATTTTGGTATGTTTTTACTTATGTGCACACTTGTGGAGAGGAGGGATTGACTCTCAGCCTGATTGCTTCAGGTGTGGGAGCCTCCCCCTCCTCCCTATAAGAACAACTCACAGTGTATTTGAAATTTGTCATGAGTAAGGGCTAAAATTGAATTGTGCCCGAAACATGTAGACCTGCTTTCTTGTACCTGGATTTTATACTCACGTGATTATTGAATAAAAGCCTTTGGATTACCACAACTACAAGCTGGACAAAATTCCCTTTTTTCTTCAATCTGTGGCGGTAACACCAAATCTACACGGGTACCATGGGTTGCATGCCTGACGGCCGTCAGGGGCAGGGGCGGACATATCTCCGGTGCAGTCGGTTCAGCTGCACAGGGGCGTGTGAGGGGGCCCATTTATACTAGTGAGCACTTCTGGAAGCGCTCACTAGTATCATACTAGTAAGCACATCCAGAAGCGCTCACTAGTATGCAAGAGATCAGCGCTTACTTACCCCTGCGGCGCTGGTCTCCTCCAGCCTGACTGCGTACAGCGCGCATTATGACCAGACACTGTTCGCAGTCAGGTCATGTGTGCAGCGCGGGCTGTTGGAGACAGGACAGGGAGAGCAGGAGAGGTAAGTTTTAATTATTTATTTTAGTCTGATTTTAGGTCTGATATCATGGGGCCCTGGGGTCTGTCGCATCATGGGGGGCCTGAAATAAGCACATGGGGGTGCCTGACTCTGGGGGTCCGACTCCTGACTGATCAAGGGGGGGGGCTGAATGAGCATATGGGTAGGGGGCTAAGCAACTGACATAGGGTGGGGGGGGGGCTGAATAAATAAATAACTGATATTGGGGGGGCTGAGCAACTGACATATGGGGGGCTGAATAAATAAATAACTGATATTGGGGGGGCTGAGCAACTGACATATGGGGGTGGCTGAATAAATAAATAACTGATATTGGGGGGGGGGGCTGAGTAACTGACATGGGTGGTTGTCCTGGGCAACTGACATATGGGGGGGCTGAATAAATAAACAACTGATATCGGGGAGGGTTCCTCCTGAGTAACTGATATGGGGGGTGTGAATGGGCATCTGATAGGGGGGGTCCGGAGCAACAGATATGGGGGCCTATCTGAGCAAGAAACATATGGGGGGGGAGGCTGCCTATTTTATATACTGTAATATGCAAAATAACTGATTTATATACTGGCAGACGTGGGGGGCACTATAGAAGGGGAGGAGCACTATGGGGGCCCCTATCTTGTATACTGGCACACATGGGTGGCACTATGGAGGGGGGGAGCAATATGGGGGCCCTATCTAATATACTGGAACACATGGGGGGCACTATGGAGAAGGGGGAAAGGAGCACTATGGGGGCATCTTCTGGGGCCCTATCTTATATACTGGCAGACATGGGGGGCACAATGGAGGGGAGGAGCACTATGGGGGCATCTACTGGGGACCCTATCTGATATACTGGCACACACATAGGAGGCACTATGGAGAAGGGAGGAGAGGAGCACTATTGGGGTCATTATATAGGGAAATTATACTGGCACACATTATGGGGGCATTTTATTCTGGCACATTGTCAGGCACCATGGGGATAAGGGGAGCCGCACTATTGGGGCAAGATATAGGACTATTTTATATTGGCGCAAATTATAGGGCACTAATCTGGGGGCACTAAATGTTTTTTTGGGCACACAGTAAGGGGCATTGGCACACATTATGAGGGTACTATGGGGACATTGGCTCTACAGGGGGCACTAAGAGGAGGTATTTTTTATACTGCCACACATTTCCACACAATTCCTCTGACTCGAGCGAAGGGGATATGGTGGTGGTGGTGTCTTTGGGGGTACACACAGCAGAGAGTGAAGAGGGTGCAGATAGAGAGGATGAGGAGGGTGCAGAAGCGGAAGGCCATCTTTATTTATGGGGCCAACTGGGATGCCAATCTGTGAGTGCAGGATCTACAGGCTTGTTACTTTCTAGACCAGTTTTCCATGGATCCTGCTTGTTTGCTAATGTTTTGGATCTTGAGGGTGTATTCACATACAGTAGTGCAGTTAAATGATATTTTCCTGCAATTTTTGCATATTCACTGCAATTTCGCTATTCTGTGGGAATAAGTAGGAAATTGGAGCAGTCTTTGTTTAGACCTCAGGCACTGCTTATTTAAGCATAGATGTTCTCTAGTTTTCTGGTAATTATGGTAAAAGGGATAGCACTGGACACGTACAGAAGATACATTATAATAATTGCAGCACTGTGAATTGTGCAGAAATACAAGCTGCTGCTGCATTGAATTACCTAATTACAACTGCAATTTTCTTTTGTCGTCATTGGTAACGGCCACGTGTTAACCAACAAAACCGAGCGGCTATTACCAGTAAGGCCCCATGCACACGGCCGTTGTTTACAGCCGTGTGCGGGCCGTGGAACCGCGGCCTGGATCCCTCCTGAGAGCAGGAGCGCACGGCGTCACTGGTTGCTATGACGCCGTGCGCTCCCTGCTGCCGGCACAGTACAGTAACACACTGGTATAGATCGTACCAGTGTATTACTGTACTGTGCCGGCAGCAGGGAGCGCACGGCGTCATAGCAACCAGTGACGCCGTGCGCTCCTGCTCTCAGGAGGGATCCAGGCCGCGGTTCCACGGCCCGCACACGGCTGTGAACAACGGCCGTGTGCATGGGGCCTAAGGCTACTTTCACACTAGCGCTTGATCGGATCCGTTCTGAACGGATCCGATCATATTAATGCAGACGGAGGCTCCGTTCAGTACGGATCCGTCTGCATTAATAACTTAGAAAAATTTCTAAGTGCGCAAGATGCCTGAGCGGATCCGTTCAGACTTTCAATGTAAAGTCAATGGGGGACGGATCCGCTTGAAGATTGAGCCATTAGGTGTCATCTTCAAGCGGATCCGTTCCCATTGACTTACATTGTAAGTCTGAACGAATCCGCTCGCCTCCGCACGGCCAGGCGGACAGCTGAACGCTGCAAGCAGCGTTCAGCTGTCCGCCTGGCCGTGCGGAGGCGAGCGGAGCGGAGGCTGAACGCCGCCAGACTGATGCAGTCTGAGCGGATCCGCTCCATTCAGACTGCATCAGGGCTGGATGGAGGCGTTCGGGTCCGCTCGTGAGCTCCTTCAAACGGAGCTCACGAGCGGACCGACGAACGCTAGTGTGAAAGTAGCCTAAGGCTGGGTTTATACGGGCGAGATTTCCGCGCGGGTGCAATGCGTGAGGTGAACGCATTGCACCCACACTGAATCCGGACCCATTCATTTCCATGGGGCTGTGCACATGAGCAGTGATTTTCACGCATCACTTGTGCGTTGCGTGAAAATCGCAGCATGCTCTATATTGTGCGTTTTACACGCAACGCAGGCCCCATAGAAGTGAATAGGGTTGCGTGAAAATCGCAAGCATCCGCAAGCAAGTGCGGATGCGGTGCGATTTTCACTCATGATTGCTAGGAGACGATCGGGATGGGGACCCGATCATTATTATTTTCCCTTATAAAATTGTTATAAGGGAAAACAATAGCATTCTGAATAAGGAATGCTAAGTAAAATAGGGTTGGAAGGGTTAAAAAAAAAAAGAAAAACTAATTGAGATGCCGGCTGCGCGAACAAGTGGATTAAGGTGAGTTAAATTATTTTTTATATTTTTTTAACCCCTCCAGCCCTATTTTACCATGTTATAAGGGAAAATAATACAATCTACACAACACCTAACCAAAACCTGAACTTCAATGAAGAAGTTCGGGTCTGGGTACCACATTAATTTTTTTATCACGCGCGTGCAAAACACATTGCACCCGCGCGACCAAAACTGAACAACGGAACGCAATTGCAGTCAAAACTGACTGCAATTGCGTACCTACTCGCGCGGGTTTGCCACATGTCCGTATTTACTAATGTGTCTGCACCTAAAATATGTCTAAAAAGTGACACAAATTGATGCTAACTTGGGGCACCCCGA
This sequence comes from Bufo gargarizans, assembly GCF_014858855.1. Lineage (NCBI taxonomy): Eukaryota > Metazoa > Chordata > Amphibia > Anura > Bufonidae > Bufo > Bufo gargarizans. The sequence continues at coordinate 195,443,072 of NC_058085.1, read as the reverse complement.
TCAGGGAGACGACTGTCGGGAGGAAGCGTTCCTTCCCGGCAATCGCCTGAACGCTATCAGAGAAGACCGCTGCTATTACATGCAGTGATCTCGTCCGCAGCAGGGGAGGAGCGATCATTATGACATTACTAATTCTGTATAATGGTTTGCCAGCGGCAGGTCATAAGTAGACAGCACGATCTGTCGCCAGCAAACTATGATTTTTAAGCATGCTTAAAGGGCTTCTGTCACCCCCAAACACCAATTTTCAGTTTTTGACCTAATATATTTTCTAATGTTTACAGATTTAATTTATACCCCTCTTACCTCAGGCTGTGGTGTAATTTCAGTAAAAATCGGACTTTAGTGATATGTAAATTTCTTCACTACCAGCAAGTCAGAAAAAATACCCCTCCTCCACTTGATTGACAGGGCCAGCGAGCACTCTCATCCTCCAGCTGGCCCTGCTTAGAGCTCAAATCCCTCACCTGCGCCGTTCCGGTCGTCATTCGGCCCAGGCGCTCTGAAAGAAGGACGCTCGCTTGGCCGCTCCTTCCTCAGTGCGCCTGCGCTGTTGACGTCAGCCGTACACCCAGAAGAGAAGACTTCTCTTCCACCCCTGCACTTTTTGCAGAATGAAACCTACTCCCCTCTATAGAACTGTCCTATTCTTGTCTATGAAACAGACAAGAAAAGGACATATTTAAATTTTTGGGTGGGGCCACAGAATGGACATATAGATGTGGACAGCAATTGGGTGTGCTGTCCGCATTTTTTGCAGCGCTATTGAAGTGAATGGGTCTGGCATCTGAATAACAAATAATGCGGATCGGATGCGGACCAAAAATACACTTGTGTGTATGGGCCCTTAAAGTGCGATTAGACCAGTTAGCTGATTAGCTTGTCACTAGTTAGCATAGTATTTATAAGGAGTCGCACAGCAGGTGATGAATGAGGCAAAGTGTCTTTATATTCGTCAGGGCGCAGGTGGATTGTGTGGTATTAGACTGCTTATTGGTCGGCTTATGAATTAGATGCAAAAGTGCTGTGAAAAAGTTGCATAATAGATTAAAAAGTTGCATATTAGATTAGAAAGTCCCATATTAATAAAAAGTCCTATACAAAGTCGCAGCCATATACACATTTATGTTTGTGGAAAGGTGCATGTCTACAAGCCAATGCGACTATTTTAATAAAACTGTCACATGGCCCCATACATCACTGATTGGGTTGAGCGAATTGAAGCTGATGAAGTGGAATTTGATCCGAAGTTTATCCTGGGGCTTCGTGGTAACGAATCAATTTTTTCCTAAAATGGCAGCTACACATGTTACAAAGACAAAGTAATAAGATCGGGAATGCAAAATAACCCATAATGCCATGCAGACAGTCAATCACCAGCTAGCCAGCCCCTGTGATTTCAACACCCTATAAAACCCTCATCCTTCCCGGTCTCCCCCATTTTACTGTGAACTGAGTACAGGGAGAAAGACGATACAAGCCCTAGGGACAATATAATATAAAAATATTGGACAGTGTTGGGAGACTTTATACACAGTATAGAGAGAGCATAGGGAGAGTTCAGGGACTAATTGAACAGTGTCCCACTTGGTTAATAGATAAGCAGTTATATTACACTGCTACTGCTATTAGGGTGTCCACATTTGTTTTATTGATAAGAAATTCTATAACGCCTTGTTTTTGTAATTGCGGTTGAAAAACAGTCTATTTTTACAGTTATGTGGTTTTCCACCTTGTTTTATAGATAAGTAGTTCCATTAGGCCTTGATTCTGTAATTGGGGTGAAAAAGCGGTCAAATACCACTGCTATTGGGATGTGCACATTGTGTTATAGATAAATAATTGTATAACGCCTTGGTTCTGTAAGGGTCCATTCACACGTTCGTAGTGTATTGCGGATCCGCAATACACCCATCCGGCACCCCCATAGAACTGCCTATTCTTGTCCGCAATATTTTTTTTTTCGGGAGCCGCAGACCGGAAGATCGGAGCCACACTCCGAAAATGAGGATGCTTTTCCGGCCCCATAGAGAATGAACGAATCCGGATTCATTCCGCAATGGTGCGGAACGGATCTGGATCCATTTTATGAACATGTGAATGGGCCCTAATAGGGGTGAAACAGCAGTCTATTTTTACAGTTATTTGTTTTTCCACCTTGTTTTATAGATAAGTAATTCCTTTAGACCTTGATTCTGTAATTGGGGTGAAAAAGCGGTCTTTTACTACTGCTGTTGGGGTGTCCACATTGTTTTATACATGAGTAATTCTATAAAGCCTTGATTTTGTAAAATTGGAGTGAAAAAGCGGTCTAATGCTACTGCTATTTTACACTTACAGTTCCTGTACAGTATAGTATGTCCAACAGACAGGTGCCAGGGCCTTCCAAGGGAACAGGCAATGGCAAAAATGTTTCTGGAGCTTGCAGAAGTAGCAGCAGAAGAGGAGGGGGTAGCAGCAGTCTCCGAAACAGGCCAGAGCTGCCAGTGTCATCCAGCGGTTGTGTTGTGACCAGCAACCCAGCTATCCTTCAATGGCTAACTCGGTCTTTAACATCATCTCAACTGACATCAGACACCCACAGCCAGGAGTGAGTGGGTTCCTCTGACACCACTCTTAGTTGGCATGACCTAGGAACAAACTCTGCCCCCACCTGTCCCGAACCTGCTTCTTTCTTTTTCTGCTCCTTCTGCTTGGGAAGTATTGTATGCTGCAAGCTCTGCTCTGCTTTTCAGCAAGGACAAGCTTATTGAGGACAGGCAGCAGCAACTGCCCAGCCCAGATTTGGAGGAGAGATCTGCTGCTTCCTCCTATAGGCAGGCAAGTAGCGTTGCGAACGGTTAGGAACACGATTATGAGACTGCAGTGGCTTGCAGACAGTAGTGGATAAAGATGTAGCAGATTGCATGTGAGAGCCAGGTGAAGAGGGGGCTTCATCATCATCAGGGGGTGAAGGTGGCAGCTTGCCCGTGAGACAGCGACAGGGTGGCAGTGTTTGGCTCAGCCAGCAGGATGTAAGTGTAGCTGTGAGTCAGCAGGGTGGACGCAGTGTGAGGTCTGGAAAAAAAAGTGCCAGGGGTAGACCATCTACTCAGGAGCCTACCTGTCCAGAAACAACTAGCGTACAAAGCTTCATAGAGGCAGGGGCAGTCAGTCAGCAGAGTGGTGGTTATTTTTTTCTCAAGTCACTGGAGCACGTCAGCGTGGCCATATGTAGAATCTATGGGCAGAAGGCAAAGCGTCACCAGGGTGCCAATCTTGGCACCACTGCTCTGCATCAACACATGCAGTGTCACCATAAAGTGGGAAAACCATGGCGCTAATGTTGCCTGAGGCATCTTCTACCGGCCCACACCCCTTTTCCAGCATTCAAGGCTCCACCACCTCAGCAGAAGGGAGCTGTGTTTCTTTCCCATCATCTACTGGTCCTGATGCTCCTCCTCTCCTCATCGCTAATTTCACCAGCAATTGATCACCAAGGCAATTTCAAAATGACAACAGTATGCCTTCACTCATCCAACAGAGCAGAAGATGAACGTGCTCATTGCCAAGTTGCTGGTCTCTCCCTTTCCATGTGGTTGACTCTGCACCTTTCAGATAACTGATGGTTTGTATCGAGCCAAGGTGGAGAGTCCCAAACCGTCATCACTTCTCCAAAAAGGCTGTACCGGCCCTGCACACGTATGTTGAGCAGAGGGCAGGCCACTCCTTGAGCCTGTCAGTGTCTGGTACAGGTCACGGCAGCGCCAATATGTGGAGCTGTAACTATGGTCAAGGACTGGAATGTGTCACTAGTTTTCTGCTGCCCTCACTTTTAAATCCTAACAGCTCCAGCACATACCAATGAGTCCTCATATTCAGGAGCTCATGGCTCTCCCCACCCACCTCTGATTGACAGTTATTTTCTATATGAATCAGCAGCAGGTAGGAGAGCCATGAGCTCAAAAATATTCAGGACTCATCATTATGTACCGGAGATGTTCAATACAAAATTTTAGCAACATGGCTTTGGCAATTAAAGAAAGTGACCTAGCATTTTGCTGAGGGGATCTGTCACTAGTTTATGTTGTCCTTAGTTAGGATACCATAAAACTGGTGATGGATTCCCTTTAATGGAGTATAGGAATACCACCGTGTAGAAACTGTACTGTAACATTGAGTATAGGGTATAAGAAGCATTGCCTCATGCACAGAACCTGCATGGTGCCATATTACAGACCTGTGTGTTTGCTGGCTCTATGCATCACCATATTCTCCCCTAAGAGTAATATAACAATATAACTAATCAGTATGAGATAGCTGTATTTTAGATTTATACCTTGAGATTACTTCAAGTAGTAGGAAATGAAACCCCAAGACTCCATTTTCACTTTGAAGCAATTCTGCATTTATTTATGCAAGCACATTAGGTCAAACACAGAATACCCTGCTTCACGGTACATATTTGATTGAACAAGCGGATGAGAATAGAACAAAATAACCAAATAATACAGTTATGGACTGAGTAGGCCTGAGTGTAAAAGTTGTGCATTTGAAAAAAGCTTCAGTACTGAGAAATATAAGCCAAGGGATAACTACAAGGCTGAGTGTCCCACTATGACTGAGGCGTAGAAACCATCAATCCTGCATTACAGAAGCCCCCTACACAACACACTGTCCATTCGTCTTGTTGCATGAAATGGACTTTGTTTTAGGATGTGCCGTTTCCATGTCTCTTCGTAGTCCAGCAAGTGTTTGCATGCGGTCAGTTAGTGTAGTATGGAATACATTGTATGGTCAGATACAGTACTTACTAGTTCTAAAAAAAAGCAGCTAAAAGCAGTTACAAATACTTCAACCACAATGATGGCAAATGTGTCTGGTACTAAGAGTCTCAGCTCGAACATAGGTTACTTAGACTAAATGGGTTTTGCCAGATTACATCTCAGTGACTGCTGATCGGGTATCAAAGGGACACTTGAAGAAAAATGTGACAGAAAAAAAAAAAGATTTCTTCGACTTATAAACCAGTGAATGTTGTTCTGAGAGATAATGCAACATTTGGCTATAAATGAACTGCTCCTGAGCTACAGACAATAAATTGGCCATTTTTGGTGGCTAGATGTATCCGATGTATACCGTAGTGTGGAGGCACACTTTAAATAGTATTCTTAACCTGTAACTCCAGATGAGTATATGTATGTGCTATAGTAAAGGGGCTGTCCAGGACCTGAAAAAAAATGGGAATTGCTGGGCATGGTGTGTAAGTAAATAATAAATAAATAAATAAAAACCACCATCTGCTCTGGTTGGCCCATTCTTGCGATTCCTCTCCACCCACACTCCTTCTGGTTCGAGCCTGGCCAGATGTGTACCGTATTAACTCCCCTCACATCCCCACTGCTGGCCAATCAATGGCCTCGACAGTCACAAACTGTGCCTGCACATGTCACTGCTGAGGCCACTAGTGCAGCAGTGATATACGGGGAGTTGGTACGTTACACTTCCAGCCGACTCCTCTCAAAGCTCAAACACCATGCCTGGCCTTCCTCAAATTTTTCTAAGGCCTCTTTCACACGAACGATACAGATTTTGTTCGGATCTGTTCAGGAAAAAAATGATGGTTTTGCACGCAAGTGCAGTCAACAATCTACATCACTTAGCAATCATAAGTGAAAACTGCTTTGCATCAGGACTGCATCTGGATGTAGATATCTATATGTTTTTCACTGAAGCCCTATTCACTTCTACGGGACCAGGGCTGCGTTAAAAATGCTAAATATAGAACATACTGCAATTTTCATGTAAAGCAGAGATGATGCGTGAAAAACAATGCTCATGTACAAAGACCCATAGAAGTTAATGGACCAAGATTCACGCATTGCACCCGTATGGAAAATTGGCTCGTGTGAAAGGGGCCTAACAAAGTAGGAGATTTGCCTTGTTTGACCCTGCATTCCTGCATTGCTATGGTTTAGTGGTTTTGATATATATATATATATAATGTTTTTTTGGAAAGAATCATTATAAAGGCACCTTCATTGAATCTGACTAATATCAGACAAACATATATGGGTTATCAATGTGTCTGGTTGATGGTGTTTTTATCAATCTGCCTCTATAACTTCCTCCATATAAATACATTGACCGTTAAACCAAAGAGTCAGATAGCAGTAAACCTTTTAGAAACTCAAGTGCTCTAAAATGTGGCATGAATAGTTACTTATTTTAGCAACCAATAGTTTATGTGGGCAGACAAATGATCTATAGTGTTTTCCAGTGCCCATTAAAAACCCATAGATGTAGAAATACCATCAATTTGAGAAAGCAGGGCCCTGCCCTTGTGTAATAATAATAATAATAATAGTAGTAGTAGTAGTAGCATAAACGGGGCTAACCCTTATGTGAAAAAAGGCTTATAGAATGCATGTATAAATTCTGCATTTTAGGGGCCATTCCAGCAGCATAGGGTTCTTTATTCTTTACAATAAACAATAAAAGTAAGAAAACAGGTATCCCTTTCTGATTTATTTCTTCCATAAGTGCTTTAAGCATGAAATATATATATATTTATATTCATATACCAGTATTTTTTAGTCTTGTAAAAGATTATGTACAAAAATCAGCAGACCCCCAACCAGCGAGGACTGTCTTCCTGACCAAAACATTCTCCACAATACAACAAAAAACAAACATAAAAAACAAAATTCCTGTGTGCTTCAGGAGACCAAAGAACTGTCTCTCAGGCTCGGTTTAAAAGTGTTGACCTGTGTGGAGAGAAAAAAGAGTGAAAATGTAAGAACATTTGGACCACAGAATTAACAACTATATAGTAAGGCCCAAGTGACTTGATCAAAAAACATAATATAGCGAAAGGTCTATCTTTGGTTTCACTATAGTTGCCTTCATATGACATAGAACACTACTGATTGCCACTGCAATTTATCAACGGCTATATGCCAATTGGCATCCAAAACTTTTTACCTCCTCACTTTCAGATAGCAAGATTGGATGAGGGTTTAGAAGGCCCCGGTGTGGTCTCCCAACTCATGACAGATTTAACAAAATTTTCACCAGAAAATGCATAAAGGAAGATGCAAATCTACACCTTAAAAAAATGCACAACCATGGAGTATCCATCTGTTCTCTCCTATAACATCTAAGTCACTTACCCATAAAACAGTGGATACAGTTTTACATTATTTCGGAGAACAATCTTTGATATCAAATGATGAAATTGACACTTGAGTAACCAAGTTTATATTTAGACTTGACTGGATTTACCTATGGACACAATAGATCTGTGCCTATGGTAGACCTGGGGTTAAGGTGTCTGATGTAAGAAAGTACTGATGATACACTTCAACTTAGAGTCTCCTTGATGAAAGTGATGGTAATACCTGAGAGACTTCCAGCTGTCCTTTTCCATGTGATTATCTGGACCCTCGTTTTCAAAGGAAGCCACAAAGAGAGCTGCAAAAGTATAAAGAACCTGTTTTACTAATCAGTTAAAAATCTTCCATTTATTGATATGTAAAGAGAGACTTAGTGGGACATTTATTAGGACCAGCATTTTATATTAATTTCTCTTCTGCTTGCTTTAGATACACCGCAATTATTAAGAGGCACATGTCTCTAAGTATTTGTGGCACATCTATGCAGGTCCATACGACAAAGTGGAGATCTAGACCAGAAAGGGAGCTCATGTTGATCTAGGCCAGTTTCTTGGCGTAGATTATAATACTGTACATGTAATGGACCACCTACTCCAGCCACTCGCCACTTTGAAAGCTAGCAAATTTTGCAAAATGCCAATATGCGCCAAAGTTTGCAACTTTTTGGTGCCACTTTTCTGGCACAAAGGGGATAATAAATGTTCTCGTTGGAGGAGACTGGGACAAATACACTATCAGTTCTCAAATATTCTGTTTCTTCTTCGCCTTTATCCATAACAACATAATAAAATGCAGAGAACCTACAAAAATTTAAGCTCATGGGTACCAATACAAAAATATACTTTATTGAATTACAATTGTACATACATACATTTTTTGAGACCTTATGCATATATTGCTGTAATATATAAGACTGGGCCACACGATATATGTTTACAAAGTGCTGTTTATTATAATACAATATGCAGCCAGTGTCCCACTGGGATGGTGTTCTTCTTTGCTGCTACCTTTTTTAATTACAACGTCTTTTATGTATGTACAATTGTAATTCAATAAAGTATATTTTTGTTTTGGAACCCGTGAGCTTAAATTTTTGTAGGTTCTGTGTTTTGTTGTAGGAGCTGGTACTCTTATATTTTTTCAATTTGCTGGCCCCCTGAATTTGCCGCAATATGTATTGCATATACTAACTGTAGTTTCGGCATGTGGCCAGCGTTGGTCTTGCGTTTATATAATAAAATGCAGGCTGAATACCTAGTATGTCTAATGTTTAGGCACACTTACCTTCTTCTGTGTAAATTGGAGATGTTAGAAGGTAGGACTGAATTTTCTTATCCTTTTCAAATGGACATTCTATCTGCTTCCAGGTTAGGAAATCGTGAATTTGTCTGGAAATCTCCACAAACTTCTACAAAAATAAATATGCACTGTAAAAGCAGAACAGAAATACTCTGCAGTGCTAGTCTAGCAAACTATTTTGGGAATCATCCTCGGATGCCATATCAAATTAAATGGAACCTGTCACCGGGATTTGGTATATAGAGCTGAGGCCATGGGTTGCTAGATGGCCACTAGCACATCTGCAATACCCAGTCCCCATAGCTCTGTGTGCTTTTATTGTGTAAAAAATAAAAATATTTGATAGATATACAAATTACCCTGAGATGAGTCAGAGCTTGAAAATATGACTCTTCTCTGGTCACACATGTAAGATATGACTCTTATGGTAATTTGCATAAAAGGCGGGAAGTACAAAAATGCATAATACTTATGGCATTCATCTGCAAATGAAATTAAAAGTGTAATTTATATGTTTAGGGTAACACAATGAACATTTAGAAACGCTCAGTGAGGGTAGCATAGTAGAGGTGACAGGTTCCCGTTACGTCAGAACCAATCCGGTCATTGCCCCTTAATGTTAACACTCGTTATTAAATCATTTTAATTTTAATTGGGTTGTAATAGATTAACTGATTTATTTTTTATTGAGAATTCAAGGGATCTAGCCAACATGCCCAGCTATTTGTAGGTGCTTACGTAAAGTTATGTACTACTGTAAACCACCAGTAGAGGGAGCAAGAATCCTACAAAGACTCCATGGCCCAGCTTCAGTAAACTGTGGCTGGTCTGTATTATTTTGTAATATATTGAACCCCTTAGTAATCCTGGACCACATGTACTGTTTCTTGTTCATCTGTTAGCATGTGTTATACAGCACTGTATGCAATACTGAGCTACTGGGTTTACCTTAAAATGAATGTGTCCATTTGGTAATCGATTGGGGTGCATCTTATGAAGGAAGAAAATATCTTTGATAAACAGGTTGAACACAGGGATAACTATTTTCTCCCGGCTGCTGTTGGCACTCTGGGATCTTTGTGCTGCTCCTTGAAGTGCCGTGCGGTAATTGCAGAAGTTGCTGGATGGGTCCATATGGTGCTGCAAGGAATGTGTAAAACCAGTTTAGCAATGTCTTCCTGTTTTTCTCTGGTCATATCACAGTTTTAAGTGTGTTTTCCTTAATGTTCACAGCTTCTCATTCAGTGATGTTTGCTGTGTTAACTGCAGATGGTGCTATAACTAGGTTCTAACGATTAAGCTACATATATTGGTGATGCATAGGGGCATAGGTTAAAAGTCACCATCTATTAAGAACCATTAATGCTGGAAAGATCAAGGGTTACATTATTACAGCTGTACACAATGCTGGTCAATCATTCAGCTGGAAACCAAAATCCTGCTTGAATTTATCCTCTCATAATACTTTTGATTTCGGCACATTATATTGTATCAGCCAAACCAGAGACCCTTCCAAAACAAAGAGCGACACATCTTTAGACAGGCGATTCTGGGTTTCTTATAATTCATTTGGCAAATCCTATAGTACTTGGTGCTGACACTAGGTCTTCTTATTGTTAAAAAAAAATCCATATAAACAGACATAGAATTAAGAGGGAAAACTTTCTGGGTGATGGGAGGTATAAACTGCCCCATATGAGGTAGCAGGGGTGACAATGATAGCTGTCAGCTATTTCCTGTGCCTCAAAGCTGAACGTAGTCAAGCATTCATTTTTGGTCACATTTTTGGTACACTTTAAAGTGTACCTGAGTTGTAAAAAAATAAAAAAGTTTGCATAATGGCTCTGCTACTTTGTACAAACATAACTGTGAAGGAACAGTTATCTTTGGGCTTCTCTAAAGTCTTTTTTCATAAAAGTTATTCCCTGTTTCAGCCGCATATCTAGATGCATTTCATTCAGAAGCAGGGCGCATAGAACATATTATCTAAATCAATATACTAATACTAACCTCCAAGACATCAAACTTGGCTGTTTTGACTTTTGACCATGTCTTCTTTAGCCGTGCCACAGGACTGAGGTTCATCCCAGCTGCAAAAGACCACAAATTATTTCACTTTATGGTAATATTATATAAGCAGAAAATCTAACCTATTAAATAGATAGAGCAGAATGAAAAAAGAAAAAAGTTAGAAAACATTACTTAAACTAAACTACTAAAGCTTGAAACACAGTAATGTTAAGGCCGCTGCTAGGCTGGATGAACTTACTGTATGTCAGTTATGCCTGGTCAGTTGTTTTTTTAAAGAGCCAGAGATACAGATGATACAGAGATACAGATGATACAGATACAGATGATACAGAGATACAGATGTAGCCAAGCTAAAATTGACTCTGATAACTAGGAATGAGCAAATCGACTTCAGATGAAACAAAGAGTTAGATAACTTTTTTGTGCTATTTTTTTTACTTAAAGGGCTTCTGTCACCCCACTAAAGTAATTTTTCATGTTTTGGCTACTTAAAATCCTTATACTGCGATTTATCAATATATAATGCTCTTACTCTTTTTCGTTCAGTAGTTTCTTCAAAAAACGCACTTTTATAATATGTAAATTGCCTCTCTACCAGCAAGTAGGGCGGCTACTTGCTGGTAGTAGCCGCATCCTCCCTTCAAATAAATGCCCCCTCCTCCTGCTGATTGATAGGGCCAGCGTCCGCTCTCGTTCTCTGGCTAGCCCTGTCTGCCTTCTAAATCTCGCGCCTGCGCCACACCGGTCTTCAGTCGGTGCAGGCACACTGAGAGGAGGATGCTCGCTCGGCCGCTCCATCCTCAATGCGCTTGCGCCGATGACGTCACATCTACACCCGGCACAGGCGCATTAAGGATGGAGCGGCCGAGCGAGCGTCCTCCTCTCAGTGCGCCTGCGCCGACTGAAGACCGGTGCGGCGCAGGCACGAGATTTAGAAGGCAGACAGGGCTAGCCAGAGAACGAGAGCGGATGCTGGCCCTGTCAATCAGCAGGAGGAGGGGGCGTTTATTTGAAAGGAGGATGCGGCTGCTACCATCAAGTAGCCGCCCTACTTTCTGGTAGAGAGGTAATTTACATATTATAAAAGTGTGTTTTTTTAAGAAACTACTGAACGAAAAAGAGTAAGAGGACTATATATTGATAAATCGCTCATTGATAAATGAAAAATTACTTTAGTGGGGTGACAGAAGCCCTTTAAGCGTTAACCATCAAGTTTAGCTAGGCTCCATCTATAACTGATATATATGTGTATGTGCACAGATCTAGCATCTATAAACTGATATTGCAGGACAGAAAAATGCTGCATGCGTCGTTTTTCTATTCGGCACTATTTTACACCTAGCATGACAAGTGATGTGCTGAACGTATGCAAATGATCCCATAGAATTATGGAATCAGTTCTAACTACAGTTTCCCTCCTGCTTTTCTGTACGACGACAGATAGAAACTGAGCTGAATCACCAGAGATATGTGAGGCAGGCCTACATTGTACTGTACTTCAATTAAGAGGCCACTAGGAGAATTTTTTTTTTTTTTTTTATGTTCAAGTTTTATGTTGAGGTAAAAGGTATATATTTTTACAGGTTAGGGGAAAGCATAAAATAAAGGTGTCTGGAACTTTATGCCCCTTAATCCTATCTGTTACAAGAGAGAACGGTGGTGAAGGTGATGACTATAGATGAGCGAATTTCAGGTTATGAAATTCGTTCACGCTTCGATTACTGGTAAAAGGTGAATTGCGTTATGGATTCCGTTACCACGGACCATAACGCAATTCTAAGATGGAATGCATAATGGAATGCCTTTAGAGACATTCCGTTATTCATTCCGTCATAATAGAAGTCTATGGGCTGCAAAACGAGGGGAGTCCTCTCCTGCATAACAGAAACAGGATAGATCTGTTTTGCAGCCCATAGACTTCTATTATGACGGAATGAATAACGGAATGCGTCTAAAGGCATTCCATCATAGAATTGTGTTATGGTCCGTGGTAACAAAATCCATAACGCAATTCACCTTTTACCAGTAAACGAAGCGTGAACGAATTTCAAAATATGAAATTCGCTCATCTCTAATGATGACCATCAGGACTTTTCCCTTACATTCCATCTTTGACATAACATGGGTAAGTGGGAGTAGAGTCTTGGTTTAAACCACAAAGGGAAAGGGGGATTTAGCCAATGTGGGCTTGAACATTCATTACATAACTCGAGACAACCCGCAAGCAACTTACAAATTATGGCCATCATAGAGTTGAAATTGCCAATGTTGAAACATTCCCGTGCAACATCTATGAAGAACTCCATCACTCTTGTTCTCTGCTTCTTTTTTACAACCTATGAGAGATACAATTCATCAAATATGGTTACTGGAAATATTAATATATATATATATATATATATATATATATATATTTACTGTTTGTAAATTATATATTAAGACATTACCAAAGTAGAGATTACTGATTTTTATTGGCAGTGATACCTCCTAATGAATATATTCGACTCTATTTGACAACAATATCTATGTCTACTTATCAAGGAAACCCTATAAATTCAAGTCTGATGACTGATATGAGTGGAGTAACTTGAAGTTCCTGGGCTCTTGTACAAAATCTAGACCAGGACCCCCACTATATATCATTAACAATACTGGTGTCTTCTCAGAGATCAAAGGGGCCTTTGGGCCCCCTCTGGTACCAGGTGCAATTGTTGCTTCTGCATATCCCATAGGTGCAAGCAACAGGAAATATTGCTTTTAATTTAGTCATTGAACTTAAAAAGGACCTTTTATCAGTTTAGCCCTAGTCTAATTATGGTCTTACCTTATAAGGCGGCCCCCACTGATGCCATGGCACTTTTTTTTGTGTTTTTTTTGTTACAAAGGCTTAGCTCCTCCCTGGCTAAGAGCGGTGCGCTCTGATTGGATGCACTCACAGCCAGGGAGAAGAGAACCGCCCCCAGCAAAACTGCGAGTCACCGCCTTGTACAATGATGGTGAACCTATGGCACGGGTGCCAGAAGCGGCTCTCAGAGCCCTCTCTGTGGGCACCCGCACTCTGGAAAAAGTCTATAGTGTACAATATGCCTTAGACTTTCCCTGCTATTCATCAGCGCAGGCGCACTATGAACAGCACAGGCAGCACACCGAATGTAGGCAGGCTATTATAGCTAAATAATAAAGTACATAGAGGATATACTATATTGGACTATAGTATTCAGGTTAAATTGCTTTGTTGGCACTTTGCAATAAATAAGTGGGTTTTGGGTTGCAGTTTGGGCACTCTGCCTTTAAAAGGTTCCCCATCACTGGCCTAGTATAACCGAGTTGGCTCATTATAATATAAGGCGCCAAAATCAACGAGGCCAACAGTGGATGAACGGGTGGGGGTCTTTGGGAAAAAAAAAGGTGTCATGGAATCAGTGTGGGCCGCCCTATAAGGTAAGACCATAATTAGACTGGGCCTAAACTGATGAAAGGTCCTCTTTATTCAGCATGTAAACATTTTCAATAAAATATAGTCATCTAAAGAGTCAGGAATTATGATCCTGTTCAGTGACACATTTTGTCAGCTCATTTTCTGGCTATTATTTTAGTGTTCATCAGCACTGTAAAAGTAAGTGTTAATCCGGAGAGTTGGGTGGAGAACAAGAAGATGATGACCTCACTCCTGCCAAAATTACTATTTGCAATGATGTATACATTGTTTTAAAGATGAATCTTGAAAATCCAGAGATAACTAAATATGACTTATATATCCTGCCGAATACAATACATATGGTTATAACTGCTTTCTCATTATGCATTGTAGACAGAAATCTACTCTACTAGTAGTATGGTGAAAGATTCCTCAATCGAATGTCTTTGAACCAGCTGCTTACAATATGATTATTAAGGGTATGGCCACACGGTCAGGTTTCCTGATGCAGTTTTGGAAGCCAGATTCAGGAGTGAATTAAAAAAGAGGAAATGTAATATCTGCCCTTAATACTTTCTTTGCTTTTATAATCCACTCCTGATTTTGGCTTCCAAAACAGCATCAGTAAACGTGGCCATGTGGTCCTACCACTAGAGAATCTTGCATTGTGTCACTGTTACACATCATCAGTAAAATAATGTGTGCCTTCTACCAAATCTTATGTGTGCTTTTTATCATTCCAAGCAAAATTTACAGAAGGTCTTGGTTGGCAAGTACAAAATGTAGGTTAAATACAGATACAGAAAACAGTGGTTAAAGTGTCAAAAATGGTGACTAGCTCACTGTTAGGTTTTCTAAGAATATGATATCTATATTTAAAAAGAAGGTAAAGTGCAAAGCTCTAAACCACGAGACTACAGTCCTGCTTGTATTAGCATGAAACAGGAAGCTTGTAGCTACAACATTAGCTCAGGATTAATTTTGAAGTCCTACGAGAGAAACGTTCTTTGCGCAAGTAATACAGAACTTGAGTGTGATATCGCATCAAGTTTGCAAATATGAGGATTGTAGCATCTGCATATACTGTATACACAAGAGAGAAGATATGTTCCAACTGGCCATGCCTCTAGTCATCTGAAAATACGTAGGGTCAGCTGAACTTCAATCTTCTGATAAATGGTCACACATTATCCAGGTATCATGAACTATTCATAGTGGCTTCTATTATAACATATGATGCTTGTCAACTGATTACCACTAAAGGTGGCATACACACAGATGATTGTCAGGCCACCCTGCTGATTTCAGTGACAGCAGCGGACTGTCTAATTTGTACGGAAGTGACCTGATTGTGTTGGGAAAAAGAAGTGTGAGGGTATGTTGACATATAGGTTTTTAGCGTTTGAACTTTTGCAAATTCTTTTTGCAGTAGAAATGTTATTTGAATGTCTATGGAAAATATGGAATGCAGGACACACAAGCACTTTTTTGTTCCTGGTATTTTTTGTGGCACCTCTTGGCATTTATACATTACCTTCTCTGTAAGAGAAAAATGCCATGAAGAAGATACTAGTAGACACACTATGCACTCCTAACATGCAAACTTGCTCGGCTGTTCTTCCAACTCCCATGGGGTGAATGGAGCACTCTGGGAGTTGTAGTTTCAGAACACCTGGAGTGCCGGAGGTTGCTGATCCCTGATCTATAGGATTAGTATATTTGTCCCACTGTGTTTGTGGATTGATTTCTCCACAGTAAAAGAAGGCAATGGCACTCACAAAGAATAGATGAAATCTTCTGTAGTATCATGGTGAACTGTAATTGTTCTCAGAACTCACCTTGCATATCTCTGTAGCCACCAGCATACTGAGGCAGTTAAACCAGTTATCATAGGCCTCTAGGTTATAGGTCTTGGTGACATCACTTCGGCACTGAGGAATAGTAGAATACAGAATATTGTAAGAGTGAAGAATACATGGGGGATGTTTTAAGGAAATATTGGTACTGGTGATCTAACTTCAAAGTAAGAATAAGTGGCCACCGGTATACAGTTAGATTGAATAAATGTGAAGTATCACGTACTGTGCATGCTTGACATATGATATTAGCCCCAGTCTATAGTCTAGATACACAATCTGCAAGCCTACCTTATGGTTATCCAGAGAGTCCATGTGACTGATTATCTGCATTAGATCTTCAGGGTAGATGTTTCCTAGACGCTCCTGTTAAAGGACAAACAGGTATCAAGATATCAATCTTCATTTCTAATTTTGTACTTATAAGGGTGAATACACGTTGCATAGCTTTACATGATGTTATATGTTAATTTATTTAGCAAGATACTCACTAATTCGATTGTCGTGAGCTGCTGAGCAAAGACTAGTGGGTCTCCACACACACTCAGGATATCTTTTTGTGCAGACTGCGGCTTGGCTTTGAGAATTGTCCCTTTGTCCATAACTGGTTGTCGGATTTTCTCTCGAATTTCCTGATATTGGCCCCTTGTGGAAAGAACTAGCAGCACGTTCTGGGTCATCTGGCTAATACTCTTCTTGATTGTACCATTTCCTAAAAAGGGAATTAAGAAAAATATCTGTATTTAAACTGTAGAAATATGCAAATTATGATGAACCTACTGATTGTGTAATTTATAACCATATAGAATGAATATTGCTTCTGATTAAAATAAATCATGTATTATATGCAGAGGTGGATTTGACATTTCTGTTTCCCAAGCACAGTTTTGTTGGGGCCATCCTGCCACACTCTAAGCTCCACCCAGTAGCACTGCTAAACTCCACCCAATCACACCGCTAATTTGGTGACCCTTTACAAGCTGCCCTACAGCATAATGCCCCCTAAGGTGCTCCTCACAGAGTATGAGACCTTTATATCTGCCCCTCACATTGTATAATGCCTCTGATGTGTCCCACACCTCAGCATGGTGAACCTTATGCCCCCAACACAATTTTGTGCCCTTTTATGTTCTCCAACACAATATGTGTTTTTTCCCAGCTTCCTTACATTTTACAGCTGCTTGCTTTGGAGTAGAGGCAGAGGGACACTTTGGGTCAAGGGACTCTTCTAAAAAGTAGGGATTTTCATAAATGGAGAACCTTTTTAACCCGACTTTAGACATGAGATTGCTGTTGCCAAACACTACAATTTCAGGGTAACTAACTATTTTCTTAAAGAGAACACTAAGAAGAATCATTTTTACAAATGGTTATATGGACTAGAGACTATTAGTTCCAACATATCAGGTATAGGTTGCCTGTCTTTGCACTGAATACAACTCAAGGTAATGGAAAACTATCTAAAATGTCCCATAAGCATATTGTTTGGTGAATTGCAGAAATGAGCTTCTGAATATAAATGATTGCATTGTGTATGAGTAGCCTGTGTGCATTATGCTTCGTGGCTGGAGCACTAGAAGGGGCAGATGGTACAATGATGATGTCCAGAGAGAGCCCTCTGTCTATGTGAGCCCCAGAGCTGATAACAAAAGCCTTTTTCTTATTGCTTGGCTCATGCAGGCAGCAGGAAGAGCGGATGATAAATGAAATGAAGACTAATTGCGTGAAATTATCTTTCTTCATCTGAAACCACGCAATGCTTTCATTTCTCAGCTAACCCACCACAGGCCATCTTTTCTGTTTTAGATTATCACCATTAAAAACAATTAAGTAGATTAACCCTCTCAATGATTCTTATAACAAACCATGTCGAGAAATAAGAATGTCACTGATATAATTATCAGGTTGGAAAGAATATCCTAAAATAACACTTGTCTTATCACCTTGTGCTTCTCACCTCATCACATTGTGTGATCCTCTGTGCAATCTCCTTTAGCTCCTTCCTGGCCCTTTCATCCTGGAAGTCGAAAGGAAACGTCTCAGTCCATTCCCTCAGTAGCTGGATGATCTTAGCAGCAAAAGACTTGAGTTTAGCCTAAATGAAGATAAATCACAGATAGGTATTTTATACAATATACAGTACCGTAGGTGACATGCATTGTACTATTGCATATAGCGAAAGAGATGGTTTGGATTGACCCACAGGTGGATCCTCCATTGGGATCAAGTTCTGACTTAATAATATGGGCCACCCACAACAGGACCCTTAAGATTATGACACTAGAAAGTAGGACTACTGTACATTTACATGTGTAATTACCCAGAGTGGGCATTACCACCTCCTTTGTACCCCCACTATATTGGTTGGTGCATCCTGCACCATTTCTGATATTTAATGTCACTTCCTGCAATGTGTGCATATGAATTTCCTTTCCTAAACTAAGTTCCAGCAGAAGAGGAAAAGTTCCTATTTACTCCTGCTAGCATAGCAGTGCTGAGATTGTTGCAGAGAAGCGTTTGCCTGCCATTTAAGCCAATATCTGCTGATGACCAAGATAAAGTTTGGAAACTGTTTGGATTACCATTTATGCCAAGTGAAGCTGTGTTCAACGTTACTACAAGTCTGGACTCTATTTATTCTACTTATTCATCATCCCAGTTCAACTACCCTTTTTGCACTGCTTCTGACCACTTCACATCTGGGATCCAAGGATATCCAGGTAGGAGCACCGTGACACGTATATATAACATCTACAGAGACATGGTTTCGTAGAAACCTCCTAAGGAGCAAGGGATACCCCAGAATCCCTGCTAGTGGGCCCGTTGCACATGGAGTTTGTGTTCTACCTCTATTAGCATTGGCTTCCTACAGTGGTTACCTATAAAAATTGGCCCTGAATACTGATAACACTAAATTCCTGTTATAAAACTCAAAAAGCAAAACCAGTGGCATCAAATGAATAATGTATGACATTGTCTGTCAGGAAAGCAATGGCCTTTATTTATGATACCCCCATGCCAGTTGTCTGGCATGAAAAAGTAGCAACATTTTTCAGAAGGCCCCACTTGTACAGAAATTTTAATTTCTGAAATCATAAAATGTGAAATTTAGGCCAGAAATCGGCTAGGAATCTAAAATCTACGTTGACTGCCTGGTGGTATATCTTTTACTTCTGGTGCACAGATCTGCTGGGCTGTGCTACAATTGGTCAGAGCTGTGAACCTGACACCAGAGGGTCAGAGATTAAAGGGATTCTGTTAGGTTTTATGTTACCCTAATGTCTAGGTCCTAACAGCTCCAGGGCCTGATATTCAGGAGCTCATGGCTCTCACTGCTCCTACTGCCACAGATGGACAGTTTTTTTTCCTACTGCCTGGAGCTCATGAATATTCAAGACTGTGCATGTGCTGGAGCTGTTCAATACATGATTTAAGCAATACGGCTAGGTCAATTAAAGAGACCCAGATTTTGCTAAGTGGATGTGTCACTAGGTTATGCTGCCCTTAGTTAGAACAGCCTAAAAATGGTGATAGATTCCCTACATTTCTTAATTAATGTCCACCGGTGTCTCTGTTATTTGCCTGTTTTACCATATATCCATGTTATCAGTAACAAGGCACACTAGTCAGTATTAATTAATATCTGTTATAAATAAAGGAGATGGAACATACTAGCATACATACACCACGGTATAATAAGGTGCCTTGTCCTCTTAGGTTTATAATATCCTTCGGAAGTGGTGCTCATCATACCCCTGTGACACACAAGGGATAGAAGTGTTGCGGGTGCACAGTGATATGCATGATCATCCAATATACAGCAACATAGGGATTGAGCTGTCACCCACTAATGGTGATGCTAGTGCTTGGTAATTGTAGGATTGATTAGTAGAGAATCCATTTCCCCTGGAGTTTCCCTTCAGTCAGCCAACAAATAGAGAAGAGGAGAATATATGTAAAAGCAGTCAGTGTACGGGTAACCTGCACTACTCAAGTAGATGAGGCAGAATAAAGGAAGTGGTGTGTAGGCTTCTATACAAGTAGAAGGTTTGCGGTGCTTCCTGTGGAACAGCACTTGTCACACTACGTAAGCAGACTGCTTCCCACTGGGCACCCCCTCAACTCTCCTACCACCTATATGTCACAAAAGTCCTAATCACAGGGGCGTATGGGAAATCCACAATCAGCTTTCACTTCTACAGGCTGGAAACCACCAAGAAACCTTCTCTATGAGCTGTGTAAAAGGACATATGACGGGTGTGAACAAGAGTGGGCTGCTGCTGTCCAGTCGATGTGTCTGACATGAATCGTGGGGATGCAGTGTCTGTACAGTGCAGTGTACTAGCCTAGTGCTTGTACAATGCACCATCAGCACCCATTTACTCCGGCACAGTCACAGATATTTCAGGGCTCCATAGCAAGGTCCAAAGTGACATTTCTGATGAATTTAGTATTTTTAATTTATTTCCAGAGAAATCTTTTTTTTTTAAAAATGTTGCGCTTCGCCCACTTTTCCTGACTTCTATGTCGGAAAAATTAGGAACAAGCTCCTTATAAATATGGCATTGATTCTGAACACCATATTTCTCAATGTACGTATACCAGACAGGAATGAATAAACTGAAAAATCTCCCTTCACACTATAGTATAAAATGAAGTATGTGCATCACTCTATGGGCCGCCCTGTGCACCCTGGTTTATGAATAAAATGCCAGCACTACTGTGTAGACTAGAACTCAAGTGATGCAATATTAAGTAATAACATAATAATTCTGAATTATATGCAATTCAAAATCTATTGAAAGCTGGGGGACAACCAGTATCAGAACTGTCATCGGGATCAACCCTATTAAACCAGGCATATTGTTTGGTAGTGTTGATTCTGCTGATTAAAATGATACCTTGTGATATCTTTTAAAATTGGTTGAGGCCTTCATCAGTGCACTGAGGGGTGGAGCCTAACCTCTCAGTGCACCTCAGGCTCCTCAGTTTTCCAGTGCTGGCCACGCCTCCCTTGGTGCAATGAAGCCCTCATTTGCATAAAGAGTTAAAGTATTTTTTCAGACAGCAATTTTCAAAAGACAGTGCCTAGTTTAAAAGGGTTGATCCTGCTGACAAGTGCTCTTTAAGTGATTGTTACCAAGTATATTGTATATATAAAGAAAGCAAGATTAATTTATCAAAATATATAACACAAAAGAGGACAACTCAATTACTAATATTTCCAGGTTTTATTTTTGGTGGAGAATGTTCTTTCTGAGAATGAGGAGGACAAAGGAAGAATCATGGAGATCTGCCCCTGAATCCTTACCACCAATAACTTCTGTATATAAGCTCAGCTATATGTGTGCTCGCAGTGTCGGACTGGGGTACCTAGGGCCCACCAGCAAAATTTATTTTGGGGTCCCACCATACGGATACATTCAAAAATAATAAATAATCTAACACGTTTTTTATATGAACATAGGCTGGTTGAGGTGCTGTACATTGAATATATGTATGAAATCCAGTAAGTCTACTGTGTTATATGCCATTTGTGCAGGGGGTGGGAGACTAGGGGCCCACTTTGCTCAGGGGCCCACCGGGGGATTCCCCTGTACCCCTGTGGGCCAGTCCGAGCCTGTGTGCTCGACTTCCCCTGTCTGTGACAGGAAGTGGAATCCATATGGCTACTTTTTCTGTCACCTGGTTATTCACCCTCTCCTAGGTCTTCCTGTCGGGGACATAATGTATCTTTCCCCTCCTCTTACTGTGCAAGGCAAGAAGCAGCTTTATTGTCCAGCCTGTCACCTGAGCAGGAAATCTGCTTTAAAGGAGGCATCATCTGACTGTTATTCCCATACGTAATTGACATGTGCAGTCATATTGCTTCCAATTTTTTTATGTGTATGGCCAACTTAAGCCCTTCAAGGCCAAGCCAGCTTTCACCATTTTGCAAATCTGACATGTGGTAATAAATCTGGAATGCTTTTACTTATCCAAGGGAGGCTGTTTTCTCGTGACATATTGTACTTCATGTTAGTGGTAAATTTTAGTCAAAATGTTTTACTTTTATTTATTTAAAAAATCCCATATTTACGGAAAATTTCAAAGAAATTCACAATTTTTTAAATTTCAATTTTTCTGATTTTAATACGGATAGTGATACCTCATAAAATATTTATTACTTAACATTCCCCATGTGTCTACTTTATTTTGGCATCATTTTGTAAATGTAATTTTATTTTTTTGGACGTTAGAAGGCTTTGAATTTTAGAAGCAATTTTTAATTTTTAAGAAAATTTCCAAACCCACTTTTTTAAGTACTAATTCAATTGCAAAGTCATTTTCTGGCGTTTACATAGTAGAAATCACCCATAAATGACCCCATTTTAGAACCTACTCCACTCAAATTATTCCAAACTGATTTTACATGCTTTGTTAACCCTTTAGTTGTTCCATAAGAATTAAAGGAAAATGAATTCTCTCCCCATCTTCCAGTCTGTATGCTGTTTACATCTGGCCAATGACTGGCTTCAGAGGTGATGTGCTGCTTGTGGCCATCATCATCGCTGAAGCAAGAGTCTGATGGCCAGGAGCCTCTGCCCTCTAGAGTTACATCAACATTTCAGTAGACTATATCTGCACTGCTAGATAACACATAACATGGATGCTATAGAATGTTGTCACCTAACTTCTGATGTCCTAAACTTGTTAAAAACATTTTTTACCAGAAAACTTTTAGGACTACATGACATTGGACTGCATTTTACTAGCTAATGATAAGTAATAGACTGTAGAATGCATTTTAGTTCTTGAATAGAAAGTGCTAGGTGTTGATTGCTCTAATTTTGCCAGTGTGACCCGGTGTCCATGAAGACTAATGGTCCCTCAAGGATGGTGTAGACCTGCTAAGAGACTCATCAAGCCTCCTTACCTTGTCAGCCTCTGTTCCGGCTTCCAGCTGTTGTTTCTGTTTGATGCAGATCTGTCCCACTTTTGCTAGAATCTCATGGGGGTGGATGAAAACACGTGCACTCAGCAGGAAGGTGAAGATGTAGGTTCTCTGCAGGGAGGAAGCACAGGTTTCAATATATAAATCCAGCTCTGCTCATAGTGATTATCCTGATAAATGATATACCGTAGATACCTGGATCTTTGAGTTGAAAAAGAGCATATCTAATTCAGTTACTGTAATGATTGGTAAGCCAATTACAGGTGAAAACCCATCTCTTCAGCTGTGCTAAGCATAGCAGACCATGTACAGTATGACCGGATGCTTAGTGTTCGTCCCTCATAGTGATCATCATGCAGCCAGCTGTTCGATCATACTATAATGCAGAACTCAGGGTAGTTATAAGCTCAGATAATCAGAAACCATGACGTCTGTTACAAAATAGGACAATTTCAGAAATCTTTCTGGTCATCTACAAAAGACAGTTGGACTCTCCTTCAGGAAACGTTTGCTCCTGTCTGTAAATATAGGTCTTTAAGCTGTCCTCTTGGTAAAAATTCTGTGGAGTTTTTGTGGTCATATACATGGATGCTATAGCACATTGTCACCTAACCCCTGATGTCCTAAAGAGCAAATCAATCTAATTAGCATTATAGAGTGACATATACTGTACCTCCTAAGCAGAAACTTTGAATAACTAAACATAACTTATAACTAGGAATGTTCTAGACAGAACTAGGGAAACTGGGTAACAGCCCCTGTAAGACCTACAATAGTGACCATATATAGGTTCACCTAAGAGGACAATTCAAGGACAGATACTAATGATGGAAGACATGCCGCATCACTAAGAATAGAAAACTGTGGAGAAACGTGCAAATCTCTGTATTTTGCTGATTGAAATTTTTGAAAAGTAGCCAATTAGATTATTTCTGCAGCCTAGAGGGAAGCTGTGCCAATCATACCATCCTGCTTCTGACTTTTGATAAAAGGTAGAGTGAAGGAGTTGGGAGAAATGATAATGTTTGCGTTGCACCTGTAACCTGCCTTGGGGACTGTGTGTGGGATAACAGCTATGCTGGCATGAAGTAACACTTCTGTCTGCTCGGCTTCTCTCTGAATTTGTCTTGGCTCCTCACCGCAGTGCCTGTTTGCTTCCAGTTTGTTTGCTTTAAAATGCCTTTTTCCCACAGTCAGCGTAACAAACCCTGGCTGCGTTTTCTCCCCTGTGACTTGGATGGGTTTTCTCACTGCTGAGGGCTGGTCTACGCATTCAACAAAGAAGTAGCTTTTAATTCACAATGCTATTTCATAATTTATCTGGCCTTTTACTGTAGCATTATGGCATAAGCGTGACTAATAAGAGCCATAATAGTTCATATAGGGGGAGTCGTCAGACACAGAACTGCATATTTGTCATTATTATGCAGGGTTAAATCCCTCTAGCGTCTTCTCTTCTACATCTCTGTGTCAGTCTTAAATTTGTTTTTTAGAATTCTACTTGTGAACCAGATGAATCAAGTTGAACATTTCTAAAATATTGCTCTTTCTGAATGTTTTTTTGAGACCTGGATTTTGTCACAGAACACAAAAGTGTGATAATATGACTGCTATGTATGAAGCCTCCTGTGATATCTACAGAGCATATCGTTCTTTGTAGCTGATACGAATCCCCCTTCTCGCCAGTTCCCTGTCACACTCGGAGCAGTGCATGGGAAATGCTAAAGAACTATAAATCGCTTAGTTTCCTAGCAACATAATCAATCACAATGAAAAATGGGAAGACATCAGACAGTTTGGAGCAGGGTTTTTTGCTACATGTGGGCAGGAATTTGGTTGTGTCTAACAGAAAAATGTTCTTGACCTTTCACATACATTGGATATTTGCAAAGCGGGTTTAGCGACAGCACATTCTGTTCTGCAGAAGACAAAGGATAAACAGGGGCCCAAGAAACAAAGGAGCTGTTCAAAGGGTTACAGAGCAAATTATGTCATGATCAGAAGGAGGAACTCTGCTGCTTTAGTCAAATGGAGGACATTGTCAGATGGCACATTTCAATATATACCAGTCATGTACCAAATTAGAAAAGAAAGGCCTGACCTAAACTAGAAATGCATCTAATGAAAGCACAGGGCTTCCATAGTCTATTAACGCACAGGAGAACAGATCACAGCATTCAATATATAGAAAGAAAACTTCACTTACATCTGGATAGTAATCCACCGTAGGCACCAGGCGTTCAATCAAGGCTTCCAAGGACCCAGACACCAAACAGCCATCTTGATATACTGGATCTCCACATTGCTCCCCCATTTCTGGCTGTACCTGTCCACTACAGGAAGAGCCAAGCATGCTGGGAAATATTGGTGTCTGTGGCATGCTTTCCTGGAAGACAAGAAAAAAGCTAATTCAGACAAACCCAAAAAAAATAATATATATATTATTTGTTCCTGAAATTCTGATTAATACAGTTCTGATTGTGTTTTTATGTAGTAATCCGGGGTATATAGGGGCAGCCTGTGTAACTGCTATGGCACCCATGGGGGAAGGCAGGTGCATGGCCATCCTGTTCTATGATGGGGGTGTAGTGACATGAACCAGGAGCAAGGGCATATATATTTTATTTTCTATAAGACTCTCTTTCCTGCGCAAACAGGTAAAATGTAGAAGGCATCGTGGGTGCCGCTAGGGAGACTCGTCCCTGTCACAGCCTGCCATTGGCTGACCCTACCTCGTCAGTAGATGTTTTGATCCATGCAATGGGAACATGCACCAGCGGCCATGCGGGGAGGGGTAAGTATAACCTATATGAGGTGCCTGGACATTAGGATGTTTATTATAGGGGTTGGATAACCCCTTTAACAATCCTACCACAGACAGTGCGCCAAGGTAGGGGGGAGGCAGGTTATCTTACAGTCAGACCCAAGACAGTGAGGAGGAGGAGGGGGACATGGCTGCACTCCTGGGACACAAAAAAGTGAAGATTATATGTTTTATTTTATTTTACTTCATGAAAGTTGTTAAAAGGGTTTTCTGAGACTTATATATTGATGACCTATCCTCCGGATGGGTCATCAGTATATGACACCTGGAACCCCCACCGATCAGCTGTTTGAGAAGGCACTGGTGCTTCTGCGAGAGCCATGGCCTTCTCCCTGCCTACCTAGCACAACCCTGTACATTGTATAGCGGCTGTGCCTCGTATTGCTGCTCAGCCCCATTCACTTCACTGGAGCTGTGCCTAGGCCAGGTGACCGATGAACATGTCATCACTTGGCCTAGGGAAAGCTGCGAGCAGGCCTCAGCCAATAGCACAGCTAGCTGGTTCTTAGTTTAAATATAGCAATGCATGAAATGTACATGTTCTCCCCAGCTTTCTGTGGCATCCCATAATCCAAGGACAGGATTAGCTTAGCTAGCTTTCTGGTGGTAAAAAAAAAGGTCCCTAGTGCATTTGAATGACAGGAATTAGACTGACCAATGTGAATGATTACAATACATTCTGCATACATATATGGATTATATCGTAGTCATATAAATAAGAAATACATTCATAACAAATATTATATTTTGTAGATGTCCAAAAGGTTCTAATAAAAACACATTTGTGATCTTTATCTTCCTAGAAAGCAACAAACACAAAATATATAAATTTCCCTTTGCTGGTTCTAAATTCATGCTGCAACAAAATTAATGACATTGTAAATATATACATGGTTCAAGCACTGTCCCAAATAGCAGAGAATACATATTTGTCCACTATCACAAATTCCTTGGAGGTCTCCTTGAGCACTACAGAGAATGTAGTAATACTATGATGTTAAATAACTTCTTGTCCCATGACATTCCATTTCCTAAGGCACAACAATTAGACCTGAGATTTCAGAATATTAATTACTATCTTGTCTGCTGGTGATGGCTAAAATTTGACACTGGCTTCACACATGACATAGATTGCGATTCATGGCTGGAAAATACCCAGAAGGAATTCAGTCTGTTTGCATTCAGAGGAGGTTTCAACAAGTGGAATGTCGTCTGGTTACATTAAATAATGAGCCTTTAAAGTCCAAGGTCAGGATCAGAGTTTTGTTTATGGGCACCATGGCACGTTGCTGTTTACAGCTGAGGGACACAACAGCGTGTGTTCTTCACCAAAACCTGTCTGTGGAATTCCATCTCGGCAATTGTCAATGCTTCTCTTATGAAGGATTATAAAAAGCCTACACACATACAGTCCTGATCAAAAGTTTAAGACCACTTGAAAAATGGCAAGAAATCTTATTTAGCATGGCTGGATCTTAACAAGGTTCCAAGTAGAGCTTCAACATGCAACAAGAAGAAATGGGAGTGAGAAAAAACATTTTTTGAGCATTCAATTTAATGAAAACAACAAATAAACTGAAACAGGCAGTTTTTTAGCTGATCAAAAGTTTAGGACCACACCTCCCAAAAAAAAACTAAACTCTCCCAAAACAGAAATCCAACTTCCAAACATTAACTCAGTAATGAGTAGCTCTGCCGTAATTGTTTATCACTTCAAAAATTTGGTTTCGGCATGCTTGATGCAAGCGTTTCCATGAGGTGAGTGGAAACATTTCTCCAAGTTGTGAAGACAGCCGCACGAAGGCCATCTACTGTCTGGAACTGTTGTCTATTTTTGCAAACTTCCCTTTTCCATCCATCCCCAAAGGTTCTCAATTGGATTTAGATCAGGGGAACACGCAGGATGGGCCAAAAGAGTGATGTTATTCTCCTGGAAGAAGTCCCTTGTCTTGGGGGCATTGTGTACTGTAGCGTTGTCCTGTTGAAAAACCCAGTCGTTACCACACAGACGAGGGCCCTCAGTCATGAGGAATGCTCTCTGAAACATCTGGACATAGCAAGCGGCCATTTGACGCCTCTGCACTTACTGAAGCTCTATTATTCCACTGAAGGAAAAAGCACCCCAGACCATTATGGCACCCCCTCTACTGAGGCCCGTAGAAAACATCTCAGGTGGGATCTACTTGTCATGCCAGTAACGTTGGAAACCATCAGGACCATCAAGGTTACATTTTTTCTCATCAGAGAATAAAACTTGCTTCCACCTTTGAATGGCCCATGTTTGGTGCTCTCTAGCAAAGTCCAAATGAGCAGTTCTGTGGCGTTCAAGGAGACGAGGTCTTTGAAGATGTTTTTGAAGCCCTTCAGTCTCAGATGCCGTCTGATGGTTATGGGGCTGCAGTCAGCACCAGTAAGGGCCTTAATTTGGGTCGAGGATCGTCCAGTGTCTTGACGGACAGCAAATTGGATCCTCCGGCTCAGTGCTGAGGAAATTTTTTGGGGTATTCCATTTGACTTTTTTGTTCCATAACCCTCAGGATCATTTAAGAAATTCTTACTGCGTCCCACCTCAGCAGCGATGTCGTGCTGTGAGAGACCCTGCTTACGCAGTTCAACAACCCGACCACATTCAAAAAGGGAGAGTTTTTCTGCCTTTGCCATCACAACGTGTGACTGCCTGACAGAAAATGACAATGAATCCACATCTTTGCACAGATTTGGCCTTTTTAAGGCATGCGGTCCTAAAATTTTGATCAGCTAAAAAACAGCCTGTTTCAGTTTATTCGTTGTTTTCATTAAATTGAATGCTCAAAAAATGTTTTGTCTCACTCCCATTTCTTCTTGTTGCATGTTGAAGCTCTACTTGGAACCTTGTTAAGATCCAGCCATGCTAAATATGATTTTTTTGCCATTTTTCAAGTGGTCTTAAACTTTTGATCAGGACTGTACATCTGTTTCGGTTCCATATAATTATAGTTGACAGACACCTTCAATATATTTTCTAGAGTGGGCAAAAATCTAAAAAGAAGCCCTGGTTACCATTATCAACATATTTTTTCATACCCAAGAAGGTTAAGGGGGGTTTTCTGGCTCCTCTCCAGCTATCTGCAGCGCCATTGGCCTATTCCTCTACAAGCACAGCAACTTCATAAAGGTCATACTGACCCAAACTTTTTCTCGATATCTAGATTTAATTATATAAAATGTGGAAAAAACAAGAGAAATGCAGTCTATTGCTCTATATGATGAATTATGTAATAAATCTATATAACCTAATCTTTGTTACTATGCAGTTGAGATGGTGTGTGGTTCCACTTTCTTTAATAGTATTCTCAGGATACATCATTAATATTTGATCAGTGAGGGTACAACACCCGATTGACCAGCTGTTCCTTGATTAGATCTTGAATGGGGAGGGAAGACCAACTTAGGTCAAGTTGTAGTAGCCACGCTGGGTTACTGCAGCTCACCTCCCTGTAAAGTGACGTTGTATAGAGAGTTGAGCTGTGGTAACCTGGCACGGCCGCTACACATTGAATGGAGCTGTGCTTCCTAATCCATTCAAAGTTCTTATTTCACTGCTGGAGGCTGCAGAGAACAGATGATCAAGGGGGTACAGAGTGTTGGGCCCCCACTGATCAGATATCCTGAGGATCAGGAAACTCCTTTAAAAATGGTATTGATGTAGTATAAAAATTATAGTGTGCACCTGTACCAAAGATCTTATAATTTGCTCATCTAAATTTGTCACACATAAGTCAATATCTTAGGGTTGAACCCCCATTTACATGTTTTGATGGACACAATACTTGATATTCAGTATGATGGTCAGCCTAGCTTACATGATAAATAGCTTGCTCTCTAGTCACAGTGGTGACTCAGAAGCATTAATGTATTCTATTCTCCTACTTGTCTGCCTACATCATGTCTCAAGACAATTGCATATTTATAGTGCAGCTATAAATAACTTTCTTGAGGATCGAAGCAGAAAATTTAAATAGCTCAAGACTTCACAAAAAAAAAGGTACCAATTTGGAGAAATGGAAATAGAAATCTCACAATGACCTGTCTTCATCCCAGTGACTATATTGGGGCTATCATGCCTGAGAGCAATTGTCATATTTTTATATGTTGCTATAATACAATTATAAATATTTGGTAGTGAAGTTGATGAGCATCAAGTACTGGAAGGTTATGTTCCTGGAATGTCTGAAAGTTGTGACAGGCTACTACTACTTTTATAGCATTGTGTCTCATCATGCATACTAGGTGGGTGGCCTGACAGTTTCCCGACATAATACATAGTGGAATGGATATATGCTAATAGTATACTAGAACTTTTCCCTGAGGGTGAATTCACATGCAGCAGATTTGTTGCCAACATTTTGGCAACTGTCCAGTTTAATGTATTTTTGTTCTAGATGCACTGGGCCATAAGACACACCTAGGTTTTAGAGGAGGCCCCCAATGTTAATACAACCCTCAATCGGACCCCCAATATTAATAAGACCTCAAATCAGACCCCTAATGTTAATAAGTCCTCAGATCAGACCCACAATCAGTCCTCATCTAAGACCCCAATGTGAATGACCCCCAATCAGATCTCAGATAAGACTGCTGGCTGCGGCTGAGACTGCTGGGACCAAGTGCTGGCTGTGGCTGAGATTGCTGGCACTGACTGATGGTTAAGATGGCTGACACTGACTGGTGGCTGAGACTGGTGGCATTGACTGATGGCTTTGGCTGTACGACTGGCACTAACTGCTGATGCTGAGACTGCTGGTAGCAACTGGTAGGTCAGACTGCTGACAGGGGCTCCTCTCTATATGGCTGATAGTGCTGTGACTGACGAACAGAAATGGCGGCTGGGACTGATGAACAGAAATGGTGGTGCTCCAACCTGCTTGCCGGCGCCAGGTGTGGGCGGTGCAGGAGGCATGAGGAGTGCCATGTCCTGATTGGTTGGCCCGCTGGTGTGAGCGGTGCAGGGGCGTGTTATTATTTGGGTTATTCCTGCAGTATAGAAATCTTTTGCTAGAGGTAGTTGTGCATTGTGTGTGTATATATATATTACTCTTTTTATGAGGCAAGGTAACCCAAAAATGGCTCATCTAGCACAGTTTTTATTATTATTATTTTTTTTCACCTGACAGAGTAGATAATGTGATATTTTTATAGAGCAGGTCAGAACGATGCGGCGATACCTAATAAGTCAAATTTTTTCATTTTTGTGGGGATTTACACAAAAAAATATAGAAAAAAAATCATGTTTTTGTGTTTCCATTTTCTGAAAATCATATATTTTTTAAATTTTTGGGGAGATTGTCTTAGGTAGGGTCTCATTTATTGCTGGAAGAGATGATTTGATTGGTACCACTATGGGGCACATATGACTTTTTGATTGCTTTGTATTACACTTTTTGTGATGTAAGGTGATAAAAAAAAATGGGCACATTTTTAATTTTACTTTTTTACGGCGTTTACCAGATGGGTTGGATCACATACTATTTTTATAGAGCAGGTTGTTACAGACACAGCGATGCCTAATATTTGCATTTTTTTATTTTATTTTATACAATAAAAGCATTTTTTTTAAAGAAATCATGTTTTTGGGTTTCCATTTTCTGAAAGCCATATTTTTTTATTTTTTAGGTTAATTTTTTGGGCACATTTTTTTTAATGGTGTTCACCAGTTGGGTTGGATCACATGCATGGATCACATGCTATGTCGTTACCGACATGATACCTAACATGTGCATTTTTTTTAAACTTTATTTTATTCAATAAAAGCTTGTATGCAAAAAAAAAAAAATCATGTTTTTGTGTCTCCATTTTCTGAAAGCCATATTTTTTATTTTTTGGGATGATTGGCTTATGTAGGGGCTGAGTCTTTGTGGGATGAGGTCACGGTTTGATTGGTGCTAATTTTGGATACATATAACTTTTTAAATCACTTATTAAAAAAAAAAGTGCGGTGGGCAAAATTGCAATTCCATCATAGTTTTTCATTTTTTTTATAGTGTTGCACACGGCGATACCAAACATGTTTAGTGTTTTTTTTTTTTTTTTACATTTTTAACCAATTATGTGTGTATATAGGAATTATTTTTATGAATTTATTTTTTTACTTTTTCACTTTTTTTTTTACTTTTTTGGGACCCAGACCCACTTGGTTCTTGAATATCCAGTGAGTCTTATGGCTTACAATACACTGCAGTACACTATATAGTGTACTGCAGTATATTGAACTCAGGGCTGGGCGATTTGGCCTAAAATTTATATCGCAATATAATTTTAAGCATGTGCGACAACCATATATATCGCAATATATTATTTTCTATATTTTTTGGGGGGGTGAAAATATATATTTTTTACTTTTTATTTACTATTAGCCTCCTTAGGGGCTAGAACCCTTGTCTTGTTCACTCTAATAAAGCTCTATTAGGGTGAATAGGACTTTACACTGTCCCTGCTGCCCTGTGCTTTGTGCACATGGCAGCAGGGAGCTTACCACGGCAGCCAGGGCTTCAGCAGCATCCTGGCTGCCATAGTAACTGATCGGAGCCCCAGGATTACACTGCTTGGGCTCCAATCAGAAGCTGCCACTGTGCCACCAATGGGTGGGGAGGGGGAGACCCTGAGGCCATTGCCACCAATGATTTAATACTGTGGGGGGCGCACTGCAGGGGGGGACCGCAATTCATATAATATTGAGAAGAGGGAAGTAGAAGGGAGGGACTGTGGCCACTGCGCCACCAATGAATATAGTTAATGCTTGAATACAAACGTAGCCTGCGTGTGCAGGCCATATCCCATACCCGGTCTCTATGAGGGCGTGCTGCAATCCGCTGCAATTAACCCCTCAGGACCTGAGGGGTTAATTGCGGTGGATTGCAGCGATATAGAGGCCGGGGGCCGGGTATGGGATATAGCCGGCACATGCAGGCTATGTATGTATTCAAGCATTAACTATATTCATTGGTGGCGCAGTAGCCACAGTCCTTCCCTCCTACTGTTCTCTGTTCTTATTGGTGGCCAATGGCAGCCGCACACAGTGGGGAGGGAGGGAGCTTAACCCTTCAAACCCTAAGGACCGTGGCATGGAAAGGGTTAAACAGTTTTGGAGCGCTGTGTGTGTGTGTGTGTGTGTGTGTGTGTGTGTGGAGTGCTGTGTCCTGATTGGACGCCCCGCTGCACATGCCCAAAACTGGTGACACACACACGGACCCAGGGCAGTCACGCAGGGATTTTATTATTATAATTAGATGTACCCTTTTCTAATGATTACACTATCCCAAAATGTTTAAATGAAAAAATGCAGCTCCCCTGGAGCACATGGGATGGGTCAAAAATGTTGAGATTTGTTTTACACGTTAATATTTAGTTATTTATTTATTCACCTATATACAGTTGCAAGAAAAAGTATGTGAACCCTTTGGAATTATATGGATTTCTGCACAAATTGGTCATAAAATGTGATCTGATCTTCATCTAAGTCATAACAATAGACAATCACAGTCTGCTTAAACTAATAACACACAAAGAATTAAATGTTACCATGTTTTTATTGAACACACCATGTAAACATTCACAGTGCAGGTGTAAAAAGTATGTGAACCCTTGGATTTAATAACTGGTTGAACCTCCTTTGGCAGCAATAACTTCAACCAAACGTTTCCTGTAGTTGCAGATCAGACGTGCACAAAGGTCAGGAGTAATTCTTGACCATTCCTCTTTACAGAACTGTTTGAGTTCAGCAATATTCTTGGGATGTCTGGTGTGAATCGCTTTCTTGAGGTCATGCCACAGCATCTCAGTCGGGTTGAGGTGAGGACTCTGACTGGGCCACTCCCGAAGGCGTATTTTCTTCTGTTTAAGCCACTCTGTTGTTGATTTACTTCTATGCTTTAGGTCGTTGTCCTGTTGCAACACCCATCTTCTGTTGGGCTTCAGCTGGTGGACAGATGGTCTTAAGTTCTCCTGCAAAATGTCTTTCAAAAACTTGGGAATTAATTTTTCCTTCGATAATAGCAATCCGTCCAGGCCCTGATGCAGCAAAGCAGCTCCAAACCATGATGCCCCCACCACCATACTTCACAGTTGGGATGAGGTTTTGATGTTGGTGTGCTGTGCTGCTTTTTCTCCACACACATTGTTCTGTGTTTCTTCCAAACAACTCAACTTTGGTTTCATCTGTCCACAGAATATTTTGCCAGTACTGCTCTGAAACATCCAGGTGCTCTTGTGCAAACTGTAAATGTGCAGCAATGTTTTTTTTGCACAGCAGTGGCTTCCTCTGTGGTATCCTCCCATGAAATCCATTCTTGTTTAGTTTTTTACGTATAGTAGATTCGCTAACAGGGATGTTAGCATATGCCAGAGACTTTTGTAAGTCTTTAGCTGACACTCTAGGATTCTTCTTCACCTCATTGAGCAGTCTGCGCTGTGCTCTTGCAGTCATATTTACAGGACGGCCACTCCTAGGGAGAGTAGTAGCAGTGCTGAACTTTCTCCATTTATAGACAATTTGTCTTACCGTGCACTGATGAACAGCAAGGCTTTTGGAGATACTTTTATAACCCTTTCCAGCTTTATGCAAGTCAACAATTCTTAATCGTAGGTAGTCTGGGAGCTCTTTTGTGCGAGGCATCATTCACATCAAGCAATGCGTCTTGTGAAAAGCAAACTCAGAACTAGTGTGTGTTTTTTATAGGGCAGCTGTAACCAACACCTCCAATCTCATCTCATTGATTGGACTCCAGTTGGCTGACACCTCACTCCAATTAGCTCTTGGAGATGTAATTAGACTAGGGGTTCACGTACCTTTTCCACATGCACTGTGAATGTTTACATGGTGTGTTCAATAAAAACATGGTAACATTTAATTCTTTGTGTGTTATTAGTTTAAGCAGACTGTGATTGTCTATTGTTATGACTTAGATGAAGATCAGATCACATTTTATGACCAATTTGTGCAGAAATCCATATAATTTCAAAGGGTTCACATACTTTTTCTTGCAACTGTAGTGCTGACATATTCTGCAGCGCTTTTGCAGAAACTATCATCACACTGTCCCCAATGGGGATCACAATCTGTTCCCCATCAATATGTCTTTGGAGTGTCACTGACTTTAGTTGGCCAATGCAGTTAACCTGTTTTTTTTATTTTTTATTTTGCACAACCGATACTGACATTGCTAATAGCTGCTCTTAAATTTTGTCTATTAAAAGGTGTGTGACGCCATTCTGAATATTGTAACATGTAACTCATGTTTTATAAGCTATGAGGTGTGTAGCTACGTA
This sequence comes from Bufo gargarizans, assembly GCF_014858855.1. NCBI lineage: Eukaryota > Metazoa > Chordata > Amphibia > Anura > Bufonidae > Bufo > Bufo gargarizans. The sequence goes on along the minus strand of NC_058085.1, from coordinate 195,408,253 downwards.
CAATGGGTTAGGCTTCTATATTCTGTATTTATCTGTCAGTACTATATTTAATAGTTGTAAATGCTTGGCTTGCCCCATTGGCTTTACCATAAAGACTAGAACAATCCAGGTTATATAATATGCACCTTCATTATTGCAAATTAGCAGATGAACGAGGTGTGTCAAAGCATCAGACTCTTGGCCAGAATCCTGAGTTCTGTACGTCTTGGTCTAAGCGTCTTTGGGATTTGGGGACATTCTGTGCCTTTAGAGAAATGGTTGCAGGAGCCTCCCTGCAGCCTACTTGTTTACTAGGAAGGCACTGGTCGGAATGCTTTGTAGAGGCAGGCTATCCCAACAGGGTTTACTACATTAAGTAGCACCTTTGTACCAAATCTTAAACTCTAATTGGAGGCTTAGAGTTGAGTGAGGCAGCAACAATGTGGCCAGGCAGAACAGCTTGCTTTTGGGGGTGTGTGACTATTAAATAATTTTCGTAAAACCGATGACCTCTAAACCCAAATCCTTTATTGTTACAGTCAGTACACTCCATTCACTTACTAATGGCTTTACAGATTGCTACATACAAAAGCTACTTTATCAAGTGGCTCAGCCAATGCATGTTGCACCACTCAACAATACAGTCATAAAATATAAAGTATAGGAAAATTATGGAGCGCTCAGGATAAAGTAAGAATGCCTCTTGAGAAAAAGGACATAAATATGCTTCTTGAGAGAAAGGACATTTTAATGCGACTCATAAGCCTTACCTCCAAATGTAGCTATATATATATATATACATATACACATAGTGGATATAAAAAGTCTACACCCCCCTGTTAAAATGTCAGGTTTCTGTGATGTAAGAAAATGAGACAAAGATAAATCAGTTCAGAACTTTTTCCAACTTTAATGTGACCTATAAACTGTACAACTCAATTGAAAAACAAACTGAAATATTTTAGGTAGAGGGAAGAAAAAATATAAAAATAAAATAATATGGTTGCATAAGTGTGCACACCCTTAAACTAATACTTTGTTGAAGCACCGTTTGATTTTATTACAGCACTCAGTCTTTTTGGGTATGTGTCTATCAGCATGGCACATTTTGACTTGGCAAGATTTGCCCACTCTTCATTGCAAAAACACTCCAAATCTGTCAGATTGCGAGGGCATCTCCTGTGCACAGCCCTCTTCAGATTACCCCACAGATTTTCAATCGGATTCAGGTCTGGGCTCTGGCTGGGCCATTCCAAAACTTTAGTCTTCTTCCGGTGAAGTGATTCCTTGGTTGATTTGGATGTATGCTTTGGGTCGTTGTCACGCTGAAAGATAAAGTTCCTCTTCATGTTCAGCTTTCTAGCAGAAGCCAGAAGGTTTTGTGCCAATATTGACTGGCATTTGGAACTGTTCATAATTCCCGCTAGCTTAACTAAGGCCTCAGTTCCAGCTGAAGAAAAATAGCCCCAAAGCATGATGCTGCAACCACTATGCTTTACTGTGGGTATGGTGTTCTTTTGGTGATGTGCAGTGTTGTTTTTGCACCATACATATCTTTTGGAATTATGGACAAAAAGTTAAACCTTGGTTTCATCAGACCATAACACCTTTTCCCACATGCTTTTTGCAAAATGTAGCCTGGCTTGGATGTTTTTCTTTATAAGAAAAGGCTTTTGTCTTGCCACTCGTACCCCGTAGCCCAGACATATGAAGACTACAGGAGATTGTTGTCACATGTACCACACAGCCAGTACTTGCCAGATATTCCTGCAGCTCCTTTAATGTTGCTGTAGGCCTCTTGGTAGCCTCCCGTTTTTTCATAAATTTTGGAGGGATGTCCAGTTCTTGGTAATGTCACTGTTGTGCTACATTTTCTCCACTTGATGATGACGACTGTCTTCACTGTGTTCCATGGTATATCTAATTCCTTAGAAATTCTTTTGTACCCTTCTCCTGACTGATACATTTTAACAATGAGATCCCTCTGATGCTTTGGGAGCTCTCTGTGGACCATGGCTTTTGCTGTGGGATGCGACTAAGAAAATTTCAGGAAAGACCAACTAGAGCAGCTGAACTTTATTTAGGGTTAATCAGAGGCACTTTAAATGATGGCAGGTGTATGCTGACTCCTATTTAACATGATTTAGATTGCTTAATTCTGAACACAGCTACATCCCCAGTTATAAGTGCACACTTATGCAACCACATTATTTTTGTTTTTTCGTTTTTCTTCCCTCCACCTAAAAGATTTTAGTTTGTTTTTCAATTGATTGGCACAGTTTATAGGTCACTTTAAAAGGTGGAAAAAGTTCTGAAATAATTTATCTTTGTCTCATTTTTTTACACCACAGAAACCTGACATTTTAACAGGGGAGTGTAGACTTTTTATATCCACTATATATATATATATATATATATATATATATATATATATACACAGTACAGACCAAAAGTTTGGACACACCTTCTCATACAAAGAGTTTTCTTTATTTTCATGACTATGAAAATTGTAGATTCACACTGAAGGCATCAAAACTATGAATTAACACATGTGGAATTATATGCATAACAAAAAAGTGTGAAACAACTGAAAATATGTAATATTCCAAGTTCTTGAAAGTAGCCACCTTTTGCTTTGATTACTGCTTTGCACACTCTTGGCATTCTCTTGATGAGCTTCAAGAGGTAGTCACCTAAAATGGTTTTCACTTCACAGGTCAGGTTTAATAAGTGGGATTTCTTGCCTTATAAATGGGGTTGGGACCATCAGTTGCATTGTGGAGAAGTCAGGTGGATACACAGCTGATAGTCCTACTGAATAGACTGTTAGAATTTGTATTATGGCAAGAAAAAAGCAGCTAAGTAAAGAAAAATGAGTGCCCATCATTACTTTAAGAAATGAAGGTCAGTCAAATTGGGAAAACTTTGAAAGTGTCCCCAAGTGCAGTCACAAAAACCATCAAGCGCTACAAAGAAACTGACTCACATGCGGACCGCCCCAGGAAAGGAAGACCAAGAGTCACCTCTGCTGCGGAGGATAAGTTCATCCGAGTCACCAGCCTCAGAAATCGCAGGTTAACAGCAGCTCAGATTAGAGACCAGGTCAATGCCACACAGAGTTCTAGCAGCAGACACATCTCTAGAACAACTGTTAAGAAGAGACTGTGTGAATCAGGCCTTCATGGTAGAATATCTGCTAGGAAACCACTGCTAAGGACAGGCAATAAGCAGAAGAGACTTGTTTGGGCTAAAGAACACAAGGAATGGACATTAGACCAGTGGAAATCTGTGCTTTGGTCTGATGAGCCCAAATTTTAGATCTTTGGCTCCAACCACCGTGTCTTTGTGCGACGCAGAAAAAGTGAACGGATGGACTCTACATGCCTGGTTCCCACCGTGAAGCATGGAGGAGGAGGTGTGATGGTGTGGGGGTGCTTTGCTGGTGACACTGTTGGGGATTTATTCAAAATTGAAGGCATACTGAACCAGCATGGCTACCACAGCATCTTGCAGCGGCATGCTATTCCATCCGGTTTGCCTTTAGTTGGACCATCATTTATTTTTCAACAGGACAATGACCCCAAACACACCTCCAGGCTGTGTAAGGGCTATTTGACCATGAAGGAGAGTGATGGGGTGCTGCGCCAGATGACCTGAAGACATCAAAACTATAAATTAACACATGTGGAATTATATACATAACAAAAAAGTGTGAAACAACTGAAAATATGTCATATTCTAGGTTCTTCAATGTAGCCACCTTTTGCTTTGATTACTGCTTTGCACACTCTTGGCATTCTCTTGATGAGCTTCAAGAGGTAGTCACCTGAAATGTTCTTCCAACAGTCTTGAAGGATTTCCCAGAGATGCCTAGCACTTGTTGGCCCTTTTGCCTTCACTCTGCGGTCCAGCTCACCCCAAACCATCTCGATTGGGTTCAGGTCCGGTGACTGTGGAGGCCAGGTCATCTGGTGCAGCACCCCATCACTCTCCTTCATGGTCAAATAGCCCTTACACAGCCTGGAGGTGTGTTTGGGGTCTTTGTCCTGTTGAAAAATAAATGATGGTCCAACTAAACGCAAACCGGATGGAATAGCATGCCGCTGCAAGATGCTGTGGTAGCCATGCTGGTTCAATTTTGAATAAATCCCCAACAGTGTCACCAGCAAAGCACCCCCACACCATCACACCTCCTCCTCCATGCTTCACGGTGGGAACCAGGCATGTAGAGTCCATCTGTTCACTTTTTCTGCGTCGCACAAAGACACGGTGGTTGGATCCAAAGATCTCAAATTTGGACTCATCAGACCAAAGCACAGATTTCCACTGGTCTAATGTCCATTCCTTGTGTTCTTTAGCCTAAACAAGTCTCTTCTGCTTGTTGCCTGTCCTTAGCAGTGGTTTCCTAGCAGATATTCTACCATGAAGGCCTGATTCACATAGTCTTCTCTTAACAGTTGTTCTAGAGATGTGTCTGCTGCTAGAACTCTGTGTGGCATTGACCTGGTCTCTAATCTGAGCTGCTGTTAACCTGCGATTTCTGAGGCTGGTGACTCGGATTAACTTATCCTCCACAGCAGAAGTTACTCTTGGTCTTCCTTTCCTGGGGCGGTCCGCATGTGAGCCAGTTTCTTTGTAGTGCTTGATGGTTTTTGTGACTGCACTTGGGGACACTTTCAAAGTTTTCCCAATTTTTCGGACTGACTGACCTTCATTTCTTAAAGTAATGATGGCCACTAGTTTTTCTTTACTTAGCTGCTTTTTTCTTGCCATAATACAAATTCTAACAGTCTATTCAGTAGGACTATCAGCTGTGTATCCACCTGACTTCTCCACAACGCAACTGATGGTCCCAACCGCATTTATAAGGCAAGAATTAAACCTGACAGGGCACACCTGTGAAGTGAAAACCATTTCAGGTGACTACCTCTTGAAGCTCATCAAGAGTGTGCAAAACAGTAATCAAAGAAAAAGGTGGCTACTTTGAAGAACCTAGAATATGACATATTTTCAGTTGTTTCACACTTTTTTGTTATGTATATAATTCCACATGTGTTAATTCATAGTTTTGATGCCTACAGTGTGAATCTACAATTTTCATAGTCATGAAAATAAAGAAAACTCTTTGAATGAGAAGGTGTGTCCAAACTTTTGGTCTGTATTGTATATATATATATATATATATATATATAATGTTTAGGGAAATCACAGTGTGGCTTATTTACCATGTATTAAGGTTTACAGTCAGGTTCTGGTAACTTGAACCCCACCAATACATTTTCTCTCTACATTGAAACAACAGTATGGACAGAAACCTACAAATTCTATTTCTCCATGCCTGCTATCCATTTCAATGGTGAGAAACAGAGCAAGCTTGAAATATAAGGTAAAAACATTCAAGATATTTTTATTTTTATTCAGAAGAAGTAATTTAAATTACACAGGGGGTCGAACGATTGACCACTGGGAAAGAGTCTCTGATAATTGCTTCTAATAAATACCAGATTTTACATTAGTGGTAACATAAAGAAAAGCCTGTTTTTGCCCAGATTTTATTTATCATCAAAGGATGAAAGAATAGTATGACTGTGGTTTTGAACCTCTTCCAATGGCATCAGAGAAAATATGAGCACTCCCAAATGAACCACTAGAACATCCAACACTAAAGTTCCCACAGAAATGTCTTCATGGTACAAATACCTATGATTGTAGAGTTAGATGTAAAATAATTATACTTGTTATGCAATGGCTATAAACAATTGAACACTTGATTTCATGCGTGCTACAAAGCAATTATATGTGATTTAGGTCTAACCTTCCTATAACCCATGATAAACAAAACAAGGTTTAGCGATCTTAGGGGATCATTTATCAAACAGAAATAAGGCTAAATTAGGAGTATTTCTGGTGCATGTTGTGTTGCAAAAGATCTTTGAAATCTGCGACTTCTCCCTCTCTAAAAAAGGGGGCGTGGTGTAGGTCGGCAGGCCCGTCTCATTTAACATTTTCTACGGCTGTTTGAGGCGTAGAAAATGGTCTAAGTGTAAGACAGCTAAGAAGCGGTCTTACATTTAAAAGTGGCAGTGGATCCGCTTAAGTTATGTAGAGGAAGGCATGGGAAAAAAAGCTTAACACCTAGTGTAGTAGATAAACATAGTGATTTAATTTCCAGTACGAGGACAACTCCTGTGCATATGGATAGAAGCGGGATTATCTGCTCTCTGTGAGCCAATGCAGAGCTTTCATTTATTTGGGCACTACGTAATACAATATGTGGATCCGCCTGCATCTTCTCTTAAAAATAACAGCTGATTGTGGGTATTTCACAAAATCTATATTTGGAAACTCCCTAATTACAACCCCCCATTACAAAGTCTGTGGAGAGGAATTCTCCTATAGGTTTTTATCAGCTACCAATAAAGAATAGGGCCAACATAAAATAAGCCTTAAAGGGATTGTCCCTTGAAAATTTTCAAACCAGCACCAGGATCTGAATACTTTGTAATTTCATGTAACTAAAAATTTGCATAGCCACTGAGTTATTCAATAAAAATTTATCTGTATGGTGCCATTTACTTTCTTATTTCTTTGTCCTGCTCAAGGAGAAGGCCGCACATGCTCAGTTTTATCCTTCATCTGCCTCCTTAGCTGTGATAGGTAGAACATGGACACGCCTTCTGAGCTGCATCAGAAAAGACACTCCCCTTCATCTGCCAGCTTAATATAAATCTAGTAGAACAAAGAATGGGCAGATCTCTGGATCCATGTGAGGTACAGGGCTGGTTCTATGTTTGTTGGTGGAAAGAGATAGTTATGCACTCTATGATGTTTGATTTTCATTTTTTACATTAATCATAGGATTACCCCTTTAAATGGGCCACTTAGCACGTATATGCATTGCATATATACTATACATGTTTTTATTACTATTCATTTACTCTTTTCCAGATTAAAGTGTTACATCAACTAGTGATGGGCACAATAGCTTGGTTGTAGTCCAAATCTTTTTTTTTTCAATCAACTAATCCTTTAATATAACTGTTCTGCTTTCATTTAAACCCAAGAAAATACTAACGATAAGGAAAAGGAAACACATATATAATACTTATAACAATAAACAGGTTACACTATTTGGGCTTTCTTCATTAGAATGTTCTCGTAAATTCAAGCATTCTGAGCCACTTATACAAGAAAAGACTCCAGGACAAGTACTCAATGTAAAACCTGCCTGGAATGGTAATCTAGGATTCCTGAGGATTGTCTGTGTTATGACACAGGAGGATTACGTAAGACAAAGCTCAGTACAAGCATGCAGTACCTCATTAATCCTTCAGTATAGAGAATTAATGCCTAAAGGCTGTTTTAGGGCTGCATTACACCAACAGATTATCTGACAGATTTTCTCACCAATCATTGGTCAGATGGTCAATTACACACACGGATCTTTTGTTATACATACCAACTTTTGGTCTGATTGAACAGATATTGGTCAATTAATTTGTTAGTGTAATAAAGTCCTTTATACGGGCTGTGAATTGTCTCGATCATCGCTAATGAAGGTTCATAGTAATGATCATTAGCGATAATTAGTGTTGGGTGCGAATATTCGAATCGTGAATACTTATTGCGAATATCAGCACTTCGAGAATTTGTGAATATTTACAATATAGTGCTATATATTTGCAATTTTGAATATTCTAGATTTTTTTTCATCAGTAACCTCCCTTCTTGCTTGTGGGCCAATGAGAAGGCTGCAATGTCTTTGTCTGAGCTTAGCAACATCCCTAGTAACCAATAGGAAAGTTGCCTGCCCCTTATATAAGAACCTCCCCAGCAACCATTTTCTACAGTTTTTTTAAGTTCTGAGAGAGAGAGAGAGATAGAGAGAGAGCAGTGTCATTGCTGTGCTTTCCACACTACATTAGATAGATAGTTAGATAGCTTAAAAATGGCTTTATATGCAGTTAGAGTGCTCCAATATATTCGCAATTGCGCTAATCGGCACTAATGATGCAAATATTTTGGAGCAATACGTGAAACATTTTAGCAGGTCTGCATAACATACACTGATTATCTCCCACTAACCATATGTATTATATGTTATATACATATAATACAGATAGTTAGTGGGAGAAAATCAGTGTATGTTATGCAGACCTGCTAAAATGTGAAGTTTCACGTATTGCGGCAAAATATTTGCATCATTAGTGCCAATTAGCGCAATCGCGAATATATTGGAGCACTCTAACTGCATATAAAGCCATTTTTAATGTTCTGCTGTGCCAACCATTCTCTCCAGTCTCAGGAACCTTCTAGCAGCTTGGAAAATGTAGCAAAGGTGACCCACGCCTGTATTTTGTGTGCATTACGCGAATATTACATTGCTGATTTTTCGCAATCAATAAAATAATCTCGAATTTGCAAATATATGACGAATATTCGCCCAAATAACGATTAACCACTGTGAAAGAGTCCCTGATAATTGCTTCTAATGAATACCAGATTTTACATTAATGGTAACTTTTTTTTTTATCATCAAAGGATCAAAGAATAGTGGTTTTGAACCACTTCCAATGGCATCAGGCTAGGGCAGAGCTATAGCCCGCCCATTAGTGCCAGTGACGTCACCGGGCTCACTGCTAGGCGGGAGTCTCGGCCTAGCTTACCCATGGGGAGCCCGGTACGTCACCAGATCTCCAGAAAAAGCCTTTGCCCTGTGTGATTCAGCACAGGACAAGGGTCCTCCAATGCTCATTTCAGGGGGGCTGCCTGGGTGAAATTGTGGGTATGTCCGGGTGCATCTCTGAACCCAGGACAACCCCTTTAAGGTATGTGCAAAACAAACATGATTCAAAGTGGTTCAAAGAAAAGGAGCTGAGATGTTCTGAAAGCATAATATGTATAACTTTAATGGTACTATTCCTGCTCACCCAATTTTTTATGGTTAACATTTAGTATCAATTGTGTCAAATACTGTATAGAAAACAGATAACAGGGACATTCAGAACTAAGCTTCTTAGGATGTGTTCAAACAGAGTCAGACATAGACAGCAAAGGGTCCTTGAGCAAACATTACACAATAGTTCATTACACAGATGCTCCTTATGTCTCTCTAACAATCCAGTAGTCACATTGAACCACAAAATTAACTTATTCAGTCTCTTACATGAAATCAAATAAACAGCGGAAAGATGCTTTTAGGTTAGAAGGGCCCCCTTACCTACTGGGCCCCTTTCCACAGTTTCTAAATAGGGTATGTCTGCCCCTGTGTTCAAGCAAAATTCATAGTTATGATGAGGAAATTCATACTGTAACAAGTTTTGAAATTTTAGAAGGCAATCGGACTGAAGTGAATGTGTAACTACTGAAATAGAGACTAGTCATAGGGTGGCACGTGTGAAGCTAGTGTGTGAATACAGAACAACTGCAAATGTGCGGTCATTGACAGTGTATCTATTCACTCTATAAAGAAAATTCATAGCAATAAAAGAGGAAAAATATGTCAATGCAATGAATGTTCAGTGATGAAATTCCATAGATTCCTAGTATGTCGACATTCTTTGTTTTAATAACCAAATGATTCCCACTGTTAAATCCACATCAAAGTTCTTGTTTTACTAGTGCTGTTTGTAAGATGACAGCCCGCTGGCGCCAGGTGGATTAGAGCAAACACGCTCCATTTCAGTCGGCAAATGGTCTCTGAATAAGGCTTTGCAATGAGCCTCTGCCCAACAGCAAGGCATCTAAAATCTTGGTGGCATATGAAAACAATACCAGCTGTCTATGGTCAACGCCAAGCTATGTATAACGAGAATAAAATGTCATGTTGTTTGGGGATATTTGGCCAATATCTCATGCAACAGATCAATATCTGCTGTTGCTTTGTATAATGTAAAGATATATAAATTTCTAATATACTTTCTGTACCAGTTCCTCATGGTTTACCAGATACATCTTTGTATTCATTGATTAGGAACCTTCATTGTTCATTGTTTACTTCCAGGGATAAAAGTCTGTCCTGGTCTTGTGATGATTATGTGGGCGCATAGCATTTTACAAGGGAGCACCCTTGTACAGCAGTTTTATGTGTAGTTCCAGTAATAGGAGGAACGTATAGGATGTTCATACAATAAGACCCTTGAGTCATGATGGCCTAAACCCGCAGTGGGCTACCCCTCTGCAAAATTACAGCAATGTTATCAAACTAGGGAGATACCCTGGGTGATGCCTCTACATGAGGTGGGGGCAACTAGGTTTTCCTATGCCAGTATAATACAAGCCATTTTTTTCAAGTTGATCATTGATACCTCAGAAATATCAAAGAATCTAGAATAGGGCTGAGAATGGGGGAAAGTCATCATGCTGAATATCATTGGTTTTAGTTTTTCTTATGCTGATAAATAACACATACTTCTCGTACTACATAACGCTCCAGTTCAATGAATTCAAAAATCTGTAAATTATTTACTTGGGTGAATGCAGACTGGATAAATAATGTAAAATTCAAGAATGAGTAAGTTAAGTAGATGAGACAGCTGAACCTTTTAAAAGGTGAAGCAAAAATAGGCATCTACTAAGTGTAATAGAAATGAGCTAATATAATGTCTGCTTGGAACTTTTGAAAATGTACAGTACGGACCAAAAGTTTGGACACACCTTCTCATTCAAAGAGTTTTCTTTATTTTCATGACTATGAAAATTGTAGATTCACAGTGAAGGCATCAAAACTATGAATTAACACATGTGGAATTATATACATAATAAAAAAGTGTGAAACAACTGAAAATATGTCATATTCTAGGTTCTTCAAAGTAGCCACCTTTTGCTTTGATTACTGCTTTGCACACTCTTGGCATTCTCTTGATGAGCTTCAAGAGGTAGTCACCTGAAATGGTTTTCACTTCACAGGTGTGCCCTGTCAGGTTTAATAAGTGGGATTTCTTGCCTTATAAATGGGGTTGGGACCATCAGTTGCGTTGTGGAGAAGTCAGGTGGATATACAGCTGATAGTCCTACTGAATAGACTTAGAATTTGTATTATGGCAAGAAAAAAGCAGCTAAGTAAAGAAAAACGAGTGGCCATCATTACTTTAAGAAATGAAGGTCAGTCAGTCCAAAAAATTGGGAAAACTTTGAAAGTGTCCCCAAGTGCAGTCACAAAAAACATCAGGCGCTACAAAGAAACTGGCTCACATGCGGACCGCCCCAGGAAAGGAAGACCAAGAGTCACCTCTGCTGCGGAGGATAAGTTCATCCGAGTCACCAGCCTCAGAAATCGCAGGTTAACAGCAGCTCAGATTAGAGACCAGGTCAATGCCACACAGATTTCTAGCAGCAGACACATCTCTAGAACAACTGTTAAGAGGAGACTGTGTGAATCAGGCCTTCATGGTAGAATATCTGCTAGGAAACCACTGCTAAGGACAGGCAACAATCAGAAGAGACTTGTTTGGGCTAAAGAACACAAGGAATGGACATTAGACCAGTGGAAATCTGCGCTTTGGTCTGACGAGTCCAAATTTGATATCTTTGGTTCCAACCACCGTGTCTTTGTGCGACGCAGAAAAGGTGAACGGATGGACTCTACATGCCTGGTTCCCACCGTGAAGCATGGATGAGGAGGTGTGATGGTGTGGGGGTGCTTTGCTGGTGACACTGTTGGGGATTTATTCAAAATTGAAGGCATACTGAACCAGCATGGCTACCACAGCATCTTGCAGCGGCATGCTATTCCATCCGGTTTGCGTTTAGTTGGACCATCATTTATTTTTCAACAGGACAATGACCCCAAACACACCTCTAGGCTGTGTAAGGGCTATTTGACCATGAAGGAGAGTGATGGGGTGCTGCGCCAGATGACCTGGCCTCCACAGTCACCGGACCTGAACCCAATCGAGATGGTTTGGGGTGAGCTGGACCGCAGAGTGAAGGCAAAAGGGCCAACAAGTGCTAAGCATCTCTGGGAACTCCTTCAAGACTGTTGGAAGACCATTTCAGGTGACTTCCTCTTGAAGCTCATCAAGAGAATGCCAAGAGTGTGCAAAGCAGTAATCAAAGCAAAAGGTGGCTACTTTGAAGAACCTAGAATATGACATATTTTCAGTTGTTTCACACTTTTTTGTTATGTATATAATTCCACATGTGTTAATTCATAGTTTTGATGCCTTCAGTGTGAATCTACAATTTTCATAGTCATGAAAATAAAGAAAACACTTTGAATGAGAAGGTGTGTCCAAACTATTGGTCTGTACTGTAGTTTCCTACAAATTTCAATATTATTGCCATTTCTAAATCTAATGAAAATGTTGGTGCTATTTCCATGGACTACGGTGGGTGTTCTATAATAGTTGTTTGGAGCTATTGCATCAAATCTAATGTAAGCAACATTTTCTTGGATATTGTATGTCTTCCACGTTGGATCCACTGGTTTCCTCCTGCACTCTAAGGGCTCATGCACACGACTGTATGGCGTTTTCAGTGTTTTGTTGGCCGTTTTTAACAGATCCGTTTTTCAATTTTTTGTTTCAGTAGTGTTTCTGGTTCAGTTCCGTTTTTCCGTTCTGTTTTTCCATATGGCATATACAGTATACATTAATTACATAGGAAAAACTGGTCTGAGCATAAAGTTTTCAATAGATGGTTCCACAAAAATGGAACGGATACGGAAGACATACGGAGTACATTCCGTACGTGTTCCATTTTTTTTTACAGACCCATTGACTTTAATGGAGCCACGAAACGTGATTTGTGGGCAATAATAGGACATGTTCTATCTTTCAACGAAAAAACGGTAACGGAATGCACACGGAGTAACTTCCGTTTTTTTTTGCGGAACTATTGAAATGAATCGTTCCGTATGCGGACCATATACGGAACGCAAGAAACGGCCTGTATACAGAACGCAATAAAAGTTTGTGTGCATGAGCCCTAAAGGTGATTAACTTTCTTTGGAACTGGTCTTAGAGTGTTTGTAACTAATTGTAAACCCAAATCCCTGTCGAGACATGTGTTGGCGCTACATACATAATGGTAATTTCAGATGTCTTACTCTACTACAGTTGTGTGTGTAACCCAACCACTTTCAATCAGGAATTTTCTTATTTGGTGAAAACCTTTTTTCAAGACCCACATCAAAGCAACTTCTAAAGTATGAAAGTTGAATAAGATTCGTCCTTCCTGAAGCAAAACAAGTGAAAGGAACAAAGGTCAGCAGCACTTAAACACTGTGTGAGAAAAAACACCTTGAATGGCTTACAACCCCACAGAATGCCTTGGACAATAATCCCACGCTTTCCATGGAGCTTCATAGACAAAGCTAAAGCAGCTCAATATAACACAAAACTATAAAGGTCAACATGGTCCTCACTGGACCTGGACAAAACAGCATGTCTAACAACCACCAATGATGTATACAATTCCCTGTACCACACAAAGGGCTTACCAAGTTTTCTATTATCATTGAACCCAATTTTCTAGTCTATCAGTTCTGCAATATAGAATCAATGCCATTAAAGTGTACCTAAACTTTCACTTTTTTTAAAACTATTGTACATATGATAAAAATATTTTTAATGTACTTAAAATTTTTTTTTTTACTTTTCCTAGTGAAACAGGCATCTGAAGTTAAGGTACCTATTGCGCTTTGCAGTCAGTACACCGCTGTGTACTAGTGTACAGATTTCTATAGGGCTGCACTGAGCACTTAACAGATCAGAGTATACATCCTTGCTCCTGCCTGTACCAGTTCTGTTCTTCTCAAGCTTGACATAGATTTGTCTGGAACCTCTGAGGTGTTTGACCTGTCACCTCTGCGATCTCCCTGGTGGAGGCTTCAGCGGAGGCGGCACAGGCAGGAGCGCAATGTGCTATGGAGCTCCTGCCCTGTGCTTGCTTCACTCTGGTTATAGCCTGTACCGATGTGGTATGTCGGTTATTAGCAGGGCAGAGCGATGTATGCTCCTTCCTGTACAACACTTAGCGCGGCCGCACCTGAGCTTCAGGTGCCTATTTAGCTAGGAAAAGTTAAAAAATAATAATAATAATTTAGGAACACTTTAAGAATATCATGTTTTACAACTTTAGAGTAGCTATTGAATTGCCAGGGAAGTGAGTTCTACTTTTCATCTAGAAGAGCAGTACATGATCTATAGACTACTTAATGCCAATGACCTATTTTCCATGGTCATCAAGACGTCTAGACTTTACAAGAAGCCATTATGGAATAAACTAGTAAAAAGCTTCATATACCGGTAATCAAATATTGAAGACTATCTACATTCTACTCCAGAACAGACACTTAACAGCATCAGACAGACAGTGACAACATCTGCACCAGACTCAGGAAGTGAAGGAGGCTTGTGCACATTAACCCCTCGCACACTAAGGCTCCATTTTTAAGCACTTAATTCCTGTTAAGGTTTGAGAATAGTAAACCATATACATTTATATCAAACAGATCAGCCTGTCAGCCATATTCATTATTAGTGTTGAGCAAATTGAAGTTAGCGAAGTAGACTTCAATCCGAATTTCAGGAAAAGCCAAGTTTCCTTGCTCTTCATAATAACAAATATATTTTTCCTGAAATGGCGGTAATAAACAAAAATCCATTTGCTTGCGGAGAGGCCATTGCGGCAATCTTGATAGAAGAAGACGTGCAAAATCTTGTGTGCGGTGTGATGACATCATCACACCGCACTGGTCAGGCCCAGTAACATCATCAGTGATGATGTCACTACGCCCGCCCGCCGTGATTATGTCATCACTGTGCGAGATATCACACGGTTTCTTCAATGAAGATGGCCACGACAGCCTCTCTGCGAGCAAATGAATGAGGTACTGACCAAACAGTTGTCAGCATTAATACTTTTAACAATATAAAATGTGAAAATGTAATATCCATCAATAAGGTCCAAGCTGTGTCTCAAGATATGGAAATCAAAATGCTGCTCTCCAAGTAGTATACATTGTATATTCCAGAAATTCATAAGAAGCCATGCTAGAATCCCATGCTGGTCCATGAGTTCGGTAAGAAGCAGCCTATTGAAGTATTGAGGAAACCAACAGAAGCACATGCAAAAAAATACAATGAACTGACATAACATGTAGCTATAGGTAGTAGACAGGGCTAAATGTAATAATACAGTCACCACCTGCTGCAGAATCCACGCAAAGTACAGTAGGTGACCACTAATGGACGCTTGGAATGTGTATGAAGACCACAGGTGAAGAATGGATGATGGGGTTCACCAGTAACCTTGGGCCACCTTTCCTGTTACCCTTATTCTTTGCTCATCTAGTCACTTCTGGTAATGTAATTGGTCTCCGCTCAAGGATTCAGGACACTTTCAGTCCATATATGATCCCTGAACTGGATTAGATGGTGCATCATATTTACATTAGTTAGTACAAGAGCAGTGAATATGTTCATCTACAGATCTAAGAGAATTGACTTTTCTAGTTAGTTCTGCTTCATTTTTAACACGTTAATATTAGGCCTCATGCACACAGCCGTTGTTTTGGTCCGCAAAAACTGCGGCTCGGATGCGGACCCATTCACTTCAATGGGGCCGCAAAAGATCCGTTGCTCCGTTCCGTGGCCCCGCAAAAAAAAAACAACGATAACATGTCCTATTCTTGTTCGCGCTTTGTGGACAAGAATACGCAGTTATATTAAAGGCTGTCCGTGCCGTTCCGTAAATTGCGGAACGCGCACGGACGCCATCCGTGTTTTGCCGATCCGAGATTTGAGGACTGCCAAACACACAACGGTCGTGTGCTTGTAGCCTTCTACTGTAAAAAACAAGCTCTGCCACATGTGATAAGCTTAGTCTTTTAGCTTATTTCTCTTCTTCAGGCCCATCCTAAGGATAGATTTATTGTCCAAACCTTCCTGCAGTTAAGCTGGCTTCTCAGAGCATGAAGATAAGTGTCTACAGGAGAAGCAAGCTGGAAATAACAGACCATCAGACGAAGAATGGGGAAATTCCTCTCATGTTTGCTATCTGAAAAAAACAAAGCAAGAGGCAGCACCTGCTCCATGCATCATCAGCTGAAGTGTAAACCACAAGTACAGTAAACAGCCCGTCCATGGGGATCAGTGCATGCACTGCTCTGCGCTGAGAACGCCAGGGATCCGCCACGATATGGTGGCACTGCACTACTGTACTTCTGCGGATGACACAGAACGCAGACGTGGTTTTAGGTTCAGTTTGTCATATGCTACCATTCCTAGTGATATTGTGGGCTTTTGGAGGTTTTAGAAGGGATTGCAGGTATCTGTAATGCATTTTCCAGGTTAAAGCAGCCCCAAAATAGTTTTTTTTTACATCTTCCACTTCTACAGACTTCCACTTTTCCCGTACGTGTGGCCATGTGATGTGAGCAGCAGTGTGTAGTCCGATCTGATCAGATTCTGGGCTCCAACCGTCAGGGATGTGCATGTAATGTGAAATGCATGGAATTCTTTAATGACACATTCTCAGCTTACAGATGTACAATACCTGAAAGATGGCTAGGTAGAGACTACTCAAGCATCCATACATACCCAATGTCCATTTGTATCCAATGACAAATTCAGCTCTGCTGCATATGTAAAGCACAGTATGAAAACATTCATCTAGACACACATGGTGATCTATGAACCACAGTAGTGTGGCTGTATGTAGTAAACAAACACGACACAACAGCAGTACCCTGCGTCACACCAACAGTCCACGAACTTTCAGCCCTGCAGTGATAGTATAGGCTGGAGCCACTGAATTCATCTGACACTAGGCTGGAATGCTGCCTGCTCTAAGCTCTCATGCTGCGCCCGCACACTAGAGATAGGGTTCAGCGAAGCATTGACAATTCTTTCATTGATTCTCCAAAATTGAAATCGGCCCAATCTCCTTGACAGAAATAACCGATCTAGGCTGCCAATCCTAAGCCTGGGGAATCGGCCATCAGAAAATGCCCAGAAAAAGCTACTGCTTACCCTCATTTTTGGCACCATGCGCATAAGGGTTGCTGGAGTGTCTTCAGATTTGCAGGGTAGGCGACGTGTTGCCTTGGCAGCGGACCTCGTCAGGCTGTCAGCATTATCCCAGAGCTGTTTGCCTTCCCGCCAAGCTGGATCGCAATAGCTTCCTAATAAACCAAGAGGGATAATATTTTCTCCGCCTTATCCTGCCTTTGACGGAGCTGTGTACGGTGAGAGCTCCCTGCTTGTTGGCCGGAATGATTGTGGCTTGTGTCTTTTGTAGCAAAGCTGCTGTCTAATCCTCCACAGTCCCTCCTCCTGCCTTTTTTGGAAGCTCATACGCCTGTACAACAGGTTACACTGGACTCCCTCCGCCCTCCTGCTGTGCTAGTGCAGAGGATGTGAGGCACAAGTGACCTCCCAGAACATGAGCCACCACTTTCTGTGGGCAGCCTCCTCTGACCAATCATGGTCATCTACATTTACCTAGCGTAAATAGATATAGGTTTCTTCTATAATGTCTGATTTTGTTCATATGCGATCTAGATTGTAAAATTGTAAGATTACGGATTACCTATCTAATCTAATCTCTCTATCTGTCAGTCTGTCCATCCATGTATCTACCTAACTACCTGTCTATCTATCAGTCTGTCCATCCATCTATCTATCAGTCTGTGCATCTATCTATCTATCAGTCTGTGCATCCATCTATCTATCAGTCTGTCCATCCATCTATCTATCTATCAGTCTGTGCATCCATCTATCTATCTATCTATCTATCTATCTATCTATCAGTCTGTCCATCCATCTATCCATCAGTCTGTCCATCTATCTATCTATCTATCAGTCTGTCCATCCATCTATCTATCTATCTATCAGTCTGTCCATCCATCTATCTATCTATCTATCTATCAGTCTGTCCATCCATCTATCTGTCTGTCCATCCATCTATCTATCTATCTATCTATCTATCAGTCTGTCCATCCATCTATCTATCTATCTATCTATCTATCAGTCTGTCCATCCATCTATCTGTCTGTCCATCCATCTATCTATCTATCTATCTATCTATCAGTCTGTCCATCCATCTATCTATCTATCTATCTATCTATCTATCTATCTATCCATCTATCTATCTATCAGTCTGTCCATCCATCCATCTATCAGTCTGTCCATCCATCCATCTATCTATCAGTCTGTCCATCCATCCATCTATCAGTCTGTCCATCCATCTATCTATCTATCTATCTATCTATCTATCTATCAGTCTGTCCATCCATCTATCAGTCTGTCCATCCATCTATCTATCTATCTACCTATCTATCAGTCTATCTATAGATTTTCTAACCACATAGGTGATAAAGCATATAATGGCATAATGGCAATTCCAACCCAGCTTTCCTGAAGTCCTTAAAGCAACAGTTGCCTAATTACGCAGCAGTACTGGAGCAGATTTGTTACGTAAAAAATCTAGTTGACTGCTTCTGTGTGAACTATACTAGAGGACATATTGTTTGTCACTCAGCTTTCCCAGAAACAGATATGACTAAGAAATGGCTAAACAGATGAATCCGTATAGTCGTAAAATAATGAGAAAAATTACTCATTGAAAATGCCCACAGGGAGCGACTTAAAGGGGTGAACCCGGACATACCCTTATTTTCACCCAGACAGCCCCCCTGAGGCTAGCATCTGAGCATCTCATGCTCTGATGCACTCCCTTGCCCTGTGCTAAATCGCACAGGGCAAGGGCTCTTTTGTTTATCAAACACTGCCGGGCAGAAACTTCCGCCCGGCAGTGTGTTTGGTGACGTCACCGGCTCTGAGGGGCGGGCTTTAGCTCTGCTCTTGCCGTTTTACTGGCTAGGGCAGAGCTAAATCCCGCCCATCAGTGCCAGTGACCTCACTGGGGTTCCTGGCAGCCCCATGGAGAGCCCCGGTACGTCACCAGAACCCCTAAAAATACTTTTGCCCTGCGCGATTTAACGCAGGGCAAAGGAGAGCATCGGAGCATGAACTGCTCCGATGCTCATGTCAGGGGGGCTGCCGGGGTGAAAATGGAGGGATGTCCAGGTTCAGCTCTGAACCCTGTCAACCCCTTTAATAGGAGACATTGGTATGTGGCTGATACTTAACACTTGCATTGCCTCTTGTGTGAAGACACAGGGTTTGCAGGTGTCATGAAAGTTCAGGACTGATAGATTGCATTTGCACATGCTATTGGATGCTGGCTGAAGAATGGCAAAGTGGGGATACACTTAGGATCAATACCCTTGAGTATCATGGGAAAATTTTGGAAGGGTTTTGCAATGTTAAGATGTGGTTATTCTCTTGGTGGTCCTGCTAGTCCAGAATGCAGAATCGGTGAAGCGCTGGACTAGCAGATCCTGATTAAAGAGTAGAATGCCAGATATACAGTAAAGGCTGATATGCTTAATAGAATATTACAAGACAAGATGCTATTTAAAAGGTCACTAACTTTTCGAAAAACTTTGGATATGTCCAAGAGCAGAGGTGGGAAACTGTTTGACTCGTGGGCCACAATAGGTTCATATATTGGACCCGGGGGCCGGACACACACACACTCGCTGACAGACACACACACACTCGCTGACAGACACACACACACACTCGCTGACAGACACACACACACTCGCTGACAGACACACACACACTCGCTGACAGACACACACACACACTCGCTGACACACACACACAGTCGCTGACAGACACACACACTCGCTGACAGACACACACACACTCGCTGACAGACACACACACACTCGCTGACAGACACACACACACACACTCGCTGACAGACACACACACACACAGTCGCTGACAGACACACACACACACACACACTCGCTGACAGACACACACACACACACACACTCGCTGACAGACACACACACACTCGCTGACAGACACACACACACACACTCGCTGACAGACACACACACACACAGTCGCTGACAGACACACACACAGTCGCTGACAGACACACACTCACACAGTCGCTGACACACACACACACACAGTCGCTGACGGACACACACACACTCACACAGTCGCTGACAGACACACACACTCACACAGTCGCTGACAGACACACACACACACACAGTCGCTGACAGACACACACTCACACAGTCGCTGACAGACACACACACACTCACACAGTCGCTGACAGACACACACACACTCACACAGTCGCTGACAGACACACACACTCACACAGTCGCTGACAGACACACACACACAGTCGCTGACAGACACACACTCACACAGTCGCTGACAGACACACACTCACACAGTCGCTGACAGACACACACACTCACACAGTCGCTGACAGACACACACACACAGTCGCTGACAGACACACACTCACACAGTCGCTGACAGACACACACTCACACAGTCGCTGACAGACACACACACACTCACACAGTCGCTGACAGACACACACACACTCACACAGTCGCTGACAGACACACACACTTTGTGTGAATTAATATAAATTAAATTAAAATTTTGCAACATTAAAGGTTTAGTTTAATTCAAGGTAGAAAAGAATAAAAAGAGTTATTGTACAAAACCTTTATGCAAAGTATTTCTTTAATAACAAAGTATGTATAACTCCCCTTCAATTTTAGTGGGAACTGTATTGTTGGTCTCCCTTTTTTGCTAAGGCATCAAAGTCTGGAGTTAGCTTTGTTGTTGCAATTCGCAGAATAGATCTGAGGTGTCGGTCAGTTAACTGGGATCTGTGACGGGATTTATTGATGTTCATGATGCTGAACGTCTGCTCACACACGTAGGTCGAGCCAAACAAGGCCAGCATCTTCTGTGCCACCCCCCGGAGGTTTGGAAAAGTGACTTCTTCTCCATAGTGTCCCCCATAATGTGCCAGTGTATAAGGCCCCCGTAGTGCTTCCACTCTTCTCCATAGTGCCCCCACTTATTTTGGCAGTATATAGGGCTCCCATAGTGCTTCCCCTCCTCTCCATAGTGGCCCCCATAGTGTTTCCCCTCTTCTCCATAGTATCTATAGTACCAATCCATATTGTGCCAATTTATAAGGTCCCCACCCCCTTCCTGCCACAGTATACTATAAATAATAAAAACAATAAACACATATACTTACCTTATGCTGCTGTCAGTGATTTGATGCAGGCCTCTTCCGCCCTGTGTCCCGATTTGTACGGCTCAGGCGGCACGATGATGTTGGCCTGTAGCCTATCAGAGGAACGGGCAAGGGAGAGGACTCTCCCCTGCTCCTCCTCACCATTCATCTGTATCGCTGTCCTGAGGGCGGCGATACAGATGATAACACAATGGAAGCGCTCATCTCCAGTCCTGCTGCCTCCGGACAGAAGGGCCCCCCTCCGGCGCTGGGCCCTGCTGACGATGCCGTCCTCTCCTGTCCTCCTCGCCCAGCTGTAGAAATGGCCCTGGGAGGAAGCATGGAATCCGGAAGTGGTAAACTTCACCCCGGCTCCGTCACTTCCCATCGCAGTCACATGAGCAGCTCTGTGGGCCGGATAAAAAGGTCCGCCAGGCCGTAGTTTGCCCATCACTGTCCTAGAGACATATCCAAAGTCTGTATTAGTGAGGGTCTGACTTCTGAGATTCCCATTGATCTCTGAGGGGACAGAAGTGCATTCATATTGTGGTCTCTCTCCGCGCTGCACAAGATGGGCTCCATAGAAGCCTATTGGCCTATCTCGATTCCGTCTCCTGCAGCGAGGAGTGTGCGATATGTGAGCACTTCTCTCCTCTCATTCTAGAGATCGGTGGGGGTTTTAGAAGTCAGACCCCCAGTGATACAAACTTTAGATATGTCCCTATGACATATCAAACATTTTTATTTTTAAATAGTCACCCTTTAACCACCTCAGCTACCCTAGCTTAAACCCCCTTAATGACCAGACCACTTTTTACACTTCTGCACTACACTACTTTCACTGTTTATTGCTCGGTCATGCAACTTACCACCCAAATGAATTTTACCTCCTTTTCTTCTCACTAATAGAGCTTTCATTTGGTGGTATTTCATTGCTGCTGACATTTTTACTTTTTTGTTATTAATCGAAATTTACTGATATTTTTGCAAAAAAACAACATTTTTCACTTTCTGTTGTAAAAATTTTCAATTAAAACTACATTTATAAATACATTTTTCTCTAAATTTATTGTTCTACATGTCTTTGATAAAAAAAAATGCAATAAGTGTATATTTATTGGTTTGGGTAAAAGTTATAGTGTTTCAAACTATGGTGCAAAAATGTGAATTTATGCACTTTGACTTTCTGAGCACCTCTCATGTTCCTGAGGTTCTACAATGCCCAGACAGTAGAAACACTTTCGCTGATGGGCATAGTGAGTTCATGGAAAGTTTTTATTTTTTGTCACAAGTTAGCGGAAAATGATTTTTATTTTTAATTTTTTTTCTTACAAAGTCTCATATTCCACGAACTTGTGACAAAAAATAAAATTTTACATGAACTCACCATGCCCCTCACGGAATACCTTGGGGTGTCTTCTTTCCAAAACGGGGTCACTTATGGGGTATTTATACTGCCCTGGCATTTTAGGGGCCCTAAAGCATGAGAAGTCTGGAATATAAATGTCTAAATATTTTTACGCATTTGGATTCTATGAACTCGCCATGCCCCTCAAAAGTGATCTTTATAGCGCTGCAGCGATTTTACGGTGTTTTTGCAGTGATCAGAAAAAAATAATTTTGTCACTGCGGTGGGGCGGACTGAACGCAAGTGTGCGCACAAGATCAGGCCTGATCGGGCGAACACTGCGTTTTTTGTAGAGCCCATAGAACATGTCCTATTCTTGTCCCACGGATCCGCGGATTCGCAAAACACATACGGACGTCTGAATGGAGCCTAACAGGGGGGTGATCAGGGGTTAATAAGGGGTTAATAAGTGACGGGGGGGGGTGTAGTGTAGTGTAGTGTGGTGCTTGGTGCTACTTATTACAGAGCTGCCTGTGTCCTCTGGTGGTCGATCCAAGCAAAAGGGACCACCAGAGGACCAGGTAGCAGGTATATCAGACGCTGTTAACAAAACAGCATCTGATATACCTTTCAAGGGTTAAAAAAAAATCGCATCTACAGCCTGCCAGCGAATGATCGCCGCTGGCAGGCTGTAGATCCACTGGTTTACCGTCCGATCCTGTGAACGCGCGCTCCTGTGTGCGTGCGTTCACAGGAAATCTTGCATGGTAAAAATGCCAGGGCTGATATATATCAGTCCGCCCTGCTGGTTCTTTAGTGACATTTATAACTAAGTCTATAAGAATTTGATAAATGACTTGTTAAACATCTGGATCAGGTTGAATTGTAGATACAGATATTTTTGTTTTCATAGGGAAGTGTTAAATGTTAAGTTACCATCATAGATATCTGTGAACTAGTGATAATGTGACTCATGTTGTTGGCAACAAGAAGAGGTTTTTCCCCCCAAAGCTGAGTCACTAAAGGTTCTCGCTTTCACAGCTCTGTTTAGAAAAATATTTAATTTTAATTGTTGTCAGAGACGGAGCGTAGTCCATGCAGGCACATGAACCTATGTTCTTCTAAGGACCAGCAAAAGCCACACTTGTACACACAGCTGTCCATACAGCCATTAATTTTCATGCACAAGAGCGCTACAGTTGTAGTCAAAATCATTCAATCTTCATTACAAATTAGGTTTATAAGCCAAATAAACTTTCAACTGTCTGCAATAAACTAATCAAACAAGAATTTAAATAGCTCAACACAATTAATATATCAAGTGGTTTCTTCAAATTAAACAGAAAATGCCCCTACTACTACTGCAGTCTCAGACTTATTCAACCCCCTCATGACAAGTGCATTTAGTATTTAGTAGAGCACCTTACTGCTATGACCTTTTGCAAATATGATGCATAGTTAGAGACCAGCTTCTGGCAGCATTCCTGAGAAATCTTAGCCCATTACTCAGGGGCAGCCCTTGGCTTCCAGTTCACTAATATTCTTCGGTTTGCAAGCTGCGAACACTTCTTCAAATCCCACCAAAGATTCTCTGGATCAAGGATCTTCCAGGACTTCTGAAACCAAATCTTGGTGGACTTTGAGGTATTCTTGGACCATTGTCCTGTTGGAAGGTCCAATGATTCCCAAGCTTAAGCCTTATCACAAAAGACATGGGGCCAGATTTATCACGACTCTGACAGCTCACTCCACTTTCACATATGGCTAAAGTCAGTTTTAGCCAAGTCAGATTTATGATCGGCCCTTTAAGACTGTAATAAATGTGGTTTGACGGTAGCAGTTTATCCGTCAGTAAGCAGCTTTACAAAAGTCGCACGTTTTTATGAAAAAGTCGCATGTTCTATTAAAAAGTCTCATAAGATAAGCATGGTCCTCACTGGAGTGAAGTTGCGACTTTTTTGCGACTTTTTAAAAAAGTCTCAATAGTAAATCTGTCTAGAGATTCATTTACATACGAAAACACGCCCACTTTCAGAAAACTGGCGAGCATAGTGCAGAGCAGAAAAAAGTCGCAAATTTGTGCGCAGTTTTAGCCTTTTGGACTTTTTTGCGACTTTTCCAATTCCACAAAAGTGACTTTGCCTAATGATATATCTGGCCCATGAAGTTTTCTACTAGGATTGATTGAATCCATCTTCTACTCCAGACACTCCAGACACTGCAGGTTTTCAGTGCCAGAGGAAGCAAAGCAGCTTAGGAGCATCCCCAAACCACGCCATGCTTAACTGAGGCCAGGGTGTTCTTTTCAGCGTATGCTTCATTCTTCCTCCTTCAGACATGCTGCTGATCTATAGGTCAGAAAAGTTCCACTTTTGTTAAATCAGTCTGCCGAACAGAAACTCCAAACTTCTGTGACTTATTTATTTGAGCATATTGAAGTTAATTTTTCTTGTGCTTTTGGGTCAGTAGAGGTTTACGTTTTGGACTTTGCAATGCAGGTCTTTTGCAATCACTCTAGAATTTTGACCACCTGCCTCCTCAGGAGTCTGCTTGTCTTCAGCCAACTGTTTGCAGGCTTTCTTGTGCTTCATCTTTAGACGAGGCTTCCTTCTGGGATGACAGCCATGCAGACCAATTTGACGCAGTGTATGACGTATGGGCTGAGCATTGACAGGCTGACAGCCCCCCCCGCCCCCACACACACTTTAACCTTTGCAGCAATGCTGGCAGCACTCATAGTAACATAGTAACATAGTTTATAAGGCCGAAAAAAGACATCTGTCCATCCAGTTCGGCCTGTTAACCTGCAAGTTGATCCAGAGGAAGGGGAAAAAAACAAACTGTGAGGTAGAAGCCAATTTTTTACCACTTAAGGGGAAAAAAATTACTTCCTGACTCCACTCAGGCAATCAGAATAACTCCCTGGATCAACGACCCCTCTCTAGTAGCTATAGCCTGTAATATTATTACACTCCAGAAATACATCCAGGCCCCTCTTGAACTCTTTTAGTGAACTCACCATCACCACCTCCTCAGGCAGAGAGTTCCATAGTCCCACTGCTCTTACCGTAAAGAATCCTTTTCTATGTTTGTGTACAAACCTTTCCTCCAGATGCAGAGAATGTCACAGTCACAGTCCTGGGGATAAACAGATGATGGGAGAGATCTCTGTGCTGACCCCTGATATATTTATGCATAGTTATTAGATCTCCCAATCTCAATCATCTTTTTTTTTTTTTTGTGAATAACCCTAATGTTGATAATCTTCCAGGGTACTGTAGTCCACCCATTCCAGTTATTACTTTAGTTGCCCTTCTCTGAACCCTCTGCAGCTCTGCTATGTCTGCCTTGTTCACAGGAGCCCAGAACTGTACACAGTACTCCATGTGTGGTCTGACTACTGATTTGTAAAGTGGCAGGACTATGTTCTCATCACAGGCATCTATGCCCCTTTTGATGACCCCTATTATCTGATTGGCCTTGGCAGCAGCTGCCTGAAACTGGTTTCTACAGCTTAGTTTGCTGTTCACTAAAATTCCTAGGTCCTTTTCCATGTCAGTGTTACCCACTGTTTTACCATTTAGTATGTGCTGGTGACTTGCATTATTC
This sequence comes from Bufo gargarizans, assembly GCF_014858855.1. NCBI lineage: Eukaryota > Metazoa > Chordata > Amphibia > Anura > Bufonidae > Bufo > Bufo gargarizans. Next base: position 195,382,230 of record NC_058085.1, on the reverse strand, counting down.
CTTCCTATGTGCATAACCTTACATTTGTCAGTGTTAAACCTCATCTGCCACTTCTTTGCCCAAGCCTCTAATCTATCCAGATCCCTCTGTAGTAGTATACTGTCCTCTTCTGTGTTAATGACTTTAATTACTCAAACGTCTATTTTGAAAAGACAACCTCTGGATATGATGCTGGCATGTGCACACAACTTCTTTAATCAACCATGGCAAAGGCCTGTTCTGAGTGGAATCTCTCTTGTTAAACTGCTGTATGGTTTTGGCCACTATGCTGCAGCTCAATTTCAGGGTGTTGGCAATCTTCTTATAGCCTAGGCCTGTGATAGCTAACCTCCAGCACTCCAGCTGTGGTAAAACTACAACTCCCAAGATATACACTTGCTTGGCTGATGTCATAACTACATAGACATGAATGGAGCATGCTGGGAGTCATAGTTTCACTACAGCTGGAGTGCCAGATGGTAGCCATCATTGGCCTAGGCCAGTGGTGGGCAACCTTTTTTTTCAACTGAGCCAAATCTCGCCAAAACCACGATTGAAATTTATTTTGAGAGCCACATTTTTAAAACCGAAAATACATAGGATGGTACACTGTTTTTAGTTTCAATAAGTTTTTCCATGTCACATTTCTCCCCCTCGTGTCACATTTCTCCCCCTCATGTCACATTCCCCCCCCCCCCCTTATGGCCATCACGCCTTTCTTTTTACCCTGCCCTGTTCACATCTCTCATTTCCATAGTTAGGCACACTTAATTCATAATCACCACCCCCCCCTCCCATAATGGCCATCAGTCACCCCTTTCTTTTTGCCCTGTTCACATCTCTCATATGAGTACATAATTCATAATCATCCCCCCCCTCCATGATGGCCATCAGTCACCCCTTTCATTTGTCTCTCCCTGGCCCTGCCCACATCTCTCATTTCCAAGTTCCAGAGGCATATAGTTCATATTCATCCCCTCCCCCCCTCCATTCCCCCCCAACCCTTCCTTTTTCTGTCACAGAAATTGAGTCCCCAGAGGCAGGCAGGCCAGGCCATTGCTACACCTACCGGATGACACGCTGCTGATTTGGGAGGCACAGTCTTCTTCTGAGGGCGGCAGACAGAGAGGATGCTGCCTTGCCGCCGCGCTACACAGAAAGTCACGCCCCCCTATACCACATGACCCGACTGGAGCTGTGTGGAGCCGGCCGCCGGGGCTGCACACAGGGCGCGCACTGACAGAGGCTAGCTGCAGAGTCCTGACTTTTGGGGCGGCCGCCCGAGAGGAGGGAGGGGAGCGGGCGCCCGGCACACAGAAGAGCCGCATTAAAGTGTGTAAAGAGCCGCATGTGGCTCGCGAGCCGCGGCTTGCCGACCACTGGCCTAGGCGATCTTTATGTAGAGCAATAATTCTTTTTTTCAGATCCCCAGAGACTTCTTTACCATGAGGTGCCATGTTGAACTTCCAGTGACCAGTATGAGAGAGTGTGAGAGCGATAACACCAAATTATCACACCTGATCCCAATTCACATCTAAGATTTTGTAACACCGAGTCACATGACACCGAGGATGGAAAATGGCTCATTTTCACTTAGGCGTGTACTCACTTTTGTTGCCAGCGGCTTAGACATTAATGGCTGTGTGTTGACTTATTTTGAGGGCACACAAAATTTACACTGTTATATAAGGTGTAAGACTAATTTACATTGTATTAAAGTGTCATATCTTCAGTGTTGTCCCATGAAAATATATAATAAAATATTTACAAAAATATCAGGGGTGTACTCGCTTTTGTGAGATACTGTGTTACTTGTGTTGAGCTATTTAAATTCATGTTGCTTGACTGGTTTATTGCAAACAGATATAAGTTTGTAAATTCAGCTAATAACACTAATCTGCAATAGGGGTTGAATTATTTTGAGTTCAATTGCAGTCCCTACCATGATATTGACCCCCTCCTTCATGGGTGTCATTAGAAAATAATAGCTGGTGAAAAAAACAAGACGTGTTCCTGTGAACATGGCCGGCCATATGTTGGGTGGCGCCTTGTGTGGTACTTTTTGTTGTCGCTATACCATACATAATTGTAACCAAATTAAACTTTTCATGATTAATGGCCATCACTGTAATACAAGAATGAATTGAGTTCTCCAAGACGGGTGCCATCCTTATAAACCTCATAGAGTGGCTCTCTATTATGGCTTTCAGAGGAGGGTCCCAAACTGGGACCCCCATCTATGGCATCCATATTGCTTAATAAGGCATATGGACAGGGGAGGTTCTAGTGGGACAACAGTGCTTCAAAATGAAAATACTGCTATATAATAAAGATTTAGCTATGGATGCCATACCATCAGTGGTGCCCCCTTCATTAGGAGAAGCTGATGCTCCATGTGTGACCTTACAAGTCTCACAACCGTAAGGGTCCTCACACACATGGATATAGCTCTGGTGATTATTATTTTTTTGCCTGCCATCTGTAGTTTTGTGCATATTTTTTTTCTTTTTTATATACAGTGTGTCTTACCAATAGCGCTTTCTTTATATTTTTCCCCCCCCAAAGAGAAGATGTTATCAAAATGCCTGGAAGAACACCACAAGCTACAAAATTCTGCATTTTGGAAAAGAACCAAGAAAGACAAAAATGCCACCTAACTAACAAACACGCCAGGAGCAAAATAATGCTTGTGTGGCCTGTGTTTCAAGTTTCCCACAGACTCATTGCTCATAGATGCAAAATGGTGGTGGTGAATAAAATGCTGCAAAAAAGGCAAAAGTGAAGAAAAACACCAGCAAAAAAAAACTGCATACAAAGAAAGCAGCCTAAGAGCTCATGTTCACTCAAAAACCACCATAGAAACCACTTGTGTTTTTTTGTCCACACTGCCGCATTTATTTTGTGAACCATGTTTTTTATGGTGTTTTTTTCCTATAAACAAATGCACCAAAAAACAGAGGTGAAAAAGCCACCACTACAATTTACAGGAAAAAATTATCTGCTGTGCCTCAGATACCACCAAGTTGGTTGCCTGATGTCTGCCCTTGGCCCAAAGGTTGTGTTGCTCTTCCCTTCTACAGTCCCAGGAAATGGGCATGAATCTGCACTGGAAGAGATATATGTAGTTGCCTATTCGCTATGTCCTTGTATCACTGCTTCTCAATTACATTTTCAACACTTCAATACAAGAAATAATGCAATATAGAAATCCATTGTACAGGTTGTGCAGGTACATAAGGTAACGGAAATGACTAAAAATACAAATTGCTGAGCTTTTAACTGCCTACCCCCAAAGTGAGAATAAATGATAGCTTAGAATCACCAAATGACTGTATCATCATTGCATTAGACCTGCCGGGCCATACAAGGGTTTATTGTGGTACACTCATTACTTTATCCACTAGGGAACATTGATGTCACCAATTATTAATGATGACATCACTGTGCCAATGTAACTGACAGGCAATACAATAGCACAGCATCAACCTTACATTTGTAAAAGTAATTATTTCAGTGTGCTTTATTCAAGTTTAGTGAACTGAATATAGAGCGCTTGGGATTTCACAGGGGGAGATTCCACCCACAGACATATGTGGGAAGGCATTGTGGGGGCGAAAATTAGAAAACCTGAGACCGAGCTCTGTAAATGTACTGTATTAAGACACTGTAGTGGAAAGAGGAACTGCAAATCAGTTGTGATGAAATGGAAATCCTCTCACAATGCTCAAAGGGGAATTCTCATCTGTACGCTTCATTTCAGAAATCACTAAATTTTCCCAAAACTCCTGGAATAATAAAATAGTTAAACAAATATAGCACGTTATAACGTGTGCCACATAGATAGAAACATGTGACCATGGACTAAATTATTATTTTTTTATTGTATGACCATCAGCAAAAAGTGAGAATTGCTGATTATTTCCATTTATGCAACTGAAAATATACAGAAGTCATATGATTATGGTTACCAAAAAAAGTGAAATGGAAACCATAGTCTGTGAAATTTAAAACCGGAGTAGATTAATATGCCATATAATAAATAATTCAGGGCATTGCTTGAAGGGGCTAAAATCAATATAGAGGGTCCACCATTTAGGGACCTTATGTAGAAATTTCCCTTGCATCACTTGACACTGCAGGGCGGTGACGTCACCTCCTGAGAGCGCATCACATTCCATGCTCGTCTGCGGGTGGAACTTTTTCTAATGCCGAGAATTGGGCGCCCTGCTTAAATTTACAGCAGGTATCTGACTAGTCAGTCCATTGTGACAGTGGCAGAGTGGATATTCATGGGGTGCCGTCTTTCATTGTAAGTAGTTGATCTTTTTCCATGCGATGCCTATGTGTCACACCGGTGACAGGCTTGAGAAGGTCTGAAATAATATCTGCACATTAGTTATCTGACAGCCTCTTTTGGTTTCACTTTGTCTGTGTGTTGCTGGTATGTCCACACCCCCTGTTCAGGTGTTGATCATGTGACCTTCATCTTCCCCTATTTAGATTGACTTTACCCATCACTCCTTGCTCTGGATAGCTTCATTTGGTTTTTGAAAGAGCTGGAGTGTGGTTCATGGTGAAGTCCTGTTCGTCCATCATCCATCATCCATCATCAATCAGCCTCAGAAGTTAAGTGTTCCGCTTGTTGTGTTTTATATTCCCCCCCCACCTTTGTTGTTTACTAGGCCTCAGCGAGACGCTGGTTCCTTCACCAGGGAAGGAGAGGGTTGTCTCTGCCCGGTCATTACTATTAGGGCATCTGAGGGCCACCAGGGTTTTCTAGGTTCCTGTGTATGGGCATCTCTACCATCGAGAGGTTCCCATACGGATAGGAGTTAGGGCCAGGAGCAGGGTTTTATAGGTGGTGATGGTGACCCTTTTCCTTCCCTAGCGGTGAGGCCTAGTGTCTTTTACCTTCCTTCTTGTTGTCCTTTGGTGTTCTCCCCTACAACATCCGTGACACTATGCTTATTTGCCCAGTGAACCTCTATATCACACGTGGTTATCTGCAGGACCGCGGATCCCTCATTGGCATCACCACAATTCGACAGGAAACCATATTGTGGGTAGTGATTGCAATACTGGGGAACCGTTACCTGATGGGTACGTGATGTTGTGTGGCCTATAGGCAGTTGCTATTACTATCATGCTACATGCAAACTCTTAGGTCATTGTTTGGTTTCTGTTCACATGTCATCACAGTTTTTTTTTTCCCCGATATTGCATGGAAGTGTGTATTTTTGGCATATCTTCTGAAAGACGTGCTTAATATGCATGGTTGCCACTGCTTCATTTAATATCACCTTAATATCAATTTTCAATCTGAATTGACATCTATACAATATTGACCCATAAGAATTACCTCCTGAGGAACCCGTATTGTACGGAGAAACGAGTCAAGGTGTCACTTATATGTACTAGATAGCCCCCATTTCAGATTAATATCTGGCGGGGACACTAGAAAACATTAAGGTTATCATTGGATATGGGATTTGTTATATGTTTATAATAGGGACAACCAGGGTATACTCATCCTAGGTACGAGGACAGGGAGTCCCTACCATATAGGGTCGTCCCTGGACTAAGGGTCTAGACAGGGTAAGTGAAGGGCCAGTCAGGTCCCCTCCCCCTGCCTGTTTCTGGTAGATCCCCTGATATTTATGTATGTCTGGTCTTTAGTGGTATCTGTAACGCACCTAGTTGATCAGTTAGGATGGACATCCACTATTATCCCACCACCCTTGTGTTTGGCTGCGGGATTCGCGGTTACTCAGTATGTACCCCAGGCGTCACTCTCAGTCTTAGGCGGAGAGTTTGGGGTAACAAAATCATTTACCGCTATCCATCCAATTAGTTTTACTGATGGCAAGGAGGGACTCCCAGAATTACAAGAGTCACAAGTTAGTATAAGCTAGTGCAGAGTTCAGAGTTAGCATCTAGTATGCAATAGCTTCAGAGTTAGTATATAGCATGTCCCCAGTTTAGTATATAGTATGCCATAGGTTCAGAGTTAGTATAGCATGTCCACAGTTTGGTATATACTATGCAGTAGGTTCAGGGTTAGTATAGCATGTCCACAGTTTGGTATATACTATGCAGTAGGTTCAGGGTTAGTATAGCATGTCCTCAGTTTAGTATATAGTATGCCATAGGTTCAGAGTTAGTATAGCATGTCCACAGTTTGGTATATACTATGCAGTAGGTTCAGGGTTAGTATAGCATGTCCACAGTTTGGTATATACTATGCAGTAGGTTCAGGGTTATTATAGCATGTCCTCAGTTTAGTATATAGTATGCCATAGGTTCAGAGTTAGTGTAGCATGTCCACAGTTTAGTATATACTATGCAGTAGGTTCATGGTTAGTATAGCATGTCCACAGTTTAGTATATACTATGCAGTAGGTTCAGAGTTAGTATAGCATGTCCACAGTTTGGTATATACTATGCAGTAGGTTCAGAGTTAGTATAGCATGTCCACGGTTTAGAGTTGAATTGGGAGTATCGCCTCACACCAGCAGTAACCACCCCACTCTGAGTTCCAGGACATTAATCAGAGCAGGTAACAGGCATATACTTGCGGTTAGTTGGTCCTGGCTAGAAGCCTGTGGCAAGAAGGTAGACAGTCCTTCACGATGTAGTTAGGTATCCAGGTTTGGATATGTGGACAGAGTCCTCAGATGCAATGGAGCTAGCAGGGTGCGCACTCCATTAGTGGAACACCCTGCTTAGCACCTGTCTACTATTTAAAGCCCGGGCGGTAAGTGGGCGGAGTCACAGAAGGCCCGGCGGCCACTGCGTTCCACGCTGGAGCGCAAGCCAGCGTAACAACACAGGCGGTCGCTGCGTTCCACGCTGGAACGCAAGCCAGCGTATCATCGCAGACAGCTGGTGCGTTCCACGCTGGAGCGCAAGCCAGCGTATCGTCACAGGGAGCCACTGCGGTCCAGGCTGTATTGTTACAGTATCACATTATTGGCCATTAGATTTATTGACAAGCGGGACTTTTTTGACAGTTTTTTTTTAAACAGATCAAATAAAGTTAATGATTTTAAGGGTTTGTTTATTTTGCTGGACTATACATTGCTTGAAGGGGCTAAAATCAATATAGAGGGTCCACCATTCAGGGACCTTATGTAAAAATTTCCCTTGTAGCTGCTGTAATGGTCGCGTACACACACACACAGGGGGGAGGGAAGTGACCACTGCGCTCCACCCTTACCCCTGGCCCTGCCTACTTGCCTCGCGAGTCCAAATGACAGGGGACAACTGGACGGCAATCCCTAGCTTGAACTAAGTGCAGGGATGACAGACAGACAAAGATCGTGAACGGACCGAGTCAATACCAGGAAAGCTACAAAGTACAAATGGAGAAAGCAGAGAATAGTCAGGAGAAGCCGGGGTCATAAATACCAGGAGAGTCGTGAAGTATCAAAGGAGTAAGCAGAGGATCGTCAGGAGGAGGCCGGGTTTAGAATACCAGGAGAGCAGCAAAGTACACAAGGAGCAGGCAGAGGATCGTCAGGAAACAGCAGGAGGTAAGTACGCCAGGAAATACAACATCACAGGTGGAACCTAAATTAACAGGCAACCTGTGGTCAGCAGGCTGCCTGTATTTATAGTGGGGAGTGAGGGTCATGTGACGTGGCCAGCATCACATGACCGACAGACCAACCAGTCGAGCACCGAGTGATCTGCTCAGCGCTCAAGGCAGACTTAGGAGCAGGGAACCTCCCAGCTAGCAAGCCGCCCTGGGAACGAGGTCAAGCACAGATCCTCGCTCCCGAAGCTAAGCAGCAGGTCTGCGGCTAATAGGAGACCGATTGCACTTTCAGAACCCCATTACAGTACCCTCCCTTTTACGAGGGGCCACCGGACTCAAGACTTCAGGCGATGGCCTTTCAGGGTGTTCTAAATGAAATTTTCGAACAAGTCTAGGAGCATGAACCTCCCTGGCAGGTACCCAAGATCTCTCTTCAGGTCCATACCCCTTCCAGTGAATCGGGTACTGCAAGGAATTACGCACCTTCCTGACATCCACTATTTTAGACACCACATACTCGACATCATCATTAACAAGAACCGGTGGAGGCGAGGCTTTCGATGGTACTACCGGTTCAACATATTTTTTAAGTAGAGATTTATGGAACACATTATGAATGTGGAATGACTCGGGCAGCTCCAACCTAAATGATACCGGGTTAATCACCTCCGTGATTTTATATGGTCCAATAAAACGAGGAGCAAACTTTTCAGAATCTACCTTAAGAGAGAGATTCTTGGAGGACAACCATACCTTATCCCCAATCTGACCACCCCCCTTGAAAGTCTCCTATCGGCCCTGAGTTTCTGAGAACTTTGAGCATTTTCTAAGTTCGATTGAACCCGGGCCCAAACTGTGCACAGTTCAGAGGAGAGCCTATCCGCCTCAGGGTTAGAGGAGGAGGCTGATGACCCAGAATGAAAATGGGGATGGAATCCATGGTTACAAAATAAAGGTGAAACCCCAGCGGAAGAATTGACACGGTTATTCAAAGCAAATTCAGCCAATAGAAGAAATTTCACCCATAATTGCTGGTCATCAGCCACATACAACCTCAAGAATTGTTCCACAGACTGATTAAGGCGTTCAGTCTGCCCATTACTCTCAGGGTGGTAGGCAGAAGAAAAAGACAATGAAATTTGACATTTTTTACAGAAGGCCCTCCAGAATTTGGACACAAACTGCACACCCCTGTCAGAAACAATATTTTCTGGGATACCATGCAATCGAACAATTTCTTTAAAAAAAATAGACGCCAGGGTTTTGGCATTCTGAAGTTTTAGCCAGGGGAATGAAATGGACCATCTTGCTAAACCTATCGACCACTACCCAAACTACAGTCTTACCCTCCGCCGGCGGTAGGTCAGTTATAAAGTCCATCGAGATATGGGACCAGGGTCTACTGGGAATGGGTAGGGGTCGTAGGTTACCAGCAGGGCGAGTCCTAGGTGTCTTGGACCTGGCACAAACCTCACAGGCTTACACGTAGGAATTGACATCCCTAGTTAGAGTAGGCCACCAATAAGATCTAGAAACCAGATCCTTAGTGCCCTCAACACCCCAATGTCCACAAAAGGCAGAATCGTGACACTCACCCAACAGCTGGAGACGAAATTGTACGAGAACAAACAACTTATCTGTTGGGGTGCCAGATGTTGTTCAGACCTAATGCGAGCCGAGATATCCTGGGTTAGAGCTGTTATGAAGATTTTTGCTGGTAGGATGGATTCAGGTGGTACCTCAGTAGGTTGAAAAGCATGGAAGCTCCGAGATAATGCGTCCGCCTTCACATTTTTACTTCCTGGCCTGAACGTAATGAAAAAATCAAAACGAGTAAAAAACAGAGCCCATCTGGCTTGACAGGGATTCAACCTCTTAGCAGACTCGAGAAACATAAGGTTTTTATGGTCAGTGACAACAGTTACACAATGCCTTGCCCTCTCCAGAAAATGCCTCCACTCCTCAAATGCCCATTTAATGGCCAGCAGCTCCCTATTCCCTATGTCGTAGTTTCTCTCCGTGGGAGAGAATTTTCCTGGAGAAGAAGGCACATGGTCTCAGGTTAGTGAGGCTAGCAGGACCTTGTGAAAGGACTCCTCCTGCGCTGTCCTCGGACGCATCCACCTCCACAATAAAAGGTCTCCCCTGATCAGGCTGGATCAGAATGGGAGCACTACTGAATGCCTTTTTTAATTTTTCAAATGAAGAAATGGCCTCAATAGACCAATTCTCCAAATCCGCCCTTTCTTAGTAAGGTCGGTCAACGGTTTAGCAATTACGGAAAAATTCATAATAAATTTGCAATAATAATTGGCGAAACCTAAGAATCGTTGTAACGCCTTTAAGGATGAAGGTCTTACCCATTTCTTTATTGCTAGCACCTTACCAGGATCCATCTTGAAGGCGTGAGGAGTCAGAACATGCCCTAGAAACTGAATCTCCTGTACACCAAAGACACATTTCTCTTGCTTAGCGGATAGCTGATTCTCCCTCAACACCTCTAATACTTGTTTAACATGAGACACATGGGATTCGAAGTCAGGAGAGAATATCAAAATGTCTTCAAGATAGACAATAACAAATTTACCTAAGAACCCCCTAAGAATGTCGTTCATGAAGTTTTGGAACACAGCTGGGGCATTGCTGAGTCCAAAAAGCATCACCTGATATTCAATGTGTCCTACCGGAGTATTGAACGCCGTCTTCCATTCGTCTCCCTCCTTGATTCGGATTAGATTGTATGCCCCTTTCAGGACAATTTTGGAAAACCAGGTTGCCCCCATAGGAGGTAATCGATACATGGCCTAAGACCACCATCTTTTATCTTAACAAAGAAAAACCCCGCCCCCATAGGAGAGACAGAAGGTCTAATATGCCCTTTACTAAGGCTCTCCTTAATATAATCTTGCATGGCCTTACGTTCGGGCTTAGAAAGATTATAAATTTGCCCCTTAGGAAACTTGGCCCCCTCTACTAGCTCTATAGTACAATCATAAGGTCTATGGGGGGGTAGAACCTCTGGGGTTGGTGATGAGAATACATCAGAATACTCCCTAACAACATTGGGTAAAGTATCTGACTTTACTGAGACCCCAGCCTGTACCACGGACAAGCATGAGTCACACTTAGGCCCCCATCTCACCAACTCCCCATTGGACCAATCTATAGTGGGGTTATGTAGTCAGAGCCAAGGCAACCCTAATACCACCTCAGCCGGTAGGTTCTCCAGGACAAAAAGGGAACATCTCTCTGAGTGACACACACCCACGGTTAGAGAAATCTCTGAGGTACATGAGCTCACCTTACCACCAATAAGAGGAGTAGCATCAATAGCCATGACATAGATAGTAGTTGCTAAAGCAAACATTGGAATACCCAATCTTACAGCATACTCAGAGTCAATAAAGCTAGCCGCTGAGCCAGAATCGATAAAAGCCTTACCCGGCCATTTATCTACTCCCAGAGAAATCGTAATGGGTACCAAAAGCTTAGATTTAGAAAAATCAGGGTGTACCTGGTCTTTAGGTTGCCTTGCCTTGCCTTAGGAGACTTGACAGAGAGGACCTTCTTAGGACACTGGTTGATCCAATGGTCAGGATCTCCACAGTAAAAGCATTCTCCATGTCTGCGGCGAAGATTCCCTCGGGTCATGCCAACCTGCATGGGTTCCTCGGTGGAGACCTCAGCATTGTCTCTGGGATAGGCCTCTGGCTGGACCACTATCTGGGAAGAAAACTGTTGTTCCTGTCGTCTCTCTCTAACCCGTCGGTCAAGTCGGACAACAAGGGTCCTCATCTCCTCTAAGGTCTCTGGAGGTTGATAACTGATCAGCAGATCCTTTAAATTATCAGACAGACCTGACCTGAACTGACTCTTCAGGGCTGGTTCGTTCCACCCTGAGGGGACACACCACCTTCTGAATTGGGTGCAATAATCCTCCGCAGGTAGATTGCCCTGAACCAGTGCCTTTAGAGCCGTCTCGGCTACTAGAGCCCTGTCTGGTTCATCATAGAGGGTACCCTGGGCCTGAAAGAACCCCTCCACAGAATATAAACAACTGGCGCCAGCAGGTAAAGAGAACGCCCAGTCCTGGGGATCACCCCGTAGTCGGGAAATGATAATGCCCACGCGTTGACTCTCGGGGCCAGAGGACACGGGGCGCAAACGGAAGTAAAGTTTGCAACTCTCCTTAAAGGAGAGAAACTTCCTCCGGTCTCCAGAAAAGGGTTCTGGGAGCTTAATCTGGGGCTCAAAATGCGGAGTGGAGGCCTGAGGAGTGGAAGAACCTTGCCCTAACTCAAAAGAACTGAGTTTTTCCCCTAACTCCTGCACCATCTGCGTCAGATTAGAGACATGGTCAGTCAGGGTCACCAGAGGATTCATAATACAGTGGTTATTGGGTCTGTTAATCTGTAACGGTTGTGTACACACGCACACAGGGGGGAGGGAAGTGACCACTGCGCTCCACCCTTACCCCTGGCCCTGCCTACTTGCCTCGCGAGTCCTAATGACAGGGGACAACTGGACGGCAATCCCTAGCTTGAACTAAGTGCAGGGATGACAGACAGACAAACAACAGAATGTGAACGGACCGAGTCAATACCAGGAAAGCTACAAAGTACAAATGGAGCAAGCAGAGAATAGTCAGGAGAAGCCGGGGTCATAAATACCAGGAGAGTCGTGAAGTACCAAAGGAGTAAGCAGAGGATCGTCAGGAGGACGCCGGGGTCAGAATACCAGGAGAGCAGCAAAGTACAGAAGGAGCAGGCAGAGGATCGTCAGGAAACAGCAGGAGGTAAGTACGCCAGGAAATACAACATCACAGGTGGAACCTAAATTAACAGGCAACCTGTGGTCAGCAGGCTGCCTGTATTTATAGTGGGGAGTGAGGGTCATGTGACGTGGCCAGCGTCACATGACCGACAGACCAACCAGTCGAGCACCGAGTGATCTGCTCGGCGCTCAAGGCAGACTTAGGAATAGGGAACCTCCCAACTAGCAAAGCCGAGGTCAAGCACAGATCCTCGCTCCCGAAGCTAAGCAGCAGGTCTGCGGCTAATGGGAGACCGAGTGCACCTTCGGAACCCCTTTACAGCTGCCCTAAATTGAAATTGAACAGTGATGAGCGGCAGGGACAATATTCGGATTTGCAATATTTTGCAAATATTCATCATATATTTGCAAATTCAAGAATTCGTTATCTCCAGTCATTATTTTCTTGATTGCGAAAATGGGCAATCGTAAAATTGGCGATAGGAAAATTTGCGATCATTACTACTACTAAAGTAAAAAATATTGCAGCCATCTCATTGGCCCACAAGCAGTGAGGGATCAAGGGTACTGATGGAAAAAAATCTAGAATATTCTCGATTATGAAGATATAGCACTATATTCTAGATATTTGCGAATTCTCGAAGTGCCAATATTTGCGATAAAAATGCGCAATTAGAATATTCACAATCAACACTAAAATTGAACACTTTCTCTTAGCCACCCCAATGTTAACAGAAGATGATTGGGAGTTCCAGCAGTGATCAGCTTACTAGGGGAACTAGGGGCAGTAGCTACAGGGGGATGCAGACATAGCAGAGGCAATGGGGCCCGATACCTAAAAGGAGTTGTCTCACTTCAGCAAATGGAATTTATAATGTAGAAAAAGTTTATACAATACACTATCTAATGTATTATAGTTATCCATATTGCTTCCTTGGCTGGCTGGATTTATTTTCCCATCACATTATACACTACTTGTATCCAGGGGTTACGTTACGACCATGGTTACACACTATAGGAAAATGCATTGGTCTCTCTGGTAGCTTGGACCGTGGAGCCCACATAGGCAGCATGCGCCATAGCTCTTGTCCCAACACTTTGATTCTGTGCTGCAATGGTGGCTATAACCCCTGGACACCAGAAGTGTATAATTAGATGTCCCTCTGTCACATAAAAAGAGCATATGAGGCCTTAATATAGATTTTGCAATGTGGTTGAAAAGTTTCAAAGTTACACCAATTAACTCGTTCCTGCATATGGACATAACTGTATATCCAAATTGTGGTTTTCTTATTGCCAACAGACATAAAGTTACATATTGTTGAGTGGATGGCACAACATCCTGCTTCAACAGATAAAGCTGCCCCTCAGATGCTGTGTTCAGTAGCATCTGGGACGCCTAGATTGTTAGACCTCTGTCACCCCATCAGCATCTAGCAAGTGAATGCGGGGTTTGGAAGGGTTCAATGGCAGCTGGGGCTTAAATTCCTTCGGGACCTGCAATGGGTATGCACGTATTAGGCCATGTACTGCAGTCTGAGGCCTCTCTTACACAAGCAAATTTTCCATCAGGGTGTGATGCCTGAAGCAAACGCATAGCATCCCGACTGAATCCCAACTTATTAATTTCAATGGGTTTGGGCACATGAGCGTTGTTTTTCACAAATAATGTTTGCGTTCAAAATTGCAGCATGTTCTATATTCTACATTTTTCATGCAGCTGTTTCCATAGAAGTTAATGGGGATTCAGCGAAAAACTGATTGCATCCAGATGCAATGCGTTTTTCACTGGTGGTTGCTCAGAGATGTAGATTGTTACTCTTCAGTTTTTTTTCACACGCATGAAAAACACATCAAAAACTGATTGCACCCGTGCGGAAAAAACTGAACTGAACACAATTGCAGACAAAACTAATTGAACTTGCATGGAAAGCCATGATTTTTTTCCTGAACAGATCCTGAGATATGTGAGAGATACATACATAATGGGAATAAAAGGTTAAGGAACAAGAAAAAAACAATGTGGATTAATAGAACTGTAAAGAAAGCAATAAATGACAAAAATGAAAGCATTTAAATCACTAAAACAGGAGGGTTGCGAGGAAGCACTGAAAAACTAAAATATGTAGGAAAAAAATAAAATATGTAAAAAACAAATAAAAGCAGCCAAACTAGAGAGATTAATTGACAAAGAAAGCAAAACTAGCCCTAAAATGTTCTTCAATTATATTAATGGTATAAAGTATAAATCTGAAGGTGTAGGCCCTCTACAGAGTAATGTGGGGGGAGTTGCAGAGAGCGATGAGGGGAAACCAAAGCTATTAAGTATATTTTTCTCCATACAATAGAAAGCGCATCGTGATGAACTTATTCAGTGAATCTGCCGAATCAAATTTTTCAAAACATCGCTCATCTCTACTTATGGTGAATCACATAGTTTTAAAATGCAAAAAACAAAGGTCTTTCCTTTATACAGCTGTTCGACAGGGGTGCTGGACCCACGCCGATCTGATATTGATGAACTATCCAGAGGATAGGTCATCAATATTAAAAGCCTGGAGAACCCCTTTAATTATGGGGCAATTTATATTGGCACTTGACTACACTATTTTTTCAAATAGGGACAAGCCTATTGAGTATACAGATGCATCCTCCTACTGTCCGTGAGCCAGAATGAAATCAAGAATCATCTTAGAAGGTCCAGATAAGATAACGTCAGTACTGTGTGTTTATGGCAAGAGACTTTACTGCTGTGGAAAGGTTTCATTGCCTCCAGCACCTGCCACACTTTGAGATGGACTGGCAATCCAGATCTAAATTCTGCGACCCTTAGCCCTGAAATTGGAGAAGAAGTTAACAAGTATAGAATAGCACACCCTTGTTTATCTTGGAAAGTTGCGAAGTATATTTAGAGTGGGAATCAGGGACTACCACTACCATCATTACCACTGCCCAAATACAGCTACTGGGGAGATATACTTCAGAAATGTACTAATTGCTGCTTCTTGTACTGTAACACTCATCATCAATTCAGTAAAGATAGACTTTATTTATTTTAACCAACATGCCTGGTTACTGCCTCCGCCATGCGCTAGCCACTACATCTACCATCCTGCCTTGCACCCTGCCAATGATTCACCAAAGGGCATCTCACCTAACACCAGGCTGGAGCCCCAGGGTGTGCCCTGGAAGAAAAGATGAGCGCTCCATTCACTGCGCATGGACCAGGGATAGTCATAATAAAGATTTCCGCTGTGACCTGTGAGCACTACTACAACCATCATAGCAACTACCACTCCTCCCGTCCCCAACCTTCTTTCTGGATCGCTGCATCAGCAATGTTTAACATTAAAAAGCGGTTTACTCAGTAACAAAGCAGTGTCTGTACTCCACAGGCGTTGCTGCTGGTAACTAGACTCTCTTTACTCCATTGTCAGAGGACTTGTACGAGGTAGTTGCCCCTAGTAACATGACAGAATGTTTCCACAGCTCACTGACCACTCACAGCAGGCATAATAGGCAACTACCACTAGCCACAGGACAATCTCTGGTTCCTGTTTACTCCAGAGTATCAGGTTTAGGCCTTACATGTTACATTCTCTAGTCCAATGTAGTCCGGTCCCAATTTGCAATTTCCAGGGTAATCACCTCTCAGATTGGGGGTGTACTCTCTAGTGTCCCCATTAGCAGTCCAGAGCAGATTTATGTCATAGATGGAAGTCCATAACCCCCGTCAGATCTTCAGATTACTACCTTTCTCAGCAGGACCAATTCCATCCACAGAACCCCCTCACTGCTAACTACTGGCATTTGACCCTTGGTTATTAGCACTTGACTTAGCAATAGACTTACTGAATGACAAGCCACAATACTCTATTTAGTAGTTGCCAACAGTCCTGAATTTGCAAGGGTTGAACATAATTTTCAGAGACAATCCTGTTTTGGGGCTTTCCTAAGACTCAAATGGGTAGTGTATTCTCAGGGACAGAGCGTACATGCCCTGAATTTACCAACTGCAATGTTGGTAAGTATGTCAGGGACCCCCACCTAGAATGCAACACGTGCATTGCAACTCTACTGCATCTGCACATATGACCCCTGAGCTTAGCCAAGTCACATACCCACCAGTTGGGGATGGATAAGTGGCTGAACTACCAGGATCCTGGAGGGTCCACCAATCTCATATACTAATATATATAATCAGTGTGTCAGAGGAGAACATAAACTTTCAATACATGCAATTGCACTCCTCCACTAGATGATGACAGGGGAGAGAAGGATTGGTCAATATGATTTTTTTTTTGCCCAATTTTTTTGTTCACCCAGGATATAAGCCACCACCAGAGGTGCCTGGTAGAAACTTTCTCCCTTCTTCCAATTGAATACACATACATATTTGGCCGAACCAAACGTGTATTTGTATGGGGACTCGGGAGGGATTCAGGAGATATAGCTGTTGGCCAACAGCATGTGTATGGCCAGCTTAAGAGCATGTTGCATACTTGAAACATGTAGGCAACTTGGATTTTTTTTATGTGTCCCAAATAAAGTGTTGGGATATTTTCCTGAGTGCTGGATGCTTTCTACTTTTACAGCAGACTTTATACTTTGTAGCTAGGTTATCTGTGTGCTGAGAGGATTATTTCTCGCCCTAATGCCAGTTTCTCATGACTGCATTTGGTCTGGAAAACACACTCCATGGTATGGTTGCATATCCAGGACCGCACACTGCTCCCGTAACCCAAACTCACAGCATCATTATGATCTTTGATACTGTGACTGCAGATCTACTATGCTGTATTCACAGAATGCCATGAGTATTGAACAGTTGAACTATGGTCCTATGGTCCGTCAGGAGCTGGCGGCATCATAAGTCACTATGATGCTGTAAGATCTGGTCAGACGAGCAGTGTGTTTCTTGGACAGAACACGCTTATGTGAAACTTGCCTAAGGAGGACTAGGTAAGCTGACCTATACACAGCTTGCTTACATTCTGTCTTTAACTTGGCAAATAAGGGGTGTAAGAAGTATACTAGGAGCACTTTAGTTTTCAGCAATTGGTGAGGTCTTCATGTACAGTTTCCATGGGAACAGCATCTTGACAGTGTAGGTTTGCCACATACAGTACCTTCCTTTCTATGGCAAGCGTCGGTACTCCTCAACCAAGAGAAGCTTATTTTTAACCTCTCTGAGCTGAGCAATTACATCCTGAAAATGACACGGTGGGAAGCAGCGCCTTTGTGTTTGCTCAGTAGAAACATATTTTCATGGTTTTTAGGAAATAGGAAAGCACAGGTTCCCAGTCAAGTGTCAGCTGCATGAAGTATGATTGGTGTCAGAGAAGAATGATCTTGCATGGATTTGTGGATTTTTCTTTCAATGTCGACTTTTATACAAATATTATTTAAGTCTGCCTTTAACCTTTGTCAGATGAAAAACCTGCTATAGTCAATATACGTATTTAGCAGATATCAAGTATCTGTAGGACACTCCAAAATACATTTAGTATTCATATAGCTGTCTCTTGGAATCTAAAGGGGACGTGTCATATTAGAGCATAAGGTCTTGATCGCATTTCTGTGTCCGTGGGTACATCCATGACAAGACAGTCAGTGTTTCATCAGTGAAGATGTCCGGGTTTGGTCCGTATGTCATCCATATTCCATGTACACTACTAGCCTGAAAATTGGTTGCCGGAGCATCTCCTAGCAATGGTCAGTAAAAACCACTGACAGAGCATGGATGCCATCCCTATTCTGTCAGTAGTTTTTCACAGACCCATAGACTTTATTGGGCATGTTTGGTCCACAACACGGACCACAATAGTGCATGCCTCCATTGTTTTTTGTGAACAAACACATTAGTGTCAATAGATCTGTTTGCTGTCCGTGGAGAACCTGAAAAATTGCCTCCCAATATTCTTGCACATTAGGGCATCCCACATTAATTAAATGGAAAAAAAAATCTGCCTCAACCTGATGACAATTTTCGACATTTGGAGACTTTCTAATGATTATATCTGTGCAGTAGTTTAGGGGTATAATATAATCTATGTAGAATGTTGAATTCAATCATCCTGTTCTGTTTTGACAAGGAGGAATCTTTTGCATTCTTGTACACCCTCTTATCCCTAGATCGCTTTGCCATTTTACTTCCCTTTTAAATCTTGTTTTTACTGCCAAACTCTTAATCATTTTTTTATATATTGTGAAAAGTATATTTGTGTATCTCTCTCTTGTGTGAATTTATATATAAAGCTGAACTGTCTACCGTGCATTCAAATACGTGTACCTGTTGAAAATATCTAAATTCTCTTCACCCTATTAATATCTTAAAGTGGCAGAATCCTACCCTCATTGAATACATGTGAAAGTAGATGCCCATATTCACCCAATATTTATAGTCCACTTTTTTGTGAATTCTCATTAATATATATTATGCCATAAGGGTGTGAATACAAATGAATGCTTGATTCCTAATGTCTTTTTAAGCCAAATGCAAGTTTGTTGCACCATGTGCCAAACCACAAATTTTTTATATGGCACAGTTGTAAATATCCCAGCTTCCAATACCTAATATTTGCCAATCTGCCTTCTGTTTTACTTATTATGGCTACTTTCACACTAGCGTTCGGGCGGATCCGTTCTGAACGGATCCGCTCATATTAATGCAGACGGAGGCTCCGTTCAGTACGGATCCGTCTGCATTAATAACTTTAAAAAAATGCGCAAGTGCGCAAGTGCGAAAGTAGCCTGCGCGGATCCGTTCAGACTTTCAATGTAAAGTCAATGGGGGACGGATCCGCTTGAAGATTGAGCCACATTGTGGCATCTTCAAACGGATCCGTCCCCATTGACTTACATTGAAAGTCTGGACGGATCCGCACGGATCCGCACGCCTCCGAACGGCCAGGCGGACACCCGAACGCTGCAAGCAGCGTTCAGCTGTCCGCCTGTCCGTGCGGAGGCGAGCGGAGCGGAGGCTGAACGCCGCCAGACTGATGCAGTCTGAGCGGATCCGCCTCCATTCAGACTGCATCAGGGCTGGACGGCTGCGTTCGGGTCCGCTCGTGAGCTCCTTCAAACGGAGCTCACGAACGGAAACCCGAACGCTAGTGTGAAAGTAGCCTATGTCTGTAAGGTCTTTCACTAGCTTCAGGTGTAATCCACTGGCGCTGAGATGCTACGAAATATCCCTGAAAGAAGAGGAGTGATATACCTCCTATCTCTTCAGGTACCCATAAGAACCGTTGCTTTGTACGGACTCTTTTACTTCCCCATATCAGATCATTAATGAACTTTTCAATCAACCTGAAAAATATATCCTCTATTCAGATCATACAGGGGGTAATTATATACAATATTTGGGGGAGTACTATCATCTTTACTAGGCCTACTCTACCCGCCCTGGATAATGGAAACTTTGCCATAAATTAACTTTGGATTTAATCTTATTAATAATTGGATAGAGGTTCTGGGCAGTATACTCTTTAATATTTGCCGAAATCTTAACGCCAAAGTATTCTATACAGTCGTATTCAAAACATTTAGTCCTTCAATTGTTGTTGTTTTTTCCTGTTTTTATGGTAATAGCGTTGATTTAGGGTACTTTCACACTTGTGTTACATTTTTCCAGTAGTAAGTTCCATCCTACAGGCTCAATACTGGAAAAGAACTGATCAGTTTTATCCTAATGCATTCTGAATGGAGAACAATCTGTTCAGTATGCATCAGGATGTCTTCAGTTCCAGTCACTCTTATGGTATTTGGCCAGAGAAAATACCGCAGCATGCTGCGGTATTTTCTCCGTCCAAAATTCCGGAACACTTGCCGGAATGCAGGATCCGGCATTATTTTCCATTGAAATGCATTAATGCCAGATCTGGCACTAAGTGGTCCGGAAAAATGCATCTGGTTTTCCGGTCTGCGCATGCGCAGACCTTTAAAAATGCAAATGAATAAATACTGGATCAATTTTTCCGGATGACACCGGAGATGCATTTGTTAGACGGATCAAATTTCTGTATCTGGCAGGCAGTTTAGGCGACTGAACTGCCTGCCGGATCTTCACAACGCTAGTGTGAAAGTACCCTTACTCAAATTAACCTCAAGCTCTGATAAGGAGCCGAAACCTTGAATGAATTTTATCTTTTACAAAGATCAGTATGTTATCTGCATACAAACTGATCTCCTCCCTCTCCCTCAACCCCAAACCCTCTCACATCACAATCGTTCCTAATTTTACAGGCATGGGGTTCAAGAAAAATTGTAAATAGCAAGGGTGATATTGGAAATCCTTGTCTGGTACCTGGTATAAAAATATGTATTTTGTTCACCATTTATTTTTCTTCTAGTTTTAGGATTACTATAAAGTCATTTGACCAATTTGTTAACTTTTCTCCCAGTTTCATTTTGCTCATTACCTTCCAGGAGAACGACCACTCCACCCTGTCAAAGACTTTAGCAGCATCCAATGACAGAATTAAGTGGCTCTCCCCCTCCCCTTTCCAGATGTTCAACAGTGCTCTACATACTGTCACAAGGAGTCTGCGACGTGCTTCGCCTCTCCTGCGCCGCCGGCGGCCTGATAGGACATGGAGGCAGGCATGCACTCCGCGTCAAGCTATGACGCCGAGCGGGGAGCTGCTCGGTGTCCTCGTTCCTGGGGCAACGAGGGGGGGCGCATGCTCCCTCTCTGTGCGGCCGGCATCCCCTGTTCCCATGGTAATGAGCAGGAGGCTGAGCGCGAAGCCGGGCACTCGGCGCTCGGCTGCAGTCTTGGTAGGAGGTCATGTGGCGTTAGCCACGTCACATGACCCCTGCGATTCAGTATTTAAACAGGCAACCTGCTGGCCACAGGTTGCCTGTGATTGTCTTAGGGTTATTGCTATTGATTTCCCTGCACTAATTTGGATATTGACCCGTGGTCTCTTGGTTTGACCTTCTGCTTGTGACCTGACCTGTCTTTGTCCTCTCCTGTGTACTGATGCTACCTCCTGGTTTTCAACCCTTTGGCTTGTATTCAGACTCATATTGTTGTTTCTCCCTGTGTAGACTCTCCTCTGTGTAGATACCCAGGCCTTACCAGCTGCCCTCTTGACCTAGCCTGGTCCTTTACTGTGTCACTGCTCCGCCCGCTATTCCATCTCTGTCCTCAATGTCTCTCTGCACTTATCGAGGTCAGGGACCGCCGCCCAGTTGCGCTCCGTTACCTAGGACGGGTAAGTGCAAGTAGGTAGGGACAGAGGGGTAGGTGGCAGACAGTGGGTGCACATATTCCCTATACGGCGGCGTAACACATACATTCACTTTGGCACTCCTCTTAGGGATGAAACCTCATTGATCTTCGTATCAGCTCAGGGATGACCCTTTTCTTGTAATCTGTAATCAGTAATGATATAGGTCTATAAGAGTCAACTTCTGTGTTGTCTTTATCTTTTTTTAACAACAGTGTTATTGAGGCTTCCATCTAGGACAGGGGTAGGGAACCATATTTAGTTGATTTATTAATATATGCTCAATCTGCAGCCCTCCAGCTGTTGCAAAACTACAACTCCCAGCATGCCCGAACAGCTTACAGCTATCAGCCTACAGCAGGGCATGGTGGGAGTTGTAGTTTTAGAACAGCTGGAGGGCCGCAGGTTGAGCATGCCTGCATTAATACTTTCAAGTAGTAGAGGGAGTATTGTTTCTTTATATTTCCTATATACCTCGAAAGAGAGTCCATCTAGCCTGGGGGATGTATTTCCTTTTATGCTGTATTCCCCAAGGTGGTAGGTGCATTTAATTCTACCCCTGTAGGTCACTTAGTAAACTTAACTCTACCTGCTCGAGATAAGTGTCTATCTCAACATCCCTGTCCTTAATGTTTGATCTATATAACTCTAAGAAATACTCCTCAATATTTTTTTTAAACGCCAATATTTCATTCAGGGGCTTTTGATTTCTTACAATAGATGACAAATATTTCCCTCACCTTTACCAATTTCTCCTTTGTACCAACAGGAGGGTGAGCTGCAATATTTTATCTTTACTTGATTTTCTGCTTTAGCAAAATCTTATGTTGTTCAAAAAAAAATTGGCATAAAGTTTCCCCTCAGATAGGCTTTGCGAAAGTCCCACTCAGAATAAATATGGGCAGCTCCCTTATTCCTAATCCAAAAATCATTAATTATTTCTAAGTGAACCCTATTATCTTTGATAATATCTTTGCATATATTAAAACATCATTTTAATATAGACACATGCAGACACATATGAACATGGGACCAACACAGATGTCTTCAGCTGTCAAGTGCACATGCAACAGGTCAGACAGTTTTATAGGTACCAATCTGCTAACAGATGCCAAGTCAGTTTGGCAAAATACGGTACCTAAACTTAATAATTTGGGTGGAATTCTGCTTTAACACTTTTCAGAACTCAACCATTCTACCAATGCCACAATAAGAACTGTTTTCACAGTGACCAGGCATGATGTTTTTCTGATTAGAGGGAGTGTGAATATTTTGAGCTGAGAAGTTTTGTTCTTCACACCACAAGCCCAGCAGCCTCACAACTGCTCAGGTGATTCTGTGCTTACGTAGTCACTTGATTTAGCACTGGATTGTTGTGACAAGGTAGCTAATTATACAAAAGTGCCTGGGGTGACCATTATCTAACAGAAATGTTGAGGAAAAACAAAGCAATAAACATTTTATCGTCTTTATCTTAAAGGTGAAGGAAATGCCATCACCACAAAGATTTGTCTGGTTTCTTATAAAATTTGCATCATGTTATAGAAGGAAATATAAAAAGGAAGGAAAGATTAAAAGGATTTACAAAGGAGAATGTCAGAGAAGAAATATGATATTGAAGAATAATGTGGGAATAATGAGAAGGTCTAAAGGTTCTTCTGCTTTACTCCAAGATCTTCAGAACAAAATAGTGTTCTGCATATAACTTCTTTTCAAAGAGAATATTTGGTTTTGCTTGTACTACAACTTATTGATGTTGGGTTACATTTTAAATACTCATTCATGGTTTGGTTATCCATGTACTGCATATAAGGGCTCAAAACTATTGTTAAGAAGATGCTTATGAGTTACTCTAATTGTATTTCACCCATAGCATCACTTTTTCTGTAATTTTCTTTAGGGTCTCAGTACTCTATTAGCCTCAAGACTTTAATGTGTTTCTAATCACTAGAAATATAGATAAATTGGATAAGGGGTAGTACACGAGATGGTGGTTACTGGTAGTATTGGAAAGTCTTGTGGTTGACAAGCAAGATCAAAACCAAACACACAGATAAAAGGAAAGGCAGGATGGTGGTCACAAGTAGAGATGAGCGATGTTTTGAAAAATTTGATTCACTGTATAGTCCTTCTTCATTGTTAATGGCCCAGTGACACCTTTAAACAGGGGTTGCTGATAGTATGGGGTTTGGCTGGTTAGGTTGGGTGAACAATATGCATATTATTGCTGTTCTTGCCTGCAATCTCTTGCAGGTCATTTGACAGCAAACACTGGATATTAACCAGTTCTGGCATAATCACTTCTCCAACCCCAGCTCACTCCTGCCCTACAGATGGGAGCCTGTCACGGTCATATTGGTGTTTGACTGTGACGCGGTTGCCATGCAGACTGGTTGCCGGTGGCAACGTGTTGTTGGCAGTTTGCATGTGCACTTCCCCTTTAAGGTTTGCCTCCCTGCTGTTTGGTGAGCAAGGGGTTAATCTTGATGCTAGTGAGGATTGAGGTGTTTCCTGGGTGTGGCCGCGGGCTTGATATATGCCTGTGGCTTGCTGGCTGGGTGCAGTTATACTACAGCCTTGCTTGGTGTTGGAGCTTTGCTCCTTGCCTGAGTGTTTCTGCCCAGTCCTTGAGGGCCACCTTATGGAACATAAATTGTCCTCTCTTATGTACCCTCAATGTACCTTTACTCTTACTTGTTGTATGTGTGGTGTGGGTTTATGTTCTGGGTGTGTGAAGAGTTTTGTTGGTTGTTACATGTCTGGGCTGTTGTTGCTGTTGGTCCCTGCATGTATGTTATATGTCACCCGATATGTTGATACCTCCAGAAGGGGGCTGGTTTCCCGGAGGGGCGAACCATAAGTCTGGATGCAGTACTGCCTGGGGCTGCTTTGCACCTTGCTGTATGGGGCCCAGGCACCTATACTTTTGCACCGGTTCCAGTCATGGTGGCTGCGGCAGGTAAGTGTGTTTCTGGTGTTCTTACCTGCCGACTCTGTTGCTGTATTCAGTCATCCACTTTTCCCTGCAGCTAGGCCTGTGGAAACTCATGTTCATCCGTGTCTTGGATGAACCTGGTTGTCTCTTGTCCCTGTCTCCTAACCTCAGGGATATTCAGGGATTTCAGGGTTCTGAGGTTCCAGTGTATGGGCCCTCCTACCTTAAGGGTTGGCTCATACAGTTAGGAGAACAGGGCCAGATTTAGGAATGCTATAGGAGGTGACCATCTCCCTTTTCTTGGTAGCCTGGTCTAGCTGCTACCCCTATCCCTTTTACATTGAACGGTGGGGGGTTTCCCCCACTCCCCACCGTGACAGAGCCCTTCTTCTGTCATCTGCTTTTCCACATCATCTAATATTAAGAATATGTCATCTGACTTTTCTAGGACATGGAGACTTTGAAGGATGATTTGAAAGAAGTAAAGCCAGAAAATGAGGGTGGTCGTCATTAAGACCTGCCCCCCTAAGGGGTGCAGACTCAATGGTGTTGGTTGGCATGCTGGCACTGGAATAATAAAGGCTTCTATCTTATTGGCATTGAATTACATTTACAGCTGATGTAGGAATAAGTAAATGTAAGAATGAATAAATAAAACCAATAAAACTGACACAGCTTAAGTCTCTCCCTGCAATCTCCCTGAAGTCTCCCTCTCCAATATTCTTCTATTACTAATTTTCAGCAACACTGTCCCTAGCGCATGAGCACTTGCCACGTCTCTCCCTATGCTCAGCTCACAGGAAAATGGCGAGACTGCGTGGGATGAGGGTTTTATAGAGCTGTGACATCACAGGGGATGGCTATCTGTGGATTGTCTGTCTGCACTGCATTATGGGTGATCTCGCATTCCCGGGCTTCTTACTTTCACTTTGTAACACGTGCAGCCTCCATTTTAGGAAAAACTGATTCGTTACCAGGAAGCAAGAGGAAATTCGGATTTGTTACGAATTTAAGTTATCTTAAACTTCAAACCGAATACAACTTTGAATGCTACTTGTTACGAGGCTACTTGGGTTCAAAGCAGGGAATAGTCAGGAAGGTAAAAACCTATACATAATCAGAAACCTGCTTCAGATAATAAATATAGAAGATACAAATTGGTAAAGTAAGGAACAATGTATACACCGCCTTAAATGGTAACTAGTGAGGTAAAAAATTACAGTGCTACATGTGCCTCTGTACAGGTTCTGGTGTGTACATAAGTAATTATTCCGATATATTTTGGCAATTACATATTATCAATCTACTTTACTCGACACATTTCTAGCATTGCCTGTCTTCCTATACATACTGTATGTTATATTAGAAAAAGCTTGGATCATAAGAATAAGAACATAAGACTTTGTTGCAAGTAGTTGAGCCATTGGTAACTACCACTTGTACAGTATGTATATGTACATGTATATGACTGCTATCACAATACTGTTCTGATATTACATGCATGAATGAACAGCAAATCAAAGAATACGTTTAAAGGACTATGAGGTTTTATAGGCTGTCCCTGCTCTTACACCATCCGCTGAGACTGCTTCTGTAATCATCATTACTCTATGATGTACTTGCCTTCAAGGCTCTACTGAACTTTGCTATGCTGTAGTAGAACATACCCCAGTATGGCTTCTTACGCATGCCATTCTATACATAGTACAGGAGACATTTCTTTACAAAGCAGTATTTACTATAGGTAATAGTTGACAAACCATTAAATTGACATGCATTAAATGTTATACTTAACTGGTTAGTCTACTTATTTTAAGAAATGTTGAATCAGGTAGACTTACACATAATGATAATGCATACTTACTATAATTTTTGTTGATAAATTCAGGGCATGCAAGCCGCTCCCCCAACAATGCACAAACCCACCCAGGACTGCCCACTTTTCCACTGGTACCTACAAGGACTGCCCAGCAGAAATGATCACCTACTCACTGATCAGTACAGCATAATGGTACCATAGATGCACTGCTCCAGAACTACCACCTGGCCTTGCAATGTATTTTGGTCTTGCTACTACTAAGTGGCTACTTTTTCTTACTTCCATCACCAACTGCAGTGCCACCTTGGAAATCACAAACTGGGGATAGCATACAGCATGTCCTTACCCTCTTGCAGAAATTATGAGTAGTTACCTTGATCAACATACCTTAATACAGTATGCGCCATATATATTTCCTACTGCTAGACAGTTTTGTTATTGAGGAGACTGGAAAACTGGAGGATAATATCTGAACAACTGAAGTAGAAGTCCTGTTGGGTGTCACCAAAACTTGTCCCAAAAAAGGTGAAACAGTTAAACACTTAAAGAACTGTAGAGCTGCCAATTTGCATATCAGAACCTGTTCAAACAAAATTTTCATATATCAGTTTATGTTCCCTTTTAAATCAGGAAAATATAAATTTTCTCCAAATTTTATTATGTAGTTGAAGGACACCAATGTATTTAAAGATTAGAACCGTATAAACAGTATACAGTGAATATGAAAAGTTTACACACCCCTGTTAAAATGTCAGGTTTCTGTGATGTAAAAAAATGAGACAAAGATAAATCATTTCAGAACTTTTTCCACCTTTAATGTGACCTATAAACTGTACAACTCAATTGAAAAACAAACTGAAATCATTTAGGTAGAGGGAAGAAAAAATATAAAAATAAAATAATATGGTTGCATAAGTGTGCACACCCTTAAACTTATACTTTGTTGAAGCACCTTTTGATTTTATTACAGGACTCAGTCTTTTTTTGGTATGAGTCTATCAGCATGGCACATTTTGACTTGACAAGATTTGCCCACTCTTATTTGCAAAAACAGGGCATCTCCTGTGCACAGCCCTCTTCAGATCACCCCACAGATTTTCAATCGGATTCAGGTCTGGGCTCTGGCTGGGCTATTCCAAAACTTTAATCTTCTTCTGGTGAAGCCATTCCTTTGTTGATTTGGATGTATGCTTTTGGTCGTTGTCATGCTGAAAGATGAAGTTCCTCTTCCTGTTCAGCTTTCTAGCAGAAGCCTGAAGGTTTTGTGCCAATATTGACTGGTATTTGGAACTATTTATAATTCCCTCTAGCTTAACTAAGGCCCAAATTCCAGCTGAAGAAAAACAGCCCCAAAGCATGATGGTGCAACCACCATGCTTCACTGTGGGTATGGTGTTCTTTTGGTGATGTGCAGTGTTGCTTTTGCACGAAACATATCTTTTGGAATTATCGGCAAAAAGTTTAACCTTGGTTTCATCAGACCATAACACCTCTTCCCACATGCTTTTGGGAGACTTCAGATGTGTTTTTACAAAATGTAGCCTGGCTTGGATGTTTTTCTTCGTAAGAAAAGGCTTTCATCTTGCCATTCAAACCCATAGCCCAGACTTTTCTAAGAATACGGGAGATTGTTGTGACATGTACCACACAGCCAGTACTTGCCAGATATTCCTGCAGTACCTTTAATGTTGCTGTAGGCCTCTTGGTAGCCTCCCAGACCAGTTTTCTTCTCGTCTTTCCATAAATTTTGGAGGGACGTCCAGTTCTTGGTAATGTCATTGTTGTTCCATGTTTTCTCCACTTGATGATGACTGTCTTCACTGTGTTCCATGGTATAGCTAATGCCTTGGAAATTCTTTTGTACCCTTCTCCTGACTGATACCTTTTAACAATGAGATCCCTCTGATGCTTTGGAAGCTCTCTGTGGACCATGGCTTTTGCTGTGGTATGCGACTAAGAAAATTTCAGGAAAGACCAACTAGAGCAGGTGAACTTTATTTGGGGTTAATCAGAGGCATATAAATCACTGAAGCTAGTAAATGTACCCTTTAAAACGTCACTTTTAATATAAAAGTTAAAATAAGACCCACCAAGGTATAGACAAACAAATATATAGACAAAATAGATGATATGAATATTGGGACATATAACCCACTGGAACTTAAATCTAGTGATTAGAGGCTAAACAACTGAAGTGTTACCGCTATGCTGTTACTCACGATACCGTAGATCATAGGTGGGATGGTATGGAGAATAATACGTCCAGAATTAGATAAAAGATTTTTGATAGATAGGTAAATCGAAATGACCCAGCAAGGAAATGATGAAGACAACTGGCGGTGCACAAACATGGATAGGCAAAAAATGGGATGACTATCCTTAACAGCCTATACTATCCCTACCTAAAGCAGGACATCACCCCCAGGTGGGAGAACTATTCTACTTATAAATGTTGCCCCTAGAATTGGAGTCCCTGCCTGGAGTATCCCAAACTAGGATGCTTAATAGACAACGATCAGGAAGTACAATGGATGTCCCAAATTCAAAATCTACCGCCGCGTTCCCCCAGCTTCAATACGAAGGTTTATCAGGGGAGAAAAACAAGTAGCACAATGGCTGTGGCGATAGTGGCCAATGTGATGACCAGCAACGTGCATAGGTTACCGCCACCAGTTTAAATACCCACTCACCTGATGCAACCGCGTCCTCATGCTGTAACTGCGCATGCGCGTATCAGACATTGAGCGCATGATGTCATGATACACGCCCGAGTTCTCAAGAGAATCCTGGGAAGCAAAGCTCATGCGCGAGGACTCAGTCGGGCCCGTAATCACAAGTCTCGCGTTATCTAGGACGCTGGCTGCAAAAAATGGTAAATAGATGCGAGACTAACCTAATACCTGCGTCCACGCACCATAGCAAATCAGAGGCACTTTGAATGATGGCAGTTGTATGCTGACTCCTATTTAACATGATTTTGAATGTGATTGCTTCATTCTGAACACAGCTACATCCCCAGTTATAAGAGGGTGTGCACACTTATGCAACCACATTATTATTATTTTTATATTTTTTCTTCCCTCTACCTAAATGACTTCAGTTTGTTTTTCAATTGAGTGGTACAGTTTACAGGTCACATTAAAGGTGGAAAAAGTTCACAGAAACCTGACATTTTAACAGGGGTGTGTAGACTTTTTATTTCCACTGTATTTCTAGGGCACCATAAATCAGTGCCCCACTGGAAATTTTTCTGAAGTCTAAACCTGTATAAACATCACATTTTGATGTCAGAACTTGAGGATTTTATTAATATTAACTGCGCTTGTTTCTTCGGAAGAAGTCTGTCACATTACTGTTGTTTCTTATTCAGTGTTAACCACTATTTAGTATAATGCTAGTTTTTTTTGTAAAGAGGATCTTCAGCAGTTGTAAT
The DNA here is from genome assembly GCF_014858855.1 of Bufo gargarizans. Lineage (NCBI taxonomy): Eukaryota > Metazoa > Chordata > Amphibia > Anura > Bufonidae > Bufo > Bufo gargarizans. The sequence continues at coordinate 195,352,518 of NC_058085.1, read as the reverse complement.
GTATGTTATCCAGTTGTGTGCCTGAGCTACTGTAGAATATGATACTATTCTATAGTTTCAAAATGATCAGAACATTTCATATCATCTAATCAGTGGCATAGGAGGTACATATCACCATATATAATACATGCAGAGTATGTGTGAGTGTGCTTCCTCTTTATAAGTAAACCACTGAAGAAAAATGTCATGAAAGACAGCAGACTTATTCTCAGAAAAACTTGCCATAGAAATATTGAGCAATGTGTTGCTTTATATGAATGATGTTGGGTTTTATTTAAGTAAAAGGGGAAGCCAGTACTAAATAATCATATTACATTCTACAGTGCTGGGTTCCATACTAGATCTATCTATCTATCTATCTATCTATCTATCTATCTATCTATCAATCTAATCTATCTATGATCTCTGATTGCTGGGGCTCCAGCAAGGATGAGGCTAAGCGCTAGCAGTCCCATTCTCCTCTCTCTTCTCAGCACTCTGTAACAGAAAACCAGAGAATAGACAAAAAGGAGCAGTGCTGTCAGCAAGTCAGATAGACATGGACACAAGCAAAGAGCGTTAGGGACATATAGGTGAATGGGGCTGGTATAGTGAAATAGTTGACTCCAGCACTCAGTAGATGCTGTATACAGACAATGCTTAGAGCTTCACTAAGAATACTCTTTACATACCCTTTTTCTAGTACAAATATTCATCTTTCCCTAATAAATTATATTACAAAAATGCTTACACAATGTAAAAAATACACTGAAATGAGAGATACACTTTATCACTTTATGCGTGTGCCCTGTTGCTCCATTTGATGTCTATGGGGCTAAGCGCTGTACTCATCTGCCTTAATCAGTCCCATAGTGTTTGAATATAGTGGCACCGTGCCTGCTAGACTGCTGCTCCATTCAAAGTTCTCCTCAGTGCAGTCGTACAGTAAGGAGTAAAAGGAAGCTCACGACCACCATTCTAGTGACTGGAGGCAGTTCCAATAGTGGTTCCCCCAGCAAACAGACACTGTGAGACAGCTGATCTACAAAAGTCTAACTTCTGAAACAAACATTTATTAGCTGTTATCACTGAGGCAAATGTGGCAAAATATAATACATGATTGAGCCAGCAAAAGCTACAGGTGCAGCGACCCATGAGGAGCAGAAGGGTGGGATGGGAGTGGTAGTGGCTCTGTCTGTTCCAGTCAATGACGGTGGCTGTCCTCCCACTGTCGCTCTCTTTGGCTATGCAGTCAAATGAGGGGGCCTCCTTTCTTCCCTCTGGGGTTCCTGCCTGATGGTAGCTGGAGTGCCCTTGATGTTATGTTTCTGAATGAGTGCAAGGCAGTGTATGGTGTAGGAGTCAGAAAACTAGGCCAGAGATAGAATAAATGTCTCTCTTTACTGTAGTGCACACTAGCAGTAGTAGTATATCCAATTATAGAAAACCACAGTTTAAATTGTTCACAGTGCAATTCTCTCCCATAGTATGGAGGTTGGCAAAGTGGAAAATAATGATGTCTAACTAGAATCTCTGGTTGGTAAGTGTAATCTGACAATTATGGCTATAGTGTCCACTGCAGTATGCAGATATTTAGAGGGACATCTAGCCAGGATGTGGTTAGGTGTGACAGGTGTCTTAACTGTAATCCCTCCCAAGCAGCAAAGTATGGTTAGATGTATTTGGAGTTTACTTTTCTGACTCCTATGCTTGGCCATGCAGATTCTAAGTTCTTCTTTCTTTCTTTCTTTCTTTCTTTCTTTCTTTCTCTCTTTCTTGCTGTAGCCAAAGCAGTACCTTTCACAGAGATCGGTTAGTCTCTGGATCCTTAGGCCTAAGAAGGAGCACATGGACTTGCTTCCTCCCTTCTCACACATTCACTCTAGTCTACTTTCTCTCTTCAGGAAGAAGGACCTGCTTGCTCCTGTCTGTACTGAGAGGAGTAGAACAGGGTGATTAACGCTGTTGCTGCCAACCAGACCAGGGCATGCTGAGTGAACATAAAATTAAATAATATAAAAATTACATTACATCACAAACCATTGCAGATACCCCTTGTACTAAGGTACTGCACAGGTGCTCGGTGACTTTGCATTCTGCTTCATAGTGGGATGTCCTAAGTTGGTGATTCACTATGTAGCACTCATACATGAACTACTGAGGCTAATCATTAGCTGTACTGCATCCGTCTGGAATTTTAAAGACAGGGAATGGAATACCATTGAAGGGAACAAAGGAGTTGGAATGAAGTGGCAGAGAGCAGGTCAGTTAGTTTTTTCCACAGGTTATAGTTAAAGTATTTAAAGGCAATTTGGGTGGACTTTCTCTTTAATAACAACATAACATATTACCATCTACGATGCAATCTCAATGATGCCATTCATTTTAATCCATGTGATAAATGATTTATGTTTTGCCACTGAGGTCACCATATCTTTAGACAGGGAAAATGACTTAATTGAATTTGGCAAGGCTGATACGCATCTTAAAGGTAGGGTGGTAACATGAGCAACATCTCACTGATGCTGATGTCACTGAATATTTTTTACTTATTATATAGTTTTGTCTGTGATTTATGTTATGCAGTCTTTTAACTAAACATCATATGGTTATAGCACCATACCATTAGCTGTAGAACTGCCAAGATTAAATGTAATAGGAAAGAAATGCTTCTATTAAACATATCTGAAATTAAGAAATGTGTGTTGATTAGGCAGCAGGGAAAGTGTTGATTAGGTGAACAGTTCCTCCTTCATTTATCTTCATGCACCTTGCTAAGAGCCTGTCTGGGAACTATCCAAATGAGAAATGCTGGATAATATTCAAGAAAAAAAACAATAAAAAAAGAAATCCGTGAAGTAAGCATTCCACAGCGAGCAATGAACAGCTTCTTAATTGCACTCTGAAGATTTGTTAAGCAGTTGCTGCAATCGTTTAAATGTAAAACCTTATTTGGCAGACATCAGCTTGAATAGTGTTAACCCTTTCAAGCCATAAATTGCCAGAACATCTCTGATAGGCTTATCCAGCAAGTAAGAGATTTTAGCTGGGTGGGTGTATAAATCGACCACTTGAGAACATAGACAGTGTACTGATTTGTAAGAATATTCTCTATTAAATTAATGGTCCTTCGTAATCTTCTAGGTTGATGTTATATCCTGCAAGATAAGTGAAGCAGGTTTTATATCATGTCCGATTGTTGCATTGAATTATAGAAATGAAATGTAAATCAATAAAGATATTAATTCATGAACTGACAGCTTGGCACAGTCCAAGGGCAGATTCCCAGCCAACTGGTTCTAATGCATCAGCATGATTTATAGAAAGAAAATTTTTTTTTTCCAGGAATCAGTCACATTATACAGAATGATGAGTCATGCTAAATATCAGAAATTGATAAGTATAAGTTGCCTTTACTTACAAAATATGCTACATTCTTAACAACTTCCTGTGAAGCACAGTGAAATTTATCACTAAATAAAAGAAATATAATACATCATATCACCTCACCGAAGCTGCTGGGTATCACTTAAAAGGGTTGTGTCATCTTGACTACTTCTTTTTTAATTGAATTTGGCATTACATTTGCCAATGCACAGGACAGTGTTTGGGAACAAACCATTTGTTTCCAATCATTGTCCTATGTTCATTTGCAGCAGTATGGACCACCTGTCTGGGAATGAATGATTGTTACTGCAATCATTCATCCCCTACAGAAATTATTTTAGACACAACATGAAGAATGCAACTACCCTCTGAATGAACGGTCTTCTGATGATTTGTGGCACCTTTACATGGAACAATTATCTGGATTCTGCATTCGTGCAAACGTTCATCTCTAATCTTAGCCAATGTATGTAAAAGGGACCTTAGAAGATGGTCCTGAGGACGTATAGAAAAAGGTTGCGTTGACGAGCCAACATCATTAGAGCATTTGCGATGTCTTTACTCTTATGTGTTAACATGAGTAAACATCATCATAAGAGGAATGTACCCCCATTTCCCATATCATATTTCTATTTTACCTTTAAGCTGTGGCAATTGTCCTTAATTGGGCTAGGACAACTGTACTTTCAGGAAAAGATACAAAGTCATGGCAACAATTAAGAAGATTCCTATTACATCCTAAACTCTGATTGTAAGAGGTACATACCTTATGGGAATGGGTGAGGAACAAGAAAAAAAAATATGTGGATAAATATAAATATATAGGGAGCAATAAATGACAAAAAGAAAGTATTTAAATCACTCAAACAGGAAGGAAGCATTGAAAAACTATAAGGGAAAAATAGAATATGTAAGATGAAGGCAGATTTTTAAAACTGGAGTAATGGGAAAATTGGCTTAGTTGCCAACAGAGCTCTGAAAAATAAAGGAGGGAACCTGATTGGTTGCTATAGACAACCAAGTCAGTTTTCCTCTATACCAGTTTTGATACATCTACCCTAGAGAGACTTATTGCCAAAGAAAGTAAAACACTCTAAAATAGTCTTAAATTATACAAATGGTAAAAAGTTTAAAAATGAAAGTGTTGGCCCTTTTACAGAATGATGAGGGAGGAGTTGTAGAGAGCGATGAGGAGAAAGCAAATCTATAAAATATTTTCTTCTCCACTGTATTTACTGAGAGAAATAAACTGGCAGATGAAATGCAGAATGTAAAAATAAATTCCCAATCAAAAATGCCCTGTCTGACCCAGGAAGAAGTCCAGCAGCATCTTAAAAACATTAAAATAGACAAATGGCTGGAACCAGATGGCATACACCCTCACATCCTAAGAGAATTAAGTAATGTCATAGCCAGACCCTTATTTCTGACATTTAAGGACTCTATATTGACTGGGAGTATTCCACAGGATTGGTGCTTAGCAAATGTGGTGTCAATATTCAAAAAGGGGTCAAAAACAGAGCCCGGAAACTATAGGCTGGTAAGTTTAACATCTGTCGTGGGTAAACTGTTTGAAGGTTTTCTAAAAGATGCTATCTCAGAGATGATATCTCAAAAATAAAGGCATAACACTTTATCAGCATGGCTTCATGAGAGATCAGTCATATTAAACGAATTTCATCAGTTTCTATGAGGAGGTTAGCTCTAGACTTGACAGGGGTGAGTCAATGGATGTTGTATATCTTGACTTCTCCAAAGCATTTGATACTGTACCACATAAAAGGTTAGTATATAAAATGAGAATGACTGGGAGAAAATGTCTGTATGTGGGTAAGTAACTGGCTCAGTGATAGAAAACAGAGGGTGGTTATTAATTATACACACTCAGATTGGGTCACTGTCACTAGTGGGGTACCACAGGGTTCAGTATTGGGCCCTATTCTCTTCAATATATTTATTAATGATCTTGTAGAAGGCTTGCATAGTAAAATATCCATTTTTGTAGATTACATTAAACTGTGCAAAGTAATTAACACGGAAGAGGACAATATACAGCTACAGATAGATCTGGATAGATTAAAGGCTTGGGCAGAGAAGTGGCAGATGAGGTTTAACATTGACAAATGTAAGGTTATGCACATGGGGAGGAATAATGCAAGTCACCCGTACATACTAAATGGCAAAAAACTGGGTAACACTGAAATGGAAAAGGACTTAGGAATTTTAGTGGACAGTAAACTTAACTGTAGAAGCCAGTGCCAGGCAGCTTAGGGTGTGCATCAAAAGGGGCATAGATGCCCATGATGAGAATATAGTCCTGCTACTTTACAAATCATTAGTCAGACCACACATGGAGTACTGTATACAGTTCTGGGCTCCTGTGAACAAGGCAGACGTAGCTGAGCTAAAGAGGGTTCAGAGGAGGGCAACTAAAGTAATAACTTTAAAATAAAAATTTATTCCCAGGACTGTGACTGTGATGAGGGGACATCCTCTGCGTCTGGAGGAAAGAAGGTTTGTACACAAACATAGAAGAGGATTCTTTACTGTAAGAGCAGTGAGACTATGGAACTCTGCCTGAGTAGGTGGTGATGGTGAACTCACTTAAAGAGTTCAAGAGGGGCCTGGATGTATGTTAGGATTGTAATAATATAACAGGCTAAAGCTACTAGAGATCGGTCATTGATCCAGGGAGTTATTCGGATTACCTGATTGGAGTAATTTTTTTCCTAAAATGAGGAAAATTGGCTTCTACGCTATTATGTTACACTAATGTTCCTTGGAGACATCGTCATTTAGCAATTTAGTTAATTTCTGCTGTTTCTCTTTAATATTAAAAGCAGATAATATTCCGCCTCTTTTTTGAATGCACTCCTGGTCTAGGCTTCAAAAACTGCATACAAAAATCTGAATGTTGTGCAGCACCCTTATCTTCGTGTGTAGTCTCCTCTACATCTTGTCTCTATACTGAGAATATAATAGACCAGAACAATAACTAGCCTTACAACCCTTCTATCAGTATCAGTAAGATAAAGCATTATACAGTATAATACAGGGCCAGATAATTGCATATTACATTCATCAATGCTTCTATGGAAAACATATCTTTATGCTATACTTTCAGAGTTTGATGGAACATGGCATGAAATCTGAAGGATATGTACAACCCTGTGTTCCTTGCAGAAAGTAAGCAACCATATGCCACAACCGCCTCCCCCACCCCAAACAAGGACTGATAGACGTAGATGGGGTTGTTTAACGGGGCGCCAAAGGAGCACTCGTCTTCCATCAGCCGCAGACCTGCTGCTTAGCTTTGGGAGCAAGGATCTGTGTTTGGCCTCGTTCCCAGGGCGGCTTTGTTTGCTGGGAGGCTCCCTGCTCCTAGGTCTGCCTTGAGCGCCGTGCTGGCCACTTCAGATGACCCTCACTCCCCACTATAAATACAGGTGGCCTGCTGGCTACAGGTTGCCTGTTATTTTTGTCTCTAGGGCTGTGTGTACTATTATTATTGCTTCCTACTTGACCTCTGGTATTGACCTTGTTTGTTTCCTGACCTCGCTTTTCCCGCTCCCTTGGTACCTACGCTATCTCTCGGATTTGACCTCGGCTTGTTCTCGGATTTCGTCTCCTGCCTCATCCCTTGTATTGACGTGACCTCCCGGACCGACCTCGGCTAGTTGACCCGCCATTGCCTTTTCCATCACTGGGATACTGTTGTCTTATCTACCTCCCTGTCTATCTGTTTGCCTTAGTCTTGTGTACCGCCTTCTGCCTTTTCCTCTCTTTCTCTGTTCGCCCTGCTCTACACTTACGTAGGTCAGGGACCGTCGCCCAGTTGTGCCCCGTTACCTAGGGTGGGTGGTGCAAGTAGGCAGGGACAGGGTTGAGGGTGGCAGTTTAGAAGGGTGCACTTCCTGTCTACCTTCCTTACCCGTGACAGGGTTGGTTTTGGTGTAAAACTATAATCATGTAATAAAATCTTAGATTTACTTTTTGGGTGGGCTCAGGGTCCTCTTTACCTGTAAATGTTTCCGGATAAGAATTTTACAGTCTGTATTAGGCTTAGCCCCTAAACTCTGTGACATAACTACTGGGGAAGCGGCTGCTTTGGGGCCCAAGCTGAGAAGGCCAGCCCTTCCTGTTCGATTAATTCATTAGAGGGACCATCTGGCCAATCACCTACCCGTCCATCTGCCCACCTACATACAATCTACTCTGCATAGTGCGACACTGGCCCAGGGAACAATACAAGCTGACAGCATGAAATGCATATCATTCAGGCAGCGCTAGCAGCCCACCCAGGAAGTCAAGACAAACCGGAAAAAGGAAGACGTGGCAGGCGGGAGAGGCATGGCAGTTACAGCATATTCTTTCGGGTTTGTTCCCTGGCCTGGGCCCCTGCCTGCAGGTTCTGGGCATGTGGGAGGGCAGGGCATTTGGGACTGGGAGAGGAGAGGTGAGACCAGGTACAGGGCAGTGAGTGTGCAGCCCTGCAGCATGCAGCTGATGGACAGTCATCCTAGCCTCCTATATTATAGCATGCTGCATGATGAAGGCTTTAGCATACAGCTGCCAGGCAGCCATTCTAACCTCTGCCCACCCCTTCCTCTGTCAGCCTTCTGTACGCAGTACATGGCAACCTCTCTTCTCTGCTCCACTGCTCGCTATGTACTAATGCTTATTTTGGCACACTTACATATGCACACATGTGATGTCAAGATGGTCCTGGCATCGGGTGCGTGCATATGTGTGCAATAATAATCAGGGGCAGAGACGGGAGACTGCCTTGTACTGCATACTATAGTACAGATGGCTGACAGAAGAAGAAGTGGGCAGAGGTTGGGATGAAAACTCAAATCACCCCCTTTCCTAATTTTTGATATAAAGATGAACAGTGGTATCGCTGTGTCAGGGTCTTCACGGTTAAAATATATAAATATTTTTCCTGCACGGTGTATACCATGACTGAAAACAATCAAAACAGGCGATTCGCTATTTTTTGGTCACCCTGTCCCGCAAAAAATATATATACATGCAGTGACAGTATATACAGTGACATGACACATGGTATATACCTGTCACCACCAGACAGCTGAGAAGCTCTGACAGAAGTCTTTCAGAACCTCCTCCTTGAGTTTTCTTTGTGATGTTCAGTTCCTCATCGCGTTAGCCTCTCTCAGCTGTCATGTAGTTGGACTGATTGCATCCCTTTAAATTCCGCCCCATAATGCATTACTGGGCGGCTTATACTTCTTCCTGGAGTGTGTGTGCATGCTGATCCTGTTTCCCAGTCTGCTACAAAGTTAAGTGCTGTACATTTATCTGTTATTTTCTGTTTGCTGGATCCCAGGTGACCCTGACTCCCTCCGTGTCTGGTGTAGGGAGCCGGTGGTCGTGTCCCCTCACTATTGTAAGGTGTTCAGGGGTTATATAGTCGAGGTACGTGGATATGCAACCATTCACCTTTGGGATCTTTGCATAGGCTGAGCAGCCAGGGAAAGTGCCAGGTCTTGTTGCAGGGGTCTCCCTTTTGGTTCCTTAGCTTTGGATCCAGTGAGTCATATATGCATGTTGCTTTGTCTTGTTTTCTGTACACCGTCCGTGACATTATAAGCCGCCAAAACCGTCTCAAGCATGGATCCGGTTTCACTTTTGGCTGAACGCCTTCAGGGTCTTTCATTGGAGGTAGCTGATCTCCGCAGGACTTTTTCTCAGCTTCAAGTGACCGGTTCAGCTGGCGTTCATGGAGTTTGTTCTGAGCCTAAGATCTCGCTCCCGGATACGTTTTCCGGGGGTAGTGAGAATTTTGTGCGTTTTAGAGAGGCTTGCAAACTAAATTTTTGCCTTCTTCCCCATTCCTCTGGTGATGAGGAACGGAGGGTGGGGATCATTATATCGCTGCTCAGGGGTAACGCTCAGTCCTGGGCCTTTTCGCTGCCGGAGGGGGCACGGCCCCTCCGTTCAGTGGATGAATTCTTTTTAGCCCTGGGTCAGATATATGATGATCCGGATCGTATTGCTCTGGCTGAGTCTAGACTACGTCTATTATGCCAGGGTAAACAATCCGCAGAGATATACTGCTCAGAATTTCGGAGATGGGCAGCTGATACTGGTTGGAATGATGCTGCACTCCGATGTCAATTTTGCCATGGTCTTTCAGAGGGATTGAAAGATGCATTTGCCTTTCATGAAAGGCCTATTTCCTTGGACTCTATGTCTCAGGCCGTTCGTATTGACAGGCGTCTTAGAGAGAGAGGAGAGATCTCTCCTTCCTGTCATACTCAGTCCCAGGACAGTGCAGCGGTCCAATTCTGTGCGCAGGGGTCTCAGTTGCTGTCAGCCCCTTCTGAGCAGGAGCCCATGCAGCTGGGGTTGATTGCTTCTGACAATAGAAGATTCAGCCCACATGGGAGGGTTTGTTTTTGTTGTGGAGGTATAAATCATTTGGCAAATGTTTGTCCCTCTAGGAGATTCAGGCAGTTCTCTGGGAGTAATAAAGAAACAAAGAGGAAAAAATCTTTTAAAAATGTTCCGTCTGTTACTATTGACAGGGTTGAGGCAGAAATTGAAGGTTTTCCGTTTGCTTGTAGTTCCCGTTTTGGCCTGCCTGCTAGGGTGGCGCTAGAGAGCAAGAGCATTTTTTGTGAGATTTTTGTGGATAGTGGAGCAGCGGTCAATCTCATTGATAATCAATTTGCAATAACTCATGGTTTCCAGGTGTGCACTTTGGGAAAGGATATTCCTGTTTTTGCTATTGATTCCGCTCCACTTTCTCAGAAATCATTAAAGGGCATAGTTCACAATATCCGTTTAATTGTGGGTGATGCTCATGTTAAGGATGTGTCATGTTTCGTCCTTAGCGGTTTGCCTACTCCTCTAGTGTTGGGGCTACCCTGGCTCACTAAACATAATCCCACCATTGATTGGCAAGCGAGGCAAATAAATGGTTGGAGTGACTTTTGCAGAGAGAATTGCCTCACGACATCTGTTTCTGAGGTTGCTACTAAGACTGTACCATCTTTTCTCTCAGAATTTTCGGATGTCTTCTCTGAGAGTGGAGTTCAGGATTTGCCCCCGCACAGGGAGTACGATTGCCCTATTAATCTCATCCCAGGCGCCAAGCTGCCTAAATCTCGTTTATACAATCTTTCCCAACCTGAAAGGATCGCTATGCGTGCCTATATCTCTGAGAGTCTGAGAAAAGGACACATCCGACCCTCGAAGTCACCTGTTGCCGCTGGTTTTTTCTTTGTTAAGAAAAAAGATGGTTCTTTAAGACCTTGTCTGGATTTCAGGGAGGTGAACAGTATCACTATTCGTGACCCTTATCCGCTTCCTCTGATCCCGGACCTGTTTAACCAGGTTGTTGGGGCTAAAGTCTTTTCCAAATTAGATCTAAGAGGGGCATACAACCTGGTCAGGGTCAGAGAAGGAGACGAATGGAAGATGGCCTTCAATACCCCTGAGGGCCATTTTGAAAATTTGGTTATGCCTTTTGATTTGATGAATGCCCCAGCCGTTTTTCAGCATTTCGTGAACAGCATTTTTTATCATTTGATGGGAAAATTTGTATTAGTGTATTTGGATGACATTTTGATTTTTTTTCCTGATTTTAAAACTCATAAGGAACATTTACGTCAGGTCTTGCTCATTCTGCGGGAGAATAAATGATATGCGAAACTGGAAAAATGTGTGTTTGCGGTTCCAGAAATTCAATTTCTGGGGTTTCTTCTCTCCGCTTCTGGTTTTCGCATGGACCCCGAGAAGGTCCGCGCTGTGCTTGAGTGGGAGCTTCCTGAGAATCAGAAGGCGCTGATGCGTTTTTTGGGCTTTGCCAATTATTACAGGAAGTTTATTTTTAATTATTCCTCTATTGTTAAACCACTCACTGATATGACCAGAAAGGGGGTAGATTTTTCTTCTTGGTCGGTAGAGGCACGTAAGGCTTTTTCTAATATCAAGGAGAGTTTTGCTTCCGCTCCCATCTTGGTGCAACCTGATATTTCTTTACCCTTCATAGTTGAGGTTTAAGCTTCTGAGGTGGGTGTGGGTGCGGTCTTGTCTCAGGGTTCCTCTCCTGCCAAATGGCGACCGTGTGCCTTTTTTTCGAAAAAACTCTCCTCCGCAGAGAGAAATTATGATGTGGGAGATAGGGAATTGTTGGCCATCAAGTTGGCTTTTGAGGAATGGCGCCATTGGCTAGAGGGAGCCAGACACCCTATTACCGTGTTTACTGACCATAAAAATCTGGCCTACTTGGAGTCAGCCAAGCGTCTGAACCCGAGACAGGCCAGATGGTCTTTGTTCTTTTCAAGATTTAATTTTGTTGTCACGTTCCGCCCTGGGGTTAAGAATGTGAAGGCAGATGCCCTGTCACGTTGTTTTCCGGGAGGCGGGAATTTTGAAGACCCGCGTCCCATTTTGGCCGAAGGTGTGGTGGTCTCTGCTCTTTTTTCTGAATTGGAGGCAGAGGTGCAGGCAGCCCAGTCAGAGGCTCCTGATCTTTGTCCTCCTGGGAGGTTGTTTGTGCCTCTCGCTTTAAGACACAAGATTTTTAAGGAACACCACGATACGGTCCTTGCTGGGCACCCGGGGGCAAGATCCACACTGAATCTCATCGCTCGGAGATTCTGGTGGCCTGTGCTTCGTAAGTCGGTTGAGGGTTTTTTGGCAGCCTGCGAGACTTGCGCTCGTGCCAAAGTCCCTCATTCACGGCCGTCAGGTCCTCTCCTTCCCTTACCCATTCCTTCCCGTCCTTGGACACATCTGTCCATGGACTTCATAACGGACCTGCCTCGTTCCTCGGGGAAGACTGTGATTCTGGTGGTGGTGGACCGTTTTAGCAAAATGGTGCATTTCATCCCTTTTCCTGGTTTGCCCAATGCTAAGATGCTGGCGCAGGCATTTATTGATCACATTGTCAAATTGCACGGTATTCCTTCAGACATAGTCTCTGATAGGGGCACGCAGTTTGTTTCCAGATTCTGGAAGGCTTTCTGTTCTCGCTTGGGGGTTCGGTTGTCATTCTCTTCTGCTTTCCACCCGCAGTCGAATGGCCAGACGGAGCGCGTCAATCAGAATCTGGAGACATATCTGCGCTGTTTTGTGGCGGAGAATCAGGAGGATTGGTGTTCTTTTTTGTCCCTTGCTGAGTTTGCTTTAAATAACCGTCGTCAGGAGTCCTCTGATAAGTCACTATTTTTTGGTGCATATGGGTTTCATCCGCAGTTTGGGACTTTCTCGGGAGAAGGCTCTTCTGGTTTACCTGATGAGGACAGATTCTCCTCGTCTTTGTCATCTATTTGGCAAAAGATTCAGGATAATCTAAAGAGCATGAGTGAGAGATATAAGCGTGTGGCAGATAAGAGACGTGTGCTTGGCCCGGACCTGAATGTTGGTGATCTGGTGTGGTTGTCTACCAAGAATATCAAATTGAAGGTTCCCTCCTGGGAGTTGGGTCCTAGGTTTATTGGGTCTTACAAAATTCTGTCTGTCATCAATCCTGTTGCCTACCGTCTTGATCTTCCTCAGACTTGGAAGATCCATAATGTTTTTCATAAGTCCTTATTGAAACCTTATGTTCAACCCATTGTACCCTCGCCTTTGCCTCCTCCTCCGATTATGGTTGATGGGAATCTTGAATTTCAGGTCTCTAGGATTGTGGATTCTCGGCTTGTCCGCGGTTCTCTCCAGTACCTTGTTCATTGGGAGGGTTATGGTCCTGAGGAGAGGATGTGGGTCCCAGTGACGGACATTAAGGCCTCTCGTCTCATCAGGGCTTTCCATAGGTCCCATCCTGAGAAGGTGGGCTCTGAGTGTCCGGAGTCCACTCGTAGAGGGAGGGGTACTGTCACAACCAGACAGCTGAGAAGCTCTGACAGAAGCCTTTCAGAACCTCCTCCTTGAGTTTTCTTTGTTGTGATGTTCAGTTCCTCATCTCGTTAGCCTCTCTCAGCTGTCATGTAGTTGGACTGATTGCATCCCTTTAAATTCCGCCCCATAATGCATTACTGGGCGGCTTATACTTCTTCCTGGAGTGTGTGTGCATGCTGATCCTGTTTCCCAGTCTGCTACAAAGTTAAGTGCTGTACATTTATCAGTTATTTTCTGTTTGCTGGATCCCAGGTGACCCTGACTCCCTCCGTGTCTGGTGTAGGGAGCCGGTGGTCGTGTCCCCTCACTATTGTAGGGTGTTCAGGGGTTATATAGTCGAGGTACGTGGATATGCAACCATCCACCTTTGGGATCTTTGCATAGGCTGAGCAGCCAGGGAAAGTGCCAGGTCTTGTTGCAGGGGTCTCCCTTTTGGTTCCTTAGCTTTGGATCCAGTGAGTCATATATGCATGTTGCTTTGTCTTGTTTTCTGTACACCATCCGTGACAATACCTGTAGGAAATTGAAGGTGCGGCTACCTGGCCGGGTCTGAGAGAACGATCTTGACTAGTGGGGTATACACGGGAGGAGGCGGTTGTGAAGGAAAATGCACCGTACAAAAATTACAAACATAGGCTACTTTCACACTCACGTTTTGGGCCGATCTGTCATGGATCACCAAAAACAGATCCGTTGCAATAATACAACCGCATGCATCCATTATGAACGAATCTGATTGTATTATCTGTAACATAGCCAAGACGGATCCGTCATGAACTTCATAAAAAATTCAATGGGAGACTGATCCATTTTCTATTGTGCCAGATTGTGTCAGAGAAAACGGATCCGTCCCTATTGACTTACATTGTGTGTCAGGACATTTGGCTCAGTTTCGTCAAGCGGACAGCCAGTGGCGTGCCTGGGGGGAACGGGCGGTCCGCCCCGGGTGTCAGACTGTCAGCTATACAAGGGGGTGCTGCTTAAGCAGCAGCACCCAGCCCAATGTCTCTGCAAGGAAGGAGAGCTGTGATTCTCTTAGGAGAAAGGACCTTTGGTGACATCATCACCGTGTGACCAGTAACATATCGATATTACTGGTCACATGGCTATGAGGTAATCAAAGGTCCTTTCTCTCTATCAGGAGTGTTGCTGCAGGAGAAGTTTGCCATAATTGTGGAGCTTTTTTTGTAAAGATTACATCAGGAAAAGGTGACATGGGCTGTTATAATATTATACTGTAAGCTACTGTATAGTGTGGGGTGCTGTACTGCTCTACTGTATACTGTGGGGTGCTGTATACTGTATATTGTGGGGTGCTGTATTATGTATACTGTGGGGTACTGTATATTGTGGGGTGCTATACTGTATGCTATAGGATGCTATACTGCATACTGTGGGGTGTTATACTATGTATTGCATACAGTGGGGTACTATATACTGTGGGGCGCTGTATACTGTGGGGTGCTATACTACATATTGCATACTGTGGGGTACTGTATACTATAGGGTGCTTTATTGCATACTGTAGAGTGCTGTATACTATAGGGTGCTATACTGCATACTGTGGGGTGCTATATTGCATACTGTGGGGTGCTATACTATATATTGCATACTGTGGGGTGCTGTATACTATAAGGTGCTATACTGTATACTGTGGGGTACTGTATATTATAGGGTGCTATACTGCATACTGTGGGGTGCTGCATACTATAGGGTGCTATACTGCATACTGTGGGGTGCTGTATACTGTGTATTGCATAGTATGGGGTACTGTATACTGTGGGGTTTTACACTGTATACTGCGGAGTGTTGTATGCTATACACTATGAGGGGCTGTGGATGTTATACAATAGACGTCAATTAAACAAATCTGACATAGATAAAAGAAGGGTATTAGGTTCTACTAAATAAAAACTGCTCCCCGCCCCCCCACGGCTAATAGCCCCCAATTTACATTTATCCTATAATCTGCGATAATTCCACTCTATAAGTCCTCCGACCACTAAACACCGGCGAGCTATCGTATCTGTGTTCACTCCTGCACCAGGGATGTGGTTCTGTGCACACCACTCGTCCCTCTATTGCTTCCTTTTCATTGATTAATTGCATTGATTATATGGTTTAGGGTCAGCACTGACGATAGCCGTCCTCTAAAATCGCTACATACATTGCCCCCAAAATGTTCTCCAGATCCCTGGCATTCCAAGGGGTATATGAGAAATGACACTATATACATGGGGCACAACGCGAAAGAGGGGACGGTCGGGGCAAATGGACAGAGGAGGCCCAAGATGGGTAAACAGCCCCCGGCCTATGATATACTTAATCTGCCCCTGCGTACGTGCTCACGCCTATCTCACTTGTATGCTCACCGCTGTCCGCCGCCGCTCACCTTCCAGACTGGAAAACCTCCCATCTTCCCTGCAGCCGCTTGCTCCAGTGCTCCCGAGAAAGAAATGCCTGTGCTGTGCGGCCTGTGCTTTCTAGTGAAGTGACCACCTCACCAGTGTTGTGTTTCTGCAGATACACTGCTGCCGACCTGAGCCTGCAAAAAGCACTGTGGTGTGTGGCAGTTAGGAGTGGTGCAGACAGTAACAGTGGCACTGTGGTGTGTGGCAGTTAGGTTTGGTGCAGACAGTCACAGTGGCACTGTGGTGTGTGGCAGTTAGGAGTGGTGCACAGTCACAGTGGCACTGTGGTATGTGGCAGTTAGGAGGTGTGCAGACAGTCACAGTGGCACTGTGGTGTGTGGCAGTTACGTGTGGTGCATACAGTGACAGTGGCACTGTGGTGTGTGACAGTTAGGAGTGGTGCAGACAGTCACAGTGGCACTGTGGTGTGTGGCAGTTAGGAGTGAAGCAGACAGTCACAGTGGCACTGTCTTCTTCACTCCTAACTGCCACACACCACAGTGCCACTGTCACTGTCTGCACCACACGTAACTGCCACACACCACAGTGCCACTGTGACTGTGCACCACTCCTAACTGCCACATACCACAGTGCCACTGTGACTGTCTGCTTCACTCCTAACTGCCACACACCACGTGTGGCAGTTAGGAGTGAAGCAGACAGTCACAGTGGCACTGTGGTATGTGGCAGTTAGGAGTGGTGCACAGTCACAGTGGCACTGTGGTGTGTGGCAGTTACGTGTGGTGCAGACAGTGACAGTGGCACTGTGGTGTGTGGCAGTTAGGAGTGAAGAAGACAGTCACAGTGGCACTGTGGTGTGTGGCAGTTAGGAGTGGTGCAGTCACAGTGGCACTGTGGTGTGTGGCAGTTAGGAGTGGTGCAGACAGTCACAGCGGCACTGTGTTGTGTGGCAGTTAGGAGTGGTGCAGACAGTCACAGTGGCACTGTGGTGTGTGGCAGTTAGGAGTGGTGCAGACAGTCACAGTGGCACTGTGGTGTGTGGCAGTTAGGAGTGGTGCACAGTCACAGTGGCACTGTGGTGTGTGGCAGTTACGTGTGGTGCAGACAGTGACAGTGGCACTGTGGTGTGTGGCAGTTAGGAGTGAAGAAGACAGTCACAGTGGCACTGTGGTGTGTGGCAGTTAGGAGTGGTGCAGTCACAGTGGCACTGTGGTGTGTGGCAGTTAGGAGTGGTGCAGACAGTCACAGCGGCACTGTGTTGTGTGGCAGTTAGGAGTGGTGCAGACAGTCACAGTGGCACTGTGGTGTGTGGCAGTTAGGAGTGGTGCAGACAGTCACAGTGGCACTGTGGTGTGTGGCAGTTAGGAGTGGTGCACAGTCACAGTGGCACTGTGGTGTGTGGCAGTTACGTGTGGTGCAGACAGTGACAGTGGCACTGTGGTGTGTGGCAGTTAGGAGTGAAGAAGACAGTCACAGTGGCACTGTGGTGTGTGGCAGTTAGGAGTGGTGCAGTCACAGTGGCACTGTGGTGTGTGGCAGTTAGGAGTGGTGCAGACAGTCACAGCGGCACTGTGTTGTGTGGCAGTTAGGAGTGGTGCAGACAGTCACAGTGGCACTGTGGTGTGTGGCAGTTAGGAGTGGTGCAGACAGTCACAGTGGCACTGTGGTGTGTGGCAGTTAGGAGTGGTGCAGACAGTCACAGTGGCACTGTGGTGTGTGGCAGTTAGGAGTGGTGCAGACAGTCACAGTGGCACTGTGATGTGTGGCAGTGAGGAGTGGTGCAGACAGTCACAGTGGCACTGTGGTGTGTGGCAGTGAGGAGTGGTGCAGAACAGTGTGCAGGCAAGATGCAGCAGACTAGACACACTAGAGAAGTGTTTTTTCAGTTAAGGGCCTTGCTGCCTTGAATTTTCAATGGGGGGGGGGGGGTCAATGGGGTGTGTTGAGGAGTCACAAGGCTGCTGCCAGCCAGTGCAGAAATTTACAAGGGGCCCAAATGTGGATGGGAAAGGACCAGGCTTATTAACCTGTAGGACACTAGTGCCTTACCTGTAGGACGTGACTTGAGTCCTAGCGCTGTACAGGTATGGCAGGCTGATTGGGCAGGTGCAGTACTGTGCCCGTCTGATCAGCTGCACGGGTCCGGCTGTCACTGACAGCTGAGCCCCTACTATCAGGGCAGAGTGCATCGGCATCAGTGAAAACTACAGCCCGCTCTATAAAACTATAACATGATCCGCCCTGTCAGGAGAACCTGTAATTTTTTTTTTAAAAGCTGTGCAAAAACAGCAGTTTTTTCTTCACCTTCCCTCACAAACTGTGTAATACCAAGCTTACATTGTATTTTCATGGTGACAGATTCCCTTTAAATTTTCATTTACCAGCAATTTTCTGTTTACTAGAGATAAAAAAAAAATATTTCAAAGTAGCCATACATGAAATGATTTACAGTACTATAGAAGAGTAGTATTTTAACCAATGTGAGCAGTTTTTCTAGTAAACACGTCTGCCTCATGTGCTGTAATCTGGCAGCAAGGGCTTTGTTCCAACTTGCAACATGTTGAGTATATAATTGATGTAGGAGGGAGTCTCCTATAAAGACTTGTGCTACATATGTCAGACTCCAATTTAAAATGAATAATTTTTGTAGATGAGAAATTGAAATGAATTTCTAGGAAACATTAGATTTTTTTTTTTTTACATTTCGGGACCATGAATTATATAAATGAGGTATTTCTTAACCCCTTGAGGACATGCCATATTTCACCTTAAAGGGACTCTGTCACCACTTTCTAACCCCCACTTTTTTAACTATCGTTTTATTCATGGTGCCCTTCTGATTACAGTTGTCATCTTATATGTTAGATCTGCGGTGCCGTTTAGGTAAAAAATCGATTTATATCACCTGTCAATCAGCTAGATAAGGTGCCCAGGGCGTTCCTCTCCTCTTGAATCTGCCGCCTGCCGCCGCCGCCGTTGGTGCCCAGCTCCTCCCCCGGTCTCGTCAGCGCTGCCTCAAACAACACAGATCCGCCTCCGGCTCTACCTCAATGCCCCCTCCTTTTTTTCGGAAATCTCGCCCGTGCGTACGCATCCTTTCGGCATCATCGCTCTAAGTTCGCGTTATGCGCATGCGCGAGAAAAGGATGCGTACGCACGGGCGCAGGCCTGTGCGCACACGCGAGATTTCCGAAAAAAAGGAGGGGGCATTGAGGGAGAGCCGGAGGCGGATCTGTGTTGTTTGAGGCAGCGCTGACGAGACCGGGGGAGGAGCTGGGCACCAACGGCGGCGGCGGCAGGCGGCAGATTCAAGAGGAGAGGAACGCCCTGGGCACCTTATCTAGCTGATTGACAGGTGATATAAATCGATTTTTTACCTAAACGGCACCGCAGATCTAACATATAAGATGACAACTGTAATCAGAAGGGCACCATGAATAAAACGATAGTTAAAAAAGTGGGGGTTAGAAAGTGGTGACAGAGTCCCTTTAAGGACCAGGACATTTTTTTAAAATCTGACCAGTGTCACTTCATGTGTGAATAACTTTAAAACGCTTTTACTTATTCAGGCCATTCTGAGATTGTTTATTCGTCACATATTGTACTTCATGACACTGGTAAAATGGAGTAAAAAAAAAACATTTTAAATTATAATTTTTTTTTTAATTACCCCAAATTTTGAAAAATTTGCAAATTTCCAAGTTTCAATTTCTCTACTTTTATAATACATAGTAATACCTACAAAATAGTTATTACTTTACATTCCCCATATGTCTACTTTATGTTTGGATCAATTTGGGAATAACATCTTATTTTTTGGGGAACAGTTCAGGTCTGAAGTCACTTTGTGAGGCTTACATAATAGAACCACCCACAAATGACCCTATTCTAGAAACGACACCCCTCAAGGTATTCAAAACAGATTTTACAAACATCGTTAACCCTTTAGGTGCTCCACAAGAGTTAATGGCAAATGGAGATAAAATTTATGAATTTCGATTTTGTGGCAAATTTTACATTTTACTCCATTTTGTCCAGTTACAAAGCAAGGGTTAACAGCCAAACAAAATGCTATATTTATTGCCCTGATTCTGCAGTTTGCAGAAACACCCCAAATGTGGCCGTAAACTACTGTACGGGCACACGGTAGGGCGTAGAGGGAAAGGTGCGCCGTGTGGTTTTTGGAAGGCAGATTTTGATGTACTGGTTTATTTACACCATGTCCCATTTGAAGACCCCTGATGCACCCCTAGAGTAAAAACTCCATAAAAGTGACCCCATCTAAGAAACTACAACCCTTTAAGGTATTCAAAACTGATCTTACAAACTTTATTAACCCTTTAGGCCAGGCATGTCCAAACTGCGGCCCCCCAGCTGTTGCAAAACCACAACTCCCAGCATGCCTGGATAGCTTACAGCTATTAGGGCATGCTGGGAGTTGTAGTTTTGCAACAGCTGGAGGGCCGCAGTTTGGACATGCCTGCTTTAGGCCATAAAAATCTGCCTTCCAGAAACAATACGGCCTTCCTTTCCTTCTGCGCCCTGCTGTTTGGTCATACAGCAGTTTACGACCACATATGGGGTGTTTCTGTAAACTGCAGAATCAGGGTAATAAATATTAGGTTTTGTTTGTTTGTTAACCCTTGCTTTGTTAATGGAAAAAAAACTGATTAAAATGAAAAATTTGCCAAAAAATAGCTGTTTTGGCACCGTTTTTATATTTTTTTTTGACCGTATTAATCTGAGGGGTTAGGTCATGCAGTATTTTTATAGAGCAGATTCTTACGGACGCAGTGATACCTAATATGTCTATTATACTATCTAATA
Organism: Bufo gargarizans; assembly: GCF_014858855.1. Classification (NCBI taxonomy): domain Eukaryota; kingdom Metazoa; phylum Chordata; class Amphibia; order Anura; family Bufonidae; genus Bufo; species Bufo gargarizans. Next base: position 195,332,080 of record NC_058085.1, on the reverse strand, counting down.
TTTTTTACATTATATTATCCATTTATAAACAAAGAAATAATAATTTTTGTATCTCCATAGTCTATGAGTATTTTTTTTTTTATTTTAGCCTTTTTATTAGGGGCAAATTTTTTGCGGGATGAGAGGACCGTTTTATTGGCACTATTTTGGGGGGCATATGACTTTTTGATCGCTTGCTATTACACTTTTTGTGATGTAAGGTGACCAAAAAAATACCTTTTTTTTTTTGCACCATTTTTATTTTATTTTTTTGACTGTGTTTCTCTGAGGGGTTAGGTCATGGGGTATTTTTATAGAGCAGATTCTTACGAATATGGCGATACCTAATATGTCTACTTTTTTTATTTATTTTTTATTTTAGTTTTACAAAATAATATTTTAGAAATTTTTTTTTTTTGTTTTAGTGTCTCAAGTCTGAGAACCATATTTTTTTTTTCGATTGTCAGTGGCTAAATGGAATTTAAATTGGGGAAGGGGATTATAAATTTAGTACTCCATGGAAGTGTGGTACTCCCTGAAGCAACCAGAGGCCCGGATGATCGGGGCAAGTGTCACACTGAGTGGTGGTGTCCTTCCGCATCCCCCTCCTGTGACACACTCTGCACTTTTTGGGGGACAGTCCCTTCTTTCCAGTATGGGGGACAACACCTGGAAAGTGTTGGCCAGGGACGATCCGGGCGCCTCCAGTTCCCGAGGTACTCCGGCCTGCTCTTTCCCGGTCAGAAAAGATCAGGGCCTTGAGGACTGCCTCATAGAACTGAAGGAATTTCCCTGTGTTGCCACCGCTCTGGGACAGCACAAAAGAGTTGTACAAGGCAACCTGTACCAAGAAGACTGCAAGTTTTTTGTACCATGCCTGGGTTTTGCGCATGGCATTATATGGCTTGAGGACTTGATCAGAGAGATCAACTCCTCCATATACCGATTGTAGTCGACGATACAATCAGGAATTGCGGACAGTACAAGGACATCCCTCTTGTCCTTATATCTGACCAGCAACAGGTTTCCACTGGTAAGGGCACGGGTCTCACCCCTTGGAGGGGGTGGGTAGGGAGGACACGTAGATTTTTCCGCACGGTCCCACAAGCGGATGTGGATCTGGCGGAGAGGGACTGGAACAAGGGGATACTAGTATAAAAGTTATCCACGTACAGGTGGTAACCTTTATCTAGCAGTGGGTGCATAAGGTCCCACACAAGTTTCCTGCTAACACCCAGAGTGGGGGGACATTCTGGGGGTTCAATACGGGAATCTCGCCCCTCGTACACACAAAACTTGTAAGTATACCCTGAGGTACTCTCACAAAGTTTGTAAAGCTTCACGCCATACCTCGCCCGCTTAGAGGGAACATACTGGCGGAAAATGAGTCTCCCCTTGAAAGCAATGAGAGACTCATCAACCGCGACCTCCCTTCCAGGTACATAGGCCTCCAAAAATTAGGCCCCATGCTGCATTATCTGCATAATGCAGGCATTTCCGGATGGCCTCAAACCCGGGTACGTGTCATATCTGTACTGTAAAGTGGGGTCTGTTGAGGACCTCCCCACTCCAGCAATGCCTGACACAGTTTTTTTTTTTACTAGGCCCATGTGCAGCACGAGGACCCAAAACGTCCTCATCTTGGCTGCACTGACCGGAGTTCATCCACTGGCCCTAGCCAAAAAGGAGCCCGGGTGTTGAGCAATGAACTGTTGGGCGAACGCGTTCGTTTGCTCCACCATCAGATTCACAAAGTGGTCACTGAAAAAAACACTAAAATAGTCATATTTTGTGAAGCTCACTGTGGGAATATGGATTCCTGCTTGGCCAACAAAATCAGGAGTCACAGGCTCAAAATGCTCTGGGGTACACCATGCAAGTTTATCGGTAGGGGGCTCCGGTGGACTTATCTGGTGGGCCAGAAAACTCTGCCGGCTTGGGGGCTCATCATCGCTACATGATGAGGAGGACGCGGATGACAAAAGGAAAGTGGGGTCATCCTCGTCCTCACTGGAACTCTCAGAGTCAGAGGCAAGCTGGCCGTATGCCTCCTCGGCCGAAAACATCCGGCGGGCCATAGGAGAGTGTGTGTGCGTTTGTGGAAATCTTTATTTAGTGTGCGTGTGTGTGGGGGCATGGGTGCTCGCGGACTTATTCCTAAAACTAACAGAAAAAAACTAAATAAAAAAAGCCAAAAAATGTGAACAAAAATTAAAAAATATTGAAGCTGATGTGGACCCCAGACACCCGATTAGTGATGCACCAGTTTACATTTTTTTATTTTTTCCACTAAACTTTCCCTGAATATCCCTGCCTAACCTAACCCTTCCCTAACCTTTCCCTAACCTTTCCCTAAATACCTTTTAGTGCTAGATGGCACTGTGGAGGGTCAGAAAGGGGGTGCTGGCTCTGGAGATCGATGCAGCCTCCTGTCTCCTTGCTCCCGGACACAGAAATGATGAGGAGAGGAGCGCTGCAATAATTTAAACCGCCTAAAATCCCCTACAGCCAATCGGAAGCGATCCTGAGAGGTTATGTCACGATCACCTCTCAGGATCGCAGTATGGTGATTGGTGGTGTATTATCACACCACCGATCACCATCTTGTTCCGGGTAATCGGGTCCCCAGAGACCCCAATAACCCGAAAACGCAGCAAGCTGCAGGTCTGAATTGACCTCCGGTTAGCTGCAATCGCCAGCACCCCCCGCGCATTGTCCCAGGGTGCCTTGTTCCGATCACCGCCCACCGCACGGCGGTGATCAGAAATACGCAGGGCGTACGGGTACGCCCTGTGTCCTTAAATACCAGGACATCAGGGTGTACCTGTACACCCTGTGTCCGTAAGAGGTTAAAGGGAATGCGTAATGTAATAGATCTGATATTGGGTTGCTCAACCAAGAGTAAAATGGGTAGGTGCACTGCTAAAGACTCACCCAATCTAAATAGTAAAAATATTAAATTATTTGGTAGCAGGCACTCTAGCATATGAGTAGAGTTGATCGAACACCTGGATGTTCGGGTTCGAGAAGTTCGCCCGAACTTCCCGGAAATGTTCGGGTTCGGGATCGGAACTTTTCAGCACTAAAAAGGCTGTAAAACAGCCCAGGAAAGAGCTAGAGGGCTGCAAAAGGCAGCAACATGTAGGTAAATCCCCTGCAAACAAATGTGGATAGGGAAATGAATAAAAATAAAATAAATAAAAATTAACCAATATCAATTGGAGAGAGGTCCCATAGCAGAGAATCTGGCTTCACGTCACCCACCACTGTAACAGTCCATTGTCAGATATTTAGTCCCAGGCACCCAGGCAGAGGAGAGAGGTCCCTTAACAGAGAATCTGGCTTGATGTCAGGAGAGAATCAGTCTGCATGTCATAGCAGAGAATCAGGCTTCACGTCAGCCACCACTGTAACAGTCCATTGTCATATATTTAGGCCCAGGCACCCAGGCAGAGGAGAGAGGTCCCATAACAGAGAATCTGGCTTCATGTCAGCAGAGAATCAGTCTGCATGTCATAGCAGAGAATCAGGCTTCACGTCAGCCACCACTGTAACAGTCCATTGTCATATATTTAGGCCCAGGCACCCAGGCAGAGGAGAGAGGTCCCGTAACAGAGAATCTGGCTTCATGTCAGCAGAGAATCAGTTTGCATGTCATAGCAGAGAATCAGGCTTCACGTCAGCCACCACTGTAACAGTCCATTGTCATATATTTAGGCCCAGGCACCCAGGCAGAGGAGAGAGGTCCCGTAACAGAGAATCTGATACAGCAGAAACCACTAAATTAGGAAATTGCTAAATTGGGAATTGTTTTTCAACCCAGAACAAAAACTGTGCTTTGACGGACACTAAATAACTTGACCAGCTACAGCAATAACGACAGATTTGGATGACTTTAAATTTGAGGCCTATTATTTAGGCGCTGGGTGATAGGTATACGTTTACAGACAGAATTAGACTGGGATATGCACAGTAGCGTGTGTGTGAAGTTATTGAGAATGACCCTATGTGCACCTTGAATCTTATATACCCTTTTAGGGATAGATTTAAAGTAGGTCTGATACAGCAGAAACCACTAAATTAGGAAATTGCAAAATTGGGAATTTTATTTCAACCCAGAACAAAAACTATGCTTTGACGGACACTAAATAACTTGACCAGCCACAGCAATAATGACAGATTTGGATGAATATAAATTTGAGGCCTATTATTTAGGCGCTGGGTGACAGGTATACGTTTACGGACAGAATTAGACCACACTATTGATGGTTAAATGCACTTGGTGTGACAGCTTGACCCTGATGTAGGATATAGCCAAAAAACAACCACACTATTGAGGGTTAAATGCACTTGGTGACAGCTTGCCCCGATGTAGTATATGGCCAAAAAATAACCACACTATTGATGGTTAAATGCACTTGGTGTGACAGCTTGACCCCGATGTAGGATATAGCCAAAAAACAACCACACTATTGAGGGTTAAATGCACTTGGTGACAGCTTGCCCCTGATGTAGTATATGGCCAAAAAATAACCACACTATTGAGGGTTAAATGCACTTGGTGGCAGCTTGTGCTGGCGCAACACAAGACACAAAATGGCCGCCGATCACCCCAGAAAAAAGTGAATGAAAAACGCTCTGGGCAGCCTAAAAACAGTGAGCAATTCAATAGCAGCAGTTCAATCATCCACAGCTGCAGATCGATCAATGAATGAAGTCTTTTGGAGGAGTTAATCACTGCCTAATCTCGCCCTAACGTCGCAGCTGCAACCTCTCCCTATACTGATCAGAGCAGAGTGACGAGCGGCGCTACGTGACTCCAGCTTAAATAAAGGCTGGGTCACATGCTGCACTGGCCAATCACAGCCATGCCAATAGTAGGCATGGCTGTGATGGCCTCTTGGGGCAAGTAGTATGACGCTTGTTGATTGGCTGCTTTGCTGCCTTTCAAAAAGCGCCAAGAAAGCGACGAACACCGAACCCGAACCCGGACTTTTACGAAAATGTCCGGGTTCGGGTCCGTGTCACGGACACCCCAAAATTCGGTACGAACCCGAAGTATACAGTTCGGGTTCGCTCATCCCTACATATGAGGTCTGTATTTATAATCTAAAATCCCACACACAAATAATGCTGCGTCTAGGTAGACCCGGCCTGAGATCGATATACCCCTCATGCAGGTCCTTAATTCATGTGTGGTGCCGTAGCTTGCAAATATACTTCCTCACTGGATATGTGAAGTCCAGATAGTGCTCATATACAAGCATTTTATTACTTGACGCCGCTACTATTCTAGACTCATTGACTAGATCAATTGCATCCTACCTCCTAAAATTGGTGCCAGTTATTTTTCACACCTTTTTGTGGGACAATATTAAAGTTGAATCTACTGTTTTATTGGATTATTTGTTGTCATCAAGACTTTTACCCTTTTGTCTTGGAATTGCATTGATATGTGGATGTCACCATAATTAATTGTACAATCGGTTTTTATATTACCATCTTTTTTTTAACCATCTTTTATGTATGCAACTTTTCACTTTGTGATTCGTTCCTCTATTTATTTGTGTGTCATTTTAGATAATAAATACGGACCTCATATGCTAGAGTGCCTGCTACCTATTTAGTAATATAATTAATGTTAGTTTTATTAATTAGATATAAAGTATATAAGAAATACTGTATGTGCAGATTACCAGTGGGTGCCTCTAATTTAAAAAAAAAAACATTTTTTGCTGTGCACAATTTGTCCAATATCTGACAATTCTGCTTGTACAACACTGCATTCCAGCACGGTTCTATTTAAACTAAAAGTGTAACTGTCATGTATTTTTTTCTAATGTGTAGGGACAGTAATAGGGAACATTGTTCTAATATACTATATTTAGTGAAGTTGTACATTTATAGTAGAAAACTTGCCCAGAAATGTCCATTAGCCGTGCTCTCTTAAATGAACATTACTAAGGCATATCTGTCTTCCTAGCACAGTACAGTGCAGTACTGACTGAGAAGACTGACTGGGCTGGGAGCTGCTGTCCTCACTGCTCTCTCATATATTGTACAGGATATTAATATGTGTAACCTAAATATGCATTCACATCCCTGCTATAGGTCACTGTCAGTGCTGGCCATGCTGATTAGTGATAAATAGCAGGGAGGTGAACACATATGTAGAGTACACATATTAATATTCTGTACAATATATGAGAGAGCAGTGAGGACAGCAGCTCCCAGCCCAGTCTTCCCAGTCAGGAGTGCACTGTACCGTATTAAAAAGATGGCGCTGCTAAGGGACATTTCTGGGCAAGCTTTCTACTATAAATGTACAACTTCACTAAAGTATATTTAGAAAAATGTTCCCTATCACTGCCCCTACAAATTTGGGGAAAAAAAGACTTGAAGTAAGATCTCAGCATTTTCTAATAACTTTGTTCAAATCTTGGCAAAAATGCAACTAAAATGGGTGCAGGACCTTTAGTAACATGGCTAAGGTCCTGCACTAGCACCACAGAGGACACAGACTGGAACAAGACCATACAGGAGGATACAGACCCTAATAAGATAGAGGAGGTCACCAGAATGTGAAGGAGCATTTTGTATAAGCAATTTTGTGAGGGAGGTGGAATGGGAAGCCGTTTTTGCAGTTAGTAATGTAGGGGTGCAGTAGATGCACATAGGGAGCTTGTAATTAGTGTGTGAGTGTAGTGTGTGTACCTAGTGCTTATCTGTAGGGATGAGCGAACTCGAACTGTATAGTTCGGGTTCGTACCGAATTTTGGGGTGTCCGTGACACGGACCCGAACCCGGACATTTTCGTAAAAGTCCGGGTTCGGGTTCGGTGTTCGTCGCTTTCTTCGCGCTTTTGTGACGCTTTCTTGGCGCTTTTTGAAAGGCTGCAAAGCAGCCAATCAACAAGCGTCATACTACTTGCCCCAAGAGGCCATCACAGCCATGCCTACTATTGGCATGGCTGTGATTGGCCAGAGCACCATGTGACCCAGCCTCTATTTAAGCTGGAGTCACATAGCGCCGCCCGTCACTCTGCTCTGATTAGCGTAGGGAGAGGTTGCGGCTGCGACAGTAGGGCGAGATTAGGCAGATTAACTCCTCCAAAGGACTTGATTAACTGATCGATCTGCAGCTGTGGATCATTGAGCTGCTGATACTCAATTGCTCACTGTTTTTAGGCTGCCCAGACCGTTTGTCAGTCACTTTTTTCTGGGGTGATCGGCGGCCATTTTGTGTCTTGTGGTGCGCCAGCACAAGCTGCGACCAAGTGCATTTAACCCTCAATGGTGTGGTTGTTTTTTGGCTAAAGCCTACATCAGGGTGAAGCTGTCACACCAAGTGCATTTAACCAGCAATAGTCTGTTCATTTTTTGGCCATATACAAAATCAGGGGCAAGCTGCGCCTGTCACCAAGTGCATTTAACCCTCAATGGTGTGGTTGTTTTTTGGCTAAAGCCTACATCAGGGTGAAGCTGTCACACCAAGTGCATTTAACCAGCAATAGTCTGTTCATTTTTTGGCCATATACTAAATCAGGGGCAAGCTGCGCCTGTCACCAAGTGCATTTAACCCTCAATGGTGTGGTTGTTTTTTGGCTAAAGCCTACATCAGGGTGAAGCTGTCACACCAAGTGCATTTAACCAGCAATAGTCTGTTTATTTTTTGGCCATATCCCAGTCTAATTCTGTCACTAAATCCATACCGGTCACCCAGCGCCTAAATACTAGGCCTCAAATTTATATCCCGCTAAATCTGTCCTTAGTGCTGTAGCTGGGCGAGTTATTTAGTGTCCGTTCAAGCACATTTCTTGTTCTGGGTTGAAATACAATTCCCAATTTAGCAATTTCATAATTTAGTGGTTTCTGCTATATCAGAGCTATTTGAAATCTATCCCTAAAAGGGTATATAATATTCAAGGTGCACATTGGGTCATTCAGAATAACTTCACACACACCCGCTACTGTGTATTTCCAAGTCTAATTCTGGCACTAAACCCATACCTGTCACCCAGCGCCTAAATACTAGGCCTCAAATTTATATCCAGCTAAATCTGTCCCTAGTGCTGTAGCTGGGCGAGTTATTTAGTGTCCGTTCAAGCACATTTCTTGTTCTGGGTTGAAATACAATTCCCAATTTAGCAATTTCATAATTTAGTGGTTTCTGCTATATCAGAGCTATTTGAAATCTATCCCTAAAAGGGTATATAATATTCAAGGTGCACATTGGGTCATTCAGAATAACTTCACACACACCCGCTACTGTGTATTTCCAAGTCTAATTCTGGCACTAAACCCATACCTGTCACCCAGCGCCTAAATACTAGGCCTCAAATTTATATCCCGCTAAATCTGTCCTTAGTGCTGTAGCTGGGCGAGTTATTTAGTGTCCGTTCAAGCACATTTCTTGTTCTGGGTTGAAATACAATTCCCAATTTAGCAATTTCATAATTTAGTGGTTTCTGCTATATCAGAGCTATTTGAAATCTATCCCTAAAAGGGTATATAATATTCAAGGTGCACATTGGGTCATTCAGAATAACTTCACACACACCCGCTACTGTGTATTTCCAAGTCTAATTCTGGCACTAAACCCATACCTGTCACCCAGCGCCTAAATACTAGGCCTCAAATTTATATCCCGCTAAATCTGTCCTTAGTGCTGTAGCTGGGCGAGTTATTTAGTGTCCGTTCAAGCACATTTCTTGTTCTGGGTTGAAATACAATTCCCAATTTAGCAATTTCATAATTTAGTGGTTTCTGCTATATCAGAGCTATTTGAAATCTATCCCTAAAAGGGTATATAATATTCAAGGTGCACATTGGGTCATTCAGAATAACTTCACACACACCCGCTACTGTGTATTTCCAAGTCTAATTCTGGCACTAAACCCATACCTGTCACCCAGCGCCTAAATACTAGGCCTCAAATTTATATCCCGCTAAATCTGTCCTTAGTGCTGTAGCTGGGCGAGTTATTTAGTGTCCGTTCAAGCACATTTCTTGTTCTGGGTTGAAATACAATTCCCAATTTAGCAATTTCATAATTTAGTGGTTTCTGCTATATCAGAGCTATTTGAAATCTATCCCTAAAAGGGTATATAATATTCAAGGTGCACATTGGGTCATTCAGAATAACTTCACACACACCCGCTACTGTGTATTTCCAAGTCTAATTCTGGCACTAAACCCATACCTGTCACCCAGCGCCTAAATACTAGGCCTCAAATTTATATCCCGCTAAATCTGTCCTTAGTGCTGTAGCTGGGCGAGTTATTTAGTGTCCGTTCAAGCACATTTCTTGTTCTGGGTTGAAATACAATTCCCAATTTAGCAATTTCATAATTTAGTGGTTTCTGCTATATCAGAGCTATTTGAAATCTATCCCTAAAAGGGTATATAATATTCAAGGTGCACATTGGGTCATTCAGAATAACTTCACACACACCCGCTACTGTGTATTTCCAAGTCTAATTCTGGCACTAAACCCATACCTGTCACCCAGCGCCTAAATACTAGGCCTCAAATTTATATCCCGCTAAATCTGTCCTTAGTGCTGTAGCTGGGCGAGTTATTTAGTGTCCGTTCAAGCACATTTCTTGTTCTGGGTTGAAATACAATTCCCAATTTAGCAATTTCATAATTTAGTGGTTTCTGCTATATCAGAGCTATTTGAAATCTATCCCTAAAAGGGTATATAATATTCAAGGTGCACATTGGGTCATTCAGAATAACTTCACACACACCCGCTACTGTGTATTTCCAAGTCTAATTCTGGCACTAAACCCATACCTGTCACCCAGCGCCTAAATACTAGGCCTCAAATTTATATCCCGCTAAATCTGTCCCTAGTGCTGTAGCTGGGCGAGTTATTTAGTGTCCGTTCAAGCACATTTCTTGTTCTGGGTTGAAATACAATTCCCAATTTAGCAATTTCATAATTTAGTGGTTTCTGCTATATCAGAGCTATTTGAAATCTATCCCTAAAAGGGTATATAATATTCAAGGTGCACATAGGGTCATTCAGAATAACTTCACACACCCGCTACTGTGCATTTCCAAATCTAATTCTGTCACTAAACCCATACCTGTCACCCAGCGCCTAAATACTAGGCCTCAAATTTATATCCCGCTAAATCTCTCGTTACCGCTGTCCTGTTGTGGCTGGGAAAGTTATTTAGTGTCCGTCAAAGCACATTTTTTGTTCTGGGTTGAAATACAATTCCCAATTTAGCAATTTCATAATTTAGTCGTTTCTGCTATATCAGAGCTATTTGAAATCTATCCCTAAAAGGGTAGATCATATTGAAGGTGCACATAGGGTCATTCAGAATAACTTCACACACACGCTTCTGTGCATTTCCAAGTCTAATTCTGTCACTAAATCCATACCGGTCACCCAGCGCCTAAATACTAGGCCTCAAATTTATATCCCGCTGAATTTGAATACAATACATTGGGCCAAATAATATATTTGTTGTTGTGGTGAACCATAACAATGAGAAAAACATCTAGTAAGGGACGCGGACGTGGACATGGTCGTGGTGGTGTTAGTGGACCCTCTGGTGCTGGGAGAGGACGTGGCCGTTCTGCCACATCCACACGTCCTAGTGTACCAACTACCTCAGGTCCCAGTAGCCGCCAGAATTTACAGCGATATATGGTGGGGCCCAATGCCGTTCTAAGGATGGTAAGGCCTGAGCAGGTACAGGCATTAGTCAATTGGGTGGCCGACAGTGGATCCAGCACGTTCACATTATCTCCCACCCAGTCTTCTGCAGAAAGCGCACAGATGGCGCCTGAAAACCAACCCCATCAGTCTGTCACATCACCCCCATGCATACCAGGGAAACTGTCTCAGCCTCAAGTTATGCAGCAGTCTCTTATGCTGTTTGAAGACTCCGCTGGCAGGGTTTCCCAAGGGCATCCACCTAGCCCTTCCCCAGCGGTGAAAGACATAGAATGCACTGACGCACAACCACTTATGTTTCCTGATGATGAGGACATGGGAATACCACCTCAGCATGTCTCTGATGATGACGAAACACAGGTGCCAACTGCTGCGTCTTTCTGCAGTGTGCAGACTGAACAGGAGGTCAGGGATCAAGACTGGGTGGAAGACGATGCAGGGGACGATGAGGTCCTAGACCCCACATGGAATGAAGGTCGTGCCACTGACTTTCACAGTTCGGAGGAAGAGGCAGTGGTGAGACCGAGCCAACAGCGTAGCAAAAGAGGGAGCAGTGGGCAAAAGCAGAACACCCGCCGCCAAGAGACTCCGCCTGCTACTGACCGCCGCCATCTGGGACCGAGCACCCCAAAGGCAGCTTCAAGGAGTTCCCTGGCATGGCACTTCTTCAAACAATGTGCTGACGACAAGACCCGAGTGGTTTGCACGCTGTGCCATCAGAGCCTGAAGCGAGGCATTAACGTTCTGAACCTGAGCACAACCTGCATGACCAGGCACCTGCATGCAAAGCATGAACTGCAGTGGAGTAAACACCTTAAAACCAAGGAAGTCACTCAGGCTCCCCCTGCTACCTCTTCTGCTGCTGCCGCCTCGGCCTATTCTGCTGCTGCCGCCTCGGCCTCTTCCTCCGCCTCTGGAGGAACGTTGGCACCTGCCGCCCAGCAAACAGGGGATGTACCACCAACACCACCACCACCACCTCCGTCACCAAGCGTCTCAACCATGTCACACGCCAGCGTTCAGCTCTCCATCTCACAAACATTTGATAGAAAGCGTAAATTCCCACCTAGCCACCCTCGATCCCTGGCCCTGAATGCCAGCATTTCTAAACTACTGGCCTATGAAATGCTGTCATTTAGGCTGGTGGACACAGACAGCTTCAAACAGCTCATGTCGCTTGCTGTCCCACAGTATGTTGTTCCCAGCCGGCACTACTTCTCCAAGAGAGCCGTGCCTTCCCTGCACAACCAAGTATCCGATAAAATCAAGTGTGCACTGCGCAACGCCATCTGTGGCAAGGTCCACCTAACCACAGATACGTGGACCAGTAAGCACGGCCAGGGACGCTATATCTCCCTAACTGCACACTGGGTAAATGTAGTGGCAGCTGGGCCCCAGGCGGAGAGCTGTTTGGCGCACGTCCTTCCGCCGCCAAGGATCGCAGGGCAACATTCTTTGCCTCCTGTTGCCACCTCCTCCTTCTCGGCTTCCTCCTCTTCTTCCACCTGCTCATCCAGTCAGCCACACACCTTCACCACCAACTTCAGCACAGCCCGGGGTAAACGTCAGCAGGCCATTCTGAAACTCATATGTTTGGGGGACAGGCCCCACACCGCACAGGAGTTGTGGCGGGGTATAGAACAACAGACCGACGAGTGGTTGCTGCCGGTGAGCCTCAAGCCCGGCCTGGTGGTGTGTGATAATGGGCGAAATCTCGTTGCAGCTCTGGGACTAGCCAATTTGACGCACATCCCTTGCTTGGCGCATGTGCTGAATTTGGTGGTGCAGAAGTTCATTCACAACTACCCCGACATGTCAGAGCTGCTGCATAAAGTGCGGGCCGTCTGTTCGCGCTTCCGGCGTTCACATCCTGCTGCTGCTCGCCTGTCTGCGCTACAGCGTAACTTCGGCCTTCCCGCTCACCGCCTCATATGCGACGTGCCCACCAGGTGGAACTCCACCTTGCACATGCTGGACAGACTGTGCGAGCAGCAGCAGGCCATAGTGGAGTTTCAGCTGCAGCACGCACGGGTCAGTCGCACTACAGAACAGCACCACTTCACCACCAATGACTGGGCCTCCATGCGAGACCTGTGTGCCCTGTTGCGCTGTTTCGAGTACTCCACCAACATGGCCAGTGGCGATGACACCGTTATCAGCGTTACAATACCACTTCTATGTCTCCTTGAGAAAACACTTAGGGCGATGATGGAAGAGGAGGTGGCCCAGGAGGAGGAGGAGGAGGAGGAGGAAGAGGGGTCATTTTTAGCACTTTCAGGCCAGTCTCTTCGAAGTGACTCAGAGGGAGGTTTTTGGCAACAGCAGAGGCCAGGTACAAATGTGGCCAGCCAGGGCCCACTACTGGAGGACGAGGAGGACGAGGATGAGGAGGAGGTGGAGGAGGATGAGGATGAAGCATGGTCACAGCGGGGTGGCACCCAACGCAGCTCGGGTCCATCACTGGTGCGTGGCTGGGGGGAAAGGCAGGACGATGACGATACGCCTCCCACAGAGGACAGCTTGTCCTTATCCCTGGGCAGCCTGGCACACATGAGCGACTACATGCTGCAGTGCCTGCGCAACGACAGCAGAGTTGCCCACATTTTAACCTGTGCGGACTACTGGGTTGCCACCCTGCTGGATCCACGCTACAAAGACAATGTGCCCACCTTACTTCCTGCACTGGAGCGTGATAGGAAGATGCGCGAGTACAAGCGCACGTTGGTAGACGCGCTACTGAGAGCATTCCCAAATGTCACAGGGGAACAAGTGGAAGCCCAAGGCCAAGGCAGAGGAGGAGCAAGAGGTCGCCAAGGCAGCTGTGTCACGGCCAGCTCCTCTGAGGGCAGGGTTAGCATGGCAGAGATGTGGAAAACTTTTGTCAACACGCCACAGCTAACTGCACCACCACCTGATACGCAACGTGTTAGCAGGAGGCAACATTTCACTAACATGGTGGAACAGTACGTGTGCACACCCCTCCACGTACTGACTGATGGTTCGGCCCCATTCAACTTCTGGGTCTCTAAATTGTCCACGTGGCCAGAGCTAGCCTTTTATGCCTTGGAGGTGCTGGCCTGCCCGGCAGCCAGCGTTTTGTCTGAACGTGTATTCAGCACGGCAGGGGGCGTCATTACAGACAAACGCAGCCGCCTGTCTACAGCCAATGTGGACAAGCTGACGTTCATAAAAATGAACCAGGCATGGATCCCACAGGACCTGTCCGTCCCTTGTCCAGATTAGACATTAACTACCTCCCCATAACCATATATTATTGGACTCCAGGGCACTTCCTCATTCAATCCTATTTTTATTTTCATTTTACCATTATATTGCGAGGCTACCCAAAGTTGAATGAACCTCTCCTCTGCCTGTGTGCTAGGCCTAAATATATGCCAATGGACTGTTGCAGTGGTGGCTGACATGAAGCCTGATTCTCTGCTATGACATGCAGACTAATTCTCTGCTGACATGAAGCCAGATTGTCTGTTACGGGACCTCTCTCCTCTGCCTGGGTGCTGGGCCTAAATTTATGACAATGGACTGTTGCAGTGGTGGCTGACGTGAAGCCTGATTCTCTGCTATGACATGCAGACTGATTCTCTGCTGACATGAAGCCAGATTGTCTGTTACGGGACCTCTCTGCTCTGCCTGTGTGCTAGGCCTAAATATATGCCAATGGACTGTTGCAGTGGTGGGTGACGTGAAGCCTCATTCTCTGCTATGACATGCAGACTGATTCTCTGCTGACATGAAGCCAGATTCTCTGTTACGGGACCTCTCTCCTCTGCCTGTGTGTGTGCTGGGCCTAAATATATGCCAATGGACTGTTGCAGTGGTGGCTGACGTGAAGCCTCATTCTCTGCTATGACATGCAGACTAATTCTCTGCTGACATGAAGACAGATTCTCTGTTACGGGACCTCCCTCCTCTGCCTGGGTGCTGGGCCTAAATATATGCCAATGGACTGTTGCAGTGGTGGCTGACGTGAAGCCTCATTCTCTGCTATGACATGCAGACTGATTCTCTGCTGACATGAAGACAGATTCTCTGTTACGGGACCTCTCTCCTCTGCCTGTGTGTGCTGGGCCTAAATATATGCCAATGGACTGTTGCAGTGGTGGGTGACGTGAAGCCTCATTCTCTGCTATGACATGCAGACTGATTCTCTGCTGACATGAAGACAGATTCTCTGTTACGGGACCTCTCTCCTCTGCCTGTGTGTGTGCTGGGCCTAAATATATGCCAATGGACTCTTACAGTGGTGGCTGACGTGAAGCCTGATTCTCTGCTATGATATGAAGACTGATTCTCTGCTGACATGAAGCCAGATTGTCTGTTACGGGACCTCCCTCCTCTGCCTGGGTGCTGGGCCTAAATATATGCCAATGGACTGTTGCAGTGGTGGCTGACGTGAAGCCTCATTCTCTGCTATGACATGCAGACTGATTCTCTGCTGACATGAAGCCAGATTCTCTGTTACGGGACCTCTCTCCTCTGCCTGTGTGTGTGCTGGGCCTAAATATATGCCAATGGACTGTTGCAGTGGTGGCTGACGTGAAGCCTCATTCTCTGCTATGACATGCAGACTGATTCTCTGCTGACATGAAGCCAGATTCTCTGTTACGGGACCTCTCTCCTCTGCCTGTGTGTGTGCTGGGCCTAAATATATGCCAATGGACTGTTGCAGTGGTGGCTGACGTGAAGCCTCATTCTCTGCTATGACATGCAGACTAATTCTCTGCTGACATGAAGACAGATTCTCTGTTACGGGACCTCCCTCCTCTGCCTGGGTGCTGGGCCTAAATATATGCCAATGGACTGTTGCAGTGGTGGCTGACGTGAAGCCTCATTCTCTGCTATGACATGCAGACTGATTCTCTGCTGACATGAAGACAGATTCTCTGTTACGGGACCTCTCTCCTCTGCCTGTGTGTGCTGGGCCTAAATATATGCCAATGGACTGTTGCAGTGGTGGGTGACGTGAAGCCTCATTCTCTGCTATGACATGCAGACTGATTCTCTGCTGACATGAAGACAGATTCTCTGTTACGGGACCTCTCTCCTCTGCCTGTGTGTGTGCTGGGCCTAAATATATGCCAATGGACTCTTACAGTGGTGGCTGACGTGAAGCCTGATTCTCTGCTATGATATGAAGACTGATTCTCTGCTGACATGAAGCCAGATTGTCTGTTACGGGACCTCCCTCCTCTGCCTGGGTGCTGGGCCTAAATATATGCCAATGGACTGTTGCAGTGGTGGCTGACGTGAAGCCTCATTCTCTGCTATGACATGCAGACTGATTCTCTGCTGACATGAAGCCAGATTGTCTGTTACGGGACCTCTCTCCTCTGCCTGGGTGCTGGGTAGTGTTGAGCGCGAATATTCGAAAAGCAAATTTTTTTCGCGAATATCGCAACTTCGCGATTTCGCGAATATTTCGAATATAGTGCTATATATTCGTAAAAACGAATATTCGTTTTTTGTTTTTTCCCCCCCCCCCCACAAAATTACAGTACACATATAATTGATTGTTTCCCAAAGGTCCAACAGCTCAGATCTTACTCACATTGCCTAGAAAGTGATTGAGGCGCGAATCTTCGTAAGGCGATTTTATTAGCGCACATGCGAATATCGGCACGTCCCAGAACAGAGGCAAAGGGCTTTGCATTCATACATTAGTGAATTGAGTTGCGAATCTTCGTAAGGCGATTTTATTAGCGCACATGCGAATATCTACACTTGTCCCAGAACAGAGGCAAAGGGCTTTGCATTCATACATTAGTGATTGAATTGAGCTGCGAATCTTCGTAAGGCGATTTTATTAACGCAAATGCAAATATCTACACTTGTCCCCAGAACAGAGAGGCAAAGGCCTGTGCATTCATATAGTATAGCACCATATTCGCGAATACGTAGAACTTCGTAAAATTCGATTTACGAATATTCGTATTTTTTATTTTACTTTCCACCTTACAGATTACATTGATCTGTACTCTGTCAACTACTGTCATCACCCCCCACTGTATCTCGATTGATTCCCAAAAGTCTCACATTCCCTAGAAAGTGATTGAGGTGCGAATCTTCGTAAGGCGATTTTATTAGCGCACATGCGAATATCTACACTTGTCCCAGAACAGAGGCAAAGGGCATTGCATTCATACATTAGTGATTGAATTGAGTTGCGAATCTTCGTAAGGCGATTTCATTAGCGCACATGTGAATTTTGCATAGCATATGTATTATGCGATGCGAAAATTCGAATTATCGCATATGCGAAATAATAACGAATTTGAATAATCGCGAATATTTTACGAATATTCTTTCGAATATTCACAAAATTTCGCGAATTCGAATATGGGACATGCCGCTCAACACTAGTGCTGGGCCTAAATTTATGACAATGGACTGTTGCAGTGGTGGGTGACGTGAAGCCTGATTCTCTGCTATGACATGCAGACTGATTCTCTGCTGACATGAAGCCAGATTGTCTGTTACGGGACCTCTCTCCTCTGCCTGGGTGCTGGGCCTAAATATATGCCAATGGACTGTTGCAGTGGTGGCTGACGTGAAGCCTCATTCTCTGCTATGACATGCAGACTAATTCTCTGCTGACATGAAGACAGATTCTCTGTTACGGGACCTCTCTCCTCTGCCTGGGTGCCGGGGCCTAAATATCTGAGAATGGACTGTTCCAGTGGTGGGTGACGGGAAGCCAGATTCTCTGCTATGGAACCTCTCTCCAATTGATTTTGGTTAATTTTAATTTATTTAATTTTTATTTTAATTCATTTCCCTATCCACATTTGTTTGCAGGGGATTTACCTACATGTTGCTGCCTTTTGCAGCCCTCTAGCTCTTTCCTGGGCTGTTTTACAGCCTTTTTAGTGCCGAAAAGTTCGGGTCCCCATTGACTTCAATGGGGTTCGGGTTCGGGACGAAGTTCGGATCGGGTTCGGATCCCGAACCCGAACATTTCCGGGATGTTCGGCCGAACTTCTCGAACCCGAACATCCAGGTGTTCGCTCAACTCTACTTATCTGGTCTAATGTATAGTGTGTGTATATGTAATATATTCTTGTGCGTAGTATATATTGTGTCTTTGTGTGCAGTGTCAAAGCAATAAATAGAGGGGACTGTGGAATAGGTTTTTTTATTTGGTTTAATCTAGGCCTGAATTTGTTTAGAAGACATGGCCTGAGGTCTGAACAGTTAGGGGCACGACCAATTAAAGCTAAATAATATTTTAGTGACTTGAACATGTGAAGAAATTCTTTTTAGTACCAGTCTGGCTCTGGTCTGTATTGACCATACAGAAAGATGTGTTTATTTTTTGGCAGCTGCAATGGTTGAGCAAAAAATCTGCAGCTTTTCCAACAGTACCCACTTCACCTGGCATAAGCTGGCAGTACCCACTTCACCTGGCAGGAATCTATAATTTTTTATGCTGTATGGAGACCATACAGCATTAAAATTTATGGATTCCTGCCAGGTGAAGTGGGTTATTCCCGAAGTCTCGCAAGACTTCGGTGAATAAGTTTGGCCATCTATTTTTAAACTTTGATCCGAAGTTGAGTTTCCCCTTGCTGGAGCACATACATTTGAATGTTGTACGGAGATGAATCTCCGTACAGCATTCAAACAAAGTTTTGTGCAAATCAACTTCGGATCTAGGATTTAAAGCTCGATTCGCTCAACACTAGTGGAGATCTCTGGATCCATGTGAGGTACAGGTCTGTTTCTAGCTTTGATCACCGTTTAGCTTTCCGTTCTTCTGATTCGTCAGAAAAAGAAAGATAAATTAAAGTTATTTTAATTTTCATCATTTCTATCAGATCAGAGATCAGTTATTTTTCAATGGTGAAAAAGTCCTGAATGCAGGACTTTTTTCTCCATTCAAAAATAACTGATCTCTGATGGAACTGACACAAACTGATGCAAACTGATCATCAGTGACGCTCAAAATAACGGATACGTTTCTTTTTTTAATTTATCTTTCTTTTTATGACATCAGTTATGGCTTAACCCCTTTAAAGTTGAAGCCACGCTTAACTACACATGCGGTATGGATATGCAGCATTTCAGCTTATGCTGGGGTTCCCATCTCAGATTACTCCCTTTGGGTGCAGTTAAAATCTAAAGACTACTCTTCTATATTAAATCTGCTATACTACTCAATGCCTCTGCTACATGTTCTGTACTGTCATCTACCTGTGTTACAAGCACTGTACTACTCTCTGCCTGTGCTACAGGTACTGCTCTCTACATCTGGTACACATACTGTACTGTTCTTTGCCTGTACTACATGTACCGTACAGTCATCTACCTGTGTTACAAGCACTATACTACTCTCTACCTGCACTACATGTGTAGATGGCCAGCTAAGACCTGTCTAGGTCAATGGAGTAGATATGTCTATTGTAGCTTTAGCTTACAGTGGGATGCAAAAGTTTGGGCAACCTTGTTAATCGTCATGATTTTCCTGTATAAATCGTTGGTTGTTACGCTAAAAAATGTCAGTTAAATATATCATATAGGAGACACACACAGTGATATTTGAGAAGTGAAATGAAGTTTATTTACAGAAAGTGTGCTATAATTGTTTAAACAAAATTAGGCAGGTGCATAAATTTGGGCACTGTTGTCATTTTATTGATTCTAAAACCTTTAGAACTAATTATTGGAACTCAAATTGGCTTGGTACGCTCAGTGACCCCTGACCTACATACACAAGTGAATCCATTTATGAGAAAGAGCATTTAAGGGGGTCAATTGTAAGTTTCCCTCCTCTTTTAATTTTCTCTGAAGAGTAGCAACATGGGGGTCTCAAAACAACTCTCAAATGACCTGAAGACAAAGATTGTTCACCATCATGGTTTAGGGGAAGGATGCACAAAGCTGTCTCAGAGATTTCAGCTGTCTGTTTCCACAGTTAGGAACATATTGAGGAAATGGAAGACCACAGGCTCAGTTCAAATTAAGGCTTGAAGTGGCAGACCAAGAAAAATCTCGGATAGACAGAAGCGACGAATGGTGAGAACAGTCAGAGTCAACCCACAGACCAGCACCAAAGACCTACAACATCATCTTGCTGCAGATGGAGTCACTGTGCATCGTTCAACCATTCGGCGCACTTTACACAAGGAGATGCTGTATGCGAGAGTGATGCAGAGGAAGCCTTTTCTCTGCCTACAGCACAAAAAGTGCCGCTTGAGGTGGGCTAAAGCACATTTGGACAAGCCAGCTTCATTTTGGAATAAGGTGCTGTGGACTGATGAAACTAAAATTTAGTTATTTGGCCATAACAAGGGGCGTTATTCATGGAGGAAAAAGAACACAGCATTCTAAGAAAAACACCTGCTACCTACAGTAAAATATGGTGGTGGTTCCATCATGCTGTGGGGCTGTGTGGCCTGTGCAGGGACTGGGAATCTTGTCAAAGTTGAGGGACGCATGGATTCCACTCAGTATCAGCAGATTCTGGCGACCAATGTCCAGGAATCAGTGACAAAGCTGAAGCTGCGCCGGGGCTGGATCTTTCAACAAAACAACGACCCTAAACACTGCTCAAAATCCAATAAGGCATTTATGCAGAGGAACAAATACAACGTTCTGGAATGGACATCTTAGTCCCCAGACCTGAATGTAATTGAAACCTGAATGAACTACCTGAATGAACTAAAGATGTTTTGTAAAGAGAAATGGTCCAAAATACCTTCAACCAGACTCTCATTGGAACCTACAGGAAGCGTTTAGAGGCTGTAATTTCTGCAAAAGGAGTATCTACTAAATATTGATTTCATTTCTTTTTTGTGGTGCCCAAATTTATGCACCTGCCTAATTTTGTTTAAACAATTATAGCACACTTTCTGCAAATCCAATAAACTTAATTTCACTTCTCAAATATCACTGTGTGTGTCTCCTATATGATATATTTAACTGACATTTTTTATCGTAACAACCAACGATTTATACAGGAAAATCATGACGATTTACAAGGTTGCCCAAACTTTCGCATCCCACTGTATATTATATGCCATTTTGGTTAAGTTCACACGCTTCAATGGCAGCAATTACAGCATCCATGATCACTGAGCAAAAGTTATTGAGGGTGGTGGCTGAAAACAGCTGCCAGCATAGCAGCATGGTGATATTTTCTCATACCGGCTCCTATTCTAGTAAGCACATAGCAACATTTGTTCAGTAGCCTGAGGTGTGCAGCTCACTAATTTCAGGAGGAGGAGAAACCTTTTTAAGAAGAGATTACTCATTTGAATGTTGGGACAAAATTATTGCAGAAGAAAGGTACAGAAAAAGTGCTAGACTGGTTTTAGTCCTCTTTAAGAAGACCGAAGCCTTGTGTGATTACTTGATGAAGCACTTCTTTTTATAAGGAAGTTGCAGCCCTCCAGATGCATCCTATTTCCACTGTTATAACTAGGCTCTTTTTCCTTTCCAACACATTTTAGTCACACAGATTAGCGAGTGGGCAACTGTTAGGAGGGATGTCACTTATTAGATTGGACTTAACTCCACCAAAATCACATAATTTTACTATAATTTGAATAGTTTACCTTTAATTAAAGAGAAGCTGACACCATGAAAATGCTGTGTAATCTGCAAGCAGCATGTTATAGAGCAGGAGGAGCTGAGCAGATTGATATATAGTTTTGTTTAATAAGAGATTCAGTAAAACTTGTAATTTATCTCTGCTCCATCTATTCTTGGGAGACCACTGGGTAGTGCAACTGTAACGGGCAGGTTTCCTTTTATGACAGAGTACACAGACACTGCTTTCATTTATTGAGAATAGCAACTTACTGAATTACAAGGCATAGACGTAGCGGATATTTACACGAATAAACAAAAAATTATACTGAATCTTTTTTCTTAAAACTATATATTAATCTGCTCAGCTCCTTCTGCTCTATAATATGTTTTTTTTTTTTAGGAAGTTTAAATAACATCTGGAGCTGCTTTTTTTTAAGCAAAAAAAAAAATGAATGTGCAAAAGATTTGTCAGAAATGTCAGAAAAATATCACAAAAAAAACTGTGTAAACACATGCCTACTGTGCTATAAACCCAAATAGAAAACCCCCAAAACAATAGTCCCGAAGCACAGGATAACACAACTAGTGATGAGCGGCAGGGGCAATATTCGAATTTGTGATATTTCGTGAATATTTGGGCGAATATTCGCCATATATTCGCGAATTCGTTATCTCCAGTCATTATTTTCCTTATTGCGGAAATCGACAATTGAAAAATCTGCGATAAAGATTCACATTACGAAAATTCGCAATCAACACTACTCCTAAAGTCAAAGATATTGCATGCAGCCTTCTTATTGGCACAGGGAGGGATCATGTGTACTGATTTTAAAAAAAATCTTGAATATTCAAAATTACGAATATATATCACTATATTCTAAATATTCATGAATTCTCGAAGTGCCGATATTCGCGATAAAAATTCGCAATTCGAATATTCGTGATCAACACGAAACACAACTGCTTGGTTACTGGAGACGTACAGATGTGATTAATGTTAACTGGTAAGAGAGAACAAAAGTGGTCAACCCCTTTACATTCTATTTAGACATTTCTGAAGATGACATCCCCTTAAAGGATTATTGACCTAACTCAAAAAAAATGGAGCCTCCTACATACGATACAATGCACAGTATATGAAAATGGAGAGCGCTTGGAAGCTGCCTTTGTTCTTGGAATGACTATGTAATGACACCGGGGAGATAATCTTACAGTACAATTCACTGGAATGATTGCTGTTAGTGTGTGCACTGCTGTCTAACATAAACCCTACTATTACAATTTTTTTGCCTTAAAATAAGATGTAAATTGTGCATCCTCGCGAGTTGTTACTTAACTATAATGCGGACTCCAATCTCTTACAATACTAAACAAATGATAGGTTTCCATTCACTTTCACTTGAAACAGCAGAAACACTGACAGACAAAGGATCAATGTGTTTGTACAATATAAGCTTGCTTCGCTGGGTATAGAGAAGGCTTCCTTTAATAAAATGAAGCATTTGTATGCAAAGTGATTTGCCCGTTCTTCATTATTGCCCAATCATGTTGTAATCCAACTGTCTTAGGGCTCATTCAGACAACCGTATATTTGTGTCCGCATCCGTTCCACAATTTTGGTGAACGGATGTGGACCCATTCACTTAAATGGGGCCACAAAAGACGCCGACAGCATCCATATTTCCGTTCCTCGGCCATGCAAAAAAGATAGAACATATCCTATTCTTGTCCACAAATGCAGACAAGAATAGGCATTTCCATCATAGGGCTGATCATTCCGTACCGCAAAATGCAGAATGCACACGGCTGGTATCTATGTTTTGCGGATCTGAACTCTGTGAACCACAAAACAGATATGGTCATCTGAATGAGCCCTTAATGAGAATTTTTTTTCATCTAGGCCTCATGCACACGGCTGTTGTGTGGCTGTTCCATGCATTGGGGACCGCAATTGCAACATCCGTGCAGCGGGCCGGACCAATTCAACTTGAATGGCCGCGTGGTATGTCCGCACCGCAAAAAAAATGACATGTCATATTTTTTAGCACTGCAGAACCACGGAAAGAAACACCACGAAAGCACTCCGTAGTGCTTCCGGTGTTCCGTGACTCCGCTGCGCATCTCTGGATTTTCGGAGCCATTCAAGGGGTCCGCATCCGTGAGGCCCTACAGTAACAACTGCAAATAATGTTTACAATGTAAAATATCTTTCCGATTTAGAGCAAGAAAATCCAACTTATAGACTAAATAACACAACATCTGAAAAAAGACAATTATCCAAATTTTCTTAGAAAATCAAACTAAAAAACACATTTGTAGGAGTTTTGCATATTGTATTCATTACTAATGTCTATTAGAGTGCTGATCTGAATGAGGAGGATGAGCAGTATCATAGGCTCTGCCGAGAATGGCATTATTAGAGTGCCAACTTAGACTTTTAAGATGATTGCAATATTCGGTACAGTCTTAAATTGCAGCTCTCGTCATATGGGTTTAAAAGACTTGTTCATCCCCCAAAGGCCTTTTGTGCAGAATACCCAGTGTGTCCAGACCTGCAGGCAGTGGTGTGCCTCCAATAGAAGCAGACCACGCAACTGCTATGGGGCCCCTGGGGGAAGGGGGCCCGCAGTGGAGGATAGGCCCCGCCCACTAATTACACTTGTATGGCTACCTTAGAATGTAAGAGGTGGAGAAGGACCTTTTGGTGATGTCATCATCATGTGACCAGTGCAGAGGACTGGTGAAAGACCTGTGGCATATCCATGTGAGGGGGCGGAGCTTCTGTGTGGTGCCTGGACGAGAGGTTAGTGGTGTTCTGGGATAACCCATAACATCCTAGAAAAGCTGGGAGTTGTAGTTCTTCTGTCCTATTGTATCGCTCTCCATGTAATTTAAACATATGCCCTAGTACAGTCTGGTAATGCTGGGAGTTGTAGTTCTTCTGTCATATTGTATCCCTCTCCATGTAATTTCAATTTATGCCCTTGTACAGTTTGTCAATGCTGGGAGTTGTAGTTCTTCTTATAATTCCTCTCTGTAATGTATACTGACGCCCCATAATAAGTCTGGCCATACTGGGAGTTATAGTTATTTCTTTTTAAAGCTCTCACCTAGTACAACTAGATGATGTCCTATTATAATCTGGACATACTGGGAGTTGTAGTTCTCTCTTCTTAGGCTGGGTTCACATCACCGTTTAGTTTTCCGTTTGGTGAGCAGGACTTTTTTCCGTCTAAAATAACGGATCTCTGACAGAAATGGCATAAACGGATGCCAAATGTGCAGAACTGATGCTTGGAATATAGGATCCGTTTTTTCTTTATTTTTCTGTTCATCTGACGGATCAGAAGAACAGAAAACTAAACAGTGATGTGAACCCTACCTTATACTCTCTCTGTAGACATGCTGGGAGTTGTAGTTTTCTCCATTTTACCTCTCCCTGTGTTGCTCCCTAATTTCCAATAACAATCTGGTGACGATGAGACTTATAGTTCCCTCTTCACTATTATAATGTTCTGCAGCCGCTAAGGTGTGTATTTGGCTTTATTCACATCTATGCTGGTGATGTTCACTGTTCTGCCGTCATAGGAGCAACGAAAATCACTGCAGTTCCGGATCTGGCACTTCATGGACGACAACACCCGACGGATCCCGCTGACTATGATGATATCTGACGGGTTTCTATTTGCCAGGCTATAAAATTGTGTCCAGAATTTATGATCTGATTTGCGAATGAGGCCCCAACACAGATGTGATCAAAGCCTTTTATGTTCTCTAGCATCAGATTATGATGTTCTGCAGCAGCTGAAGTATGTATTAGGAGGTTCTGCAGCAGCTGAGGTGTTTATTATGAAGTTCTGCAGCAGCTGATGTGTGTATTATGGAGTTCTGCAGCAGCTGAGGTGTGTATTATGAGGTTCTGCAACAGCTGAGCTGTGTATTATGAGGTTCTGCAGCAGCTGAGGTGTGTATTAGGAGTTTCTGCAGCAGCTGAGGTCTGTATTATGAGGTTCTGAAGCAGCTGAGGTATGTATTAGAAGTTTCTGCAGCAGCTGAGGTCTGTATTATGAGGTTCTGAAGCAGCTGAGGTATAAATTGTGAAGTTCTGCAGCAGCTAAGGTGTGTATTTTAAGGTTCTGCAGCAGCTGAGGTATGTATTAGGAGGTTCCGCAGCAGCTGAGGTGTGTATTATGAGGTTCTGCAGCAGCTGAGCTGTGTATTAGAAGGTTCTACATCAGCTGAGGTTTGTATTATGAGGTTCTGCAGCAGCTGAGGTTTGTATTATGAGGTTCTGCAGCAGCTGAGGTGTGTATTATGAAGTTCTGCAGCAGCTAAGGTGTGTATTATAAGGTTCTGCAACAGCTGAGTTATGTATTAGGAGGTTCTGCAGCAGCTGAGGTGTGTATTAGGAGGTTCTGCAACAGCTGAGGTGTGTGATATGATGTTCTGTAGTGGCTAAGGTGTGTATTAAGAAGTTCTGCATCAGCTGAGGTGTGTATGAGGAGGTTCTGCAGCAGCTGAGGTGTGTATTATGAAGTTCTGCAGCAGCTAAGGTGTGTATTATAAGGTTCTGCAACAGCTGAGTTATGTATTAGGAGGTTCTGCAGCAGCTGAGGTGTGTATTAGGAGGTTCTGCAGCAGCTGAGGTGTGTACTAGGATGTTCTGTAGTGGCTAAGGTGTGTATTAAGAAGTTCTGCATCAGCTGAGGTGTGTATGAGGAGGTTCTGCAGCAGTCAGAAAAACATCAGCTGTGACTGGATAAAATTCTTTAGATTTCTGTTTCTACACTTTGTAAAATGTCCCTGCCCTGTTCCTCTGCCAGCGCGCGTCGCACTGTGACCTGACTGACCAGTCCAGACCTGTCCTCATCCCGCACCGTCACCAGACTTCAGACTAGTGCTGTGAAGATCTGCTCCAGGCCCGCACCACATCCGGTAAGTCGGCATCGGGGAGGAGGTGAAGCAGGAGCAGGGACAGTCCATGGGAGAAGGATGACACTCTATATAAAAAGTAGCAGCAGCGGGCACAATTCATCGGGTAAGGCTAGGTAATCACTTGCCATCAGATTTTGGTATTCTATTCAAGCATGCCAGCAGAATACCAGAATCGCCAGATCCAGCATATGCCAAACACTGTTGGCACCTGCCGGATCCCATTTACAATAATGCGGTCATTCAAGATTGTTTTGCCAGAATCTGCAATGCTTCTGCTCTCTGCAGTAGATGTGCACATACCCTACCTAGGGGGTGCGATGGGTCACTCACAAGGGGGCCCAATTCAGAATTATGCCATGGGGCCCAGTGATTTCTATGTACGCCCCTGCCTGCAGGAGAAGACCCCCATCTAGGGAAGTGGGTGTTGGGGAGGGGCAATATTTCCTCCATGTTCTTTACATATAATAGAGATCATGGGGGTCTCTAGTAACAATATGGCCCCACCTCCCATCAAAAGCATTGAGAATTTTCCTGGAGGGAGGCAGTTTGTATTTTATATGGCTAGTGTCACGCATAGCTTTTTACTTGGCATTTTTATTTCAGGTTCCTTTTTTGCAGGTATTTTTTTCCACTTTTTTAAGGCAAAAATGCCAGTTGTAGATGTTGCATGGAGGTCGATAAGAAATATTAAACACATGGCAAACAGGAATTTTTGTAGTGGTATTTTTTCACAATTGAGTCTATGGTGTGTCTATAGTGTTTTTGTTTCAATGGTGTTTTTTTAAATTGTAGCAACCACTGAGTCTGGCGTTTTTTTCCTCTCATTGCCTGTTGTTTTTCTTCCACAGACATTGGTTTGTTCTCCTGCTTCAAACAAGTACATGTGCAATGTATAGTCATGTTTTTAATGGCTTTTTATCAATGCTATTTTTCTTATACAGCATTCCAGCGAAAGTGATATCACAGAGAGGTACATTCTTTACTTTAACAAATCACTAAATTTCTAAAACACACTTTTTGAGGCATTTTTTGCCAAAATAAAACTCTAAGGTCAAAATTGTTTGTAAATGAACTCTAAATGTGAAACACAACATGATCAGCTGTAACCCACTAGCGCACAAGCGCATTTAACATTTGCCAGACAGAAAGTGAGCCTGTGCTTTCAAATGCCAGGACTGAATACAGCCCGAGTCCAGATCTCCCAGGGCACAGTTGTCTCCTTTCAGAAAATCCTCTGCTGTTTCAAATATTAAATTTTTATGTTACAGAGTGATTTAGAACAATATACATTCAACTATAATATAGAATTAGGACTACCTATAGCTTTTATATTTTAATATGTTATCTTAAGGTAATATGTTATCTTAAGCACGTCCACCGCTGCTGGATTGCAGGGTTTCTGTAACCATGGAAATGAGCAGTGTAAAATGTGATGAAAAAATGAATCAAAGCTAGCAAAGGAGGCAATATGGAGAATGCCAACACATTAGTAACTCCCTTCTATTAACTTTATCTATGGGATGTGGCTCCCTCTGCCTTCCAATCAGAGCCAACGCAGTAAAATCACGGGGCTCCGATCAGTTACCATGGCATCCTGGACCTTCTAAAGCCTTCTAGGCCTTCCATGGTAAGCTCCCTGCTGCTGTGTGCACAAAACACAGCACAGACGGGAGCATGTGAAAAGCCTGGCTACTATGTTGTAATGCTTCCTGTCATTGAGGCACTTGGCTCTACAATATTAAGGGCATATTAGCCTGATTTGATCGACGCGTTTCTTAGTTGCAAAGATATGCAACGTAGTCATCAGGAGCATATAAAGATAATCGGGAAGCCACAGCAACAAACAAACAAACAGCGGGTGTAGCACGCTCTCGTACACAGCGTGCAGACCTGTAGCCTATGGCACTGCTCCTAAAGAAGAAGCCACACCCACTGGGCCAAACAGACCATCGCGGGAGCCAATAGAAAAGCGACACTGCCAGAGACCGGCACGCCCCTATCCCGCCTCTTCATAACGCTACAGGGAGAGCAGGAGGTAAGTAAGGTATAAGGAGTGACTAACGGCGGTG
Source organism: Bufo gargarizans (assembly GCF_014858855.1). Classification (NCBI taxonomy): domain Eukaryota; kingdom Metazoa; phylum Chordata; class Amphibia; order Anura; family Bufonidae; genus Bufo; species Bufo gargarizans. Next base: position 195,303,851 of record NC_058085.1, on the reverse strand, counting down.
ACTCTGGTTCCAGAACAAATAATGGCCCATACACATAACGGGTGGGCCCCACACTGGGAGGGTAGATGCAGAAACTGAACAAGGTGCCCCATCTAGTTGGATGTATTACAGAATAACCAAGAATGTTGTTAATCACTAGAGAAAGAGACATTATTTTATCAAGGAAATGGACTAAAATGTGGGCACACTACCATCACATTTGTGACAAATGAGGCAGAACAATAAAGTACCCCATTCTGACCCTATATGGGATGCCTGCACAATATTTGCAGGCAATCCAAGTGTGACAGATGGAAGCGTCACCAGATGTGAAATGATAGCAAAGAAGAGGGGAGCAAAAATAGAAAATACCTGTAGATATTGGGGGTACGTAAGAGATGAATGATGTGGGAAGACATAAGGGCATCGCAGAACCCCAAATAACCTATCATATGTATCAATGAATTAAGCTTATATATGAAATTAGATCATTCAGTCCATGGAGTTTAGTGGTCTGTAGAGTAAAAGTCCATTGAGCCTCTTTGCGAAGAAGGAGGTTATTGATATCACCCCCTCGTACAGAGGTTCTCACATGCGCGATACCCTGAAATTTGATACTATCGGTCTTATCAGGGTGATATTGCAGCATGTGCTGAACAATTGGAGTATCGGCTTGATTCACAATATCTCGCAGATGTTCACCGATACGGCGCCTGAATTTGCGCTTTGTTTTGCCTACGTATTGCATGTTGCATATGCAGGTTGCCACATACACAACACCAACGATTCTGCAATTGATAAATGACCGAATCATGTTTTTCCTCTTGGTATTGATGCTTTCCACAGACCTATAGTGTTTATGGTCGGGAGCCTCACAGGAAGGATCAGTAATTATGTTGATGTGATCCTCCGTCCCTTCGTGTTGAGATTACCCTCATACATAAGCGACTCAATGGATGTGCTTAGACGCAGGGGCGTAGCTAAAGGCTCATGGGCCCTGGTGCAAGATTTCAGCTTGGGCTCCCCCTTTTCTCAGTGCTTTGTGGCCAGGGAGGCAAAAATTTAAACGGCACCCCTCAACTCCCCCCCATGCCAAATTCTTGACCAAATCCCTTCCCTCTAGCCAGGGGTGTAACTTGACCAGTATGCACTTTCCATAATACCGGTGTCTTCTTATGTGGCACAAGGGTCTTTGGGCCCCCTCAGGCTCCTGGGCCCGGTAGCGACTGCTACCTCTGCACCCTCTATAGCTACGCCCCTGCTTAGACGTCTGAATGACATTGTCTGTGAAAGTGGGACCCTTCTAGCCAGCTTAGGATCTGGGTTGAGTAGTCTTTACCAAACTCATACCCAGTGCTAAAAATATAATCGAGGACGCTATATTTTTACTTTCTAGTTAAGCACTTAAGGTGAATTATCCACATTTTAATTATCTGAAATAAAAATTATATTTTAGTGACAATTGTTCCAGTAGTGAAACCAAAATCCCCAAAAACTTGGCGGAATTGTATTTGTTTTCCCTCCATTTTCCAATAACAGACATGGTAAATTAAATGGTTTCCTTAGAAAATACAACTTATCTAGCAAAAAAATAAGCCCTCATATGGCCATATGAAATGAAAATTAAAAAAGTTATGGCTATTGGAACATGGAGAGGAAAAAATGAAAATGCCAAACCAAAAATTGTCCCGGTACTTATGGGGTTAAGGGCCAAAATGCAAAGATATTGAAACCAACTTAATTAGTAGTTAAAACCAGATCACTGATCTTCACAAAACATGAGTGGCGCCAAAACAGTTTCCCACTTTACTATAGAGCCTCTCTCTGTCCAAGATACTACTAGTGTATGAACAGTGGCATAACTACAGGTGTTTCGGGGCCCGAGTGGAGAAGGGGCCCAGGAGCAATGTCTTTTCTAGTATAATTCAAGCCAGGCCGAGCCCCCAGTGTGACTGTATCTGAGGGGGCCCAGCCTGGCCAGAAATGTAGTAGAAAAGTTGTACATAGCAGCATGAAGGACCTTTGAAACGCAGTAATGGTAGGCTAAAGGACCTTTGATGATGTCATCATCATGTCATATGATCGAAGGTCCTTTAGCCTACCATTACTGCATTCCAAAGGTCCTTTAGTCTCCAAGAGATATCAGAGGAGAACAGAGAACCTGCAGCCTGTATGTAAATAAGTGTATGTGTGTTTATCTGTGTGTGTATATGTGTGTGTATGTGTAATCTGTGTAAATGTGCGTATGTGTTTATCTGTGTTTATGTATTTGTTTATCTGTGTGTGTGTATATGTGTGTATATATATGTGTGTGTATATATATATATATATAGTAGAAAATGGACAGCACTTCCAGTAGAAAATTGTGATTTATTGGCCCATGTGGGACAGTGAGGCAACGTTTCGGCTCGGACACAGAGCATTTCTCAAGCCTCTGTGTCCGAGCCAAAACATTGCCTCACTGTCCCACATGGGCCAATAAATCACGATTTTCTACTGAAAGTGCTGTCCATTTTCTACTATATTTTTGGGTAAGAAGCTACACCCTGGGACAGAGCACTCGATGTACTTTTTGATAATTGGTGCTGCCATCCCTTCCATATATATATATATATATATATATATATTTGTGTGTATGTCTGTGTATATGTGTGTGTGAATCTGTATATGTGTGTGTTTATCTGTATAATAATGGTGCTCTATAATGGTGCTCTATACAGGAATAAATACATGCCCACATGATTATCAATATAATTGATAATCATGTGTGCATGTATTTATACCTGTATAGAGCACCATTATGTTTGTTGTCACTGCTTCAGAAAGGTTCAATTGAGAGGACCGACACGTTGCTGTTATTTGGTGAATAAACACATCTTTTTTTTGGGACGTGCCGTGGAAGTCATTTTCTATTAGTTGGACGGTTGGTGGATCGCCGTCATAGCTGCTGGCACCCCTCTTTACTGATTTTTGTCTGCTGTGCTGCATCTGCTTATTGTGTGTATAGGAACTATCTGTATATGGGTAGTAGTGTTGTCTGTATATATCTATCTATATATATATATATATATATATATAAAAAGGTTTTTACTATTGATGACCTGTCCTCAGGATAGGTCACCAATATCAGAGGGGGGGCTGTAGAAAATTTGCTGTGGGGCCTAGTCAGTTCTAGCTATGCCCCTGTGTATAGACATTTGTATCGTCATATTCAGTCTAGTTATACTGTCATATATATGCAGTGTATAAACTGAACAGTAGGATTCCTCACAATAGCTCACTTCAAAGTCAGTTCAATATTGCTGTATCAGTTTCAATCAATAAAAAGACATATGCTACATCCCCATGGGCACACACATGTTCAATCTAATATTAAAGCCAGGAAGCTGAAACGCCACTTGTGCTGCTGTCAGCTGTCTGTCCCTTTAAATGCAGACGGGTAAGGGATCAGTGGAGCATTTCAGTCTTTCACATGTGAGAGCAACAGGAACATTCAAAGCGTATCACTCTATGGCCCCAGTGCTGCGAATGTGACCAGAGGAGGAAAGAACTGTGGTCTAGCTGGGACACAGCTGCTGGGATATAAAATCCTAGTAATACTATGAGTTGGCACTTTGTACATAATCCTTTCAGTGGCATTAGTATTATATGTGGTATGGTCATGGTATAAGATTTCAAGTGTGACAGTCATAAAATATTTGCTGTCCAACATTGTGTGTTTTGGGCTTTTCCAGTATATGTGTGTCCACTCCCCACAGAGAACACATGGACTCCGCCTGTGTCAGTGGATTTAGGTTGTAGGCCTCCTGGCGGTTCTCTCTTCCTATTTGGTGTGCTTAGCATTTTCTGTCTGCACTGTAGTGAGATTTCTATTTGCCATCTCTACTAGTTTTATGTAATGTATAGTGCTACATACATGGGATAACATTCATTATTGTTATTAGTACAGTTGTCCCCACCCCCACCTCTCAGAAGCACAGGCATCCCTGTGGGTATATGTGTAGTCATCTTTCTTGAAGATTAAAAGTGTTGTCCGACAAAAAATATTCCACAGTTTTCAAACCAGCATCTGGATCTGAATATTTTTGTAATCCCTGTAATAAAAATGTATTATAGCTATCAGGTTATTCACTGAAATCTGTCTGTATAGCGCCACCTGGTGTTTGTTCTTTTTCTAATTTCTCTGTCCTGCTCACTGAGACAGAAGCACATGCTCAGTTCCATCCTTCAACTGCCTCCAGCTGCAGTAAAAAGGACACACGCCTGAGAAAGGACACACCACCTAAGCTGACAGCTTGAAATAAATCGAGCAGAACAATTGCAGCAATGAGTGGGGCCATCTCCAGATCCATGTGAGGTACAGGGCGGGTTCTAGATTTGTCAGAAAGAGCTTGTCATGTACGAGATTGGCTTGTCTATCTCCATAAATCCCATAGATGCTAGTTACCAACTCTGCTACATGTGTCTTCTATAAAGGGTAAGATGGGGTCAGGGCTCCAGAGGTGGGATGGTGGTCCCCACTAAACTCTTTGCCCTGAGGGCTCCACCAATCTTAGTTCATCAATGAAGCTTAGTGCCAGTAGAGGAACCAGCATGAGTATTCCCACACAAACATAAGGAGTGCCTACAAACCCCTGGCAGATGTCATCTTCTTGTATATGGAACTGCAGCTAGACTAAATCCAGGTTATTGTACAAGTGGGACAAAAGTTGCTGTTCAAATTCTATTTTATTTGAAAACCAACAACTCAAATATAAACAAACTGACAAATTTGGACATATAGTAAAGAAAAATCATATTTGATAGGCATAGCAATGTACAATTCTAGCAAAGTGGACGAGCTCTTCAGAAATCTACAGCATGTCATCTTCTACTATGGATCTCCTCTGCAGATAACACCCTTTTCTGATGGAGATGGTGAAATCTACAAATATTCCCATAGCAAAAAACGCATGTAATTCATATGCAGGCTCTTAACAAGTATCTATGGGGCTCCATAGCTAAACATGACCATTTTCAGCAACATGTTCAGAAACACGATTAGTCTCCCTAATGTACCGAGCTAAGGCAAACAGTGATGTCAGAGTACAGGGATAATACACATAGTGATGTCACAGCACAGGTACAAAGTACACAGTGAAGTCACAGTGCAGGGATAATGTACACAATGAAGTCATAATACATGGATAGTGCAAACAGTGACACACAGATAAAATAAAGACACTGATGTCACAGTACAGGAATATTCTAGGCAGTGATATTATACAGTGATGTCACAGTACAGGAATATTCTAGGCAGTGATATTATACAGTGATGTCACAGTACAGGAATATTCTAGGCAGTGATATTATACAGTGATGTCACAGTACAGGAATATTCTAGGCAGTGATATTATACAGTGATGTCACAGTACAGGGATAACGATGTGATGTCACTGCACAAGAAGGGATAATGCAATGAAGTAACCAAGAGACTTCACAGTAAAATTTAGACTGGGGTTTTATTCCATTTTCTATGGTACCTTATAGACAGGGGAGTAGCTAAAGGCTCACGGGCCCTGGTGCAAGAGTTCAGCTTGGGCCCCCATTCCCTTAGTGCTTGTTGGAAAGGGGCAGGGGAGCACATATCCTTCCTTCTGCCTGAGGCAAACATTGAAAGGGCTCCCCCTCATGCCAAATTCTTGACCTAACCCCTTCCCTCCATCCAGAGGTGTAAATTGACCAGTATGCACTTTCTATAATGCCAGTGTCTTTTTATGCAGCACAAGAGTCTTTTAGGCCCCCTCAGGCTCCTGGGCCCGGTAGCGACTGCTACCTCTGCAGCCCCTATAGCTACGCCCCTGCTTATAGACATTTTACCACTAACTGCACCTTATGTATGGCTGAAAATAGGAACTTTAATGGCTACTATGCCTGCTACCCTGGTAGTCACACAGTCATGTGGTTTTTATGGCTGCATTTTACATTCCATGTGGACCTACCCTTTATGTCCTTAACCACCCAGTGATATCTAAGCCCATGCCCTACATAGGGTATGCAACTCATAGCATAATTGCAGCAGATTTTCTGCACCATCGGTGGAGATCATATTGAAATACATACACAACTTAATATGAAATGCTGATTTTAAATTTGGAACACAGACAGTGAAATCTGCAGGGAAATCCGAAGCGTTTCTGCACTGAATTCCGCAATCCATGATTGTGTGTTGATTTCAGACAGGTACGCTGCAATGTGTGGTCATAGAGCAGTCAGTAATGGGAGTGCGTACTTCCACAACAAACATAACTATCTTATCCCAATAGATTGTCACCACCATGTCACACCACGTCACTGCTTTAGGATCAGTCATCCACATGTATGTCACGATTCTATGCAAGGTAATGGCTACAGCGATGACATTCAAGAGTGAAACTGTCACAAACGTTGCCTGTCATATTAACCTATCAGGGGGGCGGCACAGCATAAGACTTTCACAGGCACAGACTTTCAGATACAATTGACTGGATTCTCATCGTTCACACCTAGTGATTCCGTTTCTAGAGCCATCACTCATAGTCTTAGAGCCCCATTATTTCAAAGACTATTTTTCCTGTTCAAGCCCTCTCTCTCGCTCTGTATCCGCATGCAATGCATGGTTTATACATACAACATAGGCATAAAAAGAAAAATAAGAAATAAGCAAAAAACAAACAACTAAACTGCACTTTAGCAGAGAGACTACCTTCTAAGTCAGGGGATCTTCATCCAGGCATCACACCCTCTGTTCCATAGTCTCATCCGCTTAGGTTCTGCACTGCCATTGTTATCTGCCTGCTGAAAAACTTTAGGTTTTTGAGTGATGAAAAGAGCCACAGGGATGCGATGAGGAAGCAGCAGCTTTGCTGTGAGGCTCAGATAAACCAGCAATGGACGCCGTATGCCTCTGTTTCAACAATCGCTTTGCTTGAGGAGCAAAGTCCTTTCTAAACCTTGCATTTTGGAGACTGGAATGTTCCTATACCTTCTCTGCAGACCTCCTCCTTCTTAATCCTTATTCACACCGCATTAACAAAAGCTCAAGTTTCCCTTGTGAGGCTGAGAGCAATTTATTTCTGTAAAATGAGAGCTGCTTATTCAGTGTTACGGGGAGGAATCCAGGCATGTGGCATGGCAGTCCTCTGCGCACAACTCTTACTATGGCAACATCAGGTGACACATCTGCCCATCAACTTCTTCCTTTGTGAACTGTGGATGCCTGTCTGTTGCCCGATGGCCCACGTCATAGTCCATTGGTGGATGATAAGTGAAAGCATATATGTGATATAGAACATGAGTGGGCATTAATAGCAGTGCCGTTACCTCAGACAAACTAGTCTGATATTTATTTTGATACATGGTAAAAATCATTATTCCTTTCTGGCCCTAAAATGTGCACAGTTTATATAGAATACATATTCATTTGTGCTTAATGCAATCTGATTGATAATACAGGCTTCGACGGGGATTACTGCAAGACTGGTTCCTAGGGAAACATTCAGTGGTGCAAATTGGAAGTGGATATGTCACCATAATATGGACATCATATTACAAATGGCTAAAGCAATATTGTGCTGTTGAGCCTAGCAAAAATTTTGTGGCCTAACAAAGGATAGAGAGTTCACTTTATTAATTTGCTTCTGTCAGTCTCTGTTGAGGGGGATGTGGCCGAGGTCGGGGGAGCAGTCCCAATTAGTATCATTATACTGATGAGTCTGCTATATTCTTTATTAGCTTAAGGCTACATGCACACAAACGTTAGGGCTCCGTGCCCATGCTGCGAAATGCAAAATGCGGTCCGCAATACACGGGCACAGACCGCGGGGCAGCCTCATGAGGATCGCGGACCCATTCACTTGAATGCATGCGCTACTTTTTTGTGGTGTGGAGGCACGGCCAGAAACACCACGGAAGCACTGCGTAGTGCTTCCGTGGGGTTCCGATCCGTGCCTCCATTCCGCATCTCCGTGATCGCGGACTCATTCAAGCCGGTGCCAGTGTATTGCGGACCCACTGTATGCGGGCCGCAATATGGCCACGGGGGGCACACGGTCGTGTGCATGTAGCCTAAAGGACATCTCTAGGAATTAAAAACATGAATACGCAAATATTTACCTTATTTACCTTTTATTACTTATAATGGCTTGTTTTGTCTGGGGAGCAATCTTCAGGGGGGAAAAAGTGGCCGCCGTCCTATTAGTACACACAAAACCTGTCCTAATCAGGACAAGTTACTTCACAACACTGAGGTATAGAGCTGTCTCATCCTGCTCACCTAGTTGTCAGGGATTATGACCCTGAATACAATTTAATATGATCTCTGTAGGAATGGAGTTCATCAGGAGACATGAAGTACAGAGGATGGAGGTTGGGGATGGGGTTGTGGTAATACAAGCATACAAATGCTGTTGCTGATTAGCCACATTCACACCTTTTCTCAGTATTTTATGTCTCCTCATGAACTCCATTCCTACAGAGATTCAGCTGAAGATCATTATAAACTGTATTCAGCATCATACTCCCTGACAACTAAGAGAGGAGGACGAGGCAGCGCTTTAGCTCAGTGTTCTGAAGTTACTCATCCTTCTGTGTGATTAGGACAGGTTTTGTGTGTACTAATAGGACGTGGCCATTTTATTGCCCCTGATGACTGCTCCCTAGACAAACCAAGCCATTACTAATTAAAGATATTTGGAAATATATTTATAATAAAGTAATATTTAAGTATTTTTCAGTAATTTTATTTTCTTAATTCCCGGAGAACCCCCAACCAAATGGCACAAATATATTATACTGTTTGGGTAATAGTTATGAGTCCACTGTATACACCCAACCTCTCCTTCATCCTCTTCACTTCTGACTGACAGGAGCATGCCCTTTATGAATACTGTGGAATCCACTATATTGTTTGCTAGGCTTAAGTTGTCCAAAATATTAAAAAATCTACGACAACCCCTACAGTGTCTTAAAGGGGTTATCCACAATTATTTTTTTATGGGCCCCCCTTCATGTGATTTATTGATAATGTTGAACATATTCCTACCAGGCCAGCTCTGCATTCCCTGCGTTCCCCCCTCAGCAGTCAAGTTCAGTATCCTGGCATGTCACTGCTGCTGTTCTGAGCAGTCAAGTTCAGTATCCTGGCATGTCACTGCTGCTGTTTGTTCACAAACAGCAGGGAGAGCACCCGAGGAGCACTGCAGAGAATGGCACTGTAGTGAGGGGTGACTATATGATGGTGCTTTCTGTAAGACATTGTATGTGTGTCTGAGATTTTTAATTATGTCAGACAACCCCTTTAAAAGCATTTTTCTGTGCTAGCTGGACTAATAGTAGAGAGGACCTGCCCCTCTAGCATACTGCCCTTAAGGAGGATACAGCAGGATATTCAGGTGACAGATCCATTAAAATCCCTGTGTCCCAATGCAAAATCTGTGCGTTCCCTAACTATGAAATGCCAACACTAGTACTGGTCTCCTTATATAGGACAGAGGACCTTTCTGTCACCTCAGGCCTCCAGCATGACTGCAATCTTTGCCTCTTCTTCTGCTGCAGCATTTGAAATTGGATTAAGTAGTATGTACCTAGCGATTATTTAAAGGGGTATTCTGGTTGTTAATAGTTTCTCCCTATCCTGTGGTCTATTACAGGAGCTCCCACTGATCATGAAACGGGTACCTAGTAACCCTGTGAGCAAACAAAATGAAAGGCATGGCAGGTCGAGCATGTCTGGTGCTCCATTCATCTCCATGGGAGCGTCAGATGCCGAGTACAGAGTTCAGCTGTTTCTGGAACCCCCTTAGAGATGACTGAAGCAGCAGCTTCCATGCCTGATCTGCAAGGCCTTTCATTTTGAGGGGCTCCAATGAGTACAAGGTACCTCTTTAGATCTTCAGATAAGTGCCTTACTGGTACTGAGATGTGGAAATAGAAAAGGTGAAGATACTAGTAGGCAATCCTCGAAACACAAAACGCTTCCTGCATATTACCCAGATTTTTGAACAAATTAGAAGAGGAATCTCTTAAAATATACCCAAAATTAATGCAAAACTCAGTGCAAGTAAAAGGGACATTTACATTTCAGTGTTATTTTATGGAGAAGGAGAAGTTGTCTGCCTTGCCTCCAGGTTTGTCTGGGGCATGTTTGCTTTGGACATACAAAGTACAGTAAATATGAAAATGGTTCATGGTGTAGAAGGAATGACACAAGACACAATTTTAAAAATCTTCTCCTATAGGGTTACCAGAACACTATGTTTGCCTTTTTTTTGTGTTATTGTTGTTTTTCAGAGGCTTTTTCTTTTTTGCGAATAATATGATTAACACATGCATTCTATATGACATTTTTGTCAAGCTCATCCTGGCATAGAGACAGGGCAGTACAAATTGTAGAAACATGTACCACATAGTACTGTGAAGAAGGGCCTCTAGACCAGTGTTTCCCAACCAGTCTGCCTCCAGCTGTTGCAAAACTACAACTACCAGCATGCTTGCACAGCCAAAGGCTGTCTGGGGATGCTGGGAGTTGTAGTTTTGCAACAGCTGGAGGCACGCTGGTTGGGAAACACTGCTCTAGACAGTTTCATCAGTGAAATGACCATATTGGATGGTTAGATTTCAGACTGAGGCATGCATTATATGTTGAGTCTAGTTCCAAATAGCAGCAGCCATTTTGTGCTGCACTGTGGTATTTGGTTCTGCCGGGGCAGTATAGTGTGCTGCAAAATGGTAGTTTTTATGTGGCATTGTTGGCCATGCCTATTTGTGCTTGCCCCACCTTTTGTCAAATGGACCGCCAATAACATTGTGCCACTTCCAGGGCCAATGTTTTTCTCCATTATAGGTTTATGTTGAAGACATGAAAATTATGACAGAACATATATGGAATAAATTAGTAAACAATTCAGTGTTATCAAATCAGAATTTCTATTATATTTTAGATTCTTCAAAGAAGCCCCCTTTTGCTTTGATGATAGCTTTGCACACTCTTGACATTCTCTCAGTCAGGTTCATGAAGCAGTCACCTGGAATGGTTTAGAAGGAGGTGCTGAGAACTTGTTAGCTGCGTTTTCTTCACTTTACAGTCCGAATCATCCCAAATCATCTTAATTGGGTTAATGTTGGGTGATTGTGGAGGCCATGTCATCTGACACATCTCTCCTTCTTGGTCATATATCTCATAAATAGCCTGGAGGTGTGTTTGGAGTCATGCCCCCCAGTGATGCGGCTGTTACTGGGGATAATGCTCTTTATCTTCCTGCAGCGCGCGTGTGCTGAGGGAGACAGGCAGTGAGCTGTACGATGGCCCTCTATCCTATTGTTTCTCTTTTGTGACTGGCCCATGGGAGTGCCGGGTCACTAGACTAATCAGGTTCTGGTCCTGGGACCCAGTGCTGTATTTAAATTACATTTCCTATTGCTTTGAACCATTGGCAGTGATAGTCTTTGGGCTCACTAGCTTTGTTCTTGGTTCCTGATTGCTGTTTTAGTTCTTGTGCTTCTGACCCCGGGTTGCCTCTTGACCTTCCTTTGTCTCTTGCTTTTGGTACCTCGTTCACTGTCTAGTTCTGACCCATTTTGGGGGTCAGAACTATTATTGTGTTTGTTTGTCTGTTTGTGTTAGTCCATCTCTGCACTTTAATTACAGTAGGGAATGTCGTCCAGTTGTGGTTCTGCCATTTAGGGCTTATACTGCAAGTAGGTAGAGAAAGATCTCTGGGTTCTAGTTGGTGTAAAGTAAAACTGGCTTAGTTGCCCATAGCAACCAATTAGACTCCACCTTTAATTTTCCACAGCTTCTTTAGAAAAGGAAAGGTGAAATCTGATTGGCTGCTATGGGCAACTAAGCCAGTTCTACTTTACACCAGTTTGATAAATCTCTCCCACTGTCCTTGTCTGTCCCTAACATACAGTCGTTCACTTAGATTGTAAGCCCCAGTAGGGACATTGTGATGGTCTGTAAAGCGCTGCAAAATATATCAGTGCTATATAAGTGAAATAAGTAAATGTCTTCAATATGAATCTATGTAAAAAAAGCACAGAAGAAAAAGGTATGCTCATACTTTTGACTGGTACTGTATGTACATACTTTTTATTAAATTTCTCGATGATTTAGGAGAAACATGACATCCATTATAAACATATACGATGTGAATTGTCATGATTTTGTGTCACTTCATATCTCCTCTAACTCACAGGAAAAGGAAAACACGTTACACCTAACTTTATTATATTGTATTATCTTAGTAATTCTTGGCAACATAATTTGCTCATATAAGACTTATAGGTGGGGTCACTGCACAAATGGATTCATTTTGATTTTCAGCAAAATTGTTCACATTATGTGTGAAATGTTTACACAGAGCCTTTCCAGCGCTGTAAAACCGTCCCAGACCAGACATAAAGGATATCCATTAAAGGATGTGAAACACTACTGCTATGAAGCATTTTTGTTTCCTAGATTAAAAAGGAAGCTGATAACACATATGCTACTTACTAGAAGCCAACAACCATATTGCTCAGCCTGGGACAGAACATTTCAAACTGAGGAATACTGTATGTATCAGACTTAGTGTTGGGCAAATCAAAGCTAACAAAGTGGAATTCGGTCTGAATTTCAGAAAAAATTAGATTTGCAGCAAAGCCGAGTTTCCTTGCGCCTCATGCTAACGAATAAATTTTTCCTAAAATGGTGATAAAAAAATACATACCCACCTCATCCATTTGAGAGAGAAGAGGCCATTGTGCCCATCTTGATTGAAGAAAACGTGCCAATTCTTGTGTGCACTGACATGTGACATCACCAAGTCCTCACGCTGGGTGGCATCACCAAGCCTGCCTAGCGTGATGATGTGGTCACGTCATCACATCAGAACGTGCCCCAATTGACCGGTTTTCTTCAATCAAGATGTCTGCGATGGCCTCTCTGCAATAAAATGCATGAGGTGAGTGTATATATTTTTTTATTTTAACCCCTGATTAACCCCCTGATTAACCCCCTGATAGGCTGAATGTGACTTTCAGATGCCACAATCAGCGCTGAACACGGAATCTGAGCGGTTAAATGACGGGGGTGACGAGATCGAGGTTCCCTGTCATTGCGTCCACTCCATACAATGGAATGCGATTTGTTACAAAGTAATTTAGTAGCGAATTAAATTTCTTGATGAAATCCGGCAAAGCAGCCAAATTGAATTTTTTTAAACGTTGCTCAGCTCTAATCAGATTGTCTGTGCTGTATAAGAAAAGGCTAAATTTTCCAGATTCTCTAAAACTTGGAGATATGTAGATACCCCTGATAATACTTTAAACTCATCATACTGTAGGTTTGCAATAATCTAACCCAAATTATTTGCCAATAGTTTCTTAAGCATGTTTACTATCCCTGACGCACCTGACCCTAAGATCCACCAAGGTTTTAGAAGAGCAAAATATAAAATATATTTTTCATCAGACCTCAGATCAGATCCCTGATCTTCATCAGACCCCCAGTCTTTATCACACCTCAGATCAGACCCCCAATCTTTATCAGACCCCCAAATCCGTTTTCCAAACTTGGAGATATGTGCCTTTATGCACTGTAGTTTTAAGATAACTTTTTGATTCTGGTTAAAACAGTTGTCAACAATGAACTCGATGCTGCTCATTTGTTTCACTGCTTCATTTTCCAGGTTGGCATAGCAGATCCAGGAGCTTCATTTTGCATGATGTCTGAATTTGATTTTTATTACCGTACATCTATAAACTCTACATAACTTCGGTGCATCCACCACAACTTTAAATCTACGCCATCTTCCTTGCTGGCGTAGATGATAAATGAGATGGGCCTAGTGCCACCATCCCCTTCCCTGCTCCTGCCCATTTTTTAGACAGCTGTTTCAGGGTGCTTGATCCTCATCAGTAAGAAGTAGGATTCTGTCTGGCCGGATGCAATGCCCTGGATGCAGCTTGGACGGAGTACTTTCTTTCCTAAGTAGGACTGCCAGTACCCTTCCTAAACATTCTTTACTGTGAAAGATTATGCGGGCTAACCTTTTATGACACAGGTATGCTTAATCTTTGCCACTGCTGATGTTAGAATCTTCAGGTCAAAGGCCAGGTAGTAATCACTGAAGAGGGAGGAAGACAGGATAATGGAAGGTGGAAGGGTCAGCAAAAAGTTTTTACAGAGGTAAATCGGATAACCCTTCCATGTGTACACTACATAGGATTCTGAAGATTAGCACTGATCAATGGATGGCTTCATTCATGAATGTTGTGACAACAGAGAAATGTGTCCATTCATTAAATGACCTGGCTTCAGGACAATATTACCATTATTTTCTGCACACCTCTGCATTTCTGCCCCAGTCTTTATTTCCAAATCTCCTCCAAAAGAAATCAATAAGAATCTGACAAAAAAGTGCCATGGTATCATCAGGGTCAGCGTTAGGGAGGGAAGGCAAACTGGGCAAATGCCCTGGGCCACCATCACCAAAGGGGCCCTCTTCAGGTGGTCTTCCTCCTATCTTTACAGAAAACTACTATGCTATGAAGCTCTGGAGTTGGGAGCAGAGGTGAACCGGAATCAGTCTGCACTAGCCAGACAGCAGCTAACTCCTT